>NC_091024.1:15774022-16420109 GCF_041296385.1 Aphelocoma coerulescens
ACAAAAAAAAATCTCAGGAAAAAAATTCCAGCTTTGGCTGAGAGTACAAAAGACCTAATTAAATAGCTGCTTTTTTTTCCCCTTCTCTTCAGGAAAAGAGCTGAGTTAGGTCCCATCAGAGGTTTGCTGATATAATGTTTAATGATAACACCATAGAACTCATCTAGTTTGCTCTTTCACATAATGCAGACATTCTTAACTAAGAGAGGGTCTGTGAATCTGAGATAAGATTTTATCCTCTGAAGCCTCTGATGAAACGAGTTTTCAACAGTTTGTGCTGATTTTGAGTTGTGGGTTTTTGAATTTGAAGGGAGCACAGAGCACACCGTGTGGCTGGAGTTTACCTCAGGACACTTTGCTATGACTCATCACAGTAATTTTGTGGCACTACTGAGTGAACAAGCACTCCCTGGGCAGATGGGTGGATGCCACACATCAGTCCAGGATTTAATGACAGGAGGAATCCCTGGGCAGATGGGTGGACACCTTACATCAGTCCAGGGCTTAATGACAGGAGGAGAAGCACACATGCAGCAGTTTCAGGGTTTGCAATGTGCAGAACTTTGCCAAGCACACGCTCAGGAGGCTGGATGCTTCCTAGAGACAGTGCTCTCAGAGCCAGAGGCTTTACTTGCACGTGCACATTTGATATGTGAGATACTCCCAAACGTGCCACAGGCCAGGCTCCAGCTCCAATCAGGATGCTCAAGCAGAATGAAAATCTGGACAAGAGAAAAAAGTCTTCACATTTCACTGTTCAAATTTCTGTGAGAAACTCAGGATGTATTCAGGGTGTTTGAGAATCAGAAGGAAAGGAAAAGGCAGAAGGACTGTTACGTATCCAAGTTTCTCTCCTGCTGCAGTTTAGCTTAATCTGAAAGACTACATCTGACCTTCCCACAGCAGCCACTAGGAACAGTCCTGTGCCAAAACCAAAACTCATCTCTCTGCTGATGGGACATAAGAAAACCAAGTAACACACGGGAAAAACAAATAAAAAGAGATATAATGAAAAATTAATTTTATAAAAGATGTCATTCAAGATGGATTGCCCTCAGACACAAGGTAGGACCTTAGAGACATGAGTGGCAATTGTATGTGTGACTAGTACAAGAGGCACATGGATAGGGCTGATACTGACTGTGGGGAAGTCAACAGCAAAAGCCTCATACAAGATTAAGTTCTCAAATGAATAGGATCCTTGTACATATAAAATTCAGGGATCTTTATTTATTACAGAAAAGCCTACTTTGCCCCTCTACAGATTTTCATGAAAATGCTTTTTGCATAATTCAAGAGGGTTTTCTCTGAGAGACCTCCTGATTTACACTGCTCTCATAGATGACACTTCCATGGAAAGTAACTGGACATGCATTATTTTTGGTGATTTCAATCTGTCAACATCTGTTAAGACTGACTTCATTTAAAATAAAGCTTTATTTGGGCAAATACATTTTTGCCATCAACTAGAATTTTTTCACATAACTGCAGCCAGAACTTGCACTGACAATCCTGAAGATTTTATAATTAAACCAAAATATGTATACACACAGGTAGAACAAAGATAGCAGAATGACAGCGGAGTTTGTTTTGTGTTTTTGTTTGGGTTTTTTTCCCCTCCATTGCCATGCAGGGATGTTACTTTCTGACACACATACGCAGCAATGCACAGCTGTTCTCCATGAGCCTGGATTCTACAGCTGAATATCCTCAAAATGATCTTGGGTAGCAAAAGTCTTTTTTTTTTTCTCCCCCCCATACTAAATTCTATAAGCCAAAATAAAACAAGACAACCAGTTTGCTCTGTCAACATCTGTGGTGGACACAGTCCACCATGCTCTATTTCATGCAGCGTGATTGTTTGTATCACCTCCAGACTATCCTGGAAATAAGCCAAAAGTAATTTTTGTGGCTCACTCCATTATTTTCTGTAGTCCACAATAAAATATGATGAGACTCATTTTCACCAATTTTAAATAGAGAGGAATTACTATCAACAAACAGTAAACATGTCACATTACACATATACTGGTTTGCCCCTGCATGTGGTGCAAGTGTATCACTGTAGTGTACACAGCTCCAGAGGTGTGGGCTGTAGCTGTCCACAGGGACACAATTATTTTCCACAGATCATTATTCTGCTACAGTTAACCTACAACAGAATAAAATTAAATCAGCTTGCTGTCGAGTTTGCCTTTCCTGATTTTGGCTTTTCTGTTTCTGAGACTGCTACTGTTACTCCTCTGAGATTTAACAGCACATTGCTCACAGCCTGGAGAGCAGAAAGTACATGGCACAGGATGAACAACTAAACACACTTTACACATTATTCTAGTAGATGGGTCAGAGGCACTCTCACCTTGCTTTTAACAAAGAAACATAAACCAGTAGGGTTTATAGCTAGTTTTTAACCACAATGTATCTTACATACCAAGTGGGAACCCTGCAGGGAGACTGAAATCAGCCCATTAGACACACCACTACCTTCAACAAGACTTTTATTTCTGAACCGGCATTCTTTCTTTTCCCGCACTCAGCAAAAACATTAAGCCTTTCTTGTAAGGAAAAAAAAAATAGCCTTTAAAATTATAATATTCTCTAATTCTCACAGTTGTCTGCAGAAAGTGTTCCAGTGGCCTTTGGGACTGAGAAATTTGACCTGCAGTTACAGGTTGTTTTTTTTTATTTTGATCCAAAGTGCCTCAAATGGCCTAATTAAACCTATCCAGTAAGTGTCGTAAGGGCTGTCTCTTGCTCTGTTGCACCTCAGAGGAATAAAGAAAGCATGAACATCGTCTTCTACAAAAGGCATGCAAGCACTCTGTTCCACGCACTGGACAGGAACCTTCTATATTTCATTGCTTTGGTGCTGACAGTTAAGTGCAAACTACTTATAATTGTAACAGAAATATCTTAAGATTACTGAGGTTAAGAACACCAGAACATCAAAAAAAAATTACTTTGATCCATTTTGTCTATATTTTGATGTTTATAGAAGTAGCAATGAAAATACCATTAATATACATTTAACAGACTTAGAATAGCTATTCCCCTAAATAAGAGAAAGTTATTTGGCTTGGGTGAGCCATCTCTGTTACAACGATAGTCATTAACCCGTCCTATTCAAACACTCCCTAGAGCTGATTCATATTGATTCTCCCTTCTCCTGCCTCTAAAAAACATTCAAAAATTCACACAATTAAAAACCTAACTGGACATAAATATAAATAACTGCTTCAGTCATCCTTAGTCCCTTTTACTCATGTCAGCTCACAGATAATGTTCTAGAAGTCATAGGAAAATTTAGGTTTGAAGGAAGGTAGTCCAGGTTGCTGATCAAAGACTAATGTTAAAATTACCATAACACATCATCATTTTATAGTAAAATTACCAGGCAACTAAAGCATGTGCTTACATTTAGGCTTTTTATTTCTTGCACAAAATCATGAAATTAGAAATTTTCATTGGTAGTAATTCCTATGAAGTTTATAAGGTAACTTCAGGTGTGGGGAAAGGGCTTATATACTACTCCCTTCCTTCCCGATCCAAAATATTTCCCAATGATAGCTGTGTGTTCTGACTTGGGTGGCCTCACCTCGAGTCCTGTGAGCAGTTTTGGGTGCCACAGTATAAGAAAGACATTAAGCTATTCGAGACTGTCCAAAGGAGGCTGTGAAGATGGTGAAAGGTCTGAAGAGGCCATGTGAGGAGTGGCTTAGGGCCCTTGGCCTGTTTGGCCTGGAGGAGACAGAGGGGAACCCTCACTACAGGTACAACTTCCTTGTGAGGGGAAGTGGAGGGGCAGGCCCTGATCTCTGCTCTGTGGTGACCAGGACAGGGCCTGAGGGAAGGGCCTGAAGTTGTATCAGGGGAGGTTTAGGTTGGAATTAGGGAAAGGTTCTTCCCTCAGAGGGTGCTTGGGCACTGGAACAGGCTCCCCAGGGCAGTGGTTACAGCTCCAGCCTGACAGAGTCCAACGCTCTCAGGCACAGGGTGGGATTGCTGGGGTGCCCTGTGCAGGGCCGGGAGCTGAACTTCAGTGATCCTTGTGAGTCCTTTCCAACTCAGGATATTCTGTGATTATATGAACTGACACTCACTTTCAGGAATGCCATGATCAAGATAGAATCAAACCCAGATATTGTTTACAAGAGGAGTGGTTTAAGACAGGCATCCAAGGGAATGTACTCAAGAAAGAGAGGCTTAAAGAATATATTCTTTGGGATGGGAAATAGAGCTACGAGTTTTCTCTATTCTGAAAATACATTCAGGATTAAAACATCAAAAGCTTTTTCAAAAACACATTTTAAATTTAGTTAAAGCAGTGGTTAAATCTTAATTGACTAGACTTAGTTCTCTAGAATTTAATAATACTAAGAAGACAAAATTGAAATGGCTGTAAAACAATCATCAGATGACTGTGAAGGTCAAAATAGTACATGTCACTCTCAGTTTTCATGGATATTATGTAACTCACCTGAAATTCTACTCTTAAAGCAAAAAATGTTTTATAAAATGTTCCTCCTCCTCCTCCTCTCTGACATCTAGAAAAAGAGCAAGGGAGAAATCAGATTTGCATGGAATTAATTCTGACTCATTAAATGAAACTTTTTAAGAGTCAGTGAAACAGTATTCACCTATTACAGCTCATCATCTCAAAAAAATTCAGCCTCACAGGTAAGGCAGCTGCACTGTTTCTCAAAAACTTCCCTCTGCACTCACTCCAACTCACACATTTTATAAGCCTTCATTCAGGGCAAAGCATTAGGAAGCAACAGTATTTCATAGCAATCTGTTTCCTACTATCCACATCACATTTCTCAGTACAACATGAATTTACTTGTCTTAATGAGGAATGAACTTTTCATGAGTCAAATAACCTTCCTCACAATTATCAAGCAAAACAGAATCATCAGCTAATTTAGTACCACAGATGAATTTGGGAAGAGAAAACAGATGCACTAATTATCTCTAGCAGATCCCCTGTGAGCTTCCTATGGGCCACTTCCATTTGCTATGTATCTCATGCCCATAAACCAGAAGCAGTGTGATATCCCTACAGGGAGTTTGTTCTCTGCAGTAAATCACGAAGGAGTAAAATTTAGATAATAGTTCCTTTCATCACTATTCCAATCTGAAAGAGATCCTAATAATGAATTAATTCCAGCAATTTATGGTGTTTTTGTATTTTTAGACACAACTTTCTAGTGAGATATTCAAATTGTGGAAAGACAAACAGTTACTTCAGCAGACCTACCTTTGCACTGTGTGCAAAAAGCCCCTAATATCATACTGAGGTGAGCATTAGGCTTCAACAATCTGAAATTTCCTTCTTTTTTGCTGTGGTGAAGGTAGGAATAGAAAAGAAACCTCATCCGTCTACATATGTATACACAGCACACAATAAACCTACCATTAAACCAAAGGCACTCATTTTGCAAGAACTGTACAGAAGCCAAAGTCCAGGTGCAAAAAGAACAATTTCAATATATATATCCACGTGACTCAGTGATCTTAAAAAGTCAATATAACACACTTATCCTATTCCCTGTTATCAGCAAGGGTGGCCATGTCTTGGTGTTTAAACTAAAGAAAAATAGGAGAAATCATAAAGCTACCTCATCAAAATGAGGTTTGAGTTTTAAAGCGGATAATTAGACCCATATATATAGCCATTAGAGAGACAGAACTCTGCCAATACCAGGCAATTCAGATCAGATTTCAAAGCAACTGCTTCAAGGTAAATTTTGTTGTAAGTATCACCAAGAGGAAAGATATACAATAGCACAAAACCCCTTGTAAACATTCTAGAAAAAAATATGTATTCACTTGAAGCCAAAGGAAATGAACTGCCTGGAATTAATTTTAAATGCATCAGACTTCCCCCCATCCCTTTTCTGGTTTTATTTCTTAACTGCAAATTAAAATGAAAATAAAAAGAAAATACAGCCTTCAGATGTATATGGACAGCTCTGCTTTGGACAAGTAGCACTTCATGGTCACTTCAGCCTCTTTACTGAGATATTAATACAAACAAATAGCAATTTCCAGACAGTAAATTGCTTTTATTTCCACTTACCTCATCAGCAAGAGCAGAGCTCTCTACTCTTCCTAGAAGACAAGAGTTTTCTGCTGTTTATGTTGCTCTTTTTGCCCTTGGAGGGGGACCACGCAGGTCTCTTGACCTGAGAACCCTTTGTTGGCTGGGTCTTTGCAAAGACCTGAATTTGGCACTGCCAGGTTCTTTTCCTTGCTCTTCACCACTATGACTCCAACCCAACCTTACCAGACGTGCAGTCTGATCAGTCTCAATCGAGTAGGTCAGAGATTTACTGTCACTTACTGAATAAATACAAAATTTGTTAAATCTTCAATTCTGTGATTAAGTAATCCTGCCTTTGCAGGCCCTCTTTAAGGTCTCTAGTCAATACTTTTGAAGCAGCAATCTTCAAACTCCTTTTTCCTATAATTTTCTAGGGTGCACTGTGAGGCACCTCATAGAGTATTTCAGCCCACAGAGTGTCAAAGGTATTTCCCAGAGGCAATTCCCACAGGCAAATGCAAGGTGCTTCCTCTCCCATGGGCTGCAGTGCTGGGTTTGTGCTGACTGCCACCAGCCCTCTCTGTGCTCAGTGAAGAGGAAAGTCATTCAGAAGGACTTCACTGAAGTGACCTGAAGTAAAGCTCTAACTGGGGAGGGTCTCACTGTAAGAACTGCCTTGACCAGGACCATAATCATAACAAATAGGCACTTCTGAAGGGAACAGAGGCCATTGTGTAGGGCTGTGCAATGGGAGGAAATTACTGGGCCATAAAGGGAACACTTCCACCTGATTCTGCATAAGAAAACACCAAAAAGGAACAGACTCTTCCATTTATCGTGTGCTTTCTCTCAAGATTACAGGGGCTAAGATTCAGCCCCCTGAAGCAACACCATCCAGGACATGTTCAGCAAGGACAACTACTAGAGCTCTGAGAATGATTTATCAGAATTACAGCTCTCTGCCAGGATTAAGGACTTCCATGAAGCAGAAGAAAGAAAGAAAGAAAGAGCAAAGGTGTTCTGTCAGTTTGGATTGCTCCAGGCACATGCTGCTCTGTAACAAGCCAGGAAAAGTCCTGTGTCATCTTGAAGGATGGCTCAGCTGAAAACACTGTGAGGGAACCCAACAGCAGCAAATACAAAGTAAACAAGCCACTGGTATTGAAGAAAAATATTTTAAAAGGTAAGTGGCTTGTGACTATTATACAGACCTTTCTGGGATACTATGCTAGCTGCTTAATCATGTTTTGCAAGAGAATAACAAACAACTGGCAAGAAACACTGTATTTGAAGAAAAGAAGATGGAAGAGAGAACTTTATCCAAACCAAGTTATTAAAATGGTATTTTCCTTATTTCATGTGAAAAGCCTGTGTTACAACTTCTAAGTCAGACTAAACTGTTATATGAACTTTAACTCAATCTGGCGCAAACCACGATAGAATATCTACATTTTTAAATAAATTTTCCTTTTTTTAAAGTAGCTTGAAGTTGCAAAAACCTAAAAAATTAGCACAAGCTTTAGAGTCAATTATTTCAACATTGGGGGAGTGGGAGGAGGAATAAATACATTCCTCAACTTAAAAGTTTACAGGTTTGCCAGTCTTATTTCACACACACACACAGAATTCTAGTTCTAATTATGCTGCTTATAAATGGATAGTTGCTTATTTAAAAGTACTTTCAGATTATGACTGCATGAATCTCAACTATAGCACAGTGTTCTTGTATAAACACCAGTCCTGTTTCTCACTTAGGAACTTTTTTCTCAAAATTATTACTTAAGTGAAAGGTATAAAAATGTGACAAAATGTAAAACACTATTGGGAAGTGGCTGGAGAACAGTTGCTTTGCTCTGTATCTTCTACCGTCAGAATGGAAATGTGAAGCAAAGAAAGATTGACTCATAGTAGCAGTTAATGAATATATAAGTAGGCTGCAATTAATTAAGCAGGTATGTTGCTTTTTAAAACTTCCCTTCTGTATTACAGTCTTCCTTTTTATCTCATTTTGCTCAGTCCAACTCTTCTGACAGCTATTGACAGCAATAGACAAAAATACCACAGGTTTTCCTACAGAAACCCTACCAATAGTGACTGCTAAATCCAGTGGTGCATGTCAATTTGATGACTCATGCCTCTTATTTCATTTTAATCTCCTTTCCTTTCATGTTGATGAACTGAAGTTTTACAGTTTCATTACAGCCTTCTCCCCTGCCTCTTCCATATACCTAAGGCTAAGTAGGACAAGTAGAAAAGCCCCCACTGGCTGTCACTGGCAGCGTTTGTGCTGTTGTGATAGCAGGTTTTAACAATTTATGGTATCTCTAAAGCTTCAACAAAAGGAACAGAGACATGAGCAACTCTCAGTAATGCCACTCTGCTTGCCACAGAGTAGTAGGGTTTAAGAAGGAATTATCCTGTTTTCTCTTTCCTCTTGCTTCCTTCCCTACAATGCTGAAGTCTGTAGAAATGAGAACAGTCACATTCACATTTTGAGTCGTGCATTAAACAGAAGCAAAACACATTCAAATCTAAGACTGATGTGCTTGATATTTGTGGTATTTTTATTTTCCTGCTCAAACAGAATAACTGCACTTGTGGCTATGATTAAGGCTGTTCTGCCATTTATTCAAGATGACCATACCAGATTATTTTTTCATTAATCATTTAAAGGTTATACCAGTTTATCTTGCCATGTGTTTTGGCAGAGACTGGAACTCAGCTGGGACAGGTATTTCTATTACACATTTCTATTAAGCATCTGTGGCTGTCTCTGACTTAGATTAAACACAGCGATATGGACTCCTGTGTGCAAGCAGGCCTCCGAAATACACTGTATTCTTAAAGGAAAACCCAACCAACCAACCAAAAAAGTAAACCCTAGAGTAAAAAAGTACCTAGAAATTATGGTACTTCTTTCAGGACTAGTAGTCCTAAATCAACTCCTACGCACAGCTATAATTTAAGAAGTGGTGGGATCTAAAAATTTACTCTCATGCTGATTGATATCCTTTGACATTTGTGAACTTACACCTACAAATGGGCAAAGCTACAACTGTAACATGAACACAGTTCTCATTCATCCAAATAAATGTGAGAGGGTAAAACTGAGTCTATGACATATTAGAGTATGGTATGTGTTTTCCAAAGCAAACCAAAGCTGGTCTAGGCACTTTGACATTTATGAATTTATACTTCCCACTCTCAGTCCTTACTCAATGATCTAGATCATACAGCCACCCACAGTAAGCAAGTCATGGGTGAATGGGTGAATGTGAGAGATAAGAGCATTTCTTCACAGAAAACTGAAGTATTTGGTTTTGTAAAATATTATTTACAATACAGTTAGTGTCTGACAACCAAATTAATTCCAGTTTTGCTTTTTTACTATGTTGCAGTGAAAAACAACTTAAACTCTGAAAATGTCAGGTAATTGTCAAGCTATATTTAACCACCACATTTCACTTATAAGGAAACATCAATTTGAATAAACAGATGGTGTTGCTATGGGGTTGCCATCACAAGCAGAAGCGCACATTTAACTCTGAAAATGGCAGAAACAAAGGACAAGAAAATGATATACAATGCTGGGCACTTCTGGAAGCAAAACCACAGTTATACTAAATCTTTGTTTGCTTCATTCCTGTACTCAGTAACATAGTTTTACTGTTAGGATAACTTGATTCCTAAAAACTGTATAAGAATTCATAATATTAAAAATATTAATCCTCAAATAATATCAGGAGTATTTGCAACCCTAGCTCCCTTGTTCCCTCCCCTGAAGTCCCTGGGAAAGAGAATGTACAATTTTGGTTACTTCCTCAAACCATTTAAGTAGCTGGGAATCTATTGAAAATAGATTGTCATGTTATTTCAGGAACAAGGATGCCACTAACCAGCTAATGGATTTAGTCAACGTTATTTAAGTGTTGGAATAAAGATTTTAAAAATAATAAAGAAAAAAATAATGAAAGGGGCAGAGTATTCCAGTTCTTCCCAAAAAAATGCAAGTAAAAGGACTGTTTAGATATCTATGATACCAGACATTACTTGTATAAGGAGTTGAACTTTACTAAAACTAGACATCATGTTAGGAGAGAGGCACCGTCTTATTTTCAAGAACTGTTTCAAAACTACAACAGCTAGAAATTTTTCTAGACTACAATAGGATTTTCATCTGTTTAAACACTCAAATAACATTAAACTAAATAAATTAAACATCCAAATAATTTAAACATTCAAATGCCGAATTAGTACCAAGAGGAATAAAAAGGGAAGCATGGACAATTTCATCAGCTGCTTATGTAAGTTAATCATTGCTCAAGAACACTGAAGATAATTTTGACACTCTACATGTGGATTACTTTGAGATTTAGAAAGTGTTTGGTTCTTAGATTTCACTTTGACCTTGTTTGTATTTCACTGAAATAAGCATAATAAAATAACAGGTATAACCAAGCAGTTCAGCAATATATAAAAGAGCATTTCCACAAACTAATTCTGGTATGTGGAAAGGACTGTGATTATTATTTACTTCAGAATTTCTCAGTGTACTAACACAAGGAGGGACCTGCAGGAAAAGTCTTAAGCTCCCTTGAAAACCTTACCACCAACATGCCGCTGCACTACTGTCTAGGAAAGACTAAAATATGGCAAACAGGAAAATTCAATTACTGACACAATGGCTTCTTCATATTTCAGTGTCAGAATCTTAGTGAAATTTAAGATGAATTATAGCATTTTAAGGACAACCACAAACAAGTCAACAGGAGTATGGAATTACTGAGCAAAATGAGAACACAAAAGAAAACTGTAACAAATTAAACTGAATTTTAAAAAGACCATAAAAATATTGATGGGAACCACCTTTAAAGTGTGATACAGTAAAATCAGAATGTGAAAGGTCATGTATTACGTTGGACAGAGGTAAAGATGCTTTCTTTGTTAACAACAAATGTATAAAGTGAGAAAACTTACCTCTCTCCCTATAGATACCACACAAATCAATATTCCAAAACTTAAATTCTGGGTTTGTTCGGGAGCAGAAGTTTCTATTCATTAAAACCAGAAAAGTTTCTTTCTGCACTTACTAAACATCCAGCTCTAATGGTAAAGAAGATGACACATATTTCTTTCACTATCAAGTATCATAACCTTGGGAACAGCCATTTCCACTTTCAAGGGTATTTCCTTTCTACGGTACAACTGTTAGATTCACACTACCTGTTAACTTAAGAGAGAAGGTATCATAACAAACTATTCCAATTCACAGCTAGAAAGGACCTGGCTCAGTCCTTAGTCTGTCTAAGGACCCTGGGTGGAACAAATCCCCAAACCAAGTTGCCCATCAAGTTTGTTTTCCTATCTCCTTTCACACTGTTTTGTAGAATTATGAGCTGCCTTGTGGCCTCCTTCCTTCAAAGTGAGATGTAATGCACTTTATTTGCATCGCACCTGGCAGCAATTACAAAGCTTTTATATTTAAATGATAATTAAAAGAGCGTGAGCATAATTAGCTGCATGTAAGTAGAACCTTCTTGCCAGATACAAAGCCAGTACTCTCCGTGCAGAAGTACTCTTGCAGCATCTTTTAAAGCCATAGGTATTACAATGGAGATCAAGCAGCACAATCACCAATTTCAGTGAGATCATTGTGCCCAGCATGCAGATATCTTTCCAACATGTTCCAGATCATTACCATTAACCAGAGGTTAGCATCCATGACATTTTATACAAAAAATTAAGCATGCATACAGCTTCAGTCTACCTGCAAAAAACAAAGCCATTATAAATAATCTGAATTACATGTTAGATCTGTGATAATGGATTGTAAATAACAAGTTATTGTAATGGTTATAAACTACCTTAGAGCATTCAGCCAGGAGGTGGTTTGTGAAGTTTTTATAATTCTTACAGCAAAGAAAGAAGCAGCACCCTAGAGAAAGCAGCTTAACTTCAGACGCCAAGTTAATGAATGCATGCAAATTGAGATTCCTCCCCACTCCTCTCAGAGGCAACACTTCCTGCTCTTGCAATTTTATCATGACTCTCACTATTTTTAGTGCTTTGCTTAGAGTCTCTGCTACTGGAATCACGTCTGAGACTCAGCATTAATTTTAAAAGAAAATATTTCCACTCCCCTGCATCCTGAGAAAAGCTTGGAAGTGTGAAACGAGTGCAGCCTACAGGCTAAAAATCTAGAAAGAATACAAGAAATTCAGGGTGGGTTTTGTTTTGTTCTTAAAAAAAGCTCACAATATCTAAGCTGATTCCCTGAGTGGCAGAAGCTAGATAATGCATTGACTCCTCATGGCTGACTGTTCCTTGGAATCTCTCCAGAGCAGATGAAAGGCACATCAGCAGTTTTACATGGAAAAAATAAGCAATGCCACTGTCACTGCTCTTTCTATGCAGTGGATATTCTTACTCTTCAGAATACCAATACAGCTTCTCTTAAAAGTCATACTTTTAAAAAGAACATTTGACCTTTCAAACGAAGAATAAATATTATTTTGTGCTCAAACTGTTCTTTGTTTCTCTTCTCTGAAAGCTAACTCTTCTGCAACTAAGAATATTTTACTTAAAAAGATAAAACCAAGTTATGTTATCTGCAAGAAATATTTAAACACGTGTTAAGGAGGAATATAACATCGGTCCTCCTTAGGGGAAAGATGTTGCTTTTATATTCGCCTTAACACAGCTACATGCTTTTAATTATACACGCAGCTGGAATTTGAAATAGGAAGTTAAATAGATTGTCTGCTTTTATCGGATATGATTGAGAGGCTTTTTTAAAAAGGTACCACTAGATGGCGCAAGAGCTTAAATAATTCATAAACCGACAGCCCGTCCCCTGCCTCGTCCCCGCCCCAGCACCAGCAGAAGACAACTCAGCGCTGCCAAGTAAACTGAGCTTCTGTGGTTTGTACGGGGCAAAATTGCTGACGTTGGCCCTAGAGGCAATAACTCGCTCCCTTCTTTGGTATTTCTTTCAAAGAGGAGGAAATATTTGGTTATCTGAGGGAAAACTGGCAATGAAATGGCTGTGACCTCCCTAAGGCTCTGGGACTTGGGAGCTCCAGGAGGAGGGAAGAGACCAACCACTGCAGATCAGGGTGGCCAGAATGCTGTTCTTGATCTTGCGAAAAGGCAAATTCAGCTCCCTCCTCTGCTGGACAGAGTAACTCAGCAAACCCAAAAAATAAGTCTCAACCTCATTGCACCTTACCTCTCATCTGGAAATAAAGCTCATGGCATGTTTGTAAGCATTTCCAACCTCAGAGAGATGCTGAAAGGAAAAATACCTTTAAAAATTATGCCATGTTCTGAAACTGTGAAGTATTTTAGTACATGTATGATGCCTATACTGGCAGTGAAGTATGACTGGATTTTTATTTTAGTAATTTTGGTTAAGCATTTGACAAGAGTACCAGGAACCATTCATTATGAATTAAACTGATAAAGCAAAATATCTTCTCTAGTTCTAGATGGAAGACCTGAGCTTATTTTGTTCACAACCAGCAGAACTAGAAGCCTAATATGTGTGTTATTCCAAGAAACATTTTTTAATGATAATCAGTAATGAGATTATAACCAAAGTTTTGCATAATATGCATTGAAGCCTATTAGAATAAGGAAAGCATTGGGTAGGGAGAATTAGGAGTAAGTCATATAGAAAAGGTAAATTTTCTATCAGCCAGTAGACGTCAAAGAGACTATTTAATTATTCACGTATGTGAGATAACACCTGGGAAGCACACGCCTTCATTTCACAGGAAAGAAACCTCCACCCAGCCACAGCTACCCACCACACAAACCTTAAAAAACCTCCAAAAACAAACAAAGAAAAACCTGCTGAGTAACACACACCTACAGGGAGCTTGTGACTAATACGTTAATAACTAAGACCTGAAAACCAAGGTAACTGAAGATAACTGAAGATTCTTCTCACTCTGGATGCATTCATGGGTTAGAATTTCCCCAGAAGATGGCAGGACTTGTGGCTTTCATTATAGGAAAGAACATTTCTTGGATATATATATTATACATTTAGCTCTCAAGCCTTTTACTATTAAAAAAAAAAAAACAACCAAAACCACATAATCAGTCACCAAGTCTGTAACTCTTTGCCAGACTGGCAAAGAGAAATGGAACTGACAGTGTCAGATAGGTATGACAGGATTTATTAGGAATCAAACTGTCCAAAAGGGATACCAAGTGTGCCCTTTTCCCCTTGCACTGCATTGAGCAGAATCGTGTAGTTAATATGTCAACAATATAAAAACAAACATGAACACAGCTGTTAAGAGACAGAATGGAAGTCCTACAATAATCCAGTAATAGCTTGATTATTCATTCCAGAAAATGAAGACCAAGAATTCAATTACAGTCAATTTTTTCTCATACACCATATAAATACTTTATACAATGGAGTAAGGCGGCTATATAGTTACTAAATAGCTTCAACAGTGATGTAGCCTCTTTTGGTTGATACTATTCCCATGGGAAGTAGAAGAAAATCTTTCTACTTGAGGATGAGCAGAAACCACAAATCAATACTGAGGGCACATGTGCACTACAAGGCCTTTCCCAGCATAGCACGTGGTCTGTGGCACTGAGAAAGGCCTGTATCACCACACCAGAAGAGCTACTGGCCTGTACTGAGAGCAGTTCATCCCAAAATGAACTATTATGTCACCTCCTTAAGTACCCTAGGGAGATCTGACCTAACCACATACTTACATGCTGGCAAAATTATGTTTACACATTTGTTAAGACATGTATTTTGCTGGGCCAAACCTAAACTTAAATCCCCACAAATGCAACTACCCACTATGGTTATTGAAGTGCCACCCTCAATATCTTCATCCCAAAGGACTGCTTAGGGCACCTCCCTAGCTCAGCACACTTCACTTTCTCTGAGGTTCACATCGAAACTGGATGAGAATCGTGTTTTGCTCACTTCCTTTTTCTTTCCTAACAAAGCTCTTCCACTTGGCTGCAAATTTGGCCTCCATCTTCTTTGTTTTAATGCTGCTGCACACATGGCAATAAATTCCCACTGCAGACAGGGCCACTACACAGAGTAGGGGACAGGTTGAAGAGAACCAAGAAACAGGGGCCTCCAGACCACTCTGAATCCCAGCATCAGCTAAGTCCAAAATCTGCTGTAGGGAAGTCACCTTGGTTGCCCTGTAAGCATGACTGCTGGCAGCTCTTTTCTGAGGCCAGGCTATTAATTTCTTTATCAGTCTCCAAGTGACAGAATTTTACCTTAATTTCTCCACCACAGGATGATGCTTGTGGCCATTCTGGACACCAGCAGGGATACAGGTGTGAGCCAGCCTTGCAACCTAAGAGAAGCTGTTTCAGAAAGCATTCCGTGACTCACACCCCAGGTCAACCCACAAGCAATTACATACAGCACATTGAGGCAAACAGAGGCCAGAGACTGTGGCACTTGTGCTTTTCCTGGATCCTCCCATCCTCAGAACAAACACAAGACAGCAGAAAAAGAAATCTGTCAGATAAGCCACTCTTGAGAAATCTGCTGACTAAAATGATGCTGTCACAAAAGCAAACAAGGAAACACCAGAGAAGACACAGTTTCCATGCCAGTATGTGCTTTGTGTAAGGCTGAACAGTAACAAGGCCATACAAGAAGAGGAAATGGCCTCAAGCTGCATCAGGGGAGGTTTAGACTGAGACAACCAAAAGTGTTGTCAAGCACAGGAACAGGCTGCCCAGGAAAGTGGTTGAGTCACCAACCCTAGAGATAAAAGACTAAGTGTGTCCAGAGAAAATGTGTAGATGTGGCACTTTAGGACATGGTTTACTGGTGGACTGAGCAGTACTGGGCTGACAGTTGGACCTGATGGTCTAAAAGGTCTTTTCCAAGCTAAACAATTCTAGGACTCCACAATAGAGATGACACGGGTTCTGTGGGAGGCAGAGAATTTCACAGCATGTATTGTATATCTATATCCAGTGCTCTGATGAGGTTCATAGGTCCTAGTCAGGGAAGATACTAACTGCACATTTTTCAGCAGATCTTATATATTTGCAGACTTGATCCCTCTGGGTGCCCAAGAATATTCATGAGCCAAAATGCCAATCTAAATGAAGAAGATTATGATTAAGGCTTAGGTACCGACATAGCACCTCATACTGTAAAAGAGATTACATAGAGAAAATATTTAACTTCAGAAAAGCCCTGTGAGACATGGAAGATCAGTTCCAGAAAAGGAGTACAAAAATGAAGATCAAAAAATTAGATTACATTGCTTTTCACCAAGGCCAAGTCGAAAAATGAAAATTTTTGACCAGGCAAGCACTCTGAACATCCTTGTCTTTGCTGAGGCAGAAACAGTCTCTTTTTTTGCTTACCTTTTTATTGTTAGACAGAGTCATAACACTGGAAGAATACTGAAATATATGCACAGATTTTACCCAAACTGCACCTTTTCTCAAAATATTAAACTATATGTACTGTGTAGACTAACTGAAAGATGGCATGACCAAAATTTATGTCATTAACTAGGATAAAAGAAGGTCAGACACCATGGCTAAAAAAATAATCCAAAAAACATTTTCTCTTTTAACTGAAAAATATTCAACTTTTAGACTGTTTAAAAGTTCAGATTTCAGCTACATACACACACTTGTGTTTTACTGGTCACTAATGTGGACTTGTAACTGTTATCTAAATAGACATCAGAAGAAGCAACTGAAAGTCTTCCCTTATCTCTCTCTCTCACACACAAACACGCTTTTTGCTTTTTAATCCAAAAGTTTTCTGTTTTCTAATAAAAAGCACCACAAAGTATAAAAATAGAGCTGGAAAGAACTGAAAGAATGTATGTTCTATCTGGAAAATAACTTCATTTTTAGTTATTCTAGTAACTTTTTTAAAAATTATTTTCCAAATATAGGCATAAACTGATGAGCTCTCATGAAAATAGTTTCCAGTGTATTCCTTTCTGGAGTTTAGTTAAATATTTGAGAAAGAAAGCATGAGGACTGCAGAGAAAAGACAGCCTGCGGTCCCTGTCTCACCCCCCTAAGAAAAGCTTATGTGACTCTGACTTCTAGGTCACTGAAATAATCTGATAGAGAGAAGTGAGCAAGTTGAAATCTTGACTCTTTTCTGGTGTGGCTGCTCTCATTACAGTCATCCTGCAGTGACAAGGGAACTCAGAGCAAGCCGATCCACACCTCCTTTAACCACCAGATGAGTGGGTTTATTGCATCCAGAGAGGTGCTAAGCTAAAAGCACTGGTGTTCTTTAGCAAGGAGACCTTGAGTTATTCTTGCATTACTAAGCAGGCACTTGCCCAAGAACATTGTATTCACATATTTTAAAAACATAAAACTCCTTCTGTAGTAATTTGTGATTCTGCAAGGTGACAAAAACTAATTAATTTTGCTCATTTCATAAAATTAATTAGAAATCCGCAGGAGAAAAGACACCTGGTGTTGCTTGAACAACACGTATCCAGTAAACAATAAGTTTTTAACTTAAAAAGGCAAAGTTAGTCAGATTACTTTGTGATTTAATTCAAAAGGTTGCACAAAGACAATAAAACCACACAGAACTTGTAATGTTTGAGGAGAGCTTTGACACAAAATTGTTCTTCCTTTCTAACCAGCAGTACTGGTCTTGGTGATTATTTTAGTCATGTTTTATTCATTTTTCCCCTTGAGAAAAACAACTTCCTTTTCCTTTTGCTTCCAGTAGCCCTAACCTATAAATTCCCACTAAAACTCACATTGTGTGTCTCAGTAGGACAGAGATTTGGACAGATGGGAGTGTGTGTACAAAGAAAACAGTCATTTCTAGTTGAGGGTGATTCTTCAAGGTAAAAGGTAACAGGCAATGTGCTATACATACCTTCAGTGTCAGAGGCAGTGTCTAGTTCAAATATTCACTGGGAGACAGAACAGGATTTGTAACTATGGATGAAATTTCTCCCTGACAATGTCTTTGTGCTGATAATGCTCAACTCATCACTGGAAACCACCAAGCTACAAAGGAACATAGGCAGTAACTAGTTAACATTTAACTAATAAGACACATACAGCTTTTTCACCGTAACAGTGTAATTCTATCAACTATAACGTGTGACACTGCTCAGAAGAGGCATAGTATCTTTATACGTACACAATATAAAAATAATTTACTTGAACTTCAGAATTAGTAACTGACAAAATGTCTCACACTCATTATTTGAATCATCTGCTGGAAACAATAGAAGAATTTGAACTACAGTTGAACTCTTCACCCACAATTGAAGAACAGGGCTAGTCAGTGGAATGTAGCCAGTTCCCTGAGCTGTAAATTCAGTTTAGTTAGAAACACAAGTTGACCGTGGAACAATATTAGAGGCAGATCCTGCAATATATACTGGATTTGCCAGATCCTCTCTGTCAGCTAGCAGACAGAAGCTGTTGCTGATACAGCCAGTAATTTGGCAAGGCTATATCTACTTCAAGCGCTCGTCTAATTTAGTCCCACTATGAGGCCATTCAGTTGGTGTTGAGGGTTGCAGAGTCCAGCACTGGACTCTGCCAATTTTTCATGGATCCTGAAGTTGAAAAGAAAAGCAAAAATGCTAAGATGACTCTGAAATACAGAGATATTGCTTTTTACAAGTATGACATGTTTCAAGTGTTCCTTTTGAGGTGATTTGAAAACAAAGAGTTGCTCGGGTTTGGTTGTTTTTCAGTTGTTTTTTTTCTTTTCCTGAAGACTTGTATCCTCCCTTCAACTTTACTCACCTTGCACTGAAAATGCTGCAGTTGCAAAGTGGGACATATGCACTTCGCAGGTATTATGTACATCTGCAGCTGTAACTTGGCACTCCATCTAGAAGGCTTTTGGCCACATTGGCAGTTTTAAGCACACACAAAGTATTAGTAGCGAACAAAATTGATGGCCTGCAGATAATCCCAAATTAATCATTAATGGAAGCTCCAAGCATGGCTAGAAACCAAAACGCTGAACAAGCAATTTACACCAATCCTCTTATGGAGGAAGGAAAGAAAAATGGACTTCTACCATCAGCCTAGAAAAGATAATAATTTTTTCAGTCTTACTTAGAAAACTCTATAGACTACCAAGTATTTGTTCTGGGTTTTTAGTACCTTGTTTCAAATAAGAATTTTTCTAACCCAGTTTTCAGCTCACCACACCTGTTATGGAGGTAATAGAACCATAGAATGGTTTGGGTTCAAAGGGACCGTAAAGATCACCCAGTTCTAACACCCCTGCCATGGGGGCTTAGAACTAGACAACTAATTCCTGCCCAGCTCTCCACATGCAGCACTATTGCCTTCCTCTCATGTCTCTTCTCTAATTAATGCCTCTCCTTATCTTAATTTAGGTCTAATCCCTGAATTCCAGTGCTGCATTCTTGATATATTTGCCTGTTCCTTCAAAAGACAAGAGTCACTAATATCCAATGAAAAACCTCATGCCTCAGGCTATTAATTGATAGAATAAAGTTAAAGAAGAGAGCATGGAGGCATTCTGATCTTTTTTTCTTACAGCACTCCTTCAGCTGTTTGCTCATGAAAACTCTGTTATCAATTCCAGTCGTAAAAGCTCTTTTCAGATATATTCCCCTCTCAGAAACTCAACTGTTTGTTGCATATTGCCCAGACTCTTTGGGGGTTTTCTGCAGCCACTGCTGCAAGTTTTCCTGCTTGCCTAGAGATCAAACACTATCTGATCTATGGAAGCACGCAAGGCTGTCAAGTGTCACTAGCAGGTGACAAATTCAAAGCTACGAAAACAGAACATCCAGTAACATATTCAGGGGTAAAACTGTGCACAGTTAAATTAATAAATATTTACACTAATGAACACACACATATATATATATATGTGTGTGCGTGTATGCCTGTCAAGTGTACACTGTCAAGTGTAAGCAGTAAAAAGACACAGCCATATTGCTAGTCAGACTTATGGTTCCAGATACACTAACACTCTTATAAGAAAAAACATAAATATATATTATAAAAAAGGAAACAACAAACCACCAATCTATTGTTTACAGATACCCTGCTTTTCCTCTAGTCCATTAGCTTTAGCAATGGTGGCTAACCTAACACCACCAATGGACAATGCCATCTGTGTTCTAGGAATTCTGTCCCACACTGGCACGGCACAGGGCATCCTGCCACAGTATCAGTCAGGATCTACACATCAGTTCTGGGATCTCACCATTTAAAATGTGGAACAGTGTAGCCCTTTTTGCTGTATTATTTACAAGTAGTTTCCAGGAGATCACGAACCATAACCTTCCTGAAATAAAGGAACATTAGTGCTCTTAAAGAACACCTTGTTTCGGTGTGTATCTATTGTTTGCTGAAATATACCCTTGCAAATGGTGGTAGTTTTTTTGGCATTCTTTTTTTAGCTTTGTTTTTTGTAAGTCTGCCTGGGGAAGAGGGGAGGGAAGAACAGTTCCAACTTACCAGCTTGGTGGAACCCAGCCTTTAGTGTCCGAGAACTGTTCCACAATTAATCAAATACACATTTTGCAAACATTCTAATTTTTTAAGCACTAGCATGGGGCAAAATCTTTCTAGCCTAACCTTTTTTTATATATGTACCTCAGGAGTCTGGTATAGTTTTAGTGATAATTTCAACAGTTCTCTGAAACAACCTGCAAAATTTCATCTCAGTTGTGACTAAGAAAAAAGCCTGAATCAATTTTTAACTGAAAATATGTTTTATAGTACCATGTCACTCTTCTGCAAGCTGGCTAATAACTAGAGATGCAAATATATGTTCAAATAGCTATTTTTATTTAATAACCACAAAGACATTGGGTCTATGACTTTCAATTGCCAACAGAGTCCAGAGATAAAGTGATTAATAGCTACTCATGACAACAGCAAAATTACTTTTAAAAGGTGGGTGAAAAGTCCTGGAAATGGCTATTCATTGCTGCATTAGACAATACTGAAGTAATCTAAAGACCAGCAAATCACTGAAACTCTGTAATTCAGCTCTATGGACGATTCCAACAAGACAAGTTAAGACACTGCACATTGTTAGCTAATGTCAGAGCAAACGTGAGCTCAGAGGGTCAGGTAAAAACTATGAAGTTATCCCTGTTTGAAGTAAAACACAAACTCACTTCTCTTCTTCCTCTCCATCTGACTTTAGTGAGAAAGAGTGCTTCAATTCACACACCCCCACTCTGATTTCTTGTCACTGTTGTATAAACTGGACTCCTAACACCCTCACTGCTGAACACAGATGTAGGAAAAAAGACTTCATCCAAATCTAGAACTGAAAATAACATGAAGAGAGGGACATGCCAGTGTCATGTCTTTTTAAGAATAAACTACTACTCCACTTCCCGCTGTTGAATTTGTAATTAAGGTGTTTCACCATAGGCCTACTTTTTGGTACTCCTGCTAAGTTCACTCTTTGCCTAAAACAAATGCCAAAATCGTGGAGAATGGCATATTATAGGCAGAAAATGCATGTCAGAAGGTTAGAAGCTATTGGGTTTCTTTTGGGGAGGTTTTTTTGTGCTTTATTTTTTTAAATAAGAATTGTAAGTAGAAATACATATGGTAACCTTTGATTTACCAGTCAAGAAATATATCTAGCACTACCATAAACTGCTTTGTTCATAAAGGTAAGCTCAGTCATGCTCATTTACATACATTGAGAGGCACGACCTTCAGTCAGCTGAATCAACATTTCAGTCTTTGGACAGTAAATGCTCCTCAAAAACCAGCTCCTTCTTTGGCCCCCGCTGCATGGGCAGGACACACTAGCACATAATAGGTGCCAGAAGAAAGATGCAATTGCTGTCTGCTGCATCAGCACTACTTGCACAGAACTGTTCCAGAATACAGGTCCACATACTGAGGCACTTAATAGTTTTAGGTGGGATGCTCAAATAACTCAGTGGTTCTAGACCTCAGTTGCTTACCTGCTGTACAGAAAGCTTCTCTTTTGCTATTGGTAACTTTTTTCCTGGAGGTAGTTTACAGCAGTGTGAAAACATCCACAGACAGACAAGCTGTGGAGACATGTTATAAGCATGGAAAGAATGAAGCAATAAGCAGTAAAAATAAAAACCTTAAGGATTTTCTTGACATAAGTGCAGCTAATGTTTCTTCCAGTTTTGTATAAGGAAGCAGAAATGTCAAGTATATAGGAGAATTTTAAAGGGTGAAAAATAGGAAGCAAATAGATCACCTGAAATAAGGAAAAAATGGTACTACACTCCCCACAACTGCATTTTCCCCTACAAAATAATTTCTATTGACTTTTGCTGTGAACGTACTGCAGAAAAAGCAGGGCACTCAAACTATTATTAAATACTTGGGTTTCTTTACAGAATTGCAGCCAAAACAAGGGTAGCTGCAAGGAAGGTTCATTGCAGAAACCTCAGACAACAACAGCTCTAGAGTGACAATCACCTTTCCCCCACTGATTCCTTGTGTGACTTCCCTTATAATGCACTCTGAGTGTGAAGAAGTGCTCTGCATGAATCTTACAAGCACTGAAGGAAAATTTACTGAACTCAGCAAGCCCAGGACACACCCATTCAGCAACTGGATTAAGTGCCATCCAAAGTATTCTTACCCAGCTGTAGGTCTTATATCAGACATTTCTGGGCAGCCACAGAGACATGAAAGCAACATACTCCATTACACAGAGGCTTTAGACACAATTTGTGTGTCAGCCTCACTCTGTGCTTGTATCTGTGTATCACGGCAGACTCTCTACTTGAGAACTGCACAGAACAAGAAACAAAACTAACATGCTTTTAAGGATAAAAACCTTTCTCAGTAACATCTGTGTTTATTTCAGGAAGTCCCTTATCTCTGAAGAAACAATCTCTTTAATAGGACAGTTATATTGGAGTTTTCTTTATGGGAAATGTACAAAATTAAATTCATGATTTTTGGTTCTTTATTCGTGTGGCCCTGAACTCCTCTATCATCTGTCTAAAAGAGTTTTGTTTGCTGTTTTGTTTATATTTCCCATGCTGTATGAAGCAATCCTTTTCTAGAAACAATGAAGCATGAGCTAATGTATTTATGATCCCCAGAATCACTGTGTTTTCTTTGTGTTACATCCTTCAAGAAAAAAACAGGTTTTCTTCCCACAGGACACAGTCCAGTTTACAGTGTTGGGCACCACAGTCAGAAACAGTGCCAGTATCAAGAGTGGTTTAAAGGAAATTCTTTTAAACATCCTTACCAGCATCATCCTACTTATTGTCTGTCTCTTCAGCAACCTGTATAAGGTAATGCCTTATCCCCCTATTTTGCTTTGTTATACAAAATGTAATTGAGGAAACTTGTTATACCTTATGAGCAGTGTTCAGCTGTTGTGTAAAATTTCAAGTAAAAATACTATCTTATAGACTATATGTCAATTATGATTATCTGCTTCAGCTTTCTTCTGAGTCGTACTCACTGTTACGCTCTTCAGTCCAGCAATTTTGCCTTAGATAAAAGCAGAAATCCTTTGACTTCTGCTTCTGGTAAAAGTGTACCAGAAATCCAGAAAGAGCAGAGCAATAAGCCTGCAACTGTGAGGTGAATAGCATCAGGCAATGCTCAGTTACATAATAGGAACTGGTATGCATGCTACAAAAATTACTGTGGTTTAATTTTTTACTTACCACTTTTTGCTGCTGCCTTTTCACATCCTTTCTGAATCAGGTTCAGAGACACTGCATGTAGTGCTTTCAAACTATTTGTCACAAACCAGCAACAAAGTAGAACTCTAAAAGGAAAACTAACATCCAACAGTTTCCTCAAAGATGAGCTTGATCTCTAACTAGTCATCAAACTGACCCCAAGACTCTGCTAGTGGGGATGCAATCTTAGCAGCTTGTGAAGATACAGCTTGAACTGTTAGAGAGTACAGGACTGGGACACAGAATTCAGTTGAAATTAAATGAAAGCAAAGAGAAGCTGAAGTCTATAATCAGACAGTTTTCAATTTCAAAAAGCAAAACCCACACAGGACCATGTTCATCGTGTTAAAGTTTTACAGATAAAGTGTACATATACAATACACACATATTTGCATAAGGTTTAAGTATTTTGAAACCTCAATACTTCCTTGTTCAATTCCCACCTTTGCCAAGATGTGCCAAATACTCCATATAAAAAGAACACTGAACTTAGAGTCTCTGAAGATGTATAATGAGAAATCTATCATGCAGTTTTCCAAATGTTTGTCAATAATTTTAAAACTATAAATCTCAAAACTATAAGCCAAATACAATCCCATGATTTTTAGATAAGTATCACAGTACCAGCAGAGAAAGTAAAAAAAAACCAAACAGCCAAGAAGATGGAAATGTAATTTCTTCTCAACTTCTGTCATAGTTCAAAGGAAGTACTGATTAAAAAGAGAACAGATCTTTTGAAAATAGTCATTACTACTTGACACAAATAAGAATATTCCTTATGTGAACACAAATGAAAAAAGTGGAATACAGTGGTTCATGACAGGATACTGTATCTTACTACAGGATGTGTACTTGACAGCAAATTATGCACAAAGTATACCTAGGGAAAAATTTGCTTAAGTAGCAGTCAGTGGGACTGTCACTAATTTTGCTTAATGATATTTTATTACATAACCAAAATATTAAAGGAAGATCAGAGCCAGCCCTAAGTATTTTTTAGTGTGGGCCTACAAAATAACTTTACAGGCCTCATGCAAGTAGGTATTTCTCACATAACTAATCCAAATAACTCTAGAGAGAGACAGCAAGTGGATTCACCATGGGTTCGTTTCCTGCTACCTGTAAACCTGGATATTCGTTTACATGTCTCTGACACGTTACCTATACTATAAATCAGTCAGTGACAGAGGGGTACTCAAGTGGCAATCCTGATTCCACACTTTCAGCAGTAGTCATTCAAACAGAACAAAGCAAAACCCCATGTTTTTCACCCAGAGGGTGGTTGGGCACTGGAACAGGCTCTCTGGGCAGTAGTCACAGCACCAGCCTGACAGAGTTCCAGAAGCATTTGGATAATGCTCTCAGACTCATGGTGTGACTCTTGCAGTATCCTGTGCTGGGCCAGGAGTTGGACTTGATGATCCTGATGGGTCCCTTCCAACCCAGCATAGTCTGTGATTCTACAGACTTTCCTTGGCAAACAAAGTTGGTTCTGTATGCAAGTTTCAAATTCTGTCTGTAAATCATTCCATGTAGCATCTATAAACATTACACAGCTTGCAGTACCACTGCATGACTTCAAATATGGGAAGAATCACTGGAGGCTTTCAAGGTGCAATAGGACAAGGTGTTTATAATTTTATTTGGGCTCCTTTTCCCTTGAGCCTTTGGGCCAGGTGATTTTGTGAGATCCCTTCTAACCTGGGCTATTCTATGATTCCATGATCTTACAACTGAAAAACACATTTGTGGACACTGAGAAGACTAGAGCCATCAGCCTTTCTATGCAAATATGAAGTCAAATGAGGGTGGGACAACATGAATAATGGGAAGATAAAAGCAAGAAAGAAATCCTATTCAACCATTTCCTTATTGATGTCACACCCTTATCACTCACCTCTGCATACTCTCTCCCTGCCATTAGTCTTATACTGGGCTAACATGGCATTAATATTGTAAGGAGACAGAGGGGTCTCTGTGGTAAGAGACCCAAAGCGTCCCATGTCAGACATAAAAAGCTGAGCCAATCTTGCAGACACTAAGGCCAGTGCAGGAGGGTGGAAGGGTGGGGGTAGCTGGTGTGCCTAAAGGGAAACTGGCAAAAGGAGCCACTGTGGAATTGATATCCTGAAGGCTATCCTGTATATCCTGTAGCCTAGGACAGGACCCACACTGGAACAGTTCACAAAGGAAAATGCACTGCTTTCTGATTAGAATTATGCCTCATGCACATACTTCTTTCAAGTTAAGTCTTCACTATCTAGAGGACACATGAAAACCAAACAGCTATGAGACACAATGGTCAAATAACAGTCATTGTGCTGTTAATACAAAATTCATCCTGTAGGCACAAACATTCAGGACAACACAGAACTTAGCTGGGAGCTAGTAATGCCTGCAAAGCAGTTAAGCCAACACATCACAATGCACACTATGGCTCTGAATGAATGAGCAGGAAATAAGGCTCTCTTCTGAAAACTGAGAAATACAGAAAAGCAGCAGAATGATACAGACAACAATGCCCTGATAGCTTAAAAGTGGTATTGTAGCTTCCAGGTGGAATCCTTCAAAAGTCCTGCAAACTGGCCTGGAACAGGGACAGAGGGAAGGAAGGAACTCAGAAAACCCCCCAAACAAACCAACTAAAACAAAAAAAAAGCCCCCTAACCAAACCACTTAACACTCAAACCTTTTTTGACCAAGAAGCTAAAAGTGAAATTCTTAGCCCCCCCCAATCAATGGAATAAAACACACTAGATTTTTTGGTAGCCTATACAAGCCTGGTCTCAGATGTCTCTCACTAAGTTCACAAAACTTACTGCTTCCATATATTTCTTAAAAGTCATGCTAAAAAAGCTGAAAGTGTCTCTGTATGTAAAAAAATCCTTTCCTTACAGATTTTAGCAACCACTACAAACTGATCCCTCCACATGAGCTCTGTTTGTCCCTCTTTATTAACGCTGTTTTCACTGGGAAAACCCTTTTACAAACTGTGTACAGGTGAACCTGGTGAGATTATGACCCTTGCCATCAGTGTAAATTTCTACCAGGCGCTTCACCGGGTCTGACAACATCAGCAAACAATCAGAATTTGCGTTTTTTTCCCCCTGGAGAAGCAAGCAAAATAGATGTTTCTCTCCACTCTCCAATGCGCTAATCTGAACCACAACCTAGAAATTGTGTAATTGGGCAAGTAGATAGCAGGTTCACTTGTGAAGATTCTTTTTATCCCTTAACAGGAAAGCTAAAAGAGCAGGAACTTCTGACTTGATATGGCTTATTGAAATGGAAGCAGGTACAAAAAGGCACTAGAGAGACATGGCACCTAGACTTACCAAAACTACTTAAATCAAAGTTTTCACACTGGTGAAAACTCTTCAGAGTTTGAGATCAATAGGGGAATTCTGGAAATTAATTACAACACCAGTTTGTCTTCTGACAGCACAGTGATATTTCAGCCACGGCCATCATGTCTGCCAAACACTTGAACTCCTCTCTCTGTCATTCCTTTGCCCTTTCAAATACAAAACAACTTTTCACAGCCTGTTGCACATTTCTGCAAAAAGCATAACCACAGGAATCTTACACATTGTGTAACTCCTCACAGATAGTCTTCTGCAAGATTATTATCGCAATATGATTAAACCATCCTCCTCTTACACTATCATTTGCTGTCATATCTCCAGGCTATTTATCTCTGCAAGCAGTCAGGAGGCTACTGGTTACCCTGTAGGCAGTGTTTGGACTGTAAATCATATACTGATTGTAGGACATTTGCTTTACATGACTCACTTGTGAGCAGTCATTGTTGTATTCAGTCACACGTACCATCATTTAAGGGAATGTCAGAGATTTGAGCCCAGAGTTTAAAATTAAGTATGTTGGAAGTTAAATTACACATAAGAGTATAAAGATTAACAGGTTTTAAGCTCTATTTAGTGTGAAACAAGTCCTCAAGTCTTGGACTTTAGTAACAAAACATTATTTTGTGTAGGCTAATATTTCATGAGAAAAAAAAAAGCAGCTTTGCAAAAACTATGTTTTATTTAATTCAATTTTTTCAGATTTTCAGCTGTTTGCCTGGTTATTTACATTTCAGACTTCGCACAGGAGAAAGTTTTAAAATTCTACCCTGAAAGTAGAGGAATAAGCACTTCAGGCTGCTTGGGCTTCCTGTAGGTTTTTTTACTGCAATAAGAAATAAAGAAAAGCAATAAAAGTACTGTAAGAGCCTATATATGAAGAGCTGTGTACCACAGAGCAAATGATGTGGGGTCCTATGGCCATGCTATTAACTTAGAAGCCTTCAAAAAGGTCAAGTTTCTTGCACTGAACAAGTTCAAGATGTTAATGCTAAGAACAAACTTCTTCCAAAGAAGTCCCATGTTGGAGAATCTGCAACTAAATTTACAGAATGTTGACAAATTAATCCAAAATAATTTAAGTACATTTAATTACATTCCTCAAGCCTTCTTTCCCCATATTTCTCCCAAGCATATTCACCTTTGGTATTCAGCACAGCCAAACTGGCATTGTGCATATAGGAAATACTATGTGTATCACATAACTGCTTTTTATAATGCCCTTTAAAATTTCTGGGCCACTGATGTCTAAGACAATTATTTACTGAGTTGGTTAAAGTTACTAGATTAACAAATAATCCCAGTTTTTAAATTGGAGAAGTAACTCCTGCTTTTTTCTAGAACCAGTAAGTGCAGAGCTGCACTTACAACTATCCTCACTCCAGCTGCAGATTCTGTGAGTTTGGCTTCTTGATACATCTGGAGAGAGAAAAAAAGTAAATATGCCCTCTATCTCAAAAAATCCATCTTAGAAATTTTGACTTATCATTGAAACTGTTGAAGCTGGTCCTTTTTTACAAACATGATACCCCATACTATGTTCAGTTCAAACCACAAAGTAGTTCAGGATGACTGCAAAGCTCAGGGAGCATTATTTTGTTCATCACACCACAAGGAGCGTTTTATCACTTGCAGTTAACCTCCCTTTTTTTAATGTGACACTCCCTCGGGCAGCGTGCAGGTGCAAATATTCCCTCACTTTCTCCTTTAAGCAGACACTTTGGAGCAAATTATTTATAAACCATAGCCTCTACCTTCACGCTCTGCTTCCCCTGCAGAAGCAGAGATTCAACTTTTCCCAGTTATCTTCTGCAGTAATTCTTCACTAAACCTCAAAGTACTCCAGGACAGTGGGAAGCTTGTTGAAACTGGCCTTCTAGAGTACAGCCCTATTGCAACCACTCCCTTAACCTATGAGTTAGAGTGATGGGAACACTGGAAAAGCAGGTTAGACACCAAAGTAATCTAGCAAAGTCTTTCCAAAAAGTGCATTACATAGGGTTGAATTCTAGAGGAATTTTCCTTGTGTTACATGCTGGGCAGGGGTAAGATGAAATATCATCTTTTAAACAGACACAGAATATATGCAGCCACCCCCAGTGTTGATAAAACCAAACAGAGCCACGCCACAGGGAAGGAGGGGACTGTTGTTCACCTGCGGTCACACCGGGATCGCCCGGCACTGCTTCCCCACGTCCCAGAGGCAGCAGGTGCCCAGCTGCCGGGCTGCTCCGTGCGGCAGCGGCTCCGGCGCCCTCAAGGCAGCGCAGCCAGGAGGCGAGGGCAGACCCACCGGGGGGATGCGGTGGTGGGAGCGGGCGGCGCGGCGGCGCTGGGTGCTGCTGCTCGGGCCGCTGGCGCTGCTCGCCGCCGCCCTGGCGCTGCGCGGCACCGCCCGCCCCGACCCCGCCGACCACTCTCGCCTCTACCGGGCACTGGAGCTCTCCCCCGGCCGCAGCATCAACTGCTCGGGGGTCGTCCGCGGGGACCAGACAGCCATCCAGGAGGCGCAGCTCAGCAACCTGGAAGTGGCGAACAGAAACGCTTCGCCGACGCCCGGCGAGTACCTGAACATGACGAGGGACTGCAGAGCCTTCAAGGAGACCCGGCGCTACATCGAGTTCCCGCTCAGCCAGGAGGAGGAGGAGTTCCCCATCGCCTACTCCATGGTGATCCACAACAAAATCGACATGTTCGAACGGCTGCTGCGGTCTCTCTACGCCCCCCAGAATGTCTACTGCGTCCATGTGGACAGCAAAGCCCCGACCGCCTTCCAGGAGGCCGTGCGGGCCATCGCTGCCTGCTTCCCCAATGTCTTCGTGGCCAGCCGCCTGGAAACCGTAGTCTATGCCGCCTGGTCCCGGCTGCAAGCCGACCTCAACTGCATGCAGGACCTGCTGCAGAGCCCCATACCATGGCGCTACCTCATCAACACCTGCGGCACCGACTTCCCCATCAAGACCAACGCCGAGACAGTCCGGGCGCTGCAGGTGCTGCAGGGCCAGAACAGCTTGGAGTCGGAGAAGCCCTCAGCCGCCAAGCAGGCGCGCTGGCAGTACCACCACGAGGTGGGGAAGGCCATCTTTCGCACTGCCCAGAAGAAACTGCCGCCACCCCACAGCTACCCCATGTTCACGGGCAACGCGTACATCGTGGTCACACGGGACTTCGTGCAGCACATCTTCGAGAACCCCACGGCACAAAAGTTCCTCGAGTGGTCCAAGGACACCTACAGCCCTGACGAGCACGTCTGGGCCACCCTGAACCGCATGCCGGGCGTCCCGGGGGCCATGCCTCACAACGACAAGTTCCAGCTCTCAGACATGAATGCCCTTCCCCGCCTGGTCAAGTGGCAGTACCTGGAAGGGGACATCAGCAAGGGCGCACCCTACCCGCCCTGCACCGGCCGTCACCAGCGCGCCGTCTGCGTCTATGGGGTGGGCGACGTGCCCTGGATGTTGCAGCAGCACCACCTCTTGGCCAACAAGTTTGACCCCGAGATGGACGATGCGGCCGTCCAGTGTCTCGAGGAGCACCTGCGCCACAAGGCCCTGTACGGCCGAGGGCTCTGAGGGGAAGGCGCGGAGACTCCGGCCAGCACGTACTGCCTTCCGTGGGCGAGTCCAGCCGACGGCGCCTCGAGGACAGCAGGAGGGGATCCCCATGTCCCCTGAGGGGCGCACGCCTCGGCGCGGCCCCGACGAGAAGCAGCATGCGCGGGCGCGGGGCTGCGGCCCCGCCGAGGGCCAGACGGACGGACGGGGCGGCCCGGCGGAGGGGAGGCCCGGTGTGGAAGGGGAGGAGGCTCAGTCCCCCCGCCCCGGCCCGCGGGGTCCCCTCGAAAAGCGCGGGAGGGCCGCGCTGTCTCAGAGCGGCGGGAGGAAACGGGCGGGGCGTTTGCTAGTGCCTTCCGAGAGTCTATTCGCAAAGATGACCCCAGGGCCGCCGGTTGTAGACGGGCAGGGCTGGGTCACGGGCCACGCCGCCTCCAGGTCCGGCTAAGGGCAGAGCTGAAACCATGATTAATTTGCTTCTCCACGGAGAACCTAGCAGCCGCCCGCCCGTTCCTGGCACCCGCCCGCCCGTTCCTGGCACCCGCAGCGCTGCCGAGCTGAACATCTGGCTGCTGCTTTTGCCTCACTTTAAACTTTGACTATCAAAAGCCGTTAGTCATTAATACCCAACCTTCAATAAAATACAAGATACTAAAATAGACAGCGCTTCGGTATTCTATGTCCTCTGAGGAGAATGGTTTGCCCTCCTGGGCAGACCATTATACCAGTTAACCCTTTAGGCACCCACTTCTCCGTCTGAAAGACAGGCAGAGGGATGAACACAACGGTGTGCAAACCTACATTTTCTAAGATCTGTATCTCTCTTCTCCCTCACCTTCCCCCCCCCCCCAAAAAAAAAAAAAAAAAAAAAAGATATTTTGGTGATATTTCAATACTGTAATTACCAATATCCAGTAATGGCCAATGAACAAACCACTCATCCAACACATTGTTTTCTTAAGTTTCTTGAAAGAAAGATTTGTGAACTTCAGTATTTCACCCACATGTGTTTTTCTCACCTTCTCATATTAAAACTAGCCACTTTCCATGGATCCAACAGCTTTTCACTACCTGTAATGCTGAGTGATGAATGCTGTTGTCTTTATATATTAAAAAAAATTCAAGTAACTTTCTTCTAAGTAAACTTATAAATTTAAGGTCTACAGTGGAGAATTAGCATTATACAAAGAACATCTGAAACAATTCCATAACACCAGGCTAAGTTTAGATGAAGTTATGACTGCAGTCACACAGATCTTTAAAACACTGATTTAAATAGGATGAGAAGATGAAGTAACTCAAAAAGGTGCGTCATTGCAATTTTGTTAGACATTTTAAAGTGAACTTGGTTGTAAAATAGTGATTTTTAAAATGTCATGGTGATTTCACAGCACAACAACTCCAAATACTGGCAAGAAAAGCTCTCAAACATAAATACCCCGTGTATCACTGGGCATTTGTTTATGCAAAAAGAGCAAATAAAGTAATAGGATTACTGATCCTGGGGGGAACTGTTTCCAACTTAGGTAAGCAGACATTTACTAAAGAGATTAAAGCTTTATACTAACCTGATAGTAACATACAACTTTTAAAAATGGTTTCAGCAGCAAATTCAACATTAAATAGAAATTATCTCCATGTCTAGTACATCCTTTTAGAAAAACAAAACTTCTCTGATGACTTAGGTTAAGAATTCAGGTCTCCCCCCATAGAAGACTGCATTGAACCACTACTGCCTAACCTGATTTTGCTTGTTAGAACTCTTTCATTTACTTTAAATTAATATATATTAGCTCAAAATGTGAACTACTGCCAAGGGGTTCACTGGGGGACTGGGATACGTTCAATTTTCTGGACTGAAACAGGCAGAGAAGGGTCAGTGTTTCTAACTGTGGCAAAGCATTGTCTTTTTCCCTTGAAAAATGGAGGAAAAATGTGCATATTCATGGAGACAAAAAAATCCCCATACTTATCAGTTCTAAGGAATTGCATCAAAACCAAACCCATGTCTGTAAGAACTAAATAATTTATTTCTTAAGGTGTTTGGGGGCTGGAAGGAATCCCAGCTTGAAATAGTGGAAGATTATTCAATAGAGGGGCCTATTATTTTGCAAATGTACCTGTAGAGAAAGATACGTACTTTCAAGTTACTTACAGACTTGTCAAAAGTAATTTTTATCCCCTTTACTTTGTAAATATGTTTAACTTCTTCAGCTGTTTCTTCTCTCAGAAACAAGAAGTATTGCTTGTACACACTATTGTAATAACAGTGTTTCATCTATTATTGACAGACACAAAAATGTCACAGATAGAGAGACAGAAACAAGGATTTAGACTGGGGGTGGAAAGTCCCACTTCAAATCTGTTTGACAGTAAGTCTTTTAGCAAGGTCAAAATATTTTTTCTTTTAATGTTACTCACTGCAATCTTTGCCCTTCCTGGTTAGACCTGAAGACAGAAAATCTAAGCATTTATCCATATTTGAAAGAGCTTGCCCAAAGAGTATGAAGGCATCAAGGGAAGGCAGCATACCAAAAATACAGCTTAGCAACTCACTAGGAGGGACAGCAGTTACCTAACACCACAGCCTAGGCAGCCCTCCCATTCAGAGAGATCATTGCTTTGGATGAAAACTACTGTTCTGGCATTATTACCTGCAGAGGAGAGGTAAACAACTTGTAAACCCCGACATCCAATTTTCTTGATCCAAAGGAAATTTCCTATTTCTGCTGGTGTTACTACTCAGAATTCCTCTCAGATGATTTGGTTGCAAAAACAAAGGCTATCTTGTGCATATTGATTTTCAACTCACTTCCTTTTAGTAGTGACCTAATTTCTTCTGAAAGAATGAGCCTACTACCAAATGCTAAAGGTGAACTAAGACAAAAATATTCTTACAAAGGAATGTTCTCAGCATGTCCTCTTTCAAAGACATTAGAAATGTCATGAGTGCAGTCACATGTCAAAACAGTGATAGTCTCCTTACCATTACAAAAACCACCTGGCAGTAAAAACCACCACTCAACTCTAATACAGAACTTTGCCTTCCAGAGATCTCAAATAATCTTAGAAAGCTGGCAACAGAGCACAGAGAAATCATGTAACTTGCCACAGTTAGTTGCAGAACTGAAAAAAGAATGATTTTGGAATAGAGTAGGACCAGCTCTAGCCCAAAGTAGCAGGATCACATCAGATTGCAGGATCATCTCCAAAAATAGGTTAAACCCCATATGAAATTCATCAGTAAAATAATGGGCTGTCCAACTGGAAGTCATATGAGAAATATTAACTTTGTGTAGTAAAAATTATTTCTGATGCTTCTGTCTACATTCAATTGTTAACTAACAACCTGAACTCTAAATAAGCCACCACTTGTTTAAGGAGGAAATATGCTGTAAATTTACCTTTCAAGAAGTGCATGGGAGGAAGATGAAACTATAATTCTGAAATTTAGTAACAGATTTTTCTGGTTTAAACCTGGCTTTAAATTATGCTTTATTTCCAAGTGGTTTTAATTTTATTTTTACAAGAACAATATGAGGTGCAGCTGGCCTATTACAAACTTACACAACAGGTCCATGAACAGTTCTTTTTAACTTTAGGAGGGTCTACTTCCTTCTTGCTTTACATTTGATACTTTGTATGATCACCTCTGAGATGCCCTACAATAAAGAGATGGGTCAATGAAAATGAATTTGGAGGAAAACAGGTAATAAATTCTAAAGAAACAAAAAGTAAACATGAATCATATAAACACAATACCAGTAAAGTATTTGCAGTCATGAGTGAAATTGATTCAGGGAGCAGGGTTAGGGTGATCTTTTTCTTCTGACTGCAACAGCAACGACCATAAAATGTTAACTAGACTCTCAGTGAACTATTTTCCACTTCCTTGAAGGATGCAGGTTCTTTTAGCACAAGATGCAAACCAAAATATTAAAAGATCTGTAAACTATTACATCCTAAGCCATAATGGCTAATCTTAACAAAGACCACCTTTTATGTTACAGTGAAGAAAAAGCTCGCATCTCCCAGTACAGTCTTACTAAAGTGCTTTATAACATGGTCCTACTTTCCTCCCCATCCCAAAGTCTTAAACTACAGAAAAGCAAACCCAAGTCAGTAGGACCTTGACTGAGAACCTACCCCCTAAGCTGCCAAGAACCATAAACACAAGTATGTGTGCTTTGAGTAACTCTCCTCTGCCTCACTGTGCCTAGTCATTGTGCAAAGGTACATAATGATCCCTATTAAACTTGTCTTCTGGAAATTCATCATAAATTCTTCCTGCTCTGCACTTTAATTTGTGCCTCTCTGATAACGTTTGAAGTCAGGTATTGACATCCCTGACTGAGCAAACAGCTTACATCAGGTAACGTCCTGGTTTGCACACCTATAGAATTGACAAAATCCTTTTTCTTGGAAACCATGTTTAAACAGGCAGTCATCCACAGCCAGTTCTGTACTGTATTTATTCTTTCCTTCACTTTCTTTAAGTTAATTTACTTTCTAAATAGAAACATCCATTCCAGTTCAATGTCAAGGTGCAAAGGTATATTTTATTTTCTCTCTACTGCTGAGAAGTGGAAGCAATCGTGGTCTTTCTGAAGAAAAACAACAATGAAATAACCAAATAAATGAAGAAGTCCATAACACTATGGGCAAAGAAGAACATAACAGACAGCAGCAAGTGTGCTGATACTCTAGCAAGTGAAATGATGTCTTCCACTGGATATTACAATAGATTAGTATAATAAAAGTGCAGTTGATGCTTTTAGTTTTAAGTTCAATCTTTCAAGACCACAAAGTACATTAGTCCCATAAACTTGGCAGGATCAGTTGAAATTCAAACACAAAAAATAGCAAGTGGCAAGGAAGTTATGGAGAGCAAAGCAACAAAAAGCAGAACATTGGCACCAGATCCCCTTAACTTCCCTTTGCTTCCTGCTCCTTCAGAGAACTGAAACAACCTCCACAGAAGGAGCAGATCCAGGACCTGGACAAACACCATCCCAGAAATATGGTTAAAGCCTGGAGTGACAGGAAAAGGGGGAATGACTTCAAATGAGTAGGTTTAGATAATAGGAAGAAATTCTTCCCTGTGAGAGTGATGAGATACTAGAACATGTTGTCCAGAGCAGCTGTGGCTGCCCCACCCCTGGAAGTGCTCAAGGCCAGGTTGGACCAGGCTTGGAGCAACCTGAGATATGCAAAGTGTCCTTGCCCATGGCAGGGGGCTGGAATGAGATCATCCTAAAGGTCCTTTACAATCCTGGTCATTCTATGATTCCAAAGCACACTTAATTGGAACAAAATAAAAGATACAATTATTTGTATTAGGATAGAGTCCAAAGGCTACAGAGAACTCAAGATGGAGAAGTTTGTCTGAAGACAGGAAGAGACTACAAGTAGTTGGAGGTAGAAAGAAAAAATTTTTATACCTCTATGGGTTGAAATTTAGTTTACTACATGATTATCAGAGAACAAAAGAAGTTTAAACCTAGAAGATTGAGTCTGATGTAGGAACAAGAGAAAACCATGGTACAGATACACATTTGCATCCTTTAAGATTAAAACCAGACACTTAATTGTGCTGTTGAAATAAAAGCAACTGTCTGTTCTTTTGGTTTCAAAAATGGTTACTTACCAATCTGCAGTTTGCAGCAAAGGGCACGTAGCAGAGCTATTTATAGAGAGAAAGATGCAGTCACAAACACACAAATATGCTGCTCAGCACAAACTGCTAAGCTTTTGCTGATGTCCTCCTCCATCATTCTGGAACAGCCATTTCTTGCAATACTTAACAGTGCAACCACACTCAGAACTCTGTAACTGAAAGACTTTTTCATTTGCAACGTTTCTCTAAACACACTTAGAAAATTTTGGGATAACATGGCATGTTAATGCTAGTTTCTAAACAAAGTTTTCCAATGATTGCTCTTTCAAACGTTTTTAAATAAAAGTTTATTACAGAAATTATTTTGAACAAAAAAAGACAACAGTATTTCTTGTAATTTAAAAAAAAGGTAACATTGTATTCATGCCCTATAAGGTGAACTGAAGAAACGCTACAGGTATTTCTTCTGCTGTCATTCTGTGATGCTTTCTAGTAGGGATTAACTCACATCTGCATCACAACAATTGAGTATGATCAGTCCCTTTGCATGCTTCTCTCCAGAAAGTGCTGCATATTAACAGAAAATATTGCAGACAAACCACAGGTCTATTCATTCTGCAGTATTGGAACCAGTGTCTAGGAAAGAAAAGAGAAAGTGAGACTAATACACACCCCCACTGAAAACAGAGAACCAACAGCATTCTCTAATACCTTCCCCAAGTTCTAAAGCATTCCCCAAGCATTTTAGAACATGTTCTGTACGTACTCAACTCCCTCCACTGCTCTCAATGCCATGCATGAACTGCTTGTGCTGTTTCCCTTCACTTAGCAACACTGAAAAGAGCCAGCACAAAACTCCAGGGCTGTGCACACAGATGCATTAAAAATACTAAAAGCTTTTCTCTAACACGTGGTGATACACAGACCCTTCACTGCAGTCAGCCACAAGCACCATCTGGCTATGAGCTGCTAAAGAGACAGGCTTTTGCACATCCAGCAGCATAAGCTCTGATGGAGTGTGGGCTATAGCTTATTATGCATTTTGAAATAGATACAAGAATAAGCATGATCTTCATAAAGCAACTGAGAACAATTCTCTGTTCTGAACTTTTATCAGAATCACCAATTAACACCAGTGCTGCTTTTGATACACTACCATTACTGCTTTCTTGTTTTTAGAGCTGTGGAAAAAGTATGTAACTCAAATATGGAGAACAACAAGCCAGCATTTACTACTGTTCCTTCAACAAGTCAACTTCTCGTGGGAAATAAAAACCAGTTGTAATGTTAATAGTAACTTCAAGTCAGCCAGTTGTTTAAATCTTATCTGCACAATTTATCAAGAATGAAAACAATTAATACCTGGAAAGTAAGGTTTCCTCCCCTAGCTATAATAAGCACACAAAAACTAAGCAGTAAGATTATATGCTTGGCTAATACCAGAAGCTGGGCAAACAATAAATTCTGTCAACTCTTAGAACTACAACTTGAAGTGACTATTGTAATCGTGCCAGGATCAGGAAGCCATGAAGAACCTGTTTCAGAGGTCTACGGTGCATTTAAATAAAGCCTTTTCCATGCTCAGTTCCTGCTTTCAGCATCACTCTCCAAGGACGAAACAAGTGGCACCATTTCACACAGCTTTAGCAATACTCTGCCACATTGATGGTTTTGAAAGTTATAAAGCAGTTTGTCACAGAAGTCACTAAATTACTTTTTCCAGTAAAGAATCTCAAGGAACATGGACAAAGTAATCCAGTCAAGCAGATATGGATTATAAACTCCCACAAGCAGTGTATATAGAGAGTCTGTTAGTCAACAAGTAAGTGTTATGGCTTGCAAATGCAAGCATAAGCTTTTCATGAGCTTGTGTCCCCAACTATCAAATCCAGAGAATGATGCTTAGACACTTTTCTCAGACAATTCCTTGCTCAAACAGTTGAAGCACCCTTCAGATTCAGTAAAACATGGTGCTATCCTAACAACCAGGTTAATGCTAGAAAACTCACCACACAAAAAATAAAGATTACTTCTGACTTTCTAATTGCTCTAGTATTACATACTTCCCAACAACAGGTGCACAGCAGTCCCTAACACAGTTCTACCTCAGTGCTTATGAGTCAGGGAAGCATTTAGCTGGCTTTTGTTTCATCTCTCATCAGATGTAAAAGGGAATGCAGAGCCCTACTTCTGTCTAAGTCATACAATCAATCTGGCTTTAGTAAAACACTTGGTCAAACCTTTCTAAAAACAACCAAGTCTCATTTCTCAGCCTGTTTATATCATATTTCATACTTACTTTTTCCATCACATGCTACAATTTTTACTTTATCCACTTTCACAAGTTCAGTGACCTCCCTAAATTCGACATCATTCAGTACAAATGTCCATACGTTGTCACAGAACCTGTAAGTGTTCAAAGACCCCTATAAAAAGACAAAAGACATTTTCAATAGGCCGCATCTCAAAAGCAACAGAAAATATGATGAGTATCTACTGAACTATGTCCCTTCTAGAACAAGACTTGCTACAAAGCCAACAGTGGACCTGAATGCATACAAACTGGCAAGCAAGCAATTCTGAGGAAAACTGGAGTTTAAATGCCCTCCAGTGGCTGAAATTTTCAAGACCAGTGATGTTAGAGGTTATCCCAGGGGAGGCTCCTCAGGCAGGTTAAGAAGTTTTACAGTTTTTCTAATGGGTACAAAGGATCAGTAGCAGAAAAAATTTCTTAAAATATTGGGCCATAAGAAAAATCGGCTACAGCAATGATCATAACAAGATGTGGATTCTGTAATTGCTTAAACAAAGTAGTAGCTTCAATAAAAAATGACAAAACTGACATATGTGACATAAAGGGGTATCCCTCCTATTTGATGTATTACTGAGAACGTCAATATGGAAAACTTGTGGCCTTCACTTTTACATATTTTAAATTTATATACTTGAACTTAAGCTCCAAGTAACATTTTTTAAATTTATCCACTAAACACATGCTAAACTGTTTTCTATACCATGCTACACATACAAAACAAGTTAAGTGTGCTAGAGAAATTATGCTATTTTTAACATCTCTATATTGTTTAAAAATCTAACATCTTAAGAGCCCATATCATTCATGTGTTCTACACAGACTGTAGGGGAGCATTATGACAAAAGTTAACAGGAAGCTGGGTTTTGTGTTTTTTTTTTTTTTTTCTTAACATTTCATTCAAGCTGACATTTAACAACTTGCTGGCTATCTAACATCAATTAGGGTGGCTGACTGGGAATCCCCTTCTCCCCCAAACTTATTTTTCTATAATACCTACAGAAAATAGCTACAAAATAAGCCAGTGAAAGGGTAGATCTAAAACTCTCTAGTCTCTCTTCACATTACTCACGTGGCTGAAAATCTAGCCTCACCTCACTTTTGCTAGGGACAGCTGCGAGAAGCAAAATCTCTCTCCTCATCTGCAAGACACTGAGGATGGCAACGTTATCCATCAAAAAAGCATTTCCCTCTTCCCTGGTTCCATCATCTAATTTTTGCACTCATTCAAAAGATCCCTGGCAGAACTAGGTAACAAACCTTACAACTGCATACAGAATATACATGTAAACAGTCATTATTAGAGCCAAAATGGACCTTCTTAAGTTCTTGTTTACAGAACACAGCTTTTAATGACATTCTGCCTCAACACTGAGCTCCTGTATTTCATGTAAAACTATTAGATATAATTTCCTTACCCTGAAATTGACTCTGTTCCTGACTCGCTGTGCCAGTGCTGAATTTATAGCTTTATCAAACTGAAGTAGCACCTGAAGGGCCAACTGAGGTGTGATTTGCTGTGACTAAAATAGTTTCAAAAAAAAAAAAAAAAAAAAAAAGTTTTGAGTTGTTTCAAAGTAAGCTTAAACATGCAGTAAAAGTTAAAAACATCAAAACAAAATTCACATGAAGCAAAGCTCTAGAAGATCAATCTACAGAAATATCGTTCCTGTATTTATTTCCATTTTTGTATTTAAATTCTGTGCTACACAAAGATCTCTTATAATAAATATTTACTGGAAATAACCAGAAGAGCAGCAGATTGACTGCAATGTTCCAGCTTAACCTGGCTGTTCATTTACTGGGCCACATGAGATTATGCCACTTACATAAAACACTTTCCTTCACCCAGAATGTAAAGAAAAAGACATCACAAGTGAATAGAGTACCAAACCCTTATGATTTCAATCAGTAAGTTTCCCAAACCTTGGCAATAAGTACCCCGGGATCCAGGAACCACAAAGCCGTTCAGATAAAAACCTCCGTCTTTATTAAGCTACTCGCCCAGACCCCAAGCCCCCAACCTGTATGAGCTCATCCAGACTCTCCTGAAGGCTGTTCCCCAGCGTGGTGTTCCTATACAGCTGATAGGCCATGGTTCACTGCGAGGGCTGGACACGTCCTGGTCATCCACGGCTGCGCGCCTGTGCTGTCCTCGCTCTCATTGAAAACAAACAAAGATAACAATAAAGCCCTCTACGCCCAAAGCCGAGCCTGCCAGGCACATGCACAGCAGGGCACGCACAGTGTAAGAGGCCACCCAGCAAACACTGCCCGACACTCGGGCGCGCTCCCGGCGGCGGGGCCGCGCCGCCCCGGGCCGCACAACCGACAGCCCGGCCCGGCAGCGCTGCGGGAGCCATCCCGGCCGGGAGCCGGGCACTGCGCGGCCCCGCCAAGCCCTACCCGGCCCGGGCCCGGCCCCACCGCCGCCCCCGGGGAGGCTGCCCCTGCCGCGGCCCCGCCGCTCCCCCCAGCCCAGCGCCGCCATCGCCCCTCACCGCGCGCGGCCGGAAGCGCGGCCCCTCCCGGCGGGCCGTGGCCCGGAAGCGGAACGGCGGCGGGGCCGGGCCGCACCCACAGCACCGCCCCGCCCGCGCCTCGCCCCAATCAAACACTGCACCTCGTACAAAGGCGTTTGTTTATTGGATACAGAGGCGTCTCTCCTAATTAAGAAAGACCCCGTAAGTAATAACCGCTACCCCATTCACACACGTGTTTATCACATTACCCCGTGACGCCTTGGAACACAGAAAACAAGCTCGTTTAAAAAGAAAGGATCAGAATATTGTTAAGAGGTAGGTGAAGAGTCTTCTACTTATATTTTTTCTATTAAAGGGACAAAGGAAAATAGTCACACCTGTGAAGAGTGTTACTAGACCAATTAAGCCAGATGAGTCATTATCCATGACTCACAACCTGTGCTTTTGCATGATTACTGCAGCTTCATTTTGTTAAACACTGCACGTTTCCCACTAGCACATAATAAAGTTTACAGACACTAATTGACAATGTAATCATTCTACCTTAACCCTTCAATCTACCATTCAACCATTAGAGCACCTTACTGCTCAGCCCTTTCTTGTTAATAAAAAGGTTTTGGTAGATAACTAAGAAACATTGCAGAACTGCAAAGCCACTGGTAGACTAAACATCTGCCCTTCATGAATATTTATTTGTAATTATTAACCTGGAATTCCATGTTATAAATATTAACTAGCAGTTGAGCAAGCTAGAGTAAGGAACTCTAAGTATGGTAAAATAAGGACTTTTGGAAAACACTCTGATAGCTTCTCTTCAAATAATTTTCAATACTAAAAAAAAAAGCTCATTTAAATCAGAGTAATCTGGGCACTTCAAATTGCAAAACTCAAAAAAAAAATCTAGTTAAGCAAAGAATGGCTTTAATTTCACTGATCTCAATCATGCTTGAAGGGAATGATGAAAAACTAACATGACTGCATCCTCTTCAGAAATGCCCTTTTTTCCTGTTAGTTTAATGTAGGTAATGAGATGTGATAAAATAAACTCTGTAGTTCAACTTAGAATTTTGAAGCTAGGAAAGCTGCAAGATATGTCTTTCAGAATATGAATATTTAAATATTCCTTACATTTCAGAGTACTACTGACTAAAACCAGGTGTCCTTAAAAAGCATAATTCCAGCACTTGTTTCAAGTGTCTCTGACAAGCAGTCAGTGAAACAAATCCTCTAGAGAATGACCTGCATCCACAAGGACTAAGTAAGAATTTTCACTGCAAGATTTGTAAGACTTCTGTGGTTACAAAAAGCATACAAGTGGTTATCCCTCTCCTCTCCGTTCCTCATATGAGGTTTATCTGAGGGAGACTGGAATGACTTGAGAATTAATCTCCAAAGACAACAGCTTCTGAGAAGACATGAATTTAAACCAACCTTCTACATAGTAAATACTGTATAAATCTGTAGGATACACTGACAAAAATTTGACACAATGAAATACACTTTTCACCAAAAAACTTTCCACCTTGTGACACAATTACTTGCTGAAAGTTTTAAACTGTCATTAGAGCCTAAAAGGTATGATGCAACAAAGTTGCTGATACATGCTAACAGATACAGGCTATCATATCCTAGTTGAGGGCAATTAGGAGTGTAGCTACTGTCTCAATACAACGTTCCTCACAGCAACTGGGACTGTTCTTCACTTGTTTACTGAGTTAGGGAAAAAATAAGCCAGACTACATTGTTATGAACAAGGTTACATATTATCCTAACTAGTTCTATGCTTCTTGGAATAAAAGTTCTTCAACATCCCAAAACCTCAAAGACTTCAAGCCGTTTCAGCACTAAATCCTTACACATCCCTTCCCATTACCTTCCAAAAGAACATGGCCCTGCCATATAACACAGATCAAGAACATTCAAGCAAATCCAGAATCTACTCACATCAGTTTTCAATGACGCTTACTGCAGAATCTCTTTGCCCCTTCTGAATTTGCCCTGTTACAGAAATCAGTTTACGAAATGCCACATCCAGAGGCCACTGGCCCAAACATCTCTATTTCAGTTGTGCACAGGAATAACAAGATAGGTAATGACTTATCACTACACATATAAATATATATAAACTAACGAGACCTCTAAATCAGTTAGAGACTCATGAAATCTTTTCTTGACAGGGCTCACCAAATTCTAACAAAATGACTCTTACTTTTAGAAGGAAGTGTCATTGAAAGGTGAATTCCTTATATCTTATCACAAAGTGATTCAAGTTTTGAAATAATTTTTATTAAAGTATGACATTCCAACGTTCCATGTTTTTAAATATTAAAATATATTACATTATATTATAGATTTCAAAAAAGATAAGTTTGACAAAACATTACCCATAGCTTTGGGACCACTTTGTTTTTTGTAAACATCCACCTCACCACTAAATGATGAGCTGCAAGAAGTCAGAGGGGAATAATTCTTTAGCACACTTCTTTCTCAAGCTGTGTATCTGTTGTGCCATGTACTCATTCACAACAACTTATACTAGAGAAATAAACCATTTATGCCCACATACACATTTCCAAAAGAAATCATACTATTGCAGCATGAAACTGTACAATCCTTGGCCACCAGGAAACACAATAACAATCCCATCATTTGGAAAATATGGCATATACTGAGGAATGGCTACTCTGTACTGCACTATACACATAGGAAGCAACAGGACAGAGAACTACAATCCCTCCACTAAGAATATAATTTTACTGAGAATACTCCTTTTATCAGTTAGGAAAAAATGGAAATGAGATAATCTGAATGCTTCCTGTTTAGCTTAGGAAACAAGCAAACCCAGTAAAACTCAGGTTTGCATGGTCATACAAACCATACTGTGAAAGTATCAAAAATAAACAGGCTGCAAGTGCCCCATGTACTGACTTGAACTTTACATTAATCTGACTCATCATCAAAATTGAAGCAGGAGATAAGACAGCCCCAAAGAAAGTGCAATTATGTTCTGCTTTCCAGAGCAAGATCCAAACCTGATGGAATGGATGCAAGGCAACTTGGCATTAGTATTGCCTGTTGTGTGAACACATCCTGCACATCAATCTCCTTGAAACTCTCATACAGAAACTACTGCAACAAAAGGACTTAGATCTTGAGATGAAAATACCTGAACTGCAGACTTAAACTTCCAGAGACATGAGCAATTTTCCCTCACCTGACATCCATATGCTCTCAGAGTCTACACAGGTATCACTGGAGACAGTAGATTAATTGTTACTTGGTAAGTCTTGACCATGGAATATCTCACAACTGCTATTTATCAGTGTCAGGTAGTAATCTGGTTGAACCTAACTTTTTTTTTAATAAGGTAACTGAGTAACATTAACTATAGTTAAGAAGTGGTATTTTTTGGCATGAAGACAAAATTGTGAGCACAATGAGCACCAAAAGTAAAGATTTAATATACTTTCTACAACATTATATTGCTCAACTCCTGAATGAATTTATTTGCATACACCTGCCCTTACATGGAAGTTGCAATGTTTATCAAAAGATGTTATAAACTTTTACAACATATCAACCAGTGCATTACTGTTGTCCCAGTAAACCTATAAACACTAGTTATGTGTCCAAGAACACCTCTTACAGACACAGGTTTACCACCGTTGCAGGGAGCGAAAACACCCCAACCTTTCAAACACTTCCTAAAAGTTAAATCAGTACTGGTATCATGTGCCTAACAGCTTTAGAAATGGAAGTTTCATCTACAAGAATGACACAGGTAGTGTAAGACTTCTCACATTTCTGCCCAAAAAAAGGTATTGTGGCTAGAATACCTGTGTAACTCCCAAGTTCTACTGAGCACGACCAGAGTTCCCACTAGTGACAACCAAGATTCATCCATGAAAAACTGCAATGAACTCATTTCCTACTGCTAGCTGAGCCAGCCTTGACGTACTGAAGCAGAATCTAAATTCACAACTTCAACCGAAAAAGGTCCGGTATCTTACCAGTCAGACATTTCAGCTTTTGTGGTTTAGGCTTAAACCCTGTGGCCAACAAACCACCACCCACAGAACTGCAATTCTGCATCCTGAATGATGGACTGAAAGACACCAAAGATGAAGCTCACTCTAGTGAGGTAAAGGAGTGAGCTTGTATAAGGTCGATGAACAAAAATAAGGATCTCTACATTTGTGAAAGCTAAGTTAATGTGATTGTTAATATCCAAACAAGTTTTCACAACAATGAAGAAATGCACTTGACCATTTACAGCAAAACAGATTTATACAATAACAACAAGTAACTTACGGCCTTGTCTACCTGCAAATGAATTCCTTCAGCAGGTACACACAATATATTGCTCAGTCATAAAAATATATATATTATCTCTTTCCTTTAACATTTAGGTATATAAATATTTTACTGAAGAACATGCATCATTTAGATAAACAGTTGCAAGAACATCCTCTGAAAACAGAGTTCTTTGCCATTTAGCAGTATAAAATGATTACATAAACAGCAATTAAAGTCAAGACAAGGCAATACAGCAGTAAGCAGTTCATTGTGTGCTAGTCCAAGCACCTTTTGCAAAAGATTATATAATACATACACACAGAGAATGCACTGTAATGCAGCACAAATGGCATCATTCCATCTGCATATTCTTCAGTCTTGTTTGGACTCCAAACCTACTGTTCACTTTTCTGCTCTTGTTTTCCATTCAGCTCTTGGTCAACTCTGCTTAGCAAAGAAAGCAGTAAAATTAAACTACGTTAACACAGTTTGATAGCTCATATATTAAGAAAAAACTATTAACCTTAACAGGAAAACATGAAGCATTTACATGGGAAAAGATTTAGTAAATAAATATTAAAGTTTTTATTTAATGTAGTCATGATGTTTGGGTTCTTTTCAATATCTATTTTCCTACCTTCCTCTATAAATTAATTAAAATTGTTAGGAAACTGTTTAAATAACTATAGCACTTGAGAGGAAGCATTTAAAAAGTGCAAGTGAAGTTTGACTACAGAAGAAAAACTCAGGGCCTGTGTTTGTAGTAACAAACGCAAGCAGGAACACAAGCTTACAGGTAACATGACAGTACAGTTCATATGCTGCAGAATAAGCACTGGATTACTGCCAAGAAGATAACAGCACTACTTGAATCAACAGAAATTAAGAGGCTCCTTAACTGCAATACTTTTTCTATTATGTTCAAAGATTCTTGCCATTACCCTGGAAAAATTCACCATCATGCTAATAAAAGTGGGTTTGATTTTGTGCTTTATTTTTTAGTATCTGCCTTGGGACCAGCAAACAAAATGCTGCTTTGCAAAAACCAGCAGATGACTGACAGCCCTGCAGAAAATGTACTTTTCCTCTTTACAGTAAGAAGAAGCTACAATCTTGAAAACATCTTCTAGCAAATAGGTTGTGCATGGAGGTAAATCAATTTTAAAACCAACAGCAGTTCTAAAGTGAGAAACTAAGACCAAGTTTGTCCTCTAACAATCTAACATACCTGTCTAGTCTCTCAAACTATAACCAGCCAGTTTTTCAAAATGACAGAAACAATGACAGTGCCTTTAAGCCATGAACTCATAAAAAGGAGCTGCTTTCAACCTGATTAAAGGCTCAGTATCCAATTCTGCCTGTGATCTCTTCTCTATATCTAATTTTCACCAAGGAACATATTACTTTTTACAAAAGTGATGGTAGTATAGGTGAAGTTATCAACCAGGACACTAAACAGTGCTTGTTCTACTGGAGATTTTAAAAATTATTACTTAATTGGAATAACTCTTAAAGAATGTTCAACACATCACTAGATTTACATGTGAGCTTTCAGAAACAATTTTAATTCCTTTTACTTCAATCTCGGTGTTTCTCTACCCAATTTAGACAATAAGCCTTCCTTAACAGTTATGCACACAAAGGAAAAGTAATTAAAAAACCCCCAAAGTTAGCAGCAAAATCTTTCAGTACATTTGTTAGTGAGTGAAAAAATAACACATCCATTCAAAAAAATTCATCAGCTGTGGAATAGCTTGAATCGTTAGCAGGAGACTGGAAATTAACAAAACATAAATCCAGTATTTATTAGGAAGGAACATAGGCACTGCAAATACAAACAGCACTAAAATACTAATTTAGATTGCATCTATGCAAGTTAATAACTAAAAAGGTAGTGAATACCAAAAATACAAGATTCAATACTAGAACTTCTTACAGAGTTGTATTTCTGCTAATACATAGCTACAGCTTAGCACCTAAATATAGCTCATCTTCAGATATAAATTCCTGTTAGAAACAGTGAAATTTGATTTAGTGGGTTCATATGGAAGCACTACTTTGTGCCTCTTGAAGACTTCAAGTTGAGAACCCATGCATCCCCTTAAAAGTGAGCATCTCACATAAAAGCGTAGTAGAAACTATGCTCTGTACACCCAGGGTGAGTCCTTATAGATTCCATACTGCCTGCAAGTACAGTATAGTTACTGTCATGCATAAAAACTTGGGCACTAGTGCATGTTTATATTTACAAATGCTTATTCCTTTATGCAAGCCAATCAGCTGGGAGTTAGTTGCAGTGCAAATTGTCTTATCTAGATGCAACCCTAATCAAAATATGCATATACCTTTTCTGTTTCTTTCTAAACTTTTCTTCTTCATACCTTGGTGAGGAAAAGTTTTATTTCAGTAAATATAATATATGAAGGCCAAAATCAACAGAAGCTGCAAACCACTATTAGTGTCAATACAATTTGCAGAAACTTACCAAATTTTGAAACTGATATAATTAAGAAAAAAATACATTGTACTTCCAACATTTACTAGCATTAAACAAAAAGCATTAAGTTACTATGACATAACAAGTGAATTCAGTATGACCTCTGTGGATACAAAAATGCTGCTAGCAAGGATTTTCTTGTTATTTTCTAAGCCCGTGAGAGACTTTTCTCTCTCACAGAAGAGGCAGCAGAGTTATGTAAACGCCCAAGCCACCTGCAACCTTGAAAAGTCTTGTTTATGGTACAGTAGAAAAATATTTTGACAATGGATGTTTTAGGATTTTAGCCAATCACCCCCAAGGGGTGGCTGGTCCTTTGTCCAATTAGACTATGAAGAAAAAAGTCTATAAAAGAGTTTGTAAAATAATTTAAAAAATCAATCTTGCTGCACAATTCCTGCCTGCTGGATCTTCTCTCCTCCTCCTCCCTATGGCTGCGGGACACGGTGATGTACCCTAGGGCCCAGGCCTGCGGTAATAACCTCTTGTACAGTGCTAGCATTCATCACTAAAATTTAAAGTCTGTATCCATAACAGCTTGAAGCCAGGCATAATCTTCCACAGAAATATGAGAATTAACTCTGTAAGTTAACCAAGTCCAGCCTTTGCAGAACAGTTAAAGGTTCATCAATATAGAGAGGAGTCTTTTAAAGCTTGGAATGACAGTCTGAATATTCATAACACATCTGTAAAACCCCAGTCAAAAAAATTCTAAAGACAGCACAAGGCTGCCTCAGCTTTGTCATGTCTTTCACCCCCATCCCAAGAAAACTGTTTTACAGTTTAATTGTGGAACTGATAGCAGCTGGATGTTTACTGAAATAACCAGCCATCTTTAGGGGGCACAAGGCTTTGTCCAGCATGGATGTGCCCTTCTGTGTACTCAGTGACACTTTCCCCCAGTTTGTGCTCACCTATTATGATGCAGACAACACAGGGTTTGTGTGTTATACCCTCTAATAGGCCAATCAATTTGTCATTAGAATTGTTAGTGTTTTCATCTGGTTTTCTAAAGACCCGAGTTTATGGTTTCTACTCTGTTACTGCATCCGCAAATGCTTTTGACAAAAGGATCATCAGCTTATTTGAGAGCAGAATTGTGGTGATGTTAAAATGGGTATTTGTATCTGGACAGGAAGAAGAAAAAATTACACTGATGCTGTCATCATGTCCTTATCAAAGTAGTTTAAAACTGCAATAGGTAGAGATTCAGCATTTTCCAATTGCTACTTTTCTTTTAAATGAAAACCCAGTCCAAGTGATATTTCAGCACTTAACTTGTTCCAAACACTGAAGACATTATAAATAACTGCAGTATCAACATGCCCAGAATTTCTCACTCGCAAGCCAGTTTAGTACACACACTAAGTGTGTACTAAGCAGAACAACTGGAATGAGACCTTCTCTCTAGAAGGCTTAATTCACACTCCACAACTTAGCAATTGCACAAAGCTCCACTGTGAAAATCACTATACATTAACGTTTTGGCTATCCATGCTACTCCATACCAAACTGCCTTTAGCGATGCAGTCAAACATGGACACTCCTCCTAGAGACAGCAATGATCCCAGTTGAAGTCATTAAGCGCCAAGTGTTACATTCAAACCAAACACTGATTACAACATGTACCAGTCCTAAACCATGATCAGTGTAGAAGATGTTGGAATAACAAAACGTACTGTTTTATGCATTCTGGGATGCCAACGTATTCCATGGGGATGAGTTCAGCTAGTTCTGCCAGGGTAAAGACATACCTAATTTTTTGGCTGAATTTTGAGCTGTGGAAGAGCAAATGCAGGGTACAGTTACAACTTAAACATTTTTCACTAGGTCAATATTAAAACAGTCTTTTAAGTTCAAAGCAAACAGTTGTCAGAACTATTTAAGAAAAATCTTCTCAGAGTATTACCTAATAAAAGGTTTTGTGATGGCCAGGAGGGTTCTGATGAACCAGGAAGGATGAACTATGATCAGTGATTTCAGATTTTTCCTTAACCTGAAGGATTTAAGCAATGGATAATTACTAGAACAAAAAGGCAGCATGACCTGGGGTCTTTGAATATGTAAGAAGTACGTTTTTAGAAGCACAACTGTCACATAAACATAGTATTCTGACATCCCATTATTAGAAGTCAACCTCTATCCGAAGAAAAAACACTACACAACTGTAAAATAAAAACTAAAGATTCCGTATCAATTTGACAAGGAAGTAACATTCCAAGGAGAAGCTTCTTTGAATCTTTTTACACAACTGGTGATAAAGTGGTTCATAAAGAACCCCACTTATTAACCTGGTATTAATACAATAAGTTGTAAGGATATTCTACAAGATAATACTCAGTATTCTAAGAAAACTATTTTCACTAAAAAAACCACCCTGAGAACAAGAGCAACAAAAGGTATACACAAACCCCCCAACCAACCAAAAATATCCACCACACACCACTACCCAGGCATGTTTATAACATCATCCTACATTGTCTAGCTTAGGAAGAGCTAAGCCAATTTCCTTCATCAAATCTTAACCAGAAGGGACCAGACACCACATTAAAGAGCAGTTTTTCCTAAACATGTCTATCTCTGAGTATGTGAACATTGTAAGAAAACACTGCAGAGCTTCTTACCGTCTATCAATTTGCTGGTAACATTTCCTAAGCCAGCCTAAACTTGGCATTTTTCTCCGTGTTGTTGCACCATTCAGGTAAACTATCATATAGTTCTCTGCTACTAACAGCTCTAAAGTGCCAATTACGTACCTGGAGAGACAAGCAAAGAAAACTTTAATATCCACAATCTTCATCTGAAAGCAATTCCTAGCAGTACTCAAATATATTAAAAAGAACAAAAACCCAGAAAGGCAGATGATGACTTACTTAAATAGATTGTCCATTAGGTATCTGTAGTTAGGCTGGCTGCTCTCAGGCATGAAGCAAACAGCAAACACAACAATGGCATTTAACCCATCGCCATAATACCCTAAAAACAAAGAAATGAGCGGCAGTAGTGACAACAGTGACAATACACTGACTACACTTATGCAAAGTCAGGTACATTCAGCAAGCTTTTTCATTATTGACCTAAAAGAGATTTACAAACATCCATATGGACACATTCATACACTTACAGAAAACCTCAAGGTTTCTTTTTCAAGTTTGTCTGCTCCTAAAGCAACAGCTGAAGCTGATATCAATCAAACACCATACCTATAACCAACATTTCAGTATAGAACCTCAGTATATTTAATAACATCTTATGTTACTAAAGTTTAGTCAACTTTTCTTCCAACCTAAACTTCACAGTGTTGGAAAGAGTCATGAATTGATTTCTGCCTTAGTAGATCTATAGTTAACGTTTTCAACAGTCTTAAAGCCAAAAAGTTAGGCAGCAGTGACACTTTAGGACAGAGTAAATACATCTTATTACAAAGATGCATTTTAGTGCATGTCACCACGTGTGCATTTTGGAACTTTAGTTTAATAGAGAAAAAATTATTACATCAACCATATCTTAACACTGCAACAAATGAATCACCACAAGTCTTTATGCCCAAAGCTCTTCCTCTGCTTCCCCAACTCAGTTTAAAGAAGTAGTTGCTCAGCAGTTCCCCTGAGCATGTCACCAATCCTTACCACCATGACTGATAACTTTTTTGTACGGTTCAATTGCCTTCATGTCCACCCTATGGTCCTGTTCTCCGATCCTAAACATTCGCCAGCGTCGACCATCATCCTTCTCCTCTGCCACAGTGTATTCAGCCAGTGATCCTTTCCTAATGACATCAGTAGTTTTTGGTTTTGGAAGATCATCTACCAAAATTAGAACATGTTGATGACCCATAATGAATACCATGCATAGTGACAATCAGCTATAACACAAGTTAACCACTTTGCTATCTGATCTATTTTGGTATTCTTCAGCCAGTCAGACACATCAGCTGATGTAATGGATATTTTATCAACATACTCATGTTGGCAGTTATCTGTTGACTGTAATTTTCTCTGCTACAAGTATGTGAAAAATTTCCATTCATGGAGGAAGCCTAATTAATTGTAGGCTTTCAGAACACAGACCTCAATGAATTTCACCAAAATAGACAAAGTGGTTAACTCCAGTGAGAATTACAGAGGTTGCTTGATCACAGATTTACATGAAGCATGATTTAAAACATTGAGGTACCTTACAAGCAGACATGCAGGCAGATCTATTGAAAATTAAATCTAATTCACATGTGTGCAATCAAAATATATGAAATTTATGCTGACAGCAATCTGTAAGACAATTTGCTCCAATGAAATTATGATTCTTGACTTTGTTGCATGGACCTTACCCAAAGCGAGAAAAACCTACTGCAAGTTAGTTGTCTGTTCCCAAGACAAAGCTGTTAATTGAAACTATCCTTCCAGGAAAATGAAGGCAGCAGCATTAAAGGAAGAAAAGACAGAAACCCTTTTCAGCCACTTTTAAAAACAAGACACAAACATTCGGAACATTTCCTTTGCATCCCTGCAAAACTAATCCTAAATACAAATTCTTCTTCATTAAAACAATGAAAATCCTTTACCAAGGTAAACACACAGTCTCTGCTAAGAAAACTTCACCTGCAATATGCCTTTAGCTATTTTAAAAACCAAAACCATCCCCTTATTCTAAAGGGTGTTTCTTTCTCCACAGGTAGTGCTTCAAACATAACAGTGAAAAGAGAACTTCCTGTTTATTCAGGAATTAAAATTATTTTATTTTCAGGATAAGAAAATAATAGAGTTTACATGTTTACTTATTAGAGACATTCCTAAACTATGAAGTTTACAGACGTTAGAGACTCCAACAATTTCCCCAACACAACAGTTCCTGGCTTCCATAAAAGGGCCTTAAAACATCACTAAGCTCCAAGTGTAAAACTTGTGCTTTAATTCCTACACAAAATATTTATCTCAAATAAAATTTGTTAGAATCTCCAGGTTTCGCCTGTAAGATAAAACACCTATTAATGTCTTAAAACTGAGATCATTACTAGTGTGGCTGTAGCTAAGTTAACTTCCTATGAAGTCACTGCAGAACTCCTTGACACACAATAGAGGCTCTTCTACTGCCTCCAGTCAATCTGGAAATATGCAAACTCTAAGGCTGCTTTGCCATTCTCACCACAGAAGATTTGAGATCAGGTGTTACTTAGTATTTTTAAAAATACCATTCAGTCCTCCTTAAGTTACAATTGATCAGTTTCTGAGTAGCTAATCTATATCCCTTTGTTTGGCTCTCTCCATTTAAAACCCATTCCTAACACATGTAAAACACCTTGGGTACTTTTTTCCGTTGGGTGATTCTTAAAAACTTAATGCAACCAAGAGGATTTTCCATAAATTCAAGTCTTATAGATGCACATATAGGTGATCTTCACCTAAGTTTACCTGCAGCTACAGCTATTAACTGCTTGCCAGTTTACTAATCAGATGAGGTCTGATTTGCTCTTTAGAAAGCCACAGCACCTATTTCTAATTTCAAATCTAATCACTCCCTTTGTATTTCTCCTCTTTTAATACTGAGTCACAGCTATTTCTTACTAGAGAAACAGTCAACCTGCACATAAGAAAATATTTTAGAGCATCAGACAAAAGGACCAAAATACTCACCTTCCCATTCAAATTCATTGCTGTTTTCTGAAGGAGTATCTAAATCATCCAAATCAATCTCTCCACTCTCATCCAAGTCATCAGACAAAACAGATTCCTCACTGGGATCCAAAGTTAAGCTAATATCTGGAGCCATTAGTTTCTTCCTCAATTTGGTTCCATTACCCTCTGTATCTAAAGAAAGCAAATTATTTATTTCCAAAGCTAAAGCAAGTTTACATAAGCATATTACTGAGACAGAACACCACAGTCCTTTCTCATAATGCATTATAAATTAATGCCCATAATTTAAACATGGTATCTTTAGAGTAAGACTTTAATAGGAGACGGACAGAACAGCAGGTAAAAGTTCTCAAGTTACCAATTGCACACACAGTATGACCAGGGTGCCACACCACCAACCATGCTCCCTTGCAGAAGAAAAACCTGAAGAGCTGCCACCACCTCAGCCACTACTACCCTGCCTGCTGCATCCAAATGTCCCAGGAACTGTTCCAGATATTACAGTGAATAAGTCTTGCGAATAATACAACAGAATCACGTCCCTAGCACTTCCTTTTGTTAGGCTTCAGTAACATCACAACCATCTTTGATAAAATAGAAAAAAATATACAAGCTAAAAAAAAAAAAACAACTGGCACACAACAGTGAAGACAGAAAATTAAAGAATCTGTTCTGTGAATATACAGAACACTTCAAGGCACAAGGCAAATACTTGCATGATTTAGACAGGAGTTGAAAGCAGGGAATAAAATCAGATTACCAATCCAGCACTGGAAATGCCCCAAAAGTAAAGCAGACAGACAAAACCCAAAAAACTTTAAAATGTGAAAAACCCCAACCAAACAAAAACCCAACCAAAAAACCCAAAACAAACAAATAATTTGGTCCCTCCCCACCAAGGAGCTTTAAAGCAGCCATTTAAGTAGGAAGCAGTCAGCTCGACTGGAGTGGAGTGCTCTTACGGGCTTCACTTTCTGTTCCAGCTGCAGCCAATGTATCAGACTCAACAGGATCATCCTCTGGCAGGGGCCTGGGACACAAAGTAGAAATTATTTTTACAAAACTGCTTTTACATTTTTTAATGCCATATATTTAGGTCTACACACTACTAAAAAGTCCCACTATGGGATAGTACTGAACTAACTTTACTTACAGCCTAAGTTCAAGCTTTCAGTAGACAAAACACCAAAGCAGCAGAAAATTCCTTTACAGCATTCAAGTGACCATCCCTTCCTATGACAAATACCAAAACACTGACTACTACCAGTGTGTCATCCTTAAGAAAACTTGTCATATTCTTGCTTGACAAAATTTGCCTTGAAATAAACTACAGAAGTAGTTTAGTCATGTTATCATAGAATGCCTCTAAAATCAGCTGATTTGGGGGTTTTTTTAATAGGCCCAAGCATCAGTAGCATTTTAAAGATTTTCCTCAGGAAATTTGCTTAATTAAATATTTGGGCCATGAAACACTGGTAATAATACGCAAACAATGTAGTTGTAAAATATTATCACAGGAAATAAACAAAGCCAAGCTTACAAATCTTCACTTCAGAACACTGAAAACTTCAGCAGTGGCAATCCTGAAGAAATATGCCACAAAACCTTTCCAAAACTGCCATATTAATGGAAAGCACTTCAAGATATTACTGAGTATTAGTTCACCAGGAAGACTGAGAGGTAGCTTATTGCTGATGTTATTGTTCCAAATGTGTTTGATGTGCTTGATGTGTTTGATCCAAATTACTTTAAAAAAGAATTCAAAACCTTGGAAAATCTTCATCTTGCCACTCTTCCTTAAACTCAACCCCTTCCATTCTCCAGCTGACTTGAATTGCTAACAGAGACTCCTGATCAGGAAGAACCTCTGGTCTTCAGCACAATGGGCTAAGGAGGAGCTGCAGGAACACAACAAAAGGTGTTAGTTCAATGATGTGGTAATTCCCATACTTGCAACACATCCTTTAACTTTCATCAAATTGAGGTGTTATGCAGAATAAAAACCAAACAACACAGGGAAAAGTTTTTTGTTTGTTTCCATTTTACTTCTTTTTTCTTTCCAGACAAAACCGCTCATGGAATGGTTTATCATACAATAATTTAGGTTGGAAGGGATTTCATGCAGTCAAGCAGGATCAACCTCCCAGCTGAAATTAAGGCCTTAAGCAACCTGTTCCATCATTTATGATTACACCAGTTAGCTCCAAAATGTAACAAACCTGACATGTCTCTAGATTCTATAGGAGGTAATTAGTAAGTGTGTATTTTGAGAAAAAAAATCCAGATGGTCAGATCTAAAATACAAGCCGTTTGAAAAGAAAAAAGCCCAAACAACCCAAACACTTTAAAGATAACTATTTAAGAAAGTGTTTTCAGAGAACTCACCCTGTGATGTGCAAGTAAAGCTGTATTTTTTCAGGTTCACCCATCACCAGCAACGAGGAATCCCCAATAATGGAACATGATAAACCATTCTGCTGACATAAAAGTCCAAACCAGTTGAAGCTCTTGGCTGTGTTGGCTCTAAAGATTGGCAGAAGCAGGTAAACTTATCAATGAAGGTATTAAGAAAACCAACATTAATCAAAACAAGAAACCATGGTATTTTGCAAAGAAGCAATCAACACAGAACACCAGTAAGTATAAAGATTAAATACAACCAATGCTGCTTATTAACCCAGAGATATAATTTTTTTTTACCTGGCTGAAGAACAAATTACACTTACTGTTCTGTAGGATCAGCTTTCCTTTCACGACAAATCCAAATTTTTCTTCTCCTGACTTACGCTTAATGCTTAAAGCTACACTACACAAGCAGATTAATAAAAAAAAAATAAGCGATCTTTCTATAAAACTGCAGTACTACAAATTAAATTCTAATGATCTCATTTTAAGCCTCTTTTACTGACATTTTCCTGCTTCCCTCACACATAAAATTTAAATAAAATTTCTAAAGGTAGCAACCTAGTTCCACTTAAGGGCCAGACTCTCCTTGTTTGAGACATTCAGCACCTGCACCTCTCAGCTGTTGTTCTTCAGCAATGTGAAGAAGCTGCCCCAGTGAGTGCCCTCCCAGCTCTCCCTCTTTCTGTTCGTCCTTCCTGATAAAGCACTGTTTGGAAACACAAAGTTTTGCCAAGCCTCTCACCAAGCTGATGATGCTCTCAGCGTACAAGGTATGGATACTCCTGGGTACCAACCTGCTGACTGCAACAGTGAGTTTTAAATATTTGCTCAGCGAGAAGATCACATTTGGATCAGTAGTAACAGTGAATGTGTGCATAGCTCTCTATGCATAGGTTTTGGGACATTAAGACAAAGCCCAAGGAGTTTCCCCAGGGACCCTCAGCAGTCAGGAAAATGTAGTGGTTACCATCAGCATGGAATGAACCATTTGCTGATGCAAATATGCAGGTGACTGTAAACCTGAAAAAAATCTAAATAGATGACTTCACTCTTAAGGGACAGAAGACTGGCAGTAAAAACACCCAACCCCCCCCCCCTCAAGCCTGTCACTGTGCTGGTGGCTGTAAGACACTCCTCTTGAGCTCACCTGCACTGCGTTCCCTATACAGCTCCCACACAGTTTAAAGCAGGGGTTTGCTCCAAGACTTAAACAGTTTTCTTCCCACACTTTTGAAGAATACCAAACACCAAGTAACACCTACTAATTTCAAATGGACAGCCTTTCAGTGCAGAAGCAATTCCACCTGCACTTATTTCATTACACTGAGATAAACCTTTTGCACTAAGACAAGAGTTAAAAAGCTATTCATGCTGTTATCTAAGCTTAAGGTGCCTTTATGGAACACTCCTCACACTACTTGGAGAATTCTCACCAGCAGCTTCTCATTAAGGTAGATTAGAAAGCAATCATTTGCTAAATACCACACAGGACTACTGAAAAAACAACTTACAAGGCAAGCTCAGAGCTCAACTTCAGATAAGACTGAATTTAGGTTTTCAGCATCCTACTTAACACGCAGACTAAGCAGCTGTTTTGGATGTTTTGACTTCAAGTCTCACCTATAAAAGCATCATCATTTGTCAACTAGAAGAATGAGAAATTAAGAAGGAAGGTTAGAGAAACTCTAACTCACGAAAGTTTAAAAAGTGATGACTTCAGAGTTATTTTACATCAACTAATGTAAATGCTTACAAGAAGGCAAAAAAAAGTCTACTTCTGCTTATACAAACTAAAGCTGAGTTTAGAATAGTCTTCCTACCACTGCTATTTAAAATAAATACAAATTTTAACTTTGCAAGACAATTGCAATATGGCAAGCATTTTTACTGAACAATGTACCTGATAGGCAAAGAACAGAAAGCTGTCTCCATCTCAAAAAGTCAAAATCAACTTCAAAACAAGGTCAGCCTACATTTTTTCCCCCCCATATTTCATCCTCACTGTGTCAACAGGAACATTAACTGACAGTCAAGTTAATTCCAGGTTCCAGGCACTAAAGAGATGCCTTTAAGAGTAATATTAACATTTGATTTTACAGCAAGCCGAAAGAAAGAAACAGGCACAATTTCTGGTACACAAACCCACACAATACAGCTCACTGCAATTTCTAAATGTTTGTATAATTCCAATGGTTTTTAGAACGTGGCCAGATTAGCCATAAATCCAGAACAGGTTTCCCAAACCTGAGGATGGACCTCCACGCTTTATCACTTGCAAGTTTGCAAAATGGGGCAATGCAAGAACTATCGTTAATAACAAATTAATTGTCTCCTTCTTCTCCCTTCTCTCAGCACCAAAGCACAGGGAAATTAGACAGCTAAAAGAGAAAATTTCTGAAAACTCTTCTTTCCTCCCGAGTATACTACTTTAAACTCCACATCCAGAGCAACAGAGGGATCTGTATTTCTGCACCACTCAGATTCGTTTAAAGGTAAACACTAACTTCTCAAAACAATCCCGAACAATTTATACCCTGCCCAGATATTTCTTTATAAGACTTAAATATGCATACAAGTTAACCAGAAATAATCAACTACTATTTAGTGCATTGCATTAGCAACAGGAAACCAGGAGGAACGAAGACAAAAAGCACTAGAAAGCAACTCTGACTTCCGCGACACGGCTCTGTAGCGCGCGTTCGCTACGCCTGCAGCGGAACAGCCGCTCTGCTGCGAAGTCCTACAGGGCAGGGCACAGGATGTTCCCCTCGGAGAGTTACGCGTTCACAGCTCTTCCCTCTGCGGCGGGAGCGGCGCGGGGGAGCCGCAGGCTCGCCTGAGCGGGGCCGAGGAGCTTCCCGGCCGCGGGGTCCCTGCTCGCCGCCACCGCCGCCCCGGCCAGGCCAGGCCACAGCGCTGAGCCCGCCGCCCCCTGCGCACCTGCGGCCGGGCCGCGGCCCCGCCTCGCCCCGTACGCGGCCCAGCCGCGGCTGCCGGCCCGGCGCTCCCGCCCCTCCGCGGCCGTACCTGGCGAGAGCGGAGCCGGGCCGCGGGAAGGGCCGCGCTGCGCTGCGCTGCGCGCCCGCGCTCACCCGGAACCGCATCCGCCGCCCGAGTCACGTGACAGCCGCAGCCGCACGGGGCTCGGACACTCGCGCGCATGCGTGAACTGCGCGCGGGGAGGGGCGAGGCGAGGCGAGGCGAGGCGAGGCGGGGCGGGGCGGGGCGGGGCGGGGCGGGGCGGGGCGGGGCGGGGCGGGGCTCGGCTCGCGCCGCCGTGAGGGCGGGCGGGGGCGCAGCGCCACAGAGCAGCCGGAGTGAGGGCGGGACCAGAAGGAGCGTCGAATCCAGCTCCCGGCAGCGCACGGGACTCCGCAAGAGTCACACCGTGTGCCCGACAGTGTTGTCCAGATACTCCTGGAACTCTGTCAGCCTTGGCGTTGTGACCACTGCCCCGGGGAGGCCTGTTCAGTGCACGACCACCCTCTGGATGAAAAACCTTTTCCTGATACCCAGCCCTACCCTGCCCTGACACAGCTCCAGCCGTTCCCTCACGCCCTGTTCCTGGTGACAGAGCAGGGATCAGTGCCTGCCCCTGCGCTGCCCCTCGGGAAGAAGCTGCAGTGAGTTCGCCCCTCAGCCTCCTCCTGGCTGAACAGGCCAAGGGCCCTCGGCTGCTCCTGTTGTGGCTGAGGGACGGCGCCGGGCCGAGGGGCGCTGCCACCGCGGCGGGGACGGGCCGTGCACCGAGCGGCCCTCGGCTGGAGGTGATTAACGCTAATTAGCTGCTGTCCCTGCGTACAGCACCGCCCTCCCCCACTGCCCGTCCCGCTTGTCGGGGGACTGTGACCGAGAGGTCGAGTCCTGGGCCGTCACCCGCGGGACACGGGATGGAAAACGTCAAATCCACTCGTTGAGTTGTGTGTGGAAGGCTGGAGTGGCGTGCCTGGTGCTTCAGGAGCCCAAGAACGTGTGAGATGAGTGTCAGTAGTACGAGTGGAGCTTCCTGCATAAGGGAAAAGAGCAGAGACAATGTCAGCACTACACAGCGGTAGCAGAGTTCACGAGGAAAACCTCGGAATCGCCACATCATTCGCAGCTGCAACTTCAGCTGTATAAGTACAGCATCCAATAAACAGACCTTCATCACAGTAAAATCACAAGAAGGTAGATATATCTAAATTCTTTTATCTCTTTCACGTATCTAAGAATGGTAATGGTAGTTACTAGGTTTTGGCTAAGGTTTAGAACTAGAATTAAGGTTTTGACTAAGGTTTAGAACTTGCCACTAACACACACAATATACAGACAGGTACTGCCTTGATCACAGCTGATCTATTGCCTGATGGACACAATAGCAACAAAGTTTGTTTTATTGTAGGGTACTAAAGGAACTTGGAATGAATGTGACTGAAAGGGAGAAGTAAGGAAGGAATTAAAAAGGGATAATATAAGGGTGCAGAAAATGCATAGAGGAAAACATGAGAAAGAAAAACACCACTAAAGAAGAAAGCGGGCACCACCAGCCAGCAAAGAAAAAAAAATTAAAATGACAGGAAAAAAAAAGCCCAATTATGAACGTAAATTAATTAGGATATTGAAAATATATTCATAAAGAACTAGTACCATGCACAGCAGATGGCCTGAGCCGTATATTATCATATAAAAGTTATAAATGTAAAGGAAGAAGTAGCTTAAGTACAAAGAAATATCGTTTTAAGAAAAACTAAGTGTCACATTAAATACTTTCAATATTTTTTAAAATGTACTTCAGTTGCTGATAAACTGAAAAGTGTGTTCAAAACGCACAAATATCATCTGCAGAATACCAATGCCAAATTCAGGTCACATTGGTCAGCGAAGTTGTGTAATTTCCCATCTCTTACACAGGGTGGCACAAGATAGCTGCAAATCCATCAAGTGTTCAAATGGAACCGAGAAAACAAGCAAACAAGAGGTCAGAGCCAACTACTAGGCAATGTTGAATAACGCTATTTTTAAACATCAGACAATTGCAAATATAAGCAGTTTCTGAAACGAAAGCTTTACTAAAGAGAGCAGGCTTGAAGGAATAATGCTCTGTTGCATGCATTTTGTCCTGTGCGTGGGGAAAATCAACTGTTACACAATTTTGGGGTCTGATAACCTTTAAGCAAGAAATTAGTCATCAGAAGTAGCAGAATTCAAAAAATTCCCCTTTTTTATAGTCCTTTCACATTTTACATATTAGAAAAATATTTTCTAGTAATCTAAAAAAAACCCCATCAACAAGATGGGAAGTGCCTCCCTTTCAAGTGGTTCAAGCAACAGCTCAGAAATATTGGAACATGAAAACATTAATTTGAAAGTCTGTCTCAGTGGGGGTGGCCGTAGAGACTGCATTTGTACAGAATTCTTCCTTGCCATTTCCCTTATAAAGGAAATCCAAATACTTTTGTGTGGGTGTTTTTGCAACTTTATTTTGCCCTTTTTTGATGGTAAGGTTTTTGTGTTGTAGTTTACCTTGCTTTTGTAGTCCATGCAACTGATTTGGCTCCTGCCTTAGACAACAGTGATAAAAAATGACAAGATCAACGTGTTACAGAGTAGCAGCTTTCAGGTATGTGGACAAGAGGTAGGTAGTGTATAATATTCTGCTTCACTTCTGACATTTCTATCATCTCCTCTTTAAGCCATTCTGTTGTAATCAGGTGTCCCACTGCGATAGTAGCTGAGTTTCATAGTCTTTGCATATCATGAGGTAAATTATAGGTCCAAAAGTGACCCTCCCCTCAGTCTATGTCCCTGTGTTCTCTCTCTCAAAGCTCTCTGAGCTGCTTCAGATACAGCTCACGATGCTGTAGTGGATTAGTTCTTAAGCAGACTTTCACTTCACATCCCCTCACAGACCCCCTGATGTTTTGTCTTTTTCCATCTCTGAACAAATACATGGTTGTTGAAAAGAAGCCAAGTTCTAAGTCAGGTCTAAATGAAGAACTTGTGTTTGGAATTCAGCTGGAGAAGTACAGAAATAGAGAGAATGTGTATCCTTCCAAGAGTCAAACCAAGTCCCACACGTTTGCCATTTCAATGATGTAGCTATTATCTACATACAATCTATTCATCCTCTCTGTGTATGATTTTCAGGGGGTTTTATATATTTTTCTCTATCAGAGAGTATCACAGTGTGTTGGCTACAAACAGCTACACTGGTATGAGAGGAAGCAAGAGCCAGCTTGCTACCCACGAGAAACTTCCTGTGTTTGGAAGGGAGGGGATGTATAACAATAAATTCTGTAAACAAAATAATCAATGTTTTTTATTAGTCTTTAAATAAGATTTCTGTACAGCAAGTGAAAGGTACTAAATACACAACTATTCATACCATATTTGCTAATTTCTATGCCCTCAAGAAAAGTGAATATTAATCCTGAATTTCATTTTGGCTGAAAACTGGGGGACCTATTAATTGTGGGAATAATGCATAAAAATAAAAGCAATTGATCTCTTGCATCTACTTCTTCCAGGCAGGTGTACCACTAGATAATTCCAGTACAGCAGTAGAATTGCAGACAAATGTGTGGTTGTATAACATTAACTCACATTCCTAAATTTGTACTGGGAAGTGTGCCTGTCTCAGGAAAGGGAAATAGATAGGCACAGATAACTTTTGTTTTCTCAGGTTATTTTCTACATATTTATTTTTGACATGGTAAACATTCTTACCTTCCTGTGCCTTATAAAAATGTCTGATCTTTGCTGTTTGCAGTATCAGATTAATGTCCACAATAATGCTGTGTTAATATTACAATTTTTATCATATTGTCGTCTAAATCCAGTATCAATTATGGATGAATCACACCAGGAAAATATTTATGCATAATCAAAAAATCTGAAGCTTCATTGATATGAAACAGTTGAGTTCTCAATTTGTGTTTCTGTGTGCGCTGATGGTCAGGCTGTTATTCTTACTTGCAAGCAGGATGTATTCAGTTCAGCTCACTTCCAACAGTTCCTGGAAAAAAACACAAAACACATAAAGTACCCTGTTACATGGACAGAAGATATCTTTGCTGGTTGAGCTTGAGGGGAAAAGTGGGTACAATTACATATTCTTTTAATTATTCATGACTTGGGTCTGAAGTGAATGTGTATACATTTTTCACTTATTCACTTTATAAAATTCGGAACTAAGCCCAGAAGCAGTTTTATTCTTGGCAGCATGACAAGTTCCTTTCCTCAACGAACCAGTCAAAGGAATTGTTCCTCAGAGAGTTTGTCATCCTCACATATCCCAGAGATGCAGAAGGGAAGCTGGCATTCATTACAGGCCTCGTCACACATGTGTGTGTGCTCTCTCTCCCTCTCCCTCTCTGACTGTGACAACAAGCCCATCTCAGAGGACTATGTTTATCTCTAGCATGTGGTTTCATTTGTGTAGCTGATTTGCAGTTCATTAATCTAGAAAGCATCGCTTCGTTCTGGTAAGGACGATGTATCCATCCAGATTCTGCTTACTCCCCCCTCTATCCCTGATGCAGCACAGTTCAGAGAGGGAATTTGTGCTGTTTTGCAGAGCAACTACAGCTAAAGCAGCTCAGAAGCCAAAAGCTGGTATAAACCCACACCGGGAAATTGTTTTGATCTGGCCTATCAGGCTGCTGGCAATGCACTGTGATTCCTTGGGAGACATGCAAATTTGTGGGACACAACTTGACATGATTAAGGCAATGCATACAGAATAGGTAATTGCCCTTTGGCAAGAGAATGATGTCAAGAGCCAATGATTCTTTACATTCTTGGCAGTGCAGGTAGGATCATGAAATTAGGGGCCTCCTGGAGATTCATTACAACTTAGGTGTTGGATTGAGTATTTTTTAAACTGTGTTTTCCAACTTTTATGTGGTATTACTATTTTTTATTTGTCTTGCTGGGGAACCTAAGAACAATGGTCAATTTGTAGTCTTCAAAATCTAAATCTGTATCTGCTGATATTATGACAGGTTATGATAGTTGTTGAGTTTGGAGACAACAACAACAACAAAGAGGAGTTAAAATAATGCCACAGGGAAACATCAACTTCTGCTGTTCACTCACAGCAGTGGGGTTCTTCACTTTGAAATTTAATTATCAGAGATACTGACAGTCCTTGTTGACAGACAAGTGCTCAGAACTCGTCCACATGCCTGAGTGGAGTCGGATTCAGTTTGTGTCAGGGTTAATGAGAAATTACTGATCGCTACCCCAGTACCTTTGGGGGTAAGAATGGCTGAACTTAAGGTGAAAGACTCCATATCCTATTACTACTCCCCTGAGCCAGCCTAGCAAATAGCTAACTGTAATGTCTTAATTAGCCATGTGTTAGAATCAACCTTATTGTCCCTTGCAAGCTGTACACATTGCTAATTATGTTAGGTAGGCATGCAGGAGCACAAGGGAAGCAGGCAGTAGTGCAGTGGTGGGCGAGCTGGGTTTCCCACTGGCCTACAGAGCAAGGCAAGTCTGGTGGCACTGGCAAGATGTGGCACCCTTTCACTTAATGCAAACAGGAGAAAGGAAACCAGAATCTGTGTATGCTGGAGGACATTATCCTCCCGACCTCCTGGACAAGGCAGGCCCAGGAGACTAGCTTGGCCAAACTTAACAGGGGAAAGGAATACAGGGAAACAAACTCGTAGGAAGACCATGAAGTGTGGAGCTGTGACCTGTCACACATGTGCTACACAGAGAGCCTGTGACACACAGGTTCTGCTGCTCTGAATGCTCACCAGCCCCAGTGTCAGTGCAGCCTTGCTGTGCTGGGAACACAGTGAGAGGAAGAGCAACTGTGCTTGGAGTGTGTTGTGTTCTGCCTGTGAACAGCTGGCACATGATTCTTCAGGGACTTGTACCATCTGGTACAGAGAATCTATCATGTTATGCAGTGCCTTTATCAGAAACAGGAACTTGGAAGAACATCACAAAGCTGTGATTAGTTTGCTGGTACAAATTTGACCTTTGAACTACAAAGCTGCTTCTAAAAATCACATTCTCTGGTTTGTCCAGTACATAGTTGATGAGTATGTGACTTACTAGGTTCTGCTATTTGGATAACTAGAAGTGTGCAATTAAAAATTGTGTAATTTCTTAAGGTTTTTTAGATCCAAAGAAAACAGTCTCAAAGTTCTTTTTAGAGTTAAAGTGCTCCAAATTTATTTTTTGCCATCCCCTCTTAGTACTCAACGTTGGTATTTCCTCCACTGATACCTGTCATGTTCTTCTTTAAATTCATTTTTAGTTCTCTGTTGCTTTAGGTGTTAAATGCAATTCTTTGAGGTAAATCCTATCTAAGCTTTCTGCATCAGGCCCTTCATGTCCAAGCTTTTATTCAGGTAGAATACTTGGATTTTATCGTGGACATTAATTTTAATTTTCAAACAGTATTTTTTGAAGATTAGCTAAATTAAATCATTTTTGCAATTAGTGTCAAATTAATCTGTAATGGAAGGTAGATAACAGCAGAGATGAAGTCTCTTAGATTTTGACAGATACCCTCATTGGGTTTAATGTTTTGTATAATATCTCCTTAAGTGAGGAAAGAGCTCGCCTTGATGACTTTCTTCCTCATGCCCAGGCTGCTGGCCACAGAGATTAATAAAATTCTTTTTCCATTTCTGCATTCTAAGAGGGAGTGCTGTTAACCCTGATTATATTAAAAACCATTTTTGCCTTAATCAGGCAAAAGTGACACTTGATAGCTGATGGTTGCTGAAGCTCCATGGATTGTAACATACAAAGTCTTCCACAAAATATAACAAAAAACCAAAACAAAACCCACTCAAAAATACCCCTCAAACTTGATTTCATAGGCATAGGGGAAAAAGAAGTCAGATGATTAATCTGACCAGTGGAAACCAAGGAACAGTAATCTCCAGTAGGCAAACTGGAGAAAAGGAAGCTGGAAATGGATTAACAAGACCAGTCATCTCAGGATCAATTCCTGGATCAACAAGAGTTGGATCTGAATGAACCTGAAAATCCTAGGAGTTTGTCATTTAGACTGACCAAAATAAAAGAAAGTAAACACACTGGCACTTACATTACACTCACCTGTGCCCAAAGTGCTGTAATTTGAAGTACCTGATTCTGAGCAACCCCTCTGCTCTGTCCTGGGATTGAACTCGGCTTCAGTTTCTCCAGTGAGTAAATGCTTACTCCTGATTGCTCAGGGTCCTCAGACACTTTCATTTTCTAAGACAAATTTTGGGTTTTTTTAAGAGACAGGGACATTGATAAAATGGTTCATTTATTTTGGCATCATATGGCATCACTTAAAATTAAATGATCAGTTTAAGCCAAAACTTCTTTTTGTGCCCTATATGGCCTCCCTGAATTCAGTGGCAGTTTTGTTTTAAGTAGAGGCATATTTAAAATTACTGAGATTCAGGAGTAGATTAATAATTTTTAGAAATGATCTGTTAAGGTTAAGAAGACAAGTAAGCAGTTCTGCTGGGTAAAATTAATTATCATTTTCTCTGCTTTTGGATGAACATTCCCTGTGTACTCCACAAACATACTTTGGGCTTGGTCATACCCTACTAGTCTAGCAGAATTCTCAGAAAACATTAGTAGAGCTGGTGACCAAAAACCAACAAGACATAAAACCTTGAGAAACCACTCCATCCCCCCAAACATGACTTACTGTCATCACAGGTAAACACCCAAGCTTTGAGGTCCTAGGGTTAAACATACCAGATATACATGGGTAAAATTAAAGAACTGAAGTACTTACACTGGGGGTTGTAAGACCTTCAGCAAGCAAACAAGATTTTACCTTTCTGCAGGTGTAAGGGGCCCAGTTTGTGCTGCATCTTGGCTGTTGCAGCACTGGCTGTCAAAGTGCCCCAGCCTAACTGCACCTTTCTGGCAGAGGCTGCCCTCCTGTGATACAGGCTGCAGAGCAGAAAGTTGACTACTTCTCCTCTACCACAGTTTACAGCCTGGCTTACCAGAAGCAGCTGAAAGCTGTGGCAATTTAAACTAAATGACTACATTATTAGGTTAATGAGTAAAAGCTGTCTTTGCTGGCTCTAGCATGGAAGTAGTAACAGAACAAGTGCCACTCCTGGATTGGAGATAATGAATCAAAACCTTTTGAATGCCTTTGAAATTAAGACTGACATGTAGAAAATCTGTGTATAGTTTTCAGTTCTGCTCTTTTCCTGACCTTGGCTAAGGAAGATCACAATCTTCTCTCTGGTTCCTTATTACCTCAATTCACAAACAAACTGTAGACTATAAATTCTTCTGCGTAGGATGATGTTGAGCTGTTAGTTTTGCACAGTGAGGCCTTGGCTTTCTCTGGAGCTATTTAATGTTACTGTACTATCAACCAGCAATGCTGAGCTATTGATTTAGGGATTGTTTAAATTCAGTTTTAATGATATTTGTTCAGCTTTAGTCCATGTATGAACCCCACAAATGAGGAAGACTCCCAAGTCCTTGAAACTCCTTCTGTGAATATCCTCTGGAATATTTAAGCCTTTCAGTTTGCTTTGGGTTGAGCTGAATGTACGAGCTCTGCAATTAATGAGATCTCTGAGAATGGGGATGTCTCCGTCAAACACTGTTTCTTGTAAAGTTTACACCTAAGTGCTTGCAGAGACCTAATTGTCATTTGTGGGTATCAGTCTGTTCTCTCACAGACATAGTATGGGTTTCAAATTCTATAGAAATGGGGGAGATAAGGAATGCTGTTAAAAGTGCAGCATTTTGCAGCCAAGTGTTCACATAGAGTATTAAATCAGTTCTACTTATTGGCAAGAATATTTGGAAGGAGGAAATTTTTCCTGAAAACACAACTGAAAATCCTTTGCCTCACTGCTATTCACTCTAGGTAGGCAAAAATCAATACAGATTTGGCTAGAGGTGAATTTTGTTAGATTCATGCTCAAGTGAAATGTGAAAAGCACTGTCACACAGGACAATGTTGGGGCATTATAAGCACTGTAAGAAAATTAAAAGACAGTAAGAGATGCATCTGTTTTGTCCCACAATCTTCAATTTATCCCCCCAAGCATGCAAAAGAACTGAGCAAACCAGAAAGAACCTCATGTAACAGAGCAATCTAGAATACTTGCCTCAATTTCCAGTGCATTTACAAACTGCTATTACTAAATATGACTCATCAAGATTAAAAAAGGAAAATAATTTAGTCAGGGCTGTTGTCAAGTCAGTATTTAATGTTACTTTTTGTGTTTGCTGTGATAAGCAGTAAAATTTGCACACTCCTTGATAAATCATTGTTTAGCAATGTCTAGAGGGTCCAGTAAATGGTTTGAAATTGCCACAATGTAATAAATGGTTATTTGATAATGAATGAAATTGTTTGAAAATACTGTTAAAATGTCAAGTTTTAACATATAGAACATTAGTCAAAAGGAGTGCAAACATGGAAACCATAGTGACACTATAACTATACTGCAACAAATGCATTTATTTGTACAGGGCAAATAGTAGGTGCTGTATACAAACCAGTATAAATTGATATATGAAGTTAATTTCAATCTGTAAAAGTAATTGCATTGGTTTAACTTATTTAACTCTCCTTACAATAATATTTATAGCAGAGCAAGAAAGTAAAGAAATAAATGATGATAAATAGATAAAATACATAGGAAATGGGAATTGTTTTCCAGTTTAATTATGCTGTCACATAAAATTATCACAGAAATACACTATGCCGACAGGAAGAATACATTAAAATCCCATTATGCTGTGCAGAATTGGCTGGTTTGTGTTGCTGTTTATTCCAGAAACAGCTTTTCATCTTTCCAACTACCATGAAAAGTTACACTTTGTGAAAAAATAAGGTAAGGCAAACAAGACAGTAAAGGCTGTGCCAGGTGATGGTCGACCTGTAGGACAAAGGTGGGAAGCAAGAATGTCACATCTTCCTCTTCAAGAACAAATGAGACCACCAGCAAAATTTGAAGGAAAAAAAAATACCCGCTCATAACAAATAATTTCTCTTTTTTTCCTCAGCCACAACTCTAATTTGAGAGTTTTTCATAGCTGTAGTCTTCATATAACATGCTCCCATCCTGTGGTGATTGGGGCACTGTTAAAACTGCAGTAAGTGGGAACAACAAGCAGTCAAAACATCATAGTGAAAACCCATTTGTTTTCTTCTTCCACACCAGATATTTGCAGTTTCAAACTGAAGTTTATCCTATCATTTCTTTTCATGATGCATTAAGGCATGTAGTATTTTTTTTCCTTCTGCTTTCAAACAACAAAATCACAGCCTCACCAGGGCCAGAAAAATACATGGATTTCTTTGAAGGGGACTTGATTTTTCTACTTTTTTTTTTTTTTTTTTTTTTTTTTCCAGAACACTTGAAGCTTACTTCACTTGAAAATAGCTACCTGCTATTATGTAGGTGAAGAACACTATAATGCTGTTATTAATGCTAATAATATGGCTGCATTATTTTGACCTCTCAAGGATGTAATAAATCTTGCTGTGTTTTTAAGTTTGCCACTTCCAAGTCTGAGTGACTAAGTTGGAATTGGTGCTTTACTTAATTTAAAAAAATATTAAATATTACTCTTTAGGATCCAATAATATCTGGAAAATATGATTCTTCAGAGATTGCAAATTCAGAGGAAAGTTTTTAATAGATCCTTCATTAATTTTTTTAATCTTATTTTTTTTTAAATACTGAACCAGAGGCACACTAAATCTTTAGCCTCTGATTGATGAGTTTGATCAATGAGGATAAACAATACTCTAAGTAGAAAGGAACTCTCTAGAACATGAAATACCTGAGAAGAAAATATTGTGTGCAAAATCCAGAAGATAAGGCAGCTTTCTGTGTAAAATGAGATTTAGGTCATCAAAGATACTCCTAGTACTTATCCTGTCTGTGTAAATTAAATGAATGGACTTGCTCCAAAACTTTATGCCAGCTCCTTAAAATTATGTGTATGTGGCAAGAATGATTTTTTAAAGCTGTCTATTGCTATAAAAGAATGGCTATAACTAAAGTAAGCTATCATTAGACTTTGGAAAGGATCATTTATTATACTTCAAAATGGCCTGTTATTTACAGTTCTTATTAAAAAAATTGAACGTGGAATGCATTCAAATTTCAACAAAGTTGTAATACTGTTAACTTGCCTTCTGACAGTAGCAAATGATATTTTGGCTCACAGGAATGATTTATAGCCTTTACACTACCACATCAGCATTTCAAAAGGACAGCATTGATGCACTTCTATACACCTTTTGGGGATGAAGTGCTGTTCAAGCTAATAATTTTTAGTAATTAACATTAGAAGTATCAGTAATGAAGAAGTAACTGTTACAAAGACACACACACGGAGTAAAAAAAAGAACTAATTATGTCCATCAGATTGAGCTATCAACTATTTTGCTTTATGCAGAACAATATTTATCATCAAAACCATGCAGAAATAACATCCACAATAACATCCTATATTCAGAGTTGTCCTGTCAAGGCATTTGCCCTTCCTCCTTAACTATGGCCCCTTGGACTCCAGTGTGTCCTCAGTGGAGTCACTAGAAACACAATGCAAGCAGAATTCAGGACCTTAGACTGCACATGAGACTCTGAAAATCAGTAGCTTCCAGGAGCAAACTGAGGTTTCATTTGAAATTCCAGTAGTGGCCGTTCTGTGTCTCTTCAATGGCATAACAGAAATAACACTTATCTTTAAAAGCATTTTCTAAGGTCTGTATTTGTCACCTTCTTATGGCAGGGTATTAATGCTACTTTCCATCATATATTACATGCTCACACCTTCAGAGAAAGCATCATGGTCCTCTTGTCTCTGAACACACTATTCAAAACACAAAGAATTAAACAGAGGTAAAAAACCTGTTTCTCTTGCTAGTTTTTTTCATTTTCTAGAAAATTAAACTACCTATGTAGAGAATCAAGAATTCCGTAAAAGAAAGGAAGGGCACTGTGATGGTTGGGGTATTTCAGTTTTGAAAAATCAGGAAATTCTTGAATGGCAAGTGTTGCTACAACAGAACAAACAACCTCCCAAAAAAGTATGTTCAGAAGTCAGGTACAGAACTGAATCTCCAAAACTGAGGAACTTGTTTTTTCCAAAACAGTCACTCCACACTGTCATTAAAGCGGCACAGGGAATTGCTGTATGTGTTTCCAGCATGTACCAAAAGTTGCACTCAGATCTCCAAGGGCTGTCTGTCCCAGACTTGAAGTGTTCTTACCAAACCTAGGACAGAGTAAAAGAGTCAAGTGAGTCAGCAAGTCTGTCAATGTGTTGGAAAAAGGGGTTTTTACCTGTTGCCTACAAGTGATTTGGGACATCTCTTTGGTAAAGAGGGTCCAAAGTCAACCCATATAAAGGCCTCAACTCAGTGTAGTATTTACTGGAGTAACCAAGTCAGAAGCAGAAGTGTGCTTCCACTCTGTGGCTGTGAAGGCCGAGGCAGTGCTGTGAGTGTACAGGTGGGGCTGTTGGGAAGGCCAGACAGGTTATGCCACTTGTTCTATGGATGAGCATTTTCAGCAAGGTCCCTTTGCCAGCCTTTTGTCTTCTGGTTTGTCAGCTATGCACTGATTCAGGTACAAGTGAGCCACTGAACTAAGCTGTTAAATGGATTCTGGGGGAAGTTCCGCTGTGGGGAATTTTACCCACGCCAGGTCAGATTTTGCTTTGAACTGATGGAGCCATAAACATGAATTGTTCCTTTAGGTTCTGTCTGTGGAAAATTCAATCCACTTTCAAGGTTCAGCCAGATAAATGAGTTAGGTAGAGACATTTTGATCATGTGATTTAGCTAAAGTGCAGAAAAAAAATATTTCCATCCCTGTCTATTTGAAATCTTCACCATTATATAACTATATACATAGACATACATTTACATGATATACACATGCAGAATACTGTAAATTTTGACAGCTTCACTAGGTCATTTTGCTTGAACAGCAAAGCAGCAAGCAGGTTCCTAAACAAAAGGATAATCCAATTTCATTGCTAAAATCTAAAGTGAATTTAATGTTTCCTATTGCCTACTACTTGGGAATAACTGCTATCTGAAAATACGAATCTATTAATATTATTGAGCAGGTGACCACTCAGTGCTTAATAGGAACTAGCAATTAGTGTATGTAAATTAACTAAGACAGCAGCATCTCAATGGCTGTTCTGCATAGAGGAATAGTTAATAGTTAATAAGGAATAGGAGTACATGTTTCCAGTCCAGATTTTAAAAAGTCACGTTTTCTACTGGTGAAAACCTCAATACTTATAACATTTGTTGTGCATTTTATGATTATTCTTAATGCCCTTGCAAACACATGTAATAAAATGCTAACAAACCATCATCCATTACTTAATTATGTTTATCTAGATGGATAAAGTTGAGGTGGGGGAAGCCTCTGGTAAAAATACTGTTTCCCATTTGGCAGAGACTACATTTACATCTTAATTATTCCTTGTAATGCTGTAAGAGAAATCATACTTGGGAGCAGAGTTGATTTAAAAAAAACAGTGGGTGTGGGGGTTTTGTTTGGTTTTTTTTGTGTTCTTGTTTTGTAATGTGGTTTAAAAACTACGTTGACTCACAGTTAAATCCATGTCCCCTCCAGTAGGGGTTTTAAATGTTTGTGAAGCTTCGTTGGGAGCAGGGAGCTTCTCTGAGAGTGATGAAACACCTTCTATAAGACAAGACAAATATCTCAGAAACTAATGCTATATTGCCTTCAGAAACTGTGCCTATGGAAAATATCAGAATAATTTGTTTTAATTAAGATAAATAGTTCTACGTTTCAGCAACCAAGCACAAGAAAAATAGAGGTTTTAGAAAATCATTAAATCCTACAGATTATTTGTGTGCACAATGATGGCCATGTGATGAAAGACCTCAGTTTACACCTAGTTGTATTTTTCAGTTCTCCATTTGGAACGTTTTAATAGTGTTTTTTCAATTCCAAATCGACACCAATTGCCATGACCACTAAACATTAAAAGCAAAAATCAGAATTTGTGCCTTGTAGTACAGTTTACTCTTGTTGCAAAGATAGCCTAGGAAGTGGTTGCTGAGAATCACCAACCAGCCTTCAAAATTTATTCTTCAGCAGTGACTGCAGAAGCATTCAGTGCAGTAAATGTATTAAAACCAGTCACACTGAATTTGTGGAGTAACCCACAGAGATGCCTCCTTTTAATGCTGAAGCTGACCATCTCCATAGGCGTGAGACAAATCTATACATCAGTCACTGCATTTGCTATGGACAGCTTAGCAAGAGTGTTGGCATTTCTGTCTTGGCTCTAGCCAGCTGTGATTTGATTAACTTTTGTGTTAACTAGCTAACAAATTACTATCTGCTGAGTGTTTGGAAGCAGAGACTATGAAAGTTCCTAAGTTCTCTTCCTCCCAGAGTACCTTCCAGCCTTGGCACAAAGTCTGCCTCAGTTGCATGAACACAAAAAAATCACATCAGCATTTTAAACGGTGTCTTCTGAACTCTGGGTATGCAGTAATAAGGTACTTTTCTTACCTCCCCCTGGCCCACCACCCCCCGGCCATGTGTGAATAAACTGTAGTTTGTTAAGCCCTGGTAAGAAAAATAAGAAAAATATGCTCTATGTACAAGGGTTGAAAATCTGTTCAGTGAGGATATAAGTAGAAAAAGCTCAATCCAGAAACCCATGCACAGATATTGCTAAAATCTCATCTATCAACCTAAAATGCTTCATTAATCATTTTTGCATGGATTTGAACTTTTACTACCAGATCATTTATGTAAACTTAGTAATTTACTACTTGACTATTTGCTTTTAATTTTCTGGGCATTGGTGTAGTTCTTGGGTAGCCTATTATGAAATGTTAAACAATTACATTAGAAGTTTTGACAATTACATTAGTAGTTAAAGAATTATGTTAGTAGTTCTTGAGGATATCTTTTTTTGGAAAAGACTATACTTTGAAAAAACAGCTGAAAAAGTTTTTCTTTTCTTCTTGAAAAATAATTTGTGAGAAATAAAGCAAATATTTCTTTCCATGGTTCTCTACGGATCACTAGGCTTCAGTGAAGAATATGTTAAAGAAAAGAAGTAATAATCAATAGTGACCAGTCACACCCAGGTAGTTACAGAAAAGGCTGACTTGTTTTCTGTCTGATACCATGCCAGCAAAAATTTTGGCGTACATGAAAGTACGGTGATTGAAAAGGCACTTTTAAACACTTTGAAGGATTTGCGTTTCCTTCATGAGAATTTGCTGTATCAGTGTAAAAAAATTCTTATTGATCCCTATTCACATCAAGGAAATATTTTTTACTTTCTGTTAAATCATTATAAAGATGCAGGCACTTTAAAATTTTTTTCAGCTAGAGACATCCTAAATAAGACCTGATTTTAATAGCTGAATTATTTTAATGTGCTTTTAAAAATTTGACAGAAAAACAAGGAAAAAAAATTGAAAAATGAGCTTTTAGGAGAACCGGTTATGATACTGGGTGATAACACATGTAATTAGAAAAAGGTAAATAAAAATAAATCATAAAACATTGACATTAACAATGCCATATATGGACTTACAGCTTTTGAAATTCAATATAAGGTACACTACTGCAAAACACAGAAGCAATTTCATAGCCTTTAAAGCATTGCTACAAGAGAGCCAACTCTCAGCAAGACAGGAAGTATCAAAGTCATTACTGATCATATGTTCCCTTCAGATCAGTGCCTTTCCAGACACTGATCAAATATTAACCAGAAGAACAGTCAGAATTGGCCAGTAAAATCTATAATAGAAAATTCAGAGACCTGGAACTTAATGTTTTTTAAACTTGACTAGGAGAGGAAGAAGAGTTAAAATACAGCAATCCCTGACAAACTGTTCAAAAATAGTTTTAAATGTTTTTCTTTCTCTGAAGGAACTTAATATGTTAAATGAGGAAAATACAAAGCTTTAATATGTTAATTTGAAAAGCTGAGCCTGTGTTCCCCAAATTAAGTCTGTCTGCAGACATAGCTAGCTTATTTCAGACCTGGGAATGCTAATTAGGGTCACTCTCGAGGAAAGCTCTTAATCACAGCTTACAGTAGTTGATAGCTTGAAATACCTGCCTAAGCACTGCCCTGAAATGGGCCTTACTAGGTGAAAGTCAATATATGATGATCACATGGAAAGTCTCTGAATAATTTCATGCCTAGTTATAGTTCAGACAACATGAACTCTCATTTCTTACTCAGTTTCCACATGTAGAGGATTTCATTTAACTATGGGATTTCTGGTAATAGTTGGAATTTTTCAGCTGATGACATTTGTATCAAGAAGCTTATGGAGCATCATTCAGTGATGTCTGTGGACACCTGTCTAAAAAGGGTTGTAAAACCCAGAATATTAGAGCATCTTCTTTAAAAGAAAATCAGATATTAGGAAAAAAAAATTTAACAATTTGTGAATGTAGACTAGTTCATACCATGTAAGAGGAAAAAAATTTTCTTCAATATTTTACAGTCTCATAAAAATTCTCCTAGCAGATTTAAAAGGTAAAATCTGGTATGTTTATATTGACATTATAATAATTTTCTCTTAGGACCTGGATAGCATTAGCAGATATAAACAGCTGTAGTATGAATATTACAGTTTCTGAGTCTAACTTATTCATTGACTCCAACAACTTCAAAAACCTGGCAAAACAACATCAACAAAGGTTAACACTGAAAGCCTGATATACAATCAATTTATCAACAATACCTGCCTTCAATTCTAGACATTACCTATTGTTTTTCCACTTTTGGTCTTTACCCAGACCAATTTTCTATTAATTTAATTGATATTTGACAATGTGAACACAAAATAAAACTTTAGGATTAAGCCATTGCTCTGATAAATCCTACTAAATTAAACTAAAACAGTTTTGTTACTCTAGATCTGGATTAAAGGCTCCTACACCAGTGGGCAGGGCAGCTTGATGCTTTAGTTTAACCCTAGGCCTACAGCCATAATTTTGATGAATTTAAAAATGGACACTGCATTATACTCTAAAACCCAAAGCACATTTTACTTAGGGAGTAAGTACTACATATAGCTCGATCACATTCTAGTCTAATTGCACTGGTGTTACATGAAATGCATGTAGGCTGTATTTTTACATTTTCTTACTCTGTGGAATGGTAATACTGAATAACAGTAAGAGCAGAGTCTGGGATAATAGGAACCTTCTGCTTTTCATAACAATCCAATTTATGTTATAAAAATGCTATTGAGAGACTTAGTGAATTTAATGTTTAATGTCAAGCTACAGTAATGAAGGGTGTGATCCAATATTTGCAAAGGATATTAAGTCCTTAGCAGTAAGCTTAAGTGAAAACTTAAATAACATTATCAGAAAGAATATGTTAAAAAATATTTGTCTAAGTCTATAGTAAAATTTTAATTCACAGAGCTGTAAGTCTAGAATGTCTCTCTTGGCAAGGTCTTGTCTCAGTCCTTTGCTCCTGAGACAAAGTTACTGTTATCACCCACACGACTGAAATTTCATCAGCAGAACTTAGAACTCTGAGATTCCTTTACCTTTGAAAGTGATTTATGTGTGAGCAGGGTGAACAGAATAAGTGAACAAGGTGAACACAGTGTTGTTTATAAACTGGAATTTTTTATCTTGCCACAGCTCTAAACTAAAGACCAAACGTAAATGGTCACTTCAGGTAGCAGCAAATTTATAATCAAAGCAGGGGAAAAAAATCATCTGCATTTGAGTGATTTGCACAAAACCTAACAGAGAAAAAATGCCCCATCATTGTCAAATGAATATTCTATCAAAAGTGCAGTCACATTCTGTTCTATTGAGATTAACTTTACCTGCTGAATGCTGTGAAATTTATTTCAGTGGCCTATGACCACCATATATCAGCATCTGACCCCTATCTATATAAAACAATAAGCATGATCTTAAGGCTGTCTTAAAGGCTGTCTGAGAGATGTATATTTACTGACACATATAACCTGACTAAGGCCAAACATCATTACCCCTGTGACTGATTGGAGGGCAGTCATAACTTAACAGTTTTATTTCCCTTCTACAGCTGAGCTCCTTGACCACGCTGGCTGAGCTGACACCGCATTTCAAGTCTTGTTACCAGCTCAATGGTTCTCTCATCTAGAAAAAACAAGGGGGGTGGTGATACGGGGGCGGAGGCTGGAAAACAAAAAAAAAGGCACCTCTTCATTTAGCTTCTCCATCTCGATCATTGCTGATGGGCTATCAATAATTTCAACTTGGTTAAGCAGCTGGCTGAAGGTTAAATAAATTCTGCCTGTTGTTTGCATGATCATACCTGAATTCAAGAATTTTAATTTGAAGCAAATTTCTTTTTGGTTGTTCCTTGGGAAGTTCTTATAAGTCCAAGATGGGCTAGAAAAGAAGTTATTTCTGTGGAGAAGCACAAGAACAAATTTAAAGTCGGGGGGCAAAGCAACTGTGCTTTGAAATCTCTGAAAGGAAATGTAAAGGTATGATAAAGGCTTCATGTATGTATATACACACCCCCAAATTCAGATGAGGATGACAAAAACAGAGGTCATCAGTAATCTTCCAGTGAAAAGGATTTTGCCCAACTGCTTTAACAGATTGTTAAAATCTAGAAAGAGCTGTCCACTGGTTCATGAGTGAGTCATGATTTTAAAAGAAAATAAAGTGGGTCATGCCATTTTGCCTGCACTGGGTTCAACTATCTTGGGCACTACTATTTTGACAGCCAGAGAATTATTTACAGCGTGCACAACTACCTACATGTCTCAGCCAATGTGAGTACTAATATGCTGTTAATAACACATTCTGTGGATTCAGCATTCCTCTTACTTGTGTCAGCATTATTGCTTATTTAAGTATTTACTTCTTGGGAGCATTCCTGTTTCATTTCAGTAAAGAAACTCCAAGCCCAATATTAATCAAATACACATGCTTTCACATTTAGCTGTAGTAGGGTGATTTTGGGGCAAACACACTCCTTGTTACTGAGACACGAGAAAATGCACACTGAAATTCGTCTAGAATAATCAGAATAGTTAGTGACTTGAATAGCAGGTGGTGTCCTGTTAAAGGAGGAAGAGAATTTTGTTTATGTTTTGAAGACTCATATAGCTGCTTTGCCTCATACCGCTTTAAGTGTTTAGTCTGCTTTTACACAAGGGTTGATTTTTTCCTAATCAAATGACCTGCATTTTCATTAGTTTGCTACTGAAAGGCAGAGAACTGATTTAGAGAGAGGAATCAGATTCAGGTTGCAAAAGGACTGCCAGAGAACTGGAGAAGGACTTTAGACAAGGACATGGAGAGAGAGGACAAAGGGAAACGAGTTCAAACTGAAAGTGGGCAGGGTTAGAGTAGATATTAGGAGGAAATTCTTCCCTGTGAGGGTGGTGAGGCACTGGCATAGGTTGCCCAGAGAAGTTGTGGATGCCCCATCTTTGGAAGTGTTCAAGGCCGGGTTGGATGGGACTCTGAGGAACCTGGTCTACTTTCCCTCCTCTGAACTACCATTTCTAACTGTACAAATTGCATCATGCATGAAGCCCACATGTGCTTACTCACCGAAGCCCAAAATTACATCATTTCTGCAATTTGATTTGCCTTACAGCGAGAAAACAGAGATGGGATTCAGCCTTCTCTGTAAGCTTTCTATAAGGCTTCTCAAACCACCATCTAGATTGTTACCCTCCTTTTTCTTCTCTGGAGGGCAGCATCCACAGGTCACACCAGAGGAGCTTGGAGTCACTGGCTCCTACAAGACAATCTTTTGACCTTAAAGTGAGGGACTTGCAGACAGATGCAGATTGCCTCCAAAACAGCATTTTATAGCATAGCTTCCTCTCTAGCTTAACATTTTGTAGCTCCTGCTTCCCAATCCTACATAATGAAACATTTCAGGGATTACCAACTACACAGCTGGTGTCCTTCATCAGTTTTAAGACAAGGACACTTCTTTGGCTGTGTTTTGCCTTCACACTTCTGGGAACTTTAAGAAACAGAAGGAAGAGGATGCCCCTCCTCAGAGAGCTGTGCCAGTTAAACAAATAGAAATCCTGAAGTATTTATCTTATTCCTCCCTCTTTCACAAAAAACTTGACATGGATATCTTCATTCAAATTACTTATGGTGAGTTAGTCACAGGAGAGTTTGGGTTGGCAAGGACATTCATAGATCTAGTCCAACACCCCTCCAAGCAAGCTAGGTCATCTACTGGATCAGGTTGCTCAGAGCCCCACCCAACTTGACCTTGAATGTTTCCAGGGATGGGGCATCTACCACCTCTCTGGTGAATGTGTTCTGGTTTTTCACCACCCTCATCATAAAGAATTTCTTTCATAACTCGAGTCTGAATTTACCCTCTTTTATTTTAAAACCATTACCCTTAGTAAACTTTAAATTGGGGAAAAATTAATTTCCGCTACAAAAATAATTCCTAACTTCAATCTAAAACTGCTAGTTTGTTCCTCAGTGTCATTAATATATCTGTCAATAGCTAAGAAAATACTGTCCTAATAAAATAGCAGGCTGCAATCAGCTATTAATATAATTCAGTAACTTGGCAAAAGCCATGAAAGTTGTTCATTAACTCACATATTTTTACAAGTTACAGACCCAGAGCAGCAATCTCACAACAAGGATATTAACTGGAATAAAGTTATAAAACATTTTATGGAAGCAGAAAGTACACACAATTATGTTTTATTAACAAACTCTTAACCTTAGAAATTTCAGTGTCCATATTCAAAGTAGTACTGTTGAGCTAACCCCAGAGCTGGCCTTGTTCCTTCTCTAAGTCCAGTGGACTTGTGCCAGTAATGGTTAAAGCAGAAGGATACTCAAAACAATTGAAAATTTGGAATGTGAAGTAGGTCTATTACCAATTGCCTCTGTTGGTTGCCATGAAGGGGGGGGGGGGGGGGGGGGAAGAGAAGAAATGTTGTCATAGTCTTCAAAGTTTCTTAAAAACAGGGCTGTGAGTTCTCAGTTCTTTGCAGAGCTTCTGCAAAAGCATCAGGTTTGGGGTTTTTTTAAAGCCTTTAAAGAATTAAAAGCCAAGTACTGGTGTCATATGTCAATTCCATACTGACTAAACATAAATTCATTATACATGTTACAGGGATGCCAGAATTTCTGTCAGTTTTTAGGATATTGTATGTGTGTATAAATATATATACACTATACATATATATATATACACTGTACAGAGATATGTACACACACACACAGAGATGATCAGTATCAGTATATTGTCCCATGTAAGCACCTGGCAATAGTGCCTGATGGAAAAACTACCACTTCCAAAAGAAACCAATACTGAGTAATGGAACACAAAGGGAACACCTCACTACAACTGCACAACTTATCTGGTTTTTTGGGTTTTCTCCTTTTGGGAAGGCTACTATGGAGCGAGCATTCATAGGTTTCTGACACATCAGCCTCTATCTTGAACTTTCTTACACTCTATTACATCCTGGTGATTTTATTTCAAGAAATCTTGTTGATCATAGAATCACAGAATGTTTAAATGTTGGAAGGGACCACACTGGGTCATCTGGTGCAACCTCCCTGTTCAAGCTGGGTCATCCCACAGCACATGCCATAGGATTGTGTCCAGATGGTGCTGGAATAGCTCCCATGAAAGAGACTCCACTCCCTCTCTGGGCAGCCTGTTTCAGTGCTCAGTCACCCGCACAGTAAAGAAATTCTTCCTCATGCTCAGGTGGAAATTCGGGTACATCAGCCCCGTCATCACCTTCATAGCCTCCACCAGACTTGCTCCAGGTGCTCCATTGTCTCTCTGTCCTGAGGAGCCCAGAACTGGACACAGCACTCTAGAGGGGCCTTACCAGGTCTGAGGAGAGGGGCAGGATCACCTCCCTGACCTGCTGGTGCTGCTCTTCCTGATGCACCCCAGGATCCCATTGGCCTCCTTGGCCCCCAGGGCACTGCTGGCTCAGGGACAGCTCATTGTCCACCAGGACCCCCAGGCCCTTCTCCACAGAGCTGCCTCCCCTCAGGTCAGCCCCAGCCTGTGCTGGTGCTGGGGTTATTCCTCCCCAAGTGCAGGACTCTGTGCTTGCCTTTGTTGAACTTCAGCCAGTTCTTCCCTGCCCATCTCTCCAGCCTGCCCAGGTCCTTCCCAAGGCTGCACAGATTTCTGAGGGATCGGCTGCTCCTCCCAGCGTTGTGTCATCAGCAGACTCCTGGAAGCATTCAGAGGGATTATATTACATTAGAAAAATGTATTCCTCTAGTATGTTTACCACTTAAAATTTGCTGAGATGATAGTTTTCAAGTATCTTTATTTATTACAGATATGACCCACAACTTTAACTTTTTTCGTTTATTTTTTTAAACATAAAGTTTAAAAACTATTTAGCGATACATTTATTGATACATCTTTACACAGTTCCTCTTTTCTGACTGAGTGCCATTTCTTTGGGTTTTGACACCAGATAAAAAGTTGTAAAAGCAGGGGAAAAAAAGTACATTAAATACTTTTTTTATTTCCTCTGCCTAGAAGTTCTTTGCCAGGGAAGATGCTCTAATTCTTGCCTATCTCAAAATTACCAGTGCATCCTGCAAAATCTCTACATGTAAAGAAAACTGTTAACCCAGGAGGCATAAATCAGATTTACTGCAAGAAAGAAGAAACCCTATTTCTTCATCAAATTTCATTTTTCTCTAACAGTCTCTCAGCTGTCAGTTTGATAATGGCTGCTTGAGTCTGCAGTCACTTCACTGGGGAAGCTGCTATTCCAAGTCACATTATGTTCATCTGTTCATCTGATGATAGAATTTGTCTCCTTAGGCAACAAATTTGGGGACCAGAATTTATCCACCAAGAGATTTCATTCCACTGAAGGGTAAATTAAGGTGGATTTGTAATGTCTTTGTTTATCCTAAAAAATTAAATATATTGAAAGAAGTTGAAAGCAGATTTAATTTAAAAGAAAAGTAAGGCCATTATGTAAACAGCAGCAGATCTCATCCAGAATATGTCACATAAATATTATACTATCAAACAAGAAATGTAAATTATCATACATACTCTATAATTGAAAAGTGTATTATACATTAGTGAAGTCACCCATTTATCTAATCATAATCAGTTCCAATAAAATCTCATTTAGGAAAGTTGAATGTAGTTCAGGGTGGATGGTTATGAGGATATCAGTTATGTGAGTATGCACTGAAACAGTTTTGAAAGATAGTTCGTATACATAGAAATCCAATTATTGCCTACCTCATCTGGAAGGAACTTTCTCTGACATGGGCTAAAACTGTGGCATCCAGAGCTACTCTACAAGTAAAGCAAGTATACTGAGTAATGGCTTTAAATAATGTTTTAAGAAAATTTTTACTCCAACAAGACATTTACAAGAAGTCATTACAAGAATGACATGGTGTTTTAATGTAAGAGATGGTTTAAAAGCAGAGGAAAAACCCTGATATATCATTTGAAAGCTCTGATGATGTACAACAGCTTGGATCCAAACCTCACGTGACTGGTTATAAATCCAGCCTTTCAGTAGCAGAAGTTCTAATTTACCAAACATATACAAGTCTGTTAAAAAGATAAAGTGCAACTATTTTCTATCACTGCTGCTCTTCTGCTGTAGCATTTTAGACAAAAAGGTCTCCAGACAGGAGAAATAAGTGATTTTGTTGAGCTTGTTGACATAAAACCCCACAAAACAGACTGATTTTGCTATTTATAAATTCCAAATTAATTATGGGAACATTGGCTATCCTGATTTCAGCAAAAAAGCTGGTGACTTAATCCAACAGTAAGGTAATCTGAATAAAATGTATATCATGACTGCAGCAAAAGAAGCAGGTCATGATGAGCATGTGATTTGGTATCATGAGCCTCTTCTAAAGTTATCATTAATAATTTTTTCTTCTGTTTCTCCATTTGTTGTACAAAGCTACTCATCTAATCACTTGCATAAATTTATCTTAACCTATGGATTATTTATTATGCACCTATCACTCTTCCAATATTGGTACCTCAACTATACTGATTTTATCTTTTCTACATGCTCCAAGATTCAGACTTTCTAAAGAGCTGGTCCCCACTCCATGGTGAATACTCACATATGTACACATGGATGGAAATATTTACGTGTAGATATATTCAAAGCATTTTTGAATGGGTCAACAGCCTAGAGAGTTACAACCCAAATGTCTATCTGGTCTTTGTTAAAATGGATTATAAGAAGATAGAAAACTTGAGAAAAAGAATATCCATATATCCTCTTGAATTTTTTTGGTACTTACTGTGCTCCAGGTATCAGTATCCACCAATATCCATCAAATACTGCAATTCCACCATATTTCTTATATTGTGATTTGTTTGTTTCTTCACAAAACCAGTGGATTCTGAACAAAGGGGCTTCTTCAGAAACCCATGGGGGAAAAAAAGCTATTTTAACTATCCTGTTTTTGCAGCCATAGCTAGCCCTGATTTGCTGTGCTTTGTCTGGCTAGATGTGCAACCATACATACATGCAATTTATCCAGTTTTAATAATTTAGAACAGACAAGGGCACTTGGAACATAACCATGATGATCCGTAGGAGCGATCAGGATACCTCATTCCCATTTTTATGTCCTGTTGCAATATTTAAAAATAGGAGAGAGCTAATTTACAAGCTTATAAGCTGTTTTTATAAGAAAATTACCAAGGAGTTTTCAACCACATGTAGATGGAAACCAGACTGAACATTATACTTGCAAACATTTCGTGTTTAAATTGACTCTTGACTAGATGTAGGCCACCTCCCCACCTCACTGGAGCTCTTCAATTAGATGAGATGTAGACAGCTCCAAAGCTCCATCTGCAGCTCTGTAAGAAGCCACTATGGTACCACTCATTTCCATTTCTAAGCAGTCTTGTCTGCAACTCGATTGATCTGATCCAAGTTATCTGCTGTGCTCACTCTCCAGCCTTGAGAACATCTACACTGTGTGACACTGCGGGGAGATGCCTTTTGCAGTCCCTCTGTGGTCAAGCCCAAGTAAAGCTGAGAAACCCTGTATATTTGTGTCTTTGTATATCTCACTTCAGAGATACATCATCCACTTCTATCCCTGTAATCTTGCTGTTTCCTTGTCAGACTGTGGGAACACAGACCACGGGTGGAGGAATGACATGCTCAGCATTTATAAACACTGCCTACAAACCCTCTGAATTCACAAGAGTCCCAGGCTGAGCATATGGAACTGCTGGAGTGAGCCCAGGGAACAAAGGTGCTCTCAAATGACACATACAGCTGGGAAGATGAGTCTTCCTCAGCCCCACTGCATTGAAACATTTCAACCACAATCACATAATTCCAATCACCAAACACAGTGCAAAAGGGAGATCTAGCTAATCTCTACAGAAGAAGATACATTACTGTTCCAGAAAGGCCAAATAACACAAAGAACTAGATGGGTCCAGGACAGGAATTTAAAGAGAAGATCAAATACTGCAAGCACAAAGGCTTTTACTGCTGAAGAACTATGTCTAGAGAGATTCAAGATGTGACAAGGTGCAGGAGGAATGCTACACCCAATATTCTGTACCTAGAATTTAATTCGTTCTCTGATTGTCCCAGCCAGTTTTAGAGATCAGCTCTACCTCAGCCTGTAAAAAATAGTGTTATTAATATACAGGTATGAGGACCACCTCTTGTAACAATATTTTAAAAATCCACTGTTTAATATTTTGGTATCGATCCTGGAAGATTCAGCTTGACAAAAGGTATGAAAGACCTCACTTAAAAATGTGTGGATTTTGTTCACTTTGAGAACTCTAACACCCTCACACTCCCTTAGAGAACATTTTTTGCAGTCCCAACAGAATGTGTGAACTTTAAAGTGTTTCATTTAAGAAAAATAAATCTACAGTAGAAAAGAATTCTGTAAAGTTATGCAGAAAGCTAAAACCTGCTTATTCTTCTCCTTCCCAGTTCATGCCATCTAGCTTAAATCAGCAGTGAACTATTTTGAAATATGCTGGGCTTTAGCCAGCAGTTTAAATGAATATATGTGATTTAGTTCATATTTTCAGGCCTCTTTATTAAATACCTCCCAGTTCCATCTTGCCTAATATTTGATCCCGCGAGTTTAATGACCATTCCTTCATTAAACATTACAAGCTTTTTAAGACCTTGACAGTGCTGCATTTCATCCAATAACCTAGTGCTGCTACAAAGTCAACATTGTGTGCCAAGTTAATCCCTCGTGTCCACTAATTATGTCCAGTGCTGCAGCTTCTTGGGTGAGCCCGAATCAGTGGGGAAGTGCAGGATTTCCAGGCCAATGGATTTGGCACTCCAGCTATATCTCATGTCTTGACACTAGATGTCAGCGAAGGGTAATTGTTGTCTCAATTTAGAGGCCAGCCTAGGTAGCTGCTAGCAACCTCTGTTAATGTTTTATAGCAAAGGTGAAGTATAGCTTAATACAAGCGTCTGACATATATTACAATAAAAAAGGATATAGTTGTCTAGTGTTTTTAAAGTCAGTCATAAAAGATGAATAATGATGCAGTTTAAAGCTAAAAGACAGCTGCCAAGCTGAATGGCCATGATGGATGTCTAAACACCCAGTGTAGAGAAAACCTGTTCCCTAGAGACCACCATCCAAAAAATTAATTACTACGATTCAGCATCTTTAAATGTGCCACTTAATATACTGCCACCATAATTAAATTTCCAGCCCTGTGACCTTGAGACCATTTCCTGAGATAATAAATGAGATCAAGGTTTAATCGATGCAGATGCAAGTAGAAACTGTCCGAGGAAGCACAAAACCATCACAACATAGTCAAGGTCAGGAAAGAAAAACCAAGTGAAGCTGCGAATCAACACTAATTGCTTTCTTATGATAAAAGATGTTTATTTTAATCTGCTTTATTTGCAAACAAGTTCATTGTGTACTCTCTGACAGCAGCTTTTAAACTCTAGCCACAGATAAAGTCAGTAGAGGGCATGTTTGTCTAATTGTAGATAAGCACTTATTGTAGCAAGTGAAGCCGTACTTGGTTGCACACTGAGATCTGAAAACCAAGCTCATCACACATCAAACAATACAGTGACAAGAAACAACTGACTACCTCAGGTACACTCCTTCCTCTCTGGTGCAAGAAACCAAACAAAAAGGAAGAGACTTTGGGTAGTGATATGGAGATGTGAGGGCTATTTTATGTCCTTTTGAAGTCTGAGTGACACAAAGGGTATGGTCTGACTTCTACTGTTGGACTTCACTAAAATGCAAAATCTAATGCCATATATACATATACACTGTGTCTGATAAATACAGAAATATCTGTGTATATGTATAAAACCACCAGAAATGTACAATACCACCTAGTAGAGGACCTATTATTTTGACAGAGGTAAATATTACTGGGGCTGTTATCCACTTAATGAGTTGAAGTGAAAGTCTGCAGCTGAGTCAAGTCTCCTTAACTGCATGCTGTTGGAGAAATTAGACCCAGCTGGTGATGGGTGGACCTACACTAAAAAAAAATTCTAACTTTTTGAGACAGCCTTGTGTAGGCTTCCTTTCATTCCAACAAGCCTAGAGTGGAAAAAAAGTTCATGTACTGACACCTAAACCCTCAAAACTTAAAAAAGCATAGAAGCCATCAGTAAGAAGACAGAGAGGAGACTGTGAAACAATGCAGACATTGCATCTTTAAATAATAGTACTTAGACATATTGTTTTGTAAAATAGGTATTAAACAACAATATCAATCTTGTCAACATTAAATAGATTCAATTATGACCACTGTAAATTCCAAGGTGAAACTGTATCTGATTTAATAGAAATAACCTCTATAAATACCTCAAGCAAATCAGGGGGCCTGGTGTGATATACAGAACCCCAGTAGCGGCAGGGAGCTCTGAAATCACTCTATACCAGTAAGCCCAATGTACAAAAATTTGTAGCAAAATCTGAAGAGGACAAAACAGAACAGTCCAATAACCATCAGGGATTAGGAAGTTCCAGTTCCAGAGGAGCTCCACAGACATGGGGACAGGGGAAATAGCAGGCTGTTGCAATGCAACACTGACTTCACAGAACTTTCCAGGGATAACTCATCAGGCCCTGAGCACAGGAGTCACAGGACTGAGCCACGCACACATCCAACTGTTATGGGACTCCTGTGAGTGTGGCTGTGCAAGTGGAGATCCTGAAGATGCACTGAGGATGATTAAGACAATTATTTTCTGCTCAAAACGTACCAACTACCCCTGAGAAAGGGAAAGTATTGGTAAAACAGCTGTCATGTCTGCAAAATGATGCAACTAAACAACCTTGAGGACTCAATCCAGCCATAGCTCTTAAAGATAAGTAGTAGTAGCCTAGAAAAACAAACAAACAAACCCCCAAGCTATTACTGTCTCAGAACAAAGTATTCTGGGGAATGGAGATAAACAGTAGAGTTTAACTTGACTTAGGCTAAGACAATACTATACTGAAAAGTAAGTCCAACATTTGTTGAAACTTGTATTTGTTTCATCTTCAGTTGAATGCTGTTAAATTTGGATTCAAAATATCTACTGAAGTTAACACTTTCAAAATTTCCATGGACTTTTGTCTACATTCCTGTGTTGATAGGTCAACTGGGAAATTCCCTCTGCCTGACTTGAAACTTCCTCCTGGCGTTCTGTATGTACCAGTAAGACCTTTAGAAAATGAAAGTAAGGGGAAACAAAGTCTTTGCTCTTATCTGACAGGCTGGTGCTGTAAATAATGCACTGTTCTAACATCATTCCCAGGAAGTCTCATTGCATGACAAATGCCACAGTCTGCCAACACTGGCAGTTCCCATCTTTTCTTATTGAAAGACCTATTTAGATGCATCAAGACAACCTGAAGGCTGCTTCTGATAAGAACAATGGGCAGTTTTAAAGGAGAACAGGCAACATTTCAATTACAAATTTCTATTTTATTTTTAGCCTAATTTGGTCTCTTTGTGATAAACAAGATGTTTTACATATGCCTAGTAGTAATAATTGATAGTTCATGCTTCTGTGTGTTATACTTGTTAAAATATTTGCATTTAAAAGCAAAGTTGGACTTGTAGCTCTAGGCTATGTATGTGTCTTTCCTAAGGAGTCTCAACTAGAAGAAACATTTTGAATTATAATTGTCTTCCAAATCTCAAATTAAGAGAGACAGAACATTGTTAACCCTTCACTTAGATCACTTATCTATGTGAAAACAAAATGTGATTTAGGAAAATTGTGTAGAGACCTAGTAGATATTCGGGAATCACTTGACTCTCCCTATATTCAATCACAAAGATTAGACAGATGAGTACAGATTACTTATGCTGTCAAGGGTTGGAAGATCAGGCCTCAGGTAATTACAACATTAGAACATACGTACTTTATGAGGAGATCAATTTTCCAGTTAAAAGCTTTTTGCCTGATTCAGAGAAGCAAATTACTTGAAACTTTGCAGAAAATAGTAATAGATTATGAAATAAGAGATCCTGTGTTCAAAACAGCTGCTGAACTACTCACATAAGCTTTTATTACCTTCAAAAACTGTGTTGTATAGAATACTTCCTGTGTTGGTCTTGCATCATATGCACTACAGAAAAATGAAATACTGCTATGCAAATCCAGTGTCTTTCACTGAGGAATCTGTAAGAAAGAATATAAAGTTTGATGGCCAAGATTTCAAAAGTGACTTGTTGCTTTGGGATGTGCTTGGGCAAACATTAGGAGTAATCCTCAAGAGGCCAAGGAGACAGAAACAACTGTCTCTGCTCCTCCTTCTCCTCGCGGGGGGCGCTCCTCACACTCTTCTCCCCTGCTCCAGCACAGGTCCCCTCCCCTAGGACACAGTCCTCCACAAACTTCTCAAACATGAGTCCAATCCCAAGGCTGCAGTTCTTCACATCCTGCTCCAGTGTGGGTCCCCACAGGGTCCCAAGTTCTGCCACCAAACCTGCTCCAGTGTGGGCTCTTCTCTCTGTAGGTCCTGACTTCCCATGGGGTCATGGCCTCCTTCAGGCATCCTCCTGCTCTGACATGGTCTCTCTCCATGGGCTTCCATGGGCTGCAGGAAAATCTTCTCTGGTGGCTGGAGCACCTCCTCCCTCTTCTCCACTGAGCTTGGTGTCAGTAGAGTTTCTCTCAAATATTCTTACTCATCTCCCCAGCTGCAATGGCTGTTCTCGCTTCTGGAACAAATAATACCCCATCCACTGTTGATGATGGGCTCAGCCCTGGCCAGCAGTGGATCCATCCTGCAGCTGGCTGGCATTGGCTCTATCAGTCACGGGGGAAGCTTCTGGCAGCTTCTCACAGAAGCCACTCCTGGAGCCTCCCTCTATCAAAGCCTTGCCACACAAATCAAAATCGTTGCTAAACCTGACTGAACTCTGCAGCTGCAGTAGAGCTGTCCCTCCCTCTTTCCTCCCACAGTTGTGCATTCTTTCAACAGATTTTGTACCAAATCACACCTATTTTAGTATTTCCTGTTTATTTGCTCTTGCTCAGTAAAAAATCATCTAGAAAAAAAATATTAAAATTGGTCTAGAAAAAGAAATAGGAATGAAGTAACAGCTTGACAGTGGCAAGTTGTCAAGTCCTTACTTCTGTAGCCACAGAAAATCGTATTTTGTAAGATCATTTTGAGGTATACCAGGAAAAAAACAGAGTAGATTAAATTGTTTACAATGTTATTCTTTGGTCAAGCAAAAGGATACCAGTGTATATATATTAGGTACTATATCCAGCTGAGGGACTTGCCCACAGCATCCCAATGAAAAAAATAAAGTTTTAATTAGCTTTGAAATACTTAACTGTCCTTGACAAATATGGGCACCAACATGTTTTGCTGGAATAAGAGACTTTTTTTTAATAGATTCCTGTTCCACGTTCTCCACTGAAGATGAGAGAACTAAGTGCTTACAGTGAAACAGTAGGGAGGCTTATTAAATCAATACACATCTGTTAGATAATGGGCTCTGAGTCAAGAATGTTATTCTGAAAACCTCTCAGCAAAATGTTGCTTGTTTGGCACTGTTCTCTTGCAGCTATTCCCTTGTTGAAGGATCCCCTCCAGAGCTGACCATCTATTTTGTAGTGTTCAGTTCCTAACAAGCGTGTCCAAACATCTCTGCCAAATGGAAAGGATTCTCCAAAAATCTCAGACAATATTCTCAATTATGCCAGCAAGTGACAGCAAGAGGCTGTGAAGTTTAAATCTCTTCATCCCACAACAGAAGGTTAAGACCTTAAGAACACTAAGTAAGCTAATGGGAGCCAAAAAATCCCCTTTACCAATTGCAATATACTGGGAACAATTTGTAATTACATCTTGAAATACAACAAAATTAGACACAGATATATATCAACACACAAATAGAAAATATATTAATGTATTAAATATATATTATATGACACATGTTCCTCAATTAAAAATACTTGATTTGCGTATCTGCTGGTACATGCAGCCCTTCATGTGTACAATCAGCATCTCTCAGCTCAATCAGCAGACATCGTGGTCTTAATCATTCCACCTTTCTCTTCTAAAGCCTCTCTAAAAAAGTCACTTCCCAGGCTGTGTGTACACTCTCATCTTTTGTCTGTCTTGCTTATTTTTGCTACAAACTGTGTAAGGCAAAAATTGCCCCTTGCAGTACCTATGAACTGCTCAGCAATTTCATTCAGAGTCCCTGGGCACTATTGTAATAAATCTGAGTAAGATAATATTTAGCCAGTTAGAGATGGATACACATTTTACCTTTATCATCCTAAAATAAACACATCTCGATTCTTAGCTGGTGTGTCTATATTGTTTCAGAACGGAATGGTAAAGAAACTCAAAAATTAACATATATTTCATATATGTAATTGCAATGAATAGGAGCCTGTGCAAATGCCAAAGCAAGATGCTCTGAAAAAATGGTAGGGAATGCAGAGACCAGCTTATGCTTGTAACACTTTGCTCACCCATGTTATCTCCATTATAAGCATACATTTGGCTGCTTTTGTAATATTTGAATTTGTGTTTTACAGCGTGCAAATGTTTCTTCCATAGTAGGAAAGCATAAATGAAAAATGTATGTGTAAGGCTGTCATTCTACTGACTCACCATGTTAATTCCTCATACAGGGGTTTCAGTGATAGCACTGGGCATGGACAGAAAAAAATAAGGGATGGCTGATATTTGCACACTAAACAGTGTGAATCATAACATGATATCAATATTAATCTATCCCTTATAAAATCTTAAGGCCTTTTCATTTAATGAATAAGATACTGCACAACAATAATCTGTACTTTTCCAAATTAGCCACAAACCATCTGGTTTCTCTCCAATTACTTCATTTTTTTTTATATCTCTAAATGTTACTGACCTAAAAAAGATTTCATCAAAGGCGGTAGGAATCCTAACCCCTCTAGCAACTATTAAATTGGTCCACTCTGTGTCCTCTGCTGACAAATCATTATACTCCAGAGCCTTACAATCCATGGTAGTATCTCAATTAGGGATAAAGATGGAACAACAGTGTTCCAAATTCTTCCATCCATCTAAATTTATTCTTGAATAAAACAAAAAAAATCAATATACAGTGATCCCTAGTCGGTCATTGCTAAGTTCACCCATAACAAAATACTGTTTCTGCAGTAAACAAATCAAGTGGTTTCAAATCAACAGTTTAAAGTTATGTAAAGTGTCCTGCATAAGTTTAATGACATTGGAAACAGCATAGTCTTCCTTTTTCTTTCTTCCATTTTGCATTATACAAAAGTGTAGCTTTTAATTTAATTTCATTTTTTTAACTTAATTTTTATTTTACTTTGGAGTTTACCTTGGCCAGTACTATGCTTAATGAGTGAGTCTGGCTCACAGAGGTAACATTCTGAAATTCAGGGTATCCAGAAAACAATAGTGAAATGACTGAAAAATACATCTGCTGAGTTTTATTGATTTCTTCATTTTCATTAAACAACCATCCTAGTATAGAGACAAGAGTCCATCTTAGCCCTTACATCTCCAATGCTAAAGCTATTCACAAACATGTCATAAGGACCACAAAATTTATTACCTTTGGGACTAAAACACCAATATCATGTGCCAACTGTTCAAGAGATTTCAAATAAATTTGGAAGTGAAATGAGATTTTGTCTTTTAATAGGCAAATACGCATGTGGCTGAGCCACGCTGTCTAATGCTGAACAAGAATGACCAAACAATAGTAACTATTCTACTTTTGGTGGATCTTTTAAATTCTAAATTTCAGTGTGCTGCAAGTAGGCTCTTGTGTCAGCAGAAACTATTGTGGAGGAATGGAGCATTGCTTGTGCCAATTCTGTAACTTCAACTTCCTGATTTTAGAAATACAGTCTATCAGAGGCAGCAACCACTAAATGGCAGCAATTACATAATCCTCAATTAAGAAAATAAGCAAGCCCATTTCTTCTCAGAACAGCACTTGAGTTGACTCTGTAACTAAAAGAAAGAGAGGCAAAAAAGGGCACAATTGCAGCAGGAGCTGTTCCATCTGAGCAGGGAGCCTCTGTGGAGGTATACTGAGCACTTCCAACCTACTACAGGTTTTCTGGTGTGTGGTGTCACTGGTACAATAGCACTCTTTTACCTTGTGGAACAATTTAGAGGATATTAAATACAGCTGTGTTTCACTACTGAATCATTTGGCATCTGCTGGAACAGTCAGGAAAATATCTGGCAATCTTTTTGCACTCCTTTTAATTATAGCATGTGAACTTAGACTACAAGAAATTCTCCTTTAGGTGACAAACATTCTAATTTATCTCTGTATTTGGGATACTGTGAGCCAACCAGTGGAAAGCCACTTGAAATGACAGCTTTTCCACATTGCTTTGGCATCATCATCCCCCAATTGACTAGACTAAAACAATCATGATTTTAAACACAAAGTCACTCTCTGGATGGGTTCCATAGGCAAATAGATCCCGTAACTCCCTGGGTACTTTGAACTTGTTGAGATGCTCAATATATTTACCAGATTTAGTTTGTTTTAGTGAATCTTGAGAGAATGCTGAAGATACCTTAAAGACTTTATGGCTTCCTGAACTCAGATGCTTATAATAAAGTCTGTAATTCACCTATTGCTCCTTATCTTACAGATACCTCAATGAACATGAGTTAAGTTAAATTTGTAACAGTCAATAGTCTGTCATCCCATAGTGGGAATTTCTTGCTTATGTTTTACCAGTATCTTCAATCTGGTAAATTTTTTGTTTCAAAGAACTTAGCAGATCCCATGCACACACTAACTTCAGTAGCAGACCAAGTGCTGATCTGATTACTAGCTAATCTGATCTAACTACTGACAAGCTGTCAATCTAGGAAGGTTAGGTAACTGTAGGTTTAGTTTTTTCCACTGGCTCTATCCTTTTGAAATACAACAGAGATTGACAGAAAACATTATCTTTAGGTCAGATTACAATATCAGAGAGCAGCTAGCTGCCCATATCCCCCATCCAGTGGGCATTTCATGCATTTCAAGCCATGATTACTTTTATACACCACACATAGCCCATTCTGTTAGCTTGGCACACCTAAAAGGGGACCACTAAAATTACACGCTGTGGTGGGCAAAGAAGGAAAATATGTAGCTTCAGAAAAAGAGTACTCTAGTTGCTGGACAAAATTTAATTAATTCATTGGTGTCAGCAGAGTTTCTCTCAAATATTCTTACTCATCTCCCCAGCTGCAATGGCTGTTGTGCAGGTTTTCCCCTGCTTCTGGAACAAATACTATCCCATCCACGATGATGATGGGCTCAGCCCTGGCCAGCAGCAGATCCATCCTGCAGCTGGCTGGCATTGGCTCTATCAGTCACAGAGGAAGTGTTTCAAAGTACAAGCCAGGTAGACACATTAATGCTGGCAGTTCATCCAGGTGGGGACCATGAGCATTAATGGTTTACCTGCAGCTTTACAATTACCTTAAGATGTGGTTGTTGTCTGTGGCTATGTTGTCACTTGTTCACTTAAAAGAAAAACTGTAGTTTTAATACAAGAATTTTTATTCTGAATAAGCTTTTTTCAGTCAGTGCAGTGTCCTATGTATTGGTGGGTCAAAATTCATAACAAATTTTAAGTTATCTTCCTAGTAGATATGTACAATGAAATGCTACATTGTATTCCAGTGCTGTGTAACAGGGAGTACAAGACAGCAATTCTTTGGATAAGTGGCTTTTTGATTCTAAGATCATTAAGCTGTTTTTGCCCCTCTGCAGTTCAGAACTAATTCTTTTAATAGTAACAGCACATTTTGCTATCAGTATGGGAGCAGTGAATATTTACACTGTGGGTGTGAAGTATTATAAACAGATCTCTGGCATAACTCTCACCAAATTCAAAGGCCTTTGAAGCAGCCCAGATTCTGACTACCAAAATCCTTCTGAATTACATCACTGTCTGTAAGGGAACAGCGTGATACCTACTGTGAAATGAATATTCCTACTATATCAATCTTTCTTAAATTTAGTATTTTATTATGACCCATGACTTAATTCACCTTTTGTACTGCTCTGTTTGATTATAATTTTATGTATTAATCATGTTAATCCAATAGATTCTGACTTAATCAAATGCAAGTCAATTGCTTTGTCAAATTATATTTTTAATAAAAGACTTTTTTTTAAGGTTGAATACCAATTAGGGATGTGTTTAGAGAAGTGTGGACAGCTTTAGACCATGGGAACATTTGACTCTCCCCTGAGAAGGTAATTTTCATATCCCCTTCCAGGTCAAGTGGTTTGAAGAACACTTCTGAACAGACACTGAACTAACAGCAAGCGGTTGTGCCTATGCACCCACCAAAAAAAATACCTGCATGCCTGCATGCTATCTGATCCCAGTAATGGATTAGGCTGGGCAGACTTTGAAGAAGAGGTCATGATTTGCCACATGAGAATTAAAATTAAGAGGAAGACCGCAATCTATAGCTCTAACCTGGGGAGGTTTGCTTGCTTCTGATACACTAACTTGCCTAACAAGTGTATGCAATGTCTCCAGTCCAACACACAGGATACCAAATGGCACCATGAAGTCACACAATGTACTTACCTTGGCACGAGAAGGTCGTCCTTAATATTTGGAGACATTTGTAAAGCTGCCTTGGGTACCTGTGCTTGTATCTCTTCAGAAGGACAGGAGTGTGAAAGTGCAGAGAACTGAGCAACTTGAGGGCACAGTATTCAGCTCCTAGTCTTGTTTTCATTCAGTGATCCTTACAAATTTTCTTCTAAATCTGACCAGTTTTCAGCCTTTTTTTCCCCCTTTTTTTTGTTGGTTTCATTTTCTAGGTGAGGCACTTGATAAACTTCACTAGAGTTTGAATTAGACCATAGCCAGTATCAAACCTCTTAGGCTTCAAAACAGTAACATGAGTGATTGCAGGAGGTTGGCAGGAAGGAAGGACCAGCTTCTCACTCATTCCTCTCTACTCTACATCTCATTTTTCCTTCTTACTGCAATGTGTCAAGTTGATCCTTTGTCCCGTCTTAAAATATTCTGGTTTTCAATGCAAACATTTGATACAGCATACAATTCTTCTGTTGTCGAAATGGAGGATGTCACTTAACTAAGCTCATTCAACACAGTGAGCTTTTAAATGGCATTTTGTAGGTCCTAAGGAGTTTTCTTTCTAGGATGAAATTTAAATATTTTGGCTTCAATATTTATGTTATGCAGCTGACCAGAAAGGAGCCTTATTGAAGAGGGGGCCTGCTTATATCCCTCTGATTATATACAGAGGACTTGGAAGGCAGCAGCTTTCCAAAGTTTGAATTTGCATAGCAAAACAAACATTAGGAATGTAGAAGACTTGGTCTAATATTGAGGATACTGAGTGACATAAAATACAAAATACACTTAGTCTGCGGATACACTGCAAACACAAAGAGGAATATTTCAAGGAAACTAACCTTTATCCCTTAAATTTGGCCTTTCATATTATTTTACTAACAAATACCTTGCTAAAAAAGTAATCTCTAATTATATTACTAATCTCCAGTTTGAAGTAAATGAGCAAATCTACACACATTGATTGGTGTGGCTTTCCTGCACCAACTACGCAGTCATTTTTAAAACATCATGTCCATTTCATTGCTGTGATTAGAATTAAAATAATTTTATTTACAAAAGTGGTTTAATATTCTAAATTCTTTTACATAAAAAATGTAGTTTTAATTTGCTGTTAATTGAATCTCAATAAATATTAAGTAACAGAGACACTGGGGGCTTTTAAAAGAAATTATGCCAGTCAGCAAGGGCTCAAGTTTTCTCACAAAACTGATTGATGGCATGGAACATAGTAAACAATCTATTTTCTAACATGTAGCTCCTAACAGCTACATGATGTCCTTGTTTCTTATAGTAACACGATTGCCAATATTGACAAAGCATCACCAGGCCGGAGCCAAGCTGACCTCATGCCTCCATTTTTCTTTCTGGGCACGTAAACCTTGTGCTGCAGCTCAGGAAGAGCCAGCCCAGAGCTGTTCTGTCAGAAAGCCAAAGCTCTCAGGGCACCTCAGAACACCAGATTTGCATGGACTGGATAAAAAAATTGACTTAAAAATAAAACTGGTTTGGGTCATTGTTCGGGTGCCAGAAGGACTGTGAAAGCCAGGTGTTTTCCTTATACCGTACACACTTTTCTGGATTGGGACTGAAATGCACAAGATGTTGGTTATACACAAGATACTGGTTACCAAAGCACTCCCAGGAACTATTTGTCATCTGTTGGACATTGTGAGAGGAACCATAAAACCTGGCAAGCTTTGCACAGTTTCTGAAGAAAAATATTTCCTTTCTCAAAGTTCCAAACAATCAAAGAATCCTTATGGCCCAGGACTAAATACCAAATCATGGTTAACACAAAGTAGGACAAAATAAAACTATCTAAAACATCTGCAATTAACTTCAGGATTCTATAAAATCTAAATATCCTGAATGTCTTTTGTGGCGGTTACACAAACTCATTGTCTGAAAATACACTTATGAAAGAAATAAAGTTAAAAAAATGCTGTATATACATTAAATCACTGAATCACTATGTTTTGGAGAAGGGTGTTCTGTACAGCAAAGCCTCATGGAGCTTCCCTTCAAAGAAAACTAAATCTGTAAATATTCTTCAGCTCAGTATCACAGCAATTTTTGTTTATTTTGCAAGTGTACATCACATCATGGTGGTTCAGTCCTTTGCCAGAACTACTGACTGTTTGACCAGAATTAGATGGTTTTTGAAGCAGTAACCACTGATTTAACTGAAGATTCCATGCACTTATACTTTTACATCATAAATTATATGGAATAGATTTATATAGAAAACAAAGACTATTACAGTGTATAATTAACACAAAAGTATTCTCAAAGCTTAACTGTCCAACGCAGTGACCAAAAAATAAACTTATGTTTTACTTAGCCATGTAAGTGCTGTTAGAACTGGGAACAAATTTCTGTAGGGTTTTCACATACCAAATCCACACCAAATTCCAATTTTCTTAATCAGTCTTTAATTCTGATGAACATTTCACCCTACTCCCACCCCCTAAGATCATAATGATTATATTCTTCTTCCTGGAAGCCTTTTTGTCAGTCAGTTACAGTGCCTGAAGAGTGTTGGCATCTGTCTGGGACCTTGCAGTTTTAGCAGGTCTGGGATAAAGCACTTTGATACTCAAGGCTACAAAACTCACAGCCATACTTCTTCATCCTTCTACTCACCCATTATCCTGAATTTTTCACAGTTCTAAATTTGTTCTAGTTTACACAGCTGTAGGATTTTTCCCACCTTTCCCCCTTCCAACATCCTTTTGTTTTAGGGATGTGCAGCCAGTTGATATTTCAGGTGATTGGTACATATGAAAAATGAAGAGTCTGCTTAAATATTGCCTATTAGTACTGCAGTACTTGAAGTCTCCCCAAATGATCCCTATTCTCATTTACATGACCTAGTTAATTTTCCCCTCAACACTTTCAAACAGAAAGACATCTCTAAATTTGAATGAACCATCTCAAGCTCATCCCAGGCTGATTACTGGGCTTGCATTAATATCCTAAAGTAGTTTCCCTTCACAAGTAACAGCCACGCAGCAAAACCTCACCTGTGCTTGCTCCCTGGAGCTGGTCCTTGCTGCCCTTACAAATGACATCTGGGTGCATTTCTCTGGCACAAAAGGATGCTTCCATCCCTCTTTAACCCTGGCTGGAGATAATTAAACTGCACCATTCTGTTGAGCCCACGGCGATTTAGCACAAGAGTTTTGCATTTCCATCCAGACCTGCTGGAGGAGCCAAGTGCCTGACTAATTTTGTGCTTGTCAGTACATGAATGTCTGAGCAGTTCCACTTACAACAGTCACACTACTTACATGCTTAGGATTAATTAGACATTTAAGACAGATTTACCAGTGATTACCATTAATTGCAACTGCAGTGGATTTAGGTCCTTCCATGAGAGTTCCCATAACTGCATACGTCGTCGTCGTCTTCTTTATAAAAGTTTTTGAAATATTATCAACTCTAAACATACTGAAAAATGACAAGTTAAAACAGTATTTTTTTAATCCCATATCTTCTACATTAAAATTAATCTAGGACTGTTCACAGTATGACATTTTCCTTTAATTTCTGCAAAGGGCCATCTTTATTCAATGAATGTGTGTGGTGGAGGCTCACTGAGGCGGAGACACAAGGAAGAAAATGCCAGGTTAATAATGATATAAAGAGATTTAGACTTTTAGGACTCAAGTCAATTTTCATCCTGATTGATCACAATCAAATACAATAATTGTCAGTTAAAATACCACTCTAAGAGGACCCAGTGCTGTAAGGCAGCATCAGAAAAGCTCAGCTTCAGCCAGCATCTGTTAACAGGGCTACTTTCACAAACTAAGTCTTTGTATGAAATGGTTCTAAATCATGGGCAAACAAATATGGAAACAGGAAGCCACTTTGTTAGAACAAACCTGCATATCAGAGCCTGACACTCCTGATAGTCCCATCACCGAGGGCCCATACACTCTAGAACCAGAAAAATACTGATGTGCCCTTTTAGGAAACCCTTAGAACAAGGTGTTAGTATTTCTTCACTCTTCCTTTGAGCCTGATTTTGTATCACAGTACACTGAATGTGCCAAAATCTTACTGGCTGCACATCGATTGCTATTCCGGCAGTTTTTATACTGGCATCCAAAAATGATCAAACAAGTAGCTCAAGGAAGGAAGGAGAACATTGCACCTGCTTCTTTGAGATTCTTTCCTCTTTTTTTTTTTTTTTTTTTTTTTTGCCTCGAACCTGCTATACCAAAGCCATGTAAAATGTTTTGAGTTAGTAATGGCTCATCAGGAAGAAGAAAACCTTCTCCAGTGCCTTATTGAAACTTAACAAGCAGGGTTTTTTAAGAACAGCAATGAAAATTATTGGTTCAGCACACATGGTACCCGACTGGTGAATATATCTGTTTACATTATGATAATTTACATTATCTATACAATAAATACTGTCATAACTTGTCTGAGTTAGTGATTATCTAAACCATCCTTATAAATTCCAATCAATATTTTTTTATTTGCTTAGTTTATATTCAACTTGCCATACTATCAGCTAAAACACTATTCCAAAAATATTCTATTTTTAAGTTTTGACAATGAAAATGTGTCTTTCTAATGACTGAATGAAAAATTAAAAATAATTACATATATTAATTTATAGCTATTTATCCATAATTAAATCTATATCTAAGTGTCTCTAACTGTGTATAGCTAAAAGACACAAGGAAATGAGAAATGTATAGTTTATTTATACACATAATAAAGGCAAAATAAATACAGGCTAGTCATTTTATATTATCCTTTTGATCTTAGGCTACCAGTGGAAGACATAATCTTTTATTTATATTATGTGAGGTAAAATTTTGAAACAGGATTTTCTCTGTCTATCTTCCTGCTCACTTCATAATTAAGCCTGTAGGGCTGCATGGTTTAGTTTTTAATGCTGTACTTGTCAATTTCTGTTATCACTAATTTAAAGTTCACAGCTCCATATACCATAAAAATATGAGGGCACAACAGTTTATATATATTAAAAAAACCTCAACCTACAGCAACAAAAAATGTTTTGCATTGAGGGGGTGTCTAAGTTTTCCTGTGTGTTCTCTTGATGATTTCATTTCAAACAGTGCTGATTTACAAAGAGCACAAAGCTCTAATGACATGCACTTTTCTCCACACGTCCATATCTTCTCCCATATATATATTTTCTTTATATACATGTGTTTGTATGATTGAGAAAAAAATATTGCCTTCATTAGTATGTCAGCCTTTTTAATTTAACTCCAGACTTGCTAACACTGTCAGTCCTACCCAAGATCAACTATGACACTCACTATGAAGAAAAAGCATCTCTTATTTTACACAAAACATTACAAGGTCAGATCTGTGCCTTTCATCTCTTCCCACCTTCACCAGACTGAACAATGGGCAGCAACAATCCTGTGATATCCACAACTAATTTATCCAACAAGAAGACAGGTACCACTCTGAACCGCACTGCTGCCTGAATAGGTGCAGTAAATAAGCAGCTTAATGGTAGCCTTTCAGGCAGGAGGGCAACATATCACAGCATGGCATTTTTATAATCTTCTTGGCATGCCTACAGCCAGAGCACCGAGCTGAGCGTATGTTCCCTCTTCTGTCAGGCTGAGGATGCATGGAATCGTTAGATTGTGACACATTGTGCCTTTAAGCAAGTTTAACTGTTTTATATCCCCTCTGATCTACAGCTTTGTACATCTGTTAAGTTGTCTCTTAAACTTCAGTCAGCACATCTGTGGATCTGATCTTTCTGAAGCTCATTGCATGGCTTAGGTTTTGCTCAGTGTTTCTTTGTATCTGTCCAGTGTTTATTTGCAAGGAATACCCTTTGTGTTAGTGGACTTGCTGAGCTAGAGCAAAAGCCCAGAGTTAAATCTATATGGGACGTCTTCATCTAGCAAAAAATGAATGGTACACTAGGAACTTATTCCAATAATTTGAATTATAAATTGGTGAAGTAAGTTCCCTTTTCTTTACGTTTGTGCAGAGGAAATGTCTTCTCCCAGCCCAAAATGCATTTTGCTCTAGAGGCAAAAAGGAGGCAGTTACTGGACTTCTCCCACAGCGAATACTGATTCCCCTAGGAATACTGATGAAATGGCCCCAATTATGGATGGATACACTAATTGCAGGTGCACTGACTACCCCCTTAACCTCCAAATTATGTTGGCAGGATTTCAGCTACTGTTACGTGCTGACCAGGCTCTCAGCATTTTATCCTCTGCAGGAAGCAGCCCTGACCAGCCAGTGCCCCCCAAAACTGCTGCACAGAGCCTGATGCAAGTAGTGCTGCATAGCACATTGAGCCAGCAAAGCAGAAATCCCTTTGAATCCTAGAAATAGTTGCAGAATTCCTCTGCAAAGGAGTATATGTCAGCCACAAAGGCAGCCTGGAGATCTCTGCAGAAAGGCTCATACTAAATGTATTTTACACCACTGTTTTATTGTGTTACAGTCTGCACTGAGCGCCTTCATAGAAAGTGCAGGCATATGAAATGAACATCTGAATGGTCCCCAGTACAGCAGGTCTGGATAATGCAGAGACTGGGTGATGACATTTAAACATCCCTGTACGTATAAACTCAAAAGTCAGAAGGGTCTCACAGCTTCTACCACATAGCCACCAAAATGCAAAGATGGTCCAGTAAACCTTAGGCTAATACAGTTCTCTCTGCATGTATTTGTCAGCTTTCTGCATTTTTTTTCTTGGGGAGCTTTTCCAAGTGTTGGAGGAAATGCTGCAAATAAATAATGTAGAAGGTTATGAATGTTTAGGTTTATTCCTGCCTTGTATTGAAAGGTATGAACTATTATTTAGTCAGTGAAAAGTTATAAACTGCCCCTTATAAGCTGCTGAAAGAAGCCTTTATTTAGCCAACATTATCAGTGGATGTATGCAAGTAGTTCTTGTCTTGCCCCAGCAGTCAGTCCACCTGAGCAGATAAAGAGAGCACAGCAAATCTCTCGCACCATGAGAGGCAGAGTCTGGCTTCTCCAGACAAAATTATTGTGGGCCAAACCTTGCCTACACTGATATCAGTGGCCAAATTCCCCATTATCTATTTAATAAGTAAGAGAAACTCAGGTGTTAGATATCTGTTTTACCACAGAATAAATTCCTTTGAGATACCACCCAGATATGGATAAATCTTTTCGTTACTATTCTGCCAAGATATTGATGGAGATCACATAATTACTCACTTAAAAAAAAAAAAAAATCCAAATAATTATGTTAAGCTACAGAAACTGCTTTTTGATGATTCTCACAGTTGGGTTTTCAACCACTCTTCTAAAAATATCTCCACTTCAAACCTAGAGGCCCAACAACTGAAGTAGAAATCTTCAGGTTAGACAAGATCAAATGAGACCAAAAGCAAGTGTCTGAGGAAGTGTGTTTCTCAGAATGACTCTTATGCAACAGTTCATTGTGTAAAAGTGGAATATGCTGCTGGACAGACTCATCAAGGAATCTTCTGCCAAGGCTTCCTCACTAAGATTCTTTCATACAGTCTGGCATCCTGACAAACATGAACGTTTGATTTGTCAGTGTTGCCTGATTGCCAAGAGATGTCACAACCACCTTTTCCCAGCACAGACATTCAGCTGCCAGGTTTTTCTCTTTAAGCAACTCTTGCGCAGTTGTAGCTGCCCAGATGAGTTTCCTCTCTTTCTTCCCCTGTGACACCTTTCCTGCTCTCCCCAAAATGATCCCCTATGTTTATATACAATGAATTTTCCAGAGGAGTGCGAACAGATTTCTTAGTGCAGCATCATTACCCCTTTGCTTGGCACAGAAGTAGAAAAGAGCTTGTCTGAGCTGGCAACCATCAAGCTTTACAGTCTAACAAGTTCCACTACTATAATGAAAATCCAAAGACCTGGAAACAATATACAGAGCTTCCCTGACTAATTTTATTATGCAGACACACTTAATAGCTCCTGTTACAATCACATTTATAGCATGAAAACAGTATTGGATTGTGACTATCACACTAAATCGACATGGATTATCAGTCATTAAAAAGGAACAAAATTAGCAGCAAGCAGCAATATTTTACACTTATCAAATCTACAGCTGGTCAAGGTTCATTACAATACAGTGCAATAAAGTCAGGAAGCATTGGCTCATTCTACAGAACATTTAAATCTCTATTGTATTTGTGTAGGATATAATTTCTGATAGCAATAAAGCCTAATAAAAGTTACACCCCGATGAATAAAGTGTTAATAAATTGACCCAAGACATTTAAATGGCTAATTATATTGAGATAAAGGAGGATTCACTTGTTTCTATAGATTGTTTGAAGCTGTACTCTAACCAGCTAACTAACCAACTACAGAATTTTTTTATATAAATATATCTGTGATATAAAATATTCATTTTTCTAGCTCCTTTTTCAATAGATTAATAATTAATCAGAATTTCCTAACACATTTCCTATTCATCAAATGACTCATACCTCTCTTTAAGACGTCCGAGATTTGCATAACTTAATTATTCCCCAGATTTTATTTTATTTAAAAGTATTTATCTCAACTATGTTTAGCTTTTCCATAGGCCATTTCAGCAATAAAAAGGGTACTTAATTATAAAATACCAGTACTCTAGTACAATACTTACATGGTATATAAAAAAACAGACCAAACAAGCACTGACCAGGTCAGGGTACTCCTGCAGGATAATTATTGTGATGGGCCTCCCAAGATCCTGAGCCTGACTAAAAAGCTGTCATCCTTTAAGTCTGAACCAAGAATTACAGCAGACAATAATCCTACAACTCATTCCTTATAAAAAGTGACCATATAAATTCAGAAGTACCTCCCTCATCTCTGGGTGTTACAAGAGCAAATGCTCACACACACCCACACCCTACTCCCCAGTCTTTGGGCAGGGCCAGAGCCCAGCTCCACAGAGCACCGGCTTGCACAGGCATCCAGAGAGCTGTGGGGGTCAAGAATGGACTAGAGAGAGACAGAGATTTTATGAACAGAACTGAGGGAGCAGAGAGGACCTGGCTGAATCTTGACAAACACAAGGGACAAAACCAACCAGCAGCAGGTTCACAGAACAACTTCTTTTGGTGTCCTTGATTGCTTAAACTACACCAGAGAGTTTTGGAAATCTTTGATGATTTGCATCTCCAAACCACATTAAAGACAAGAGTAGAGTAGTAACAGCCTCTGACATGAATGCAATTGTCCACCAGTGTCACGGTTTTTCAGGGTGCTGGTTTCCAGATAATGGAGGAATAGTGACATATGTATGGAAAATGACTGGAGTGATAGAAAAGGGAGGCAAAATGAATAACCTTGTCAAACTCTGTTAGTAGATATAAAATCTTTCATTAGTGATCAGGATGAAAAGTAGCTGATAGTATTTACCATTTAAAAACCCTGTATATTTTTTAAAGGCATGAACACATGAATCACAGGCGGCTAAAATTTCATTTGCTACATTGCACTTACACAAACACACAATGAAGTACAAACGCGTCACAAAGGCATTTGGCACTCTAAGTCTAAATCAGTTTACCGGCTATTGACTGCAGTAGCTTGAGTTTGCAGGTCGTACATCTCTTGTGTTACTGAAGGTTTAAGATCAGGTACAGGAGAGGCAAACGCTGAAACTATAGTTACTGCTGAAACAAGACCAACCTGCAATTCAATGCAAAAAGTCTGATTCTACATTCAAAAGCAAATCTAGCTCATATTGCTAAGAAAATCACACTGTGTGAAACATGCAATTGATATGGCTGTTGTTAAATAGAATTTGAAGTGTCAATAGCTGCAAAACCAGTATTTACTTTTCCCCCTTTGATGTTTTTTCAAAATTCTGTACTAAAATCCCAAAAGCCTAAGGGTGTTTGTTCTTATTCAAAATAGCTTCAGTCTCATCAATGCACTACCTTAATTCTTTGCATGCTCAGTTTCCTTCCTAAAAGATATCTGCATTGTGCGCTTTTGAAATGGGTTTCCAAGCAGGTGTTTGCTTGGAAATGCAGTCCGAAGCAGAGGGCACCAAGTGAGCCTCCCTGGAAACATCCTGCCTGCTGGGAACACTGGGCAGGCACGGCAGTGGGTCCCATGATGGAACCTGCAGGTTTGTCTTGGATGACTCTTTATCGGTGCTCAACACAAATAGAAGGTTTTAAGATAGGTGCCATTACTCTGCTTCCCACTGACCATCTGCCTCTGGACCTCAGTATCCCACTCCTCATTTGTTTTATTAGAACATAAATACTCAAGGAAAGGATTTGGAGGGGTCACTAAGAGGGTTGGGAACTTTCTGAGTTACACATAACTATCTTCTATAGATAGAGTGGAAAAATATTTTCACTTCCCCCAGAGCACATAGACATGAAAATTGCATTGTGCTGATTGCCCTGAAGTACCCAGCTCCTCTGGGGAGCCTGGGACAGGTTAAACATCTTCCTTCTCTATCTTCTGGAAAGCATTTGACCTGCAAGCTACGTTAGAGATCCTCTGGATTGTCCAGGTTCATCCCAACTACACATTAAGTATCTCCATTTTCCCACAGGAGCCTCTGTAAATAAGCAGCGTGAGATCTTTTCGAAACTTATTTCAAATATTGAGTATTTCTTTTTTTTTCTTAAGCAATTGTAGAGTTTCCCTAGTTATTCAGTCAGGAAAGGTATGCTATAAAGGTTTAGGTTTCTTCTGTCACATTGACCTGGCTCAAGACAGCTTAATTCCAGGACTACTAACAGCAGTTAAAACTCTCCAACTCTTGAAAAGGCAACTAATTGAAAGTCACTGGAATTATTCATAGCATTTGCAAAAAAATGGTTGCACAATCTGTACTTTCTCCAGCAAGCCATTTAATAGCCATCAGACTACAGCACTAGAGTAAACAAAAATCATGTTCTAGAAGCACAGCCCACAAACATGAAGGGAGAGTCCCATGAGAAGTAGAGGAATCATCTCAGGGAAGACAGATCAGTTAAGTCCCTGAAAGGCAAAATGCAGTCACATTTATTCAAAGACGACTTTGATCTTTTCAGCTGAAGTGTTGTGAAGCTTTAATTTTTTTCTTGAATATCAAAATATTTTCATTACAGCCTCACTCCTTGAACATGGAGACTGAGAACTTCAGCCTATGAAGACCTGTGGGTACTAGAATTTAAAACCGTCCACTGGCACTTAAGTCAGTTCTTGGCAAATTCCAGGAGTTTTGTATGCTCAATTTATCCTCAGCCTTACTTATTTATTGTAGGTAGCTCTTCTCAGCAAGTATACTACATATCCATACTGAAAATGTAATATTAAAGATGAATATTTATGAGGTGAATTAATCATCCAGAAGTTTTCCTAAGTAACTATAGGTGGGGGGAAAAAAAAATTAAAAGCATGTTCAAAACTATGGCAGCAGTACTACATGAAATGCAGAGAGAGGCACAATTAGATGTGAGGAAACTGCTCTCAATGGAAAAAAGGAGCCAGTCTACACTTTCTTCAGACTTAACCTACTCACAAGCATCTGCCTAATCTTCACTGGCTGCTGCTGCCACCTTGGCAGAAAGCAGAAATCCTTGTGTCACTGGAAAGCATCTCAATGCAATCTTTAGTCCAATTTTGTATCAGTTTGGGCCTGTGTAGCTTTCTTTCTTTGTTTCTAGAGGACGCATTCATGACCTTTCTTGTAGACAAAGGCAGTTGCAGGTGAAGGTCAATTGGAAGAGAGCAGCTATCTGCTAACTTAAAAAGGTGTGCTCAGCCATGCAAGGGTTTTGCATGACTTGTCAGAGAAAAAGCACGTACAGTTCTCAAAACTGAAATCCAGCAAAAAGGAAGAGAATTTGTTCCTGTGGAAATGCTGGACTGCAGTACAGGAGGAAGATGGACCCTGTACAGAACCAATATACTGAGCCAAGTGCAGCACAAATTTGTACAAAGTTCTTAACCAGAAATCCTCAGCTGCAGCCAGCTGGAGTAACTTCACTGTCGAAAACAATGTCTTTCCATAGTTTCTTCCAGAAAACTCCTAAACCAAAACTGACTAACTTCAGAGAGGGCAGTTTATAGTAAGGAAGACCCAGTGTTGTGGTGCTGCCCAGCTGTACCACCAGCACTAAGTCTGTTCTTCTGAAAGGCAGATAAATTGCACACAGAACCACTGGGATGGACCTTGCTCCATGAACAGTCAAAGTCATAAAACAGCAAGAACTTCCTATGGGCCTTGGAACCACAGGATGTTAGCAAGGGCCACTACAAATAATTGGATGCCAGCCGGGACTGAAGACACACCTTTTTTCTAACTTGCTTCAACTCTGGGGAATTACAGATTGTAGCTGAGAAACAGAGAATAGAAAACAAACAAACAAAAAAACCCGCAGGAACAAAGAGATTAGTGAAAAACAAAAGTAGAGGATAATGAATCAGAAAAAGGCATAACACCTGTTATGCATAACACCTAATACAGACCTGGTGAAGAATCAAATGAGAGCAGATAAAAAAGAAACATAAATCAAATGTACTGGCTAGGCAAAAATCTCCTTCAAATTATAATGAAATTGGATGAGAAAATAGGGGACAAGGTAAAGTTTTAATGGAAAAATGTTTATGCAGATAAACTATTGCAACAGCCAGTTTCCATCACTTCCACCCATCCCATCTCTCTGCCGTGTTCCACCACATCATCTTGGGATTCAAATACTGACTTGCACAGATCTGTCATGGGTGTAATGGTGGTGCACACTGCAAGAATATATTATAATCTAGTGACAGTTTTGAGAGATATTATTCCTGCAAGTCACTGCTGCAGAAGGGAAACCATGAGTTGGAAATATGCACACTGTCTCATCAGCAAGTTTCCAAGTAAAGGAACCCTTCAAATACTTACTTTGTTAATTAATCTAAATCTCAGGAATAGGAAGACTGTTGCTTAGTGCCTCTTTGGCATCCTTACTTGCAGTTTTCCTTGAATCACTAAGTCAGAAACAGACTCTGCAGAGACACAGAGACAATTCACTGAATTCTCAAGGACAGACAATTCTCCCAGATTAAACAACATTCACTCTCTGTCAGGAGCTCAGCTTCAAAATTGCCAAAGCATGGGGAGAATGAGGTGCTGCTTAGACCTCTCTGTGCATGACAGGATAAAACGCAAGACTTCTCTGCCTAAAGGAATCCAGATCATGAAATAATCTTTCATCTTTGTCCCTTCAAGGCACTCTCAACACCTGTTATCCTTGATACTGTCACAGGCAAAAAAGGTGTGTGGATTCATCTCAAGGCTGGTAATTATTTCAGCTAATTACTCATTTGGATGTGGGGTATTACCAGCACTCCTTCAGGTACAACAGTAGCCACTTTTATTCTGGCTGATGCTTCACAAAGCAGGAGAGTTGCTGTTCCCCCTTCTCTGTTCCTACAGGAAGATGAACTCCCATGCTACTTAAAATTACTGCAGTGAAACAGCCTGGCCAACTGATTAAACTCAAATCTTCAGCAATTCATTTTACAGTCAAACATCACTGGCTTCATTCAACCTTATTACACACAGCAGCAGCTCAGTGTTTGGTATCTTTCTAGAGGAGTGTATTTATCTGGTACTGCATTCCAAAACACCCTTTAGCTCTATAAATAGGAACTAGATCTCTAACCAATGTGTTTTAATTTGACTTTGTTTTTCCTAAATCAATGATGGTTGCAAATCACAAACACTCGTGATAAACAGAAAGCAAACACAGCCTGGAATCAGGGATTTTGTGCAAAGGCACAAAATGGGGGAAGTTCAGTTTTTTGAGCACAAAGATGCCAGTGCAGTACCTTTTTTTGTCACTTCAAAACTATTACAGACAAAAAATCCTTTCCAGGCCCTTCTTGGGGCTAAATCCAACCCAAGTTGTTTTCGTGGTCCGCTGAAGAGTTCAGATTGCTTCTCCTCTACTATGCCTTCAGTAAATACTTTACCTCCATCTTCCCAGACAAAAATCAAGCAAATGTTTCTCAGCCTTCAGCCAGGGTGAAAGTATCCAGCTGTGTTTTGGTGTGGAGACTGCTCATTCCTCTCAGTTACTAATTTCTAATTCATAGTGGTTTAAGGGAGGGCTGTGGAGTCTCCAACACTACAGATATTCAAAACTGGACTGGACACAGTCATGAGCAATCCTATCCAGCTCTGAAATCAGCCCTACTCCAAAGAGTCCTCTCAACTTGAATTATTATGTGATTTTTTTTATGATTATTGGAGGAATTGGTATCACTGGAGGGGCTCCTGCCCTTTTGCAAGACACAGATATAAGTAAGTCAGTCAGTTGAAGTTCACAAGTCTTTTTCCAGAGTGTGACTGCTGTGGGCAAGAGGGAGTGGGCAGGAATACCCAGGGCCCGGGCAGGGAAACCATTCACCAAGCAGCTGGTATTGGATCAGAACACAGATACCATTCAGCAAAGGAAAGGCACCAGCAATACTGGTTCTGCTCAGCTTGAATTTCCATTCATGTGTCTGTACAAACAGCAGCACAGGTCCTTCAGCACTGCTTTTCTCCACAGTAGACCAAGCTTTTTAAAATTTATGTCTCATAAAGAGAAATAAAGGAATAGCATATTCCTCACTTCTGAGAGAAATTTCCTTAAGGATTCCTCCAAAATAATAATCAAAATATTTTTTATTGGAAATAGGAAAAAAATATTATTTTTATTTATTTAGTTGCCTTTAGTTTTCTAAATGTTAAATTACATAAAAATACAGTACCATATAAACCAATCATTTTAATGCACAATATAGCACATTGCTTTGATTTTCCTTTTTAGTACTCACCACTCGGAGACTGCTTCAGGTTCTTAAATAATTGGGAAGACAATTGTAGCCCCTCAGATTCCAGTGGTCATTAGCAGCTAAAGATCCTAAAGAGCTGCACTGCTCCAAGCAGCAGAGTGATTTTATACTCTTAAAGAGGCAATTAATACTTCTGTATTGTTTTGTTCTCGTCAGTTGGAGAATGGTCTGTGCTTTGGCAGAGGGCATTATTTATAGTCTGGTTTGCTACTGAGTAGGATTCTTCGCTGACCGATTGATGTCTTCTGACATGTCTGACACAGGAGGGACACAGTATTGGAAAGAGAGAAGTAGCAAATAGTCCATCCTTTGAGAGTCACCAATCAGCACCACAATCCCTCATCATTAGCATCAGTGCCACATTCTCTACAGCATCTAGTTTTGCCTGGAAGATAAATGCACAAGAGTGGGATTTTTTTATACTATATTTAGGCAATTAATATTATATCACCTCATGTGTCTCTTCAGGACATGATCTATAAAATGAACTCTGCTCCCTCCATACTTCCAGCACACATTCTGACAACATCACAGGAATTCCTTTTTTTTCTGTTTACTGTCTACAGTATAGATTCACTGCCATTTGATCCTCTGGCTGTTCTTTCATAATGCTGAACACAATTATCTACTGCTTGTAATGGTTCTGGTCTTTTAATTGTTCTTCATCTGTTAGCTGGTCAAACTGGAGTGAATTGTGGCCACTGCCACCCGTATCTGACCCTTTCAGTGGGAATTCTCTCCCACTGATGAGTGCCTAGAGTATTCCTAGGCACCCTCAATCTCGTCCTTTAATTGTTATCCTTATTCTGCTCCACTTTCTGCTCCTCTGCCCCCTGAAGAAGATCCTTGAGATGCACAAAGGAAAGCCCTGTTTCTTCCTTGCCAGGAGAACTGCTTTCTCTTTTCTGATCTCACATGTACAGACATCACAGTCTCCCAGCTCCAATGCCTTCCTCCCTGTTCCTTGCCTTCCATTTCTATTAGTTAGCTGGAAGGATTTTCTGGGATCCAATCTCCCAGTAGAATGCCTGTATTTTCTCTGTACCTCACCTCAGAAATTGTCCCTTTTGTCTTCAGCTATCAAAGATTTGGTTGGTATCCTCAAGGTTCTTCAATCTGGTCTGTGTTTGGATATTACTGTACTCCTGTGTGCTCAGTGGGTTAATCAGATACACTGGCCAAAAAAGCCCAGGAACACAGGCACTTGCAAGCAAATGCCACAACTTCTTTGCTCATCCAGCCCAGTCATAACCACACCCTCATGGTTCATAGGAAGGGTTTGAACAACAGATGTCCCACATTCCTGCTCTCATTAGCTCCTAAAAAACCACACAGATACCTTGTGATGGTGTTAATATTTCAAAACTGTTTATACCAACAATCACAGGAAGATGACTTAAGCAGATATTTTCACAAATTTCATGGAGCTTGTTTTACCTGAGCTGTCACATTTTGGTAATTCAAACTTTCAGCTTGCTGAACTCAGGTACCTTTTTTCTTTTCATATGGCAATATGGTCTTTCTGTCCCTGGATAGACCTCTTTCCCCTCACCATCTTTCACTTAACCTTTTCTTCTTTTCCTGACCAGCATATAAGCAAAAATATAGAACTACTGGATTAACAGTGAGACAGTCTACATTACTTTGCTGCCTTCTATTGAAATATTAAATATGGAGACAAATCTAAGATCATAATTACATAGCAGCAACAATAAAGGAGGCAGTGCCTGAACTGGCTGCATTAATTAGACTTGCCAGATAGTATTATCTAATTTGCTAATATTTTGAAACCAAAGTTTTCTGTTAGCAACTGCCAAACTCATAATCCCAAGGAAAACTGCCCGTTTAAAAACATCTGCATTGTACACCTTAGTAAATGGGAATACTGAAAACCTCATGCCCTGCAACTTTGTTAATGTGATACCCTGGCATTACAGAGTGAAAATACTTTGACAACGTTAATGTGTCCTTTTCCAGTGTAATGACTTGGTGCTTAAAAATGAATGTTTTTCTACAACATGATCCCTCAGCTCCTAGCAGAAGACTCTGGCTCATTTTATAACACATGATGAAGCATCTTCCTTGTTATAATGTGACAATGGCACTACTGAGCACAACAATTTGAGCCTGAATGTACTACTGCAAGACAGAAAAAATCTGAAGAGGCAATTCCACCTAGAACTATGCAGCAAATGCATAAGAAAGAGGAAGAAGAATGATTAAAGATGCATTAGCACAGTCTGACAAACAAGGCCCTTGACAAAAGAACCCTTGGTACTCTTGTAGAAGGGGAACAGCAGAGATTATCTGAGTGAGACACAGCCAAAGAATCTGAGCGGGTCTAACAAAGTCTCACATTTTGAAATACTTGAGATGAAAATTTATCTGTTCAGACAAAGTCAATTCTAAACAATCTCACTATAAAATATATAACTTCTGAATAGCGTTTAAAGTCTAGGAAAAAAAATGCTCTTTTCCTAATTACCCAACCCAAGTATTAAGTTTGGCATGTAGATGAACCAAAAATATGTTACACGTGACCCACGTACTTTCATTTCAGATAAATTAACATACAACAAAATGGGTTCGATGCCTCCTGCCAGCTCATAACACACCACTTTTCTACCAACTTGTGTGTTTGGTCTCAACTCCTGATCAGGAAAAACCCAACCACAAACACCAGCAGTTAGTGAGATTTTGATTCAGCCCAGGCTGGACCCCTAATAGTTAATGTGCCTTCAGAGGGAAGCAGCTGCTTGGATCTTTTCTTTTGGTGTGGACTGATCTTGGCTTATGAAGTACCTTTAGAGAGACTGCCCCAAGGAAAACTAAGCAAAGCCATATCTGTATTTGAATTTAAACCCCCCTTTTTAAACTCCGTTCTCCCATGCACTATTTTCAAAGAATAAACACCACATTGAAACTCCTCTGCTAAACAGACGAAGCCATTTTCTGTTTTGCAAAACTGCAGGAGAACCCATATGTGGCCTCATAAAATGACTGGTCCCTTAACCTCTATCCATGTGATGGAGCATTACAAGCACCTGTACACTGGCTCCTAATGTATTTGGTAGCAACCTTATTACTGTTTGACAGCTTTAATTTAAATCTCTGGACTTCCAGGAAGGAATACATTACTGATTGCTGAACCAAGTTAACCAGTTCTCCACAGTCTCAAAATGAAATTAAGACTTATTAAGATTCAAATTGGGAAAGACACCTGCTATAAAAACATAATCTGATGAGTTTCTATAAAGATCTAAAGTACAAATTTTTTTAAAAAACACATATTTTACATCTGGTTCGATGTTTGCAAATTGCCATATTAAGCTATCACTTGCTTTTGCACATTGCATGGACCCTTCAGAACAGTAAAATTATCTGTATACACAAAGATGGAATAATTCTATTTTAAACAGAATGCAGTATTCTTTCAGCTTTTGTAAATCTGAAAATCTTCTTGCCCCTTCAGTAAATCAGCACTGTGCACAAAGCTGCACTGAGTGCCCCCTCGGTACAGGGAAGCAGATCCGTGCAGATTGTGAGCCCCAGTCATTAGTAAGTTGTGCATCGTTTACTTGTGTTTCCTACAGAATTAGCTGGCGAAAAGCGTGGGAGATTTCAGGAGTGATGAACCACCACGGCTCCCCTGGTTCTGCTGCAGTGGATGAATGCTCAGCACCCTGGCATGTCTCACAGGGATGCATAACCAAACTGATCAGGATATTCCTGAGGGAGCTCTTCATTAAATCCTAGCCATTTATAACACTAACTCATTACTAGAAATAATTACCATAGCAACCACTGCACACCATGCATTTGCTGGCACCACCAACAGTGAGTCTTCTGTGGGGGGGGGAAGTGGGAGGGAAGCAAGTCAAAACAAAAACTTCTACACAGGTTTGGCATAGTCAGTCACAACTAGATTGTTTCCCTGTATTTTATTTTCATCAAAAGATCATATCCTATATTAAGGATACTGTTTCAAACAAGCAGCAAACATTTTAGCATTTAGGAATACAACATAGTGTGTCAGCATTTCACATGGCATTGGACGAAAGCCCTTTGGTGCTTTTACATACAGGAGCACTTTACATGTTCCAATCCTTCAGATCTCCCTTAGAATGCCAAGGCAAGCTGACCTGCAGCTGAAGATGTGAGGAACCTGGATTTGTTTGGCTTTTTCCTTTTCCTCTCTGTAGCAGAACGCCGATGTCATTCCCATTTAAACCTAGACACTCAAAAGGCATTTAGCTGTCATTTAGTCCCAGTATCTTAGAGGACCTAATCACAGAAAACAACACAATTTCCCACCCATAAAAATGGTGCCTAACTGCTTTATTGCAAACATACTGTAGACTGTGACATCCTTAGATGCTCAGAGCAGTGGAACCACACAACAGGTGATAAAGATGGATGTAGAACCAGGGCCAAGAGAGTCGTACAAAAGACAGATTGGGGGAGTTCAGATCTAGACAAGACATCTTCCTCAGTGTGAAAAAAAGAAGCAGAGATGCACTGGGGACAGCTCAGTTGCCTTAAGCTACCTGAGCCATCATCATCAGATGATAAAAGGCTTAAAGATAAGCCTTTATGCTCCTACAGGGCTCACCAAGAGCTTTTTTTCATTATCTCCCAAGGCCAAAATCTGTTTCCACTGGTCAGGATTTCAAAGACCACAAGATCAGCTGTGCAAGGCCAAACTCTAACACCTTGTGAGATATCTAATGTGTCCAAAGAGACCTAGACAATTTTAGCTGACCAGTTAAGATTCCATCTGTTGTTTTTAATGCCTAGTTATCACAGAAGAGGGAACAAGACCTGGGGCTTGTGAGGATGGTGTTTATCATCTGCACAGAGGAGTGGAACTACTCAGCTGAAGGTTGTCCAGCCAGTTGAAACACATTCTTACACTTCGCAATTGTGAGGCTTAGCAAAATAACTCTGGAGTTTCTGGCCTCTGAAAGCCTGGAAAAGTGTGTTTCATTGGGAAGTTTTACAATATCAATTACAGATTTCAAAGAGCAGTAAGGCAAAAGGTTCTGCCCCCTTCTGAGCTCCTCCCCTTTGTTAAGCTTTCCCTCCCTTTCTACAGGAAAAAAAAGTCACTATTATTTTACTTTACAGGATTAAAAAAAGCAAGCAAGTGAAACCCTGGGGGCTGGGAGACTTGGACTTTAAAGGACTCTATAATGAACTGTTTCATGGTAGTTAATCACTTTAATCGTGCTTCCTTTCCTCAATAAAAGTTTCCCTGCCTGTACTCTCCAAGTGATCTCCAATCCTTCTCTAATACAATGCCCAGAGGGTTAGAGTGTGTTCCAGCTCTGGAGCATTGGCCTGAGCAAAGGGCAAAAATCCCTTACTCTTCTGGCTGATTCTTTTCTGAATTCATTCCAGAATTACCACCACATTTTAACTCCAGCACCACGCAGAACATGTTTTTACTATCAGTTACAACAGGCTCTTACTGCACTGCTCTTCAGTCATTAGCTTTCCATTTTATATCTGGGCTTACAGTTACTTTTAAAAAATGGATTATTTTTAAAAAACTTTGGATGAAAACTGGATTTCTTTCATAACTGTAACTCTTTTTATTTTGGAAAAATAAGCTTGGAATAAAAAAAACAGAAATAAGGATTTGAGACCCACTGCAATGGTTTGGGGAAATGAGAGAAAGAGAGGAGAAATGTCTTATGAGTTTTGATCTTCTATCTTGCTGCCAAAGGAGATGAGAGTCCCAGTAAATTGCTGTGTGCACCTACACAAACCTGATCATCAGTGCTTTTCTGCAATGGGAATGAAGGATTCCTGTTAGTAGTGGGGGCTCATTGACCTCTTTTGGCATCTGCCTGACTCCCCTTCTGCAGTGCTTGGTTTGTACACAATACAAAGCACAAGCTTTCAGGCATTCCTCAGTATTAATGAACAATTAACACTGTGTCTATTTAAGTCAGTGATTATCTGAGGGGTTCCTATTTTCAGAATAGTTTCTTTTAAACTATGTCTATCTTCAGTCCTATTTTGAAAACAGTGGAATAAGTGCATCTCTTGTCCACATTGAAAAGAAGTAATTTCCCTCCAAATTTCCCTGTGGAGGGAAATATCTGTGATATGTGAACAGATATGTGAAATATCTGTTCACATAGAAATAAACACTGAAACTTAGAGCAATGTCTTTGCCCCCACAACCCCTTCCTACCCCCCACATTTGCTTTTTGACAACTACTAAAAATAAATGTAAAAGTAATCCTAGTTTTTATTCGAAGCTATCTCAGCTTTAAAAGAACCTTCCAATAATGATTGAGGCTATGATTTAAACCCATAGGTAACCCCTGAAATCTGCTTTGAATAGCAACAAATTCCTAACAATATCTTGAGCGCTTGTAGCGAAGAAATCTAATCTCTGAACTCCTAAAGGTCAAGATTTACTGCCTGGTAATATGGCTCAAGTGTAAATGCTCTGTAATGCTACAGCAGGTGATTGCTTTGCTCTCTAGACAGTGTCAATTTTGCCCAAGTAGCAGCAGATGTGTCTAGCGTTAAGCCAGAATGGTGTCAAGGGCCCTTCTTGAACAGAACTGCTTCTCAGAGAAACTGGTCCTAAAGCCCCAGTCTATTAAGACCATACCCAAAAGACAGACATTTAAAACTTAAAGGATGCTGGAGAATCAAGGTGCTTTAGAGCTCTAATGTTTCACAGTGCAATATCCTGGAAGAAGAAATTCTCTTGTGATACAAATGCATATCCTCAAATCACACAAGCCTGCCAGTGCAGCTAAAGTAACTTACACCAGAAAAGTATTTGGCTCTGAATATTCTTCATTCCAAACTTCTTCCTCCTGAATTTCTTCAGTGAGGTGCTGCCATGGTGTCACAGTTAATGTCACAGTGCTCCCACCCGTGGTACTCCTGCATCCCCTGGCTCCCTTACCCAGGCCCTTTATGCCCAGTACCTATGGCAGCTATGAAATTCTAACCTAAATGTACTTTCTGAAATAATTTATCATTGCTCTGACTTCTCCAAGCTACAGAGACACAAAAATTAAAGACTTCATTACATTAAATACTGCCTATTTTGTTATGATACATTCTAAGTCCAAGGATAAGAAGATGGGGAAAGCATTCCATTTGCAAATAAAGAGCTGTAGTCAGTCTGCAGAGGATCCAGTGCACTTTAGTTCTACTTATGTAAAAGAAGCAACACAAAAAGATTCCAAAATCAACAGTGGAAGCTCCTCAGACACTTTCCCATATGGACACTCATAGCTGTGTAGCAAAGCAGGCTGGACCCTTTCCCAGCAGAACTTTTATCCAGCTGTTGATATCCCTTCCCACCTTGGTGCTGCTGGGCACAGATACTCCAAAGGCCTCAGGAAACACAAAACAAGCCCACAGTGTTTTTCATGTCTGCAGTCTCTAAAGAATATCCATGGAGAAGTTTAGGACAGTTTGAGGGCCAGCTAAAACCAAGGATGGCATTGCCCAAGAGCCTGAACTTGGTCTTAATTTGCATAAGCTTTCCTTCCATGCCTTGGTGTGGAGAGATGATACTTCTGAAAGAGATGATACTAAATACCTGTACCTGGGCTGAACAACATGGAAACAACTTGGCTGCCAAAATGGAACTTAGTCTGTTGAACAGGAATTTAAGTGGAATATTCTCTACTTGTTACAGCGATTAAGTTGCCTTGCATAACTTGAGATTTTCTGGTTTTCCTCCAAGAACATTTAGAAAAGGTTTTCATAGGATTCAAACATGATTAATAAATATTTTGACAGCTGTACACAATGAGTATTCCAACAAATCATTTAGCCCATTCTCTGATTTTACCCAGCTAAGAATTGTTTGCACTTCACATAATACAGTTTCTCAGATGGGGTTGTTTTGTGCTGACTTGGCATACACACACTTCACATCTGTAATTTATATCTGTAGATACTTAAGATACCTAGTAGGCTTTTACACACCAGTTTTAGCTGAAAATCAGTATTACAGTGACTGAGGTCTTTACAGAAGCGTTGTTTCTGCAAGTCTGAAGCTTGATTTCGGGCTTCCCAAGAGCAGAAAATAATCTCTCCCTCAAATTAAACTTTTCATGGAGGGCAGTAAGCAGCCTTTAGAAAAAGCTCTGACAGACTCAGACTCTGTTTATGTGCAGAAGTCATACTGGGACAACTTTAAAAAATCAATGTAAAATCCTAGTGCAAACAACAGAGTTTAAAATTAATTACATTGGCTGAGTTTCTGGCTGTAAATCATACGAGTAATTTCACTAGTGCTACCAGAGTAGGCATTCCCGCCAGACCTCACTGGGAGCTTACTCACGTATATCATTTGAAGTAATCCTTTTGAGGTCTTATTTATGGATTCATGGAAAGCACGATGCCATCCAGCCCCACGCTGGGCATGCTGTCATTAAGCACTGAATGGCAGAAAATGCAATTTAACTTCTCTGAACAGCGTCATTTGGAATAGTCCCAGGAAAACCCAGCATAAAACTAATTTCTAGCTGCATCAGATATGTAAGTATTTACAGAGCTCTTTGTAAACATACTGCAATTAAAAACATTTAATAGAGAACAAACCCACTTTACCATATGGCAAATCATCTTCAGTTAAGGCAAGAGAGCCTTAGTGTCTGACAAAGAGGGCAAGGGAGACAGCCTGTAAATTCCAAAGACTTGACAGAAAAGGGGCCCCCAAAATAGCTTATCCATGTTGGAATTGTGACGATGACATAGAAAAAGTAGCCCCAGGCCTCAAATCTTTGCCATGGGATACAAGGACACCTGTAAAAATCCCTGTGTAGGACCAACATATCTTATATGAAAAATAATTGCTTTAAACAGCAGGAAGTGTGAGGTGCAGCATTATCCCAGAATATCACAACCTGTTAGTGCTGTCAAGAACTGCATCAGGAGATTAATCTGCATCTACACAAGGTTTTCTCTCAAGTTAAAACTTCACATGCAAAGTCAGCATGGAGGGAAAAGGCTTACAGTGGAATGGAAGATACACCTGATTCCTGTAGCAAAACTCTTGGAGTCCTCCTTCAGGATACATTTGGTAGAAGGTAATAAAAAGATGACTCAGAAGATTTAACCAAACTTTTGAAATTTCTCAGAAACATAGATTTTTCCAAACAAAGTATAGGTTTGATTTTTTTAAAAAAACACAGAAATTTGATATGTCTGCTTAAAGAAAATAAATATTCCTCTTCATTTGCTACCAAATTGTGTGCTGGAGTCCCCAGTTGCGTGCAGAGCCCCTGAGTGACCCTAGCTTTTCAAATCAGGTCTCATACAAGTTGAGAAGAGGTTTTCAGGGAAGAGATGGGATGTTTATCATTCCCTGAAAGCTGCTAATGAACAGCAACACCTAAAATGATAGAAATCCTAGGCCTTTGATTGCCAGAGTACAAAATAGCTTGGGGGCCAGGGTAACCACAGCTCCAGCAGCAACAGCTCTCCCTCTGTACCACATAAAGCAAATGTCTGCTGCACAGGAAGTGATCACCAGGAGTGCCAGGATTCAGTCAACTTCCAGAACTCCCTGGGGCAGAGGTTCAGAGGGTGAGCTTGGCAAGACTCAGCAGGGATGGCCAATGCCTTGCAGAAAGTCCTGTAAAATACACAGAGAGAACAAGAACTGGAACAGTCAGGGCCTAAGCCAACAGAGGGAGAAGCCGCCTCACTTCGTCCCTATGCTGGCCTGCTCTCGTGGAATTTGTGAATCTGCAGGGAAGCACATCTGAGCGCACCTGGAGTGAGGCTTGGCACAGCCAAGAACACCCATCCAGAAGCCCAGCTTAGAACTTGCAGTGATACTGGTGATCAGAAGTACCTGTACAGAATCCATTTTTAATGTAACTTTTACAGGGTGACAGAGTTGTCAAATGGCTCAGAAACACCTGAGTAGTCTTTGGTGGATTAAATGCTTTCATAACAGGTTGAAGTTGAGTGACATTTTTAAGCTTCAATTTGTCCTAAGTGAACCAATATGCAAAACTAATGAGATCATAAATTTTTTCCTCCAGTTAATGTACTAGGTAGAGGACGGAGAGCAGAGAGAGGCAGGAAGATGAGAGGCTGCCCAAACTCATGAACTTGATTAAACCCATGTAATTGCAACAAGAATAAGACCCACAGAAGCAGAACCATTATTCACTGGGCTACAGTATCCCCACCGAGGACACAGCCTTCAGCTGCTCTGCCTGCCCAGGGTCCAGACTAACCCAGTGCTTTTAAAGTTACAGCAAGAAGCTGAAACACAAGGTTGCTTAACAAGAAAGCCACATCCCTTTTTTTTTTAAGGTTCAGTAAAATAATGTGCTGCTGTTGCAACGCAATAGCTGCGGTTTTCTGTGTATCATCTTTGTAAAGCCATAGGGACAGTCCGGCAATGGCTGTCATTGCAGGAGGGCCGACAGGTTACATGTGTGCACCTCCTGAATTGCTGCTGCTACAACTGCAGCAAACAAAATGCACAAAGTGTCACTGCAAAAAGCAACCTTATACCTTATCTCTGTCAGCAGATACCACGCATCAACAGAGACAGACTGAAGAAACAGCAGGTGAATACAGACAAAACCCATTCAGAGTGCAACGCTTCAGCTACTGTTACAGTAACCACATGTATCAGAGCATGAGACCATCTCTGCCAAAATTCATACTGTTTTTAGTCCTTACAACTCTCATTTGAGATGAATGATTGGCATTCTCCAACGAAAGGTACTTTTTTGATTATGCATACATACACAGACCAACTTACCAAAATTAAACTTATGCATATTAAATTGCTTATTATGAAAATGCTTATTAAGAAAAAAAGTACTTTATTTTAGTACAAAATGGCTACTTGAAAACTAACTGCTTATTTCAAAATTTAAGTTCAGTAAGCCCAAACCTTGGCACATTTGTAAAAAGGCATCCACCAAAATCCTGTCCTTCCCTGGGAGCAGAAGTACCAAGCACTGCCACAAGACTCCCCTCTGCCAGATGGGGAATGGACTGGTGTTGCACAAGGTGTGCTGCCGCTGTTGGGAGACAGGGACATGCAGGCACTTAACGATCTCTCTGCCTTGTAGTTTAGCTTGGAAACTCAGCAGCCCTTGGAAACCCTGAGTGTCCAAGTTGGGAGTTATTTTAGTTGTTTAGGGGCTCCAGCCATCTCACCAGTCATGGAATAGAGCAAATTAAGCATGATGCAATTGTGGTGTTATTCACATGGTGCTTGGGAAGGATGATCAGGTTTTGGGTTCACCAGGACTTCAGACATGTGTAAGATAAACACAAGATGATCAAATTCCATGTTTGTTTGAAAGCTAATCCAGTTTCCCTAAATATTCCAGTATAGGCTCATGCTAATTAAAGTGGAAACAGTCACATTTACTCACTGCAACATCATCTCTTTGCAATTCTTCCTTAGGGACAGTCAAGGTAACAAGTCACAAGGAAGCTGGAATTCCCAACCAACCTGACTTGAATATGTAGACCTGTAGGTCTGATAACAAGAGTCACTTTTCTGAGTCCCTTTCAACAGATTTATAACACCTCCTATTTTTCTCATATTTCTTTACAAATTTCTTCTTTCCTTTTCACAGCTCAGTACTGAAAGAACACTACACAGCACTCTCTTCAGCTGCTGCTTCTTTCCCTGTTAGTTAACACTGGTTTGAGTTTCCCTAAAGAACAAGGTTTGTGTGTCTCAAATTCATAATTAGGACAGAGAAAGGAAAGTCCATTGCCTGGCAGGCAATCCTACAGCACAGCAAACCAGATCGGTCCCAGATTCTTTTGTGAATTCTGCTAAATGAGATACAGCAACGTTCTCAAATCTAAGCTCCAGCCTGTGTCTCAAATCCTACTTTTTCTTTTAAAAAAACAAGACATTTGCATTTTTTTTCATAGTGAAGTTTGTTTTCAGAGGATTACATTGAAAAACACAAGGTCCTCAGCCTTCAGCAATGTGGGCAAAGTTCTTAGGAGACAAAGTTAAGGCAATAATGTTAAGGAAACAAGACTTTCCAGGGAATAAAGCCAGACTATAACACACTGCTATTGATGGATGATATTTGGTAGCCTTTACCTCCCCCATCACCCAACAGATAGGATTTCACATTCTTCATATAGACACAATTCTTACCTTAAACACACCTTTTCCCTGATAACACCTCAATTCTTACATTGTTCACCTGCAGATCATCTCTTTGCCTTGTGCTGTGCACCACTGGCTATTAAGGATTGGAACAAGACCAGCCTATTTCTATTATATCCTTGGATTTGAATTACAGAAGTGTTGTAACTCCCAGCATGCAGCCACAACTGAAATGAGCTAGTCCTTAATTAAACAGAGGTTGAAGCTCATTGTTTAATTAAACAGATGTAAGTGCCTAATCATTCAACTATTCCAAGCATACACTGCACATCATTTAATCTCCCCACCCACACAATGAAGGCACAGCTCTAAGACTTCACTGCAATCATACTATTTCAAATAAGCCAGCCTATGCTTTCAACAGAAAAGAGAAATTTCCAGTGACTGGATAAACATGTAAAAGAAGAGTGAATGGGAATTTACTGAGAGAGCCATTTCCAGTAAAGTGTGTGTGAAATGAGAATCTCTCTATGGAGCAGGAAATAGCTGTGCAGCACACCCACACCTCTTGGTTTTTCTGACATACAGAGGCCACACTATGAAAGGCTTTCCAACACCATGAATGCCTTTCAAACAACACTGTTGCAATGTAGGATACAGCATAGATCCTTGTTTGGGCAAAGAGGATGAATTTTCCTCAGAACACTTCCAGAAAGCCTGGGCTGTGTGTGCACACATCCAGGCAATGCCTCGATCTACGAGGGGAACCGACCTACAGTGCTACAGACTCTGCCTTGTGTGTTCCAGGGGAGATGCCTGACATCAGAGGACATAGATCCTTTTTGTGTAGCAGATTGTTACTTTCTGGAGCAAAAGAATTTATCTGAAAGGAGTTTGCTGCATGAAAGGAAAACCAAAACTGATAGGTTGGGCAGTCAGCTTTTTACCCAAACCTAACAGATCCAATTGTTTATGAGGAGAGCAGAGGGAAAGAGATTGACAGATTCTCCAGATTCCTCAAGCCACCTGGCAAAACCAGGATAGATTCCAGCAGGGATTAAAAAACATTGACAGGGAATCTGTATTATAATATTTAGCAGTGAAAGGAGCCTAAGACATAGGCAGAGAAGCTGTAGGTACAGTCCATGTTTGGCAGGAGAGTCACCACAGAAGGACCCGTGTGACTTTGTGTCCAACCACTTGTTTCCACCCCTTGTGCCAGTGGCTGCTGTCCTGTCAGGCTGCACTGTGGCATGCACTGAGGGTGCCAGTACGACAGAAAGAGTAGCCCCTTGTCTCCCTCATCCAGTGATTTCAATCAGCTGTGGTGCCAGCTGATAGCCCAGCACCAAGAGCATTTGTTAGCTGGATCAGGTTTGGCTGAAAATAAAAGTCACTGGCCCAGACCAGTAAAGCACAGAGAAAGTGAAAAGATGAGGAAGGTGTTAGGGATAGGGTTGGTTTCTTAGTTTTGTAAGACAAATGCAGATTTAAGAACTTACATCAGATTATTTGTATTGTTATCATTATTTCAAATGGCAGCTAATTTTTAGGGACTTAAAAGTGAACAGTCAAGTTAATTTCTGCAGTGTTGTTCAGAGGACAGAGGAGATAGCAGCCTCACCATAGCAGTAACAAGAAACAAAAGTAGAAGAAAAAGAACTTCTCAGGTGAGCTTTACCAAAGGCTTTGTAATGCAGACCTGCCTGTGCCCAGCATTAACATCTTGACCTGAAGGCTCAGAGTTTTCCTGGCTGCAAGTACCTAAGTGTTAACTCAGACAAACATGTGGACTGTTCACTGTTTCCTTCAAGGGGAGGCAGGATCAGACGTTTTCAAGGGAATGGAAGTCACTTATTTATAGTATCAAGCCTGTGGCCTGATACAGCCTGGATGTCTGACAATTCAATAGTGAGCAAATAGCAAGACAACCCCACACCGAGGAGAATGTGCAAGTACTTATCACACCTGGAAGGAGGGAGTCCTTTATACTCTTACTGCCCAGATAAGCAGCCCAGGCTTTAGCCCTTACAAGTGTGTGAAAATTATCTGAACTTTTACAGATACCCAGCTATGAAGTTGATTACTGAAAAAGCACAAGACACGCAGCAATTACTTTTCTGAAACCACGCATCAGGTGGGAAATAAAAATATGGAAGCCGTTACATGGGGGAGAATCAAAGACATTTGAAAACTAATTGTTCTAGCTCAGCTTTTCTGTTCCTCAGTGGTAACAGGGTCACATTTGCTGGCATGAGTCTTTCCACGAGAGACCAGATAATTTTGAATAGGTTTCAAAGTGAATACTACAATGCAATCACATAGGTTTTTTTCCATCTGTATCACTTTCATAGGGAAAAAATATACCAGGTAAGAATTATTCCACAATGGTAAATTTGCAGTCTTTGTGTCGGGTTTTTTAGCAGACTGTAAAGTAAAAATAAAAACAGAAATTTAAACTTCATATCAGCCACTGCTAACAAATGACTGTGTGCTGCCAGTAATGTTGCAAAGTGACAGGATTCCTGTTGTTAAACTTGATGAGCAGCAGCATCACCAAGGAACATGTAACAACCGGTGAACTTTCCACAAAGACACTTTGCTTCCCATAGATCTCCATACATAACCTTTACTGGTCTCAGAAGGATCATTACATCCATTAGACTGTGGACTCAGCACTGCTTTAGCTCTTAAGTTAATACAACTGAGACTTTTTTTTTTACTTTCCTATTGGGAAGTAGCATGTGCAATTTTAGTGATTTCTTAGATCATTCTATAAGTAAATCAAATATTCTTTCAAGCCTAGTTATCAAAATTGTGTCCTTTGATACTACATCCTCCATCAAACTGCAGTAATCCAGATCAACACATTTTAAACCTCCACTACCTCTCCTAATATCATTCTAGCAGATAGAGTAATTAAATTTGTACATTTTTTTAAGTCCTACTCAATAAATCTGAATAAATTAACAACACATTACTAAGGCTGCTACATTAAATTTGCATAGTGCATTTAATGAATATGCAACCGCAAGTGAAAAGGTCTGCTACTGTGAACCTTCCACATTAGCATAACTACTTCCAGCATGTTTCTTAAATAATGCACTCATTTGCACATCACTGACTTGGCTAATTCTGACTTCAGTCAGGATAGCCTTGTAATTAAGACTCTTGCTTTAATTTTTAATGAAGTTTATGTTACATCAATCCTGACAGTAATGAGGGGACATGGAAACAAAAAGGCTGCTAATAATTAAATTCACAAACCAGTTTGAGGGATAATAATTCCTGAGGAGAAATTACATGACTAATTATTAATTAAATATTCATACTATTGCAGGGCCATCTCCCTTAACTGCTCCTTCTTGTTGGTAATAATGCTGAGATGTGGATGCCTCCTGCAACCATTCTGATTTTAAGGTCTTTGGTTAATTTTAGTGCACCATTAATCAATATGACACAAAAAATAAAATTGCTTTAATTGGTATCACTTTATTGTTTCTAAATATTACTACAGTTGGTTTAGTTGTGTAGAATTAATCTAGTTAGTCGGTGCCCATTTTATGGCAACATAAATCCAGTTTATATCCATAAACTTCTAATGGCAGGACAACTTGACCTTTTTTTGTAACATTACTGTTTACAGATAATTACACCAACTCTTTAAAAGGTTGTTTAATAGCTTTGCATTCATCATAGTAAAATGAAAAACATGCATATTATTTAACTCCAGACTGTTCTAAGAAGGTCTCAAAGACCCTAATTTACCCCTGCTGAAAAGTAAGCAATATTAATTTGTGTATTTTTAAGAAATCTATGAGAGCTTTTCCTCAAATGCATACAAACAGATCAAAAGTGTTTGTGTATGGATCTCTATTCATCTTTCACACATTTTACATGACATATGTAACACAATAACAGCCCTTCAATGACATCTTTCACAGAAAGAAATATGTCAGTATGTGGTTTTTCTATCACACACGTCTTGAATTGATAGTTTTCCAATCTCTCATACATAAATGCCATAAATTCACATAGGAATTAGCCTGATTAATCCCAATTTACATCAACATTTCTATCAGCCAGGATTCTGCTTACTGAAAGTGTCATAATAAACCTTTAGGATTACATGTTTACTAAAAGAAGTCCAATTTGTAGGAAAGTTTAGCAGAAGGAAAGAAATTCCTTAAATGAAACTTACTAGTCACCAAACTCAGTTGGACTATGGATTTGTTTTAAAGTGTATGTTAGTGCTTTAAAGAGAGAGTATTTTGCATAGCATAAAATTGATTCTCGAATTATTAAAAAGACATAAAGCATATCCTTTTATCCTGAAGGGGCATTTGGAAATTCTGAACCAGGGCAAACATTTCATTTTTCTAATAATTCAAACCAGTTGATTCATCAAAGTGAAACAAGTCCATCACCATACATGGGGCAATGATTCCCTTTAGCAAGCACTTGTCACATTACTACAATCTGACAGGTTTGTAGGGCATTATTACTAGCTCTGATTTGTACCACTCTATCCCTTTTACTAAATCTTAAAAATCTTTTTAACTTTTCTTTTTTCCTCTACTCTCTTAAACTAACACCTGAAGGCAATTTAAATATACCACTCCATAATGAAACAGCACTTTCATTCTCTCTAGAATTAAGACGTCATTATCAACCATCTGTTCCTGGTCCTACTCTCTATTTCTTCCATCAAAGAAATAATTCCAGGCATGAAACACCTCATTGGAGCAACAATCACCTGAAACTCCTGGAGTGCTGCAATATGAGGGTCAGCTTGGCTTGCAGGGGAAATAGCAATGGAAGAAACTTTTTCAGGTAATTTGGTGTCACTTTATGCAGCAGGTGAGGAGAATTGCTACTGGGTCTTTCTCCCCATTCCCTGTCTCTACAAGCAGCACCATTGCATTGCTACCTGTGCTCCCAAGAGTGCAATATCTCGTACACAGGACAAAAGGCATCTGCAGTGTCATCAGGTCAAAGCCCAAGTTTAAGGGCCAAAGATACAGGGCTCATACTGAGCCATCTCAATGGAATTCTTGGATTCTGAACTAGGATTTAATGGTAGCAGCTGGAAAAGCACAACTGCAGCTGAGCTTCTCTGAACATCACCAGCAGTTTTACAGTTTTACACACACAAGCTGTGTGTAAAATTTGACATGATTTGCTTTCACAAATTTAACATCCTTCTGCAACAGGATAACCACCCTGTGGGAGGGAGAATTGAAAAGGCAAACTTCATGGGTTGAGATATGAATGGCTTACTAACTAAAACATAATAGAATATAATAATCATAACAAAAAGGAGGGCTAGAGAGAAATAAAACCCAAGAGAAAGAGCTGTTGTACAGAACAATTGCTCACCACCCACTGACTGACAGCCAGCCTGTCTCTGAGCAGCAATCAATGCTCCCCAGTCAATTCTCCCCATTTTGTGTGTGACATTCCACACCTTGGAGCATCCCTTTGGCCAGTTTGGGTCAGCTCTCCCAGCTGTACCCCCCACCCAACATCTTGTGTACCTTCTCCCTGGCAGAGCACGAGGCCCTGGAAAGTCCTTAATTTAGTATAGACATTAATTAGCAACATCTAAAACATCAGTGTGTTATCAACATTCCTCTTGTACCGAATCTGAAGCACAGAACTGTGCCAGCTAGTAAGAAGAAAATTCATTCTATATGACCCAAAATCAGGACAAGAGCAAACTCTAAAACAGGTAGAAAAGCACCCTCAAGAGCAATTTCTAGTGTCAAACTCCACTGTCAGGTTGGGCTCTCCATGCTTCCATCCTGCATTAGTATCAATCCCTACTTTCACTACCGACTTAGATGAAAAGAGACCGTGCTTATAAATCTACTGCAAAGTGGGAAGGATTGTGAACATTCTCAAGGAATAGAAATCAAAGTAATCTTGCCAGATAAGAAACACATAAACTAAATGGAGATAAGCCCAGAGGAAGACAACCAGATATAACATAGCATTAGAGCACGCAAATCCCATTGGGGAAACTGAAACAACTGGGGTTCTGTTTGTCCCATAGAAGAGGTTTCTCACAGGAGAGGAATAAAGCCTGCTACTAAGGAAATAATTTTTCCCCACATCCATGATGATGGTAATAAGAAAAACTAGTCATGTACTTCAGCAGGAAAATTAAATATTAGCATTAGCACTGAAATATGTTGTGCATCTTAATTATCTAGGTTTAAGAACAGTGTAGACAAAAACCTGTCAGGAATGATTTCTGTAGCTCTGATCCAGACTTAGGAGAGAAGACAAGCTACATGTCTTCTTCAGGTATCCCAGTCCTGATTCTAGAATGAGTTCAGTTTTATGCAGAAGCTGTGGTTGTGTACGTGCCTATGCACTACATCTACAAATCCATCAGTACGACTGAATAACTACTAACAGGTCAGTTTTGAGGATTCAGAGGAATTAGAGTGTTTAAATGAGGCTTTCAGCTCTCTAAGTTGATAAAATCATAGGTGCTGAATACAAGGATAGAGATGACTCCCATTAGACATGGAAGTGAAAAGGATGAGGAGTGAGTTGGAATTGAAGGAAGGGACTGAGGGGGGGGGCTGGGTACCAAAAGCTTCCTTGTGAACAGGACACAAAGAGGGCCAAGGATTGCTTGGTGACTGTTCCTTTTCTCGTCTCTTTGTGCTCCCTCAGAAAGTGAACCTCTTGAGTTGAAGACAAAGCAAAATTCCAAGCAGCTCCCATCTTGCACTGCTGTGGGCTGCAGTGCCTCAGTGCTCCCTGGGACAGAAAGTACAGGCACAAGGTGCACCTGTAAATCCAGAACCGATCTGTGCACCACAGCTCGGGTCCCAAGCCCAAGCCCAGCCTCTTTGCTGAGTTTGCCAACAAAAAAAAGACTCAGGTGAGTTTGTGGAGACTCACCAGCATTTCCCTCCTCAACTCAAAATACATATGCTTTCAAATATTCTTGAGATTTTTTGGAAAGTTTTGGCTTAAAGTGGAAAAAAGAATGTCAACTGGCTCTTTGTTCTCCAGCTAATTTTATTTACATGAAAGAAAATACTTTAAAATAAACACTTTAAAATAAAGAAATACTTAAAAATAAAATAAAAGATGCAAATATTCAATTTTGACAAGGTTTGTTTGGTTTGGTTTTATGGGTTTTTTTTGTTTTGTCTGTTTTTTAATTGGAGGTCTCTTCTCCATTAAAAAGAACACAGTTTTTGGAAAAAACATTTTCATAAAAATATCTCCCAACACACTGAACATTTACCAGAAGATTTTTACTACCCTGTACTAAGATTAGTAATACTTTATTTTGCACAAAAATTACTGTAACTGAAATCTATTATTAATTTAATAATGAATTAATTCTTAGATGGGGAGCCATGATGAGTTCTCCCAGTGTGAGAAGATACTGGTCTGATCCTATATGAAAGCAACAACAAGAATTAAGACAGCAGATAGGATCCTCTAAAAACTATTTGGCAAGTGAATTATTATTTTATTATACTGCTTTTAAACAACAATTCAGTAAGAATGATAGGCTGAAAATATTTGAGTAGCAGAATGGTTTTTAAATTGAAGGAGTCTCTAACCAGCTGGTTTTAGGCACAAACCTGCATAGCTTTCAGAACAAGTAGAAAATACAGAATCTTACTAGCACTGAGGAGCACAAGTGGAGTGTTAACAGTATGAACTGCAGAGTGACAGAGTAGGATAATCACATTATTGTAAACCTAATGAAAGAAATGGCACATGGTAGAGAAAATCAGCATCCAAACAATGCCACTTCCACAATCAGCCCCTTCAAACACCACTCTCCCAGGAAGTAATTCCATATAAAAGAAGTTTTTTATTTGTTCATTTTTCAGCAGCCACCATGTCAGTTAAGCTGACATTAACATTCAGTCCTGCAGGCTGTCAATATTTCCTAGAGGAAAGTGGCCTCAGCCACTTTGCAAGCCATCAGCAGCTACAGCATTCTGACCAATGTGGGAGCAAGGGCTCTGAGTCAGGGAGCCTAAGAGTTCCTGGCACAGGAAATCAGCTTGAGTCTGAGTGTCCCCTAATACATTTCCCTTCTACAACTTCTCAAATTTGGTAGTACCATAAAAAGCAGAAGACAATGTGAGGGAACAACCATACCTGAAAATCTGTGCACAGCTCTTTTAGGAATATGCAGACTCAAATTTAACATATGGACAAAATATTCTGAAGACATGAGACAGCATTTTAGCACATAGAATTCAATTTGATTTCGTAGCTAATAGGTTAGTGTGACCTATCCATTCCTAAAATGATGTATACTGCAATGCCTAAAAATTGCTTCATTACCCTTGACACTTACACCTGCAAAAGCCTACAGTTCATCAGACTGAGCTTGCTGCCCAGGTTGTTTAGTGTTTTAAGACACACAGGTGCTTTTGGAGATACTTGGGCCATATCAATGCACATTCATTAGTCAATGTCTAATCTGCAGGAAGAATATGCAAATTACCTACTAGAAAGAAAATATTTAGGCAAAAATCCCTGTGCTGGTTTTCCTGCAGTGTCCAGCAAAAGCTGAATGCATTCAGTAGAGGTGCAGAAGCTTAATAAAGATCTGAAGTTAACATTGTTCTACTTTTAGGTGGAAGTCAAGAGAATATTTCTAAGGTAAACTGGGCACCAACACTGCCAGTCATTTCCTGTATCGCATTTCTCAGCTATAAGCAAGAGGCAATGCAAAGGGACTCTAACAATGCCAGACAGCACCAGCCATACCCCCAAATCCCAGCTGGACTGGTTTTGTCAGGAACAGAGAGTTAATTTACTTCACCGCAACCTGCAGGGTGCTGTGCTTTGGATTTGTCACCACACAGTGCTGATATCACACAGATGTTTTAGCTACTGCTGAGCAGAGCTTACACAGTGTCCGGGCTTTCTCTGTTTCTCTCTGCTGCTGCAGTGAGGAGGCTGGGGGTGGGCAAGAGGCTGGGAGGAGACACAGCCAGGCCAGCTGACCGAAGGGATGTTCCATACTGTACATCATGCTCAGCAGCAAAACAGGGGCAAAGAAGGAGGCAGGGTGGACATTCAGAGTGATGGCACCTGTGTTCCCAAGTAACAGCTACATGTGAGGGCACCCTGCTTGCCTGGAAACAGCCAAATGTGCCTGCTGACAGGAAGTAGTGAATGGATTCTTTACTTTGTGTTGCTTGCTTGGGCAGCTTTTGCTTAATCTATTAAATTGCCTTTACCTCAACCCACAAATTCTCTCACTTTTGTCCTTCCAATTGACTCCCCCACCCTACTGGGGGTGCAGTGGCTGTGGATGCCAGGCTGCCTGCCGGGGCTAAGCCATGACACCAGTCAAATACAGCACAAACCTGTATTTTGGCCGTGCACAAGCCTACCTTTAGCCTGCTGGTGTCCATAGCTGTGCAGCACAGCTGGCTGATCAAGTTTTTCAGTCTGCATTTACAAGAGCTACAGTCCCCTCTGTGCAAAGCTGCCAAGATTTTTAACCCCCAATACACCAATTTCAGATGCCACTGCTCATTCCTCTCACTTACTGACATAAAATCCTAATCTTGCAGCAGTTTGCTTTCTCACACTACAGAACAGCGTGGAAAGCACAGTGTGTCCCAAACACCTCTTCTGCCAGAATTTGGGTCCTTAGTAAGAATAAAATAATACTCTCCAACAGTCTTTTTGCTCACTGCAGATTCTGATACTGTCTGATAACGATAATTCAGTTTCTACTAATGACTATTTCCTCAGTATTTTATTGTTAAGATCTAATAGTTTAAACACCTAATGACAATAAATGCAGGTTTACTCACGCAGTGTCTTTCCATTGTTTAAAAACCAGAATTTTAGTAAGCATTCCCAACATTTATTTCTCAAAACTGGAACAGAAAAATGATGCCAGGATCAAGTGCGACGAGAGCGCTTAAATCCACACAAGGAACTCATGGTTTCCAAGGGGGCCGACATTAGTAGAGAAACCTGTTTGTGACCTGCAAGATGCAGATAATATTTTATAAATATAGTTTGTTTTTTACTTTTTCAATCAGCAAAGCAGAATTTTCATCATACTTTCTATGAACTCAATTTGAGTTTTGTTTTTTATAATTACAGCAACAATGCAAGGATGGGAATTTCTTTTACCCTTCAACATCATGAAATAGTCGGATGAGAACTTTGTATTGCATAATACATGATGCCCTGCCTTACATGTGATATGCTTTACAAAAATCTTAGTCTAATTGTGTAAGACTACTGTTACAAAATATTCTCATCACTGGCATGTTTAATTGAGCTCCTGAGAGGCAGTATCAGTAAGACTTAGGGATAAATAACTGGTAGTCCCATTGGTCTCACCAAGAATCCATTGATGTTTCATAAATCCTAGTCAGTACAAATCTAATTGAGTTACCATGCTGAATTAGCTTACATCTAAATGGCATTCATGTCTACAAATGGAATAATTAGAGGCTAGAAAATGGGATATATGAAGTGCTATCCCAAGTGACAACAGCAAGACATTTGTATTCATTCAATCAACTGCTTTAAAAAAGCAGATGCAATACTTGATTTGGGGTTGATGACAAGACAGTGTTATTGAGTCTAGAAATGGTATTAGACAGAGAATGTTAACTGCTTCTTCATAGCCATCTATTTATATTTATTCTAAGAGATTCTGCACTTTGATTCTTTCAGATTTTGCTTTAGGATACAAAGTCATTACATGACTACCATGACTACATAGTCCCTATTTTATATCTAGGGTAATGAAATCAGCTACACTCATTAGCGCTCTTCTTTCTGCTACTAGAATTCTAAGATGAATAGAAAATAAATCAATAAATAACAGGGCTTCAAACAGAACTTTCAAAGCTACTAATATTTTTAGCCTCAGCACTGAAGGAGTCTTTTTAGACAGAATAAAGCAAATAGGACTGTTCATTTTGTCACCTTGCTTAGCCACTTTGTTCTGTGTACTAAATTAAATAAGATACTGTTACACTCCCACTGGAGTCCGGTGTCACCCTGCCAGTGATAGCCTGCATTACACACTGACATTTCTCAGATGCCAGTAGTTGGCTGGTTCAGGCTTACTTAAATACCATCTGTTTTTTTCAGGACAAATATAAAACACTGCTATCTCAAACTGTATATAAAAGCTATTAAATTAGGATGAATCTTTGCAATGCTGGATAACAGATTCCTTTAATTCAGAAAGTAGTCTAATTTGCATGCATATTTTATTTATTACACCAATTAAGTTTTGCAAATAGTTTGCAATGAGGTCCCTATGACCTAATAATTCACAATTACTCCTGGGATATCCTGCCCACTTTAGCACGTTTTGAATAATATTGCTATCTCCTTGAGAAAATAATGCATTTTTTACATGATGAATTTATTAAGAGTGCACACACCTCTTTCTTAACCAATTTTACTCTAGACAGGGTTACTGGAGCTACTTCACAGACCTTTGTCATGTTGGTTAATGAATGCTTTCCTTCAGCTTCCTCTCTTTTCACATACTTGTCTCCTAAGCTCTTGTGGAAATCCCACATATATACAACCTAGATGAGCACTCCAGGTGGTAACACAATATAAATGAATAATAAACATTTGAAGCTGCCAGGAAGAGATTCACTTTCTGCTCTAACATTAAATAATGGAGAATAGTTGAAAATGGACATTGCGGGGCAAACTGATTGCAGTCTAACCTCCCCAAGACTGGCAAACTTGCTTCAGATTTATACTGTGGAATTTAACTCCCAAAGAGCTGTATCAGCAAATAAAAATGTGATAGTCACTTGTATCTATTCAAATAATGACAAGTTACATTGGCTTAGTTTATAAAAACAAACTACCGTGTAGATTGCTTTGCTTTAATGAGCTTTATAAGGAATTTTAAATGAGCTCAGAGTATGAGAAAATGCTTTATTTTGGTACAGTGTTCAATCAAGCATTGGCATTTCCTTGTACTTCACATATATGGCTTCCTCACTTAAAGCATTCAGCTAGTAATCTGCATTTCTATATTTTTAATTCCATTACAAACAAACCTCTTTATAAGAAAGAAAATTTGTAGATTGCAAAGACAGTTATGGAAGATAATATATTTGCTAAAAAATAAGAGCAAAAAAACCCAGGCTTATTTTTCATGTGACTTTCACATACAAACTTGAATATCTGCCTATGTTTTTTGGAGAAGGTGATTGCTATGGCAGTAGAAATCTGCTCAAGAAGTGGCTACCCTGCAACAGAATGTAATTTTCTTTCTAAACTGTCTATACATAGTGATATAGGTCATCTTGGTATTCCTACATCTTTTTTTAGAAAGTTTACTTGGACACACTCAGATAAAACCCTAAAACCGATGTGTCATAGTGAAACCCCCAGCCTCCTGTGTCCTTTCAGTACTTTTGCCACCAAGTGCTTTCCGACGCTTGAGAAGAGCACGGGGGAGCAGCAGAGGCCCCGAATTCCCTCATCCCACCAGCAGCAAGGCTGGAGCTGCCCGCCCACCGCTCCCAGCGCTGCCCAGGAGGCGCTTGGCTGAGGGAGCCTTCCTGGGTATTCCCGTTTCTTTGGTTTGATGTGCTCTGCTATCGGACTTTGCTCAAGTACAACACTGAACACGGGCTATTCTCTCCCAGAGCTAAGAGCTGCTAAATATTTGTGAGCACATCTCAGAGAACACCGGCCTTTTGTTAGAGTTCACACACCCCACCCCTTTCCCCGCAGGTGGCAGTTCTCTCCCTGCGGGGTTTGCATCCCTTCACTGCTCTCTCATTCCACACAGCTGTCTGATAACGAAGTGCCAAGCACTGCACTCCTTGTAAAGCCAGGCCCTGCCTTCATGCGGGGAAACCTCCTCTGGTGCTTAGTGCACACAGAGAGCAACATCTGCAGCCCTCACACTCCAGATCTACTCAGAAATAGCCGAAATGCTTCCCACTGCTGCCTTCCGTCACTACTGGCTCGTGCTGAGCATTTGCAATGGCCCACTAAATTTCCTGTCCCATCCCGTGGCTGATCAGCACCTTTCCCTCAGCCATTCCCATAAGTAATCTCCGTTCAGATTACTTGCCCAACAAAATGGCTTCATTGGCAGCTTTTACCACCTCTAGATTTAAATTCTTTCCTTGTATGCCTGAAGTTCCCCTTAATAAAATGCACCTGGCGATATAAGAAGTAAAATGAACAATTCCCCATTAAACAACTACAGGGAAAAATGGTGACGCTTCTAATTAATTCTTTTTTTTTTTAAGTAGCTATTTCCTTATCCCCAGCAAACAATTTCAGAAGGGAATGCTGCACAAAGCCTACATATGGCTTTGCTTAGAGTAGGACATAGCTTACAGGACAATAAAATGAAGGAGTGAGTTCCGCATTTTGGTTTACAGAAATTTGTTTTTAAACAAATGTGTTCATGTGCATGAGAAAATAATCCAAACCTGGAAAAACATACAGAATAAAAGCCTGTTAATGCAGCATAACTCTCAAGGGTCTGCATTCACCGGAGCAATGAGGACTGAAACTGAACCCCTCCCTGGATGAGGGATGTAATGAAAGATCTTACAGAACAAGCTTAAAACAAAGTATGTTTACAATAGTCATAAGTGTAATAGGCAATAACCACAAACTACACAATATTCCAGCTCTTTGAGGTCTTTCTATTTTAATTCTGTGCAATTTCATTAACCCCCTTGCAAGGAGATGTGCTTGAAGGAACTCTATAATATAGGTCACTTTTAGTAGACACTTATATTCCATTGTTAATTGGCAAAGCAAGGAGGAATGAAATAGCCTGGGAAGTATCCTACAGGGAATAGCTTGCATTGGCAAACAAAATGAGCGAGTAATCTCACAGATCTGTTTCATTTTCTAAAATCCTTCTACAGCACCACATTTCCAAGTACAACCGTGAAATGCAGCAAATTAGGATTAGTACAAACCATTTTGTTCAGTGCCAACAGTTAAGTGATGAGCAGGGCAAGTGATCCAAACCTCCATTTCTTCTGTGCACCAAGTCAGCAGCTGGCGACGGCAAACACGGGGTAGGACATCAACACCAAAAATGCTGCAGCAACCATGTGAGGCCAGAACAGAACACTTGGTTTCATGGTGATGGAGGGAGACTTGGTTGGACTACATTTCCCATCATGCACAGCATAGGAATATGATTGACAATTTTAGTAACTTCATTTTCATAACACCAGACTTGTGACTCGGCTCCAAGAAAAAAATACTGTGTGAAATTGCTTGGTGTTATTTAAAAGGACACAGACTAAATGATTGTTTATCAGTATACAAAATACTGAGTGAAATTTTCCCACAGGAGTAGCAGCCTGAATAGTATTAACAGTGCTTTAAACTGTAATGAATTCCCAGTCTAATTCACTATGAGGTTTCAATTTATACCACATTTAGAGTACTCCAGGTTCAAGTAATCACTGCAGTAATTAGCTTACTTCCAGTCCTCCAAAATAAACCCACTAATTTTTGCAATCAGCCTTCATTTGGTTAATCACCAGTTTAATTGATTTAATTAGTTTGATCTGCAAAATTAGTCAAGTGTAAATACTGTTTTGTAAACAGAGTTTAGCTCCAAGCTGTAATAGAGGGAATTCTAATTCAAAGCTAGAGTTAATAATAAAAACTAACACACGCGATTTTTGTTGCAGTATCCAGCAGTTTTAAGTCTACAAGACACAAATTTACACTTTTAATAGATAATCTGATTTTATATTAGTGACAATACTGAGGACATTGTCTCTCTGAATTTTATTCCTGACTAATGATTTTTACACTCTGACAATTGACACTAGAACAGTGTTCTTACTTTCTCTAGATCAAGAGAAAATTTTTCCTTTTTAACTTCATTTTTGCTTTGAAATAGTGACAAAAGGCATTTATTAATAAGATAAAGCAAAGGAAAAATTATATATAAGGAGAACTGCAGTTACTCCTAAGCAAACATTGTTTCCAGACATTTAAGAAGGTGCACTAGTAAAAGAAGCAAGCCAAGCTGCAACTCTGGGCAGTAATATACCAGGCTGAGGGAATGTCTAAACAAAAATAATGCCCTGAAATTAGAAGCTGAGCAAAATTTGAAATAGCTCTGGAATCAAAGATTTGGCATTTTAGCACAGCTCCATCAGTTGCTGACACTGACCATCGTAAAAGTACAGGTGATCCCTCTGAAAAATGCTGTGTATTTCCTGACAAATACCCAAATTCACCACGTACATATTAAGCTCTTTAAAGTCGCCCCAGAGGATGCAGACCTCAAACCAAGGTAAGATGCTGAGGATGAGCAGGCTGGCACATCTCTGGGAGGTGACAAATGCTGTCACACAGCACAGTGTGTTACTGTCACACACAGCCCAGCCTTCCACCCCCAGCCACGTAAAGAAAGGGAGTGACTGGGATTCACCACCTATGGCCAGGAAAGATCTCTTTCCAAGGAATGCCAGCTAGGAATAGCACAAATCCAGGTTGCAGATAAAGGATCTGTTCTTAGCTCTGCTGGGATGCCTTTGACATCACTGCCAAGTCATTTAGATTTCCTGAATCTCAGTTCAAACTGTAAATGTAAATAGTGTTCCTAACTCAAAAAAGATTGCATCAATCCATTACAAAAAAGGGGAAAATAAAAACTCCCTCTATTGAAACACCAGAGTCTATGGACAAAACATCAGAAAATTCTCAGATTATTTTTCCCAATTAATTATTTTTCCCAATTAAAAAGTATTTATATTTCAGTTTGTTTTAAATTTATTCTATTCTGAGTTTATTTAAAGATCTTCCTCTTTTTTTTGTACCAAGCTTTACCACATCTCTCATCTCAATCTTGTGCCTAAACATAAAAGATGTATACAACTTCTTTTCCTCCCATTTTTTCCACCCCCTTTTCCCAGCTGAACCCTTTCAAAATATTTTGAAATTAAAGAAATTTAACCACTATCCTCAAACACTTCAGAATTTTCTTCACTGTCTGATAAATTATCTCCTGACAGCAGGCCATTTTCCTAACTGCAGAGACATTACACCTTCAAAGAAGAAAAAGGAAAGAGGGAAGAAGGAAAAAAACCTACAAAAAAATTCCAGTTACCATTTTTTTCAGTTCTCTTCACTGTATGAAATGGAACACACCTGAGAAGAGATATATTTAAGGAAAAAAATTCAACAGTGAAAACAAGTTTCTGTTCATTGTGATTTGAATTTCTCTCACACAAAATGCCTCCAACTTCACATCAAATGTTTTCTTCAAAGTATTTAATTTTTTGTTTCTTTGATTAGCCACTCGGGAAAAAAAACCCAGCAACAACACATCCAAGAGCAACTTACTGCAGCCCTTCAAGCTTTACAAAAGCATTCATCCAGTTCTGGACAGGAGCAGAAGCCAGCCAAGAAAGCTGCAGGGCTTGCATCCAGCCCCATGCCTAAGCTCAGTGCCAGACTTCATTCCACCCATTGTATCACTGTTCAGCCCACATTCCACCATGGAAAGACACTGGAAACCCACAAGGTCTAAACTAAGGAGGAACTGCAATGTCTGCACTAGTTCTTTTCTAGAAAGAATTTTAAAGCCTTTTTCCCATCTCTTATGATACGTTAACTTGTGTGTTTGCAAAATCAGCTGTGAATACGGTTTTGTACATGTGGTATGGCTACCACTAAGGAGGGTTTGGGGGATTCACGTAAACCAAGTCCCAGATATTTTTATCCTCATGATTTGCATTGATGTCTTATTTGTCAGGTCTAATTATCAAGCAAAATGACTGAATTAAGTCAACCACTCTGCAGAACACCTATTTACGCACATAATCAACAGCAGCTCGAGGTTACAAACCTGAAGAAGTTCCCAATGCTCTTCAGTGATGGGTCTCTTCATGGAAGACACAACCCTGCTGCAGCCCCATCTCCTGAGCAAACACAGCCTGTGTAAGTCCCTCAATCTCTCTGCAGGACTTGTGTGAATAAGTAACATTTGCTGCATGAAAACAAAACCCATAATCACCAAACCCTTGAAGAACAGCACCCTGTGGAATAGATTACAATATTTTAGCATGTTTGTTTCATTTGATGTTTCCACCAGAGCTCCTTTAACAGTGATACAAACTGCACATTGGGTACTCATTACACCACACTGGAGAGAACAAGGATCTTGTAAATATGCATTAAACTGGGGTTACACTTTCCTTCCTGCACACTGTGTCTGAGCTGAGACACAAACTCGTGTCCTTGAGAGCAGGAGATGGGGCATATTCCTGGCATGCTGCCACTCTCCATGAAATATGTCCTTTTTACAGATGTTTCTTATACTATTGGGAACAAATTGCTCATCCACATGCACAAAGACATACCTGGATAGACATAAGGTATTATGAAAAAAAAAAATTATGTCTATATTCAGTGAAAAGTGGGTCTAAACAAACTCAGTTTGGAGAGTACTAAGTGTGGACAGCTCTCATTTTCTTGAACACAAGTCAGAGATAAAGGCCACGCAAATTTCACAGGTGGGTGTAGAAATGTGCATCACTGAGTTTAACCAAATGCAAAGCAGAATTGAAGCTTATTAGCTTTGTTGGCATATGTAAGCGACTTATTAACTAGTTCTACAAATAAACTGCAGTTTGTCCCATTGCATCCTGTTGACAGATCTGTCATACGACTATGAACAATGGGAAATTTCCAGAGTTTCTGAAGCCAATTCCTGCTAAAGATACAGCACATCTCCTTTTTTTGTGAAGTGAAAGGTGTCCTCAGATTGTTCAGATATGGAAAGACCTGTTTGATGAATGAGCTGGACAAGATCTTCAGCACCTTCAGCATGCACAATGATTTGACATCAAAGAGCCCTGCAGATAGGACAGTTTATTAACTTATAAGACTTTTTTAAAAGGTTTTAGCGTTTACACACCTATAAAAAGAACACTTCTGAAAGTTTAGAGGAAGGGAGTCTATTTAATTTCAGAGTCCCATCTCCACAATCACGAGGGCTGGATCTCTGCATTGGCATTTTGGGAGGATCGCCATTTCCACAGTTCTGTCAAAGTTGCCAGAATAGATGAGAAGATGTTTCGACCAGATTCCTGCTCTTAGTTTTATGCTTTCTATGGAAAGATCCTGCATATGCCTGGAGTGGTGTGGATGTATTGATATGTAGGCCAGAATAAATATTGCTAGTGCAAAGCCTTGTCATCAATATTCTTTAAAAATCCAGTACAGTAGAACAAACTTAATATTGGCTTAATAACAGGTATTATATAGAGACAAAGGTGTTGCTTTAGTAGTTAGAAACCCTAAAAGCCTTTGTCATTGAACTTTATCACTAAACTTGGGCTCCAAAATCCTATATACCCTGAGACCACATTGACCATATTTTAACTAAACTGCAATTTACTTTATTTGATTTTTATAGTGAGCCGTTTTAGCTTTGCTCTCACAAGAGCAAGAAATTAAAGGATTGAAATACATTCTATTCTTGTTTATATGTGTTATTCATGTTTTGCAGCAACTGATGGATTTTCTAATTTGTAAGATTTCTTAGGCAATCAAAGGTAACACTGAAACAACAATGAATGGATAATGAGCACACTTGCTATATTTGATTTAATGCATTTGGCCAGGGTGAACCTATTTGTGTTTGTTTCCTTCAACCATATGTTAGTAAAGTTTCATTAAAATGAAAAAGGGTCATACATATTCCTGCAAAGCATCCTGCACATTCTTCAGCAGCTTTCAGGCCAGTTAATTTCGTGTTTTGAAGGACCAAACAACCTTCAACAGAAGCTTTAAAACTTATTTGAATTTTAACATTCACATCAACTTATGTTACTGATGATGAGTGCTGAGAACTGATTAAGACTGGTCCATAAATATAACACTTAAAAACGGAAAATAGAGGTAAGTAATTCTTGTTAGTCACAACAAAGATTTCCCCTCACCGCTCTAATATTGGTTACCTTTTTTCTCCCTTTCCTTATGGTCTGTGGATGTAATCAGAGGAAATAAGAACGCACTGCAGAAAGCATGCAGCACTACAGGCCACATGTATAAAGGAATAAAAGACCATTACTTCATAAACATTCCAGGAGCTCTCAGAATTTCTGGCAGTACCAGCAGATTTTAGGCGACTTTGAGCACAACGTGGTCCCATACAATTGCTTAATGACCACCCAGGCATAGGCTCAGTCTCAGATACACACCAGAGTTTCAGTCTTAATTCCAAAACGAAGTTACTCACCCTCTGCCTCCGATCAAGGCCTCAAAGTTCTCACAAAAGAAATCTCTCCCTGGCCGTGAGGACTGTATCCATACAAACATTCCCTTCTAGATGTTAAGTGGTTCCCCCTGAGCCGAGTACGTTTTCCTCCTGGCCCACGCCCTTCCTGCGTGTCAGACAGACGCTGTCTCCAGAGGGGCTGGCAAGCTCCCGTTAAGCAGCACTTGACTCCAAGCTGCCTCCAGACCCACACTTGCCACGCAAACCCAAGGAGTCTCCCACCAGGTGTATCCCATAAAAGTGAGCACACACTAGTGCCATCTCCTTTCTTTCCCCTTATCACCATCTCCCTAAACAGAGACTGTTCCAGTTCATTTGCCGCTGCTTAAGAGGATGGGTTCAGGGTAGAGAAAAGTTAAAAAAAAAATTAAGTGGGTGGGAAGAATGGAGGAAAAAGACTTTTATAAATCTCCTGGAATTTGTTTCGAATGCTAATTAAGACCAGCTTACTCTTCTGAATGCCTGTGAGGTCACAGCCCCACAGCAATTTTCACAAATGCCGACAATTACTTGCAAATGCAGTCAGCAGCCCCTTGAGTACCCTGAGCATCAGGTGCCAGTCCTTATCTTCGAGACACCAACAACAAAGAAGGAACTTGCACAGAACTTTTCCGTGGTATTTGAAGAGGTTTTTAAACGACTGAAAATCACCTCAGTTTTTAAAATCTATAGCATCCCTATGGTCATTCCTTATTGTCCTGATTTATTCCTCCAAATCAGGCATCACCTTCCACGGATCTATTTCTGCAGCTCTAGGACTGTTAATTTGCCCTGCAGCACGTGGTCTAACAGCCAAAATGAACAAAGAAACGCTTCTGAGGATACTGGGTGATACTTTGTATTTCAGACTTCAGCAGGAACACACTGGTTTTAACGATGCATCCATTCCCGAGCCTCTCCCCTCAGGACTTCTTAATAAGTGGGTGATACCACATGACTGTCGTCATCTTCAAACGGAAGTCATTTTGCTGAGACCGATAAACCACAAGGAGCAAATGCTGATATTTTTACGATTATTAATGGAATCGAGGCCTGAAAATTGCAAGAGTCAGACAGACACCTGTAGGAATAATATAATCCCAATTAACAGCAACAGGTTTATATAGCCATATCTAAAGATAGCAAATGTCACTCATGAAGGAAAACATCAGAATATTTTTTTTTAAGTAATGGGAATAAATTAAGGTATAAAAGCTGCCTGGAGGTTAGCACTTCACCTATTCCACCATCTTCTGTCTACACCATACCATGCGAGTCGGCTGAGCAGAGAGAGTTAATAAGACCTCTTCAAGCAGTTCTGTGCTTTCATGTGACGTTGATTTGGCTACATTCTACAGGCCTTAAGAAATTATGTTTCATAAGCTGCCACCACCCCTCCCCCCCCAAGTTTTCTTATTCTCCTCATAAGAATACTAAACTCTAACCACTTAATGTAACCAATTGATCACAAGGGAGCTAAAATGCATGCAGCATTACTCAAAAGCTATAACCAGAATTAAGGGGTTAATCTACAAGAAAAACTGGAACATATACATCGGGACTCTGTAGCATTTTTAAAACAATGCCACAGATATGAAGCAATTGTCATACTTGGAGAGTTGTCAACTTCACTATTTTCAGTGCACAACAGTGGCACATGCTTTGGGTTTCAGAGCTTCACAACAGCCTGATTGTCACACTTGGTTTAAACTGCTCTACAGAACTTAGAAGTCTTGTTTTAGAAAGTACCTCAAAGCCTAGACTGCATGACTCTGAATGAGGCTGCAGGTGCCAATCTGATGGATATGCAGACAGAATAGTTCATGATTGTAAATAAAAGCCAAAGTGGGATTTGAGGAAAGCAATTGAGACCCTAATTCCTACTGAAATCGAAGGAGTTTTAGTGGACTTAGGAACCCAGTGCCTTTCTTGAAGCATATCAGCATTTTAAGGCATAGCCACACCTCTAAGTCTGGGTTGAAAACACGGATTTGGAAAACACTGACCTGTTTTCAGAAGGAACAGCCTGATCTTCCACACACTGTAAATAACACTGTGTGCGTTCTGTGTGTATACACACATAGCCCATTGGCTACACGTGACAGAAGCTGCCAAGACATTTCATGAAACTTGACCCTCCCCATCAATCCCTCATATTCCTGCAACAGAGCTGCAGGCTAATTTGGCAGATGCTCTCACTCACTTTCCCCAAGACCTGCAGCTTTATATTCCTGCAAGCCCTGCTGAGGTGTGTGTAGGCACAGATACAAAAAGTGCCATTGAATTGATCCCAAATCTCACTTGAATATTCCTTTGGCTGGGTGGCTCTCCTGTTCCTGCTGGTGCCTCACCCTCAGGAGCCTTTCTGGTCAATGAAGTCTTCACAGTCTCTGGAAAGACTTTTGCCCATTCTAAGCTATAGCTTCTTAATCTCTCCCATGAAGCAGCCATGTCAAATAAATATGTTTTACAAACAGTGGTGTTCATTTGAGGCTGAGGTACCACAGCCACTCGAAACACTAAACTCCAGTCAACCTTTATAATGCCTTTTCTTTTTTTTTCATGGCAGCATTGCACATCCTTGTGTAGCTACTGTGAATATTCAAATACTGTAATTGGAAATGATTTACTTTGTTTTGAATTAACTAAAATTCCATTGTTAAGCACAAATACTGCTTCACTAAATCATCAAGCTTTTAATAGGTCCACATGAGCAGGTTACCGAGCGTGTTAGGATTTATAATGCTCCTGGGGAGCTGACCACTGTATTATGCTTCCTGCTGCTAGGTAATATGCATGACACATTTCTGGACACTAATTCATTTATTTAATAGTAACAGTATGCAAAAACAGAGTTCAAAATGAGGCTGACAAAGAAGGTATAAAAGTTTTATTAATCCATAGCTAATCAAAGGCCAGAGGAAAGCATATAATGGTGGCATTTACAGACCATATCGAATGTGAATAAATTAAATTTTTGTTTCCTAAAATCTGACTAATAGAATGTGTTCAGCTTGAAACATTTATACTTTTAATTACAGTGGCAGCCAATTTAGAGTAGGTATCTGGTTGTACTGCACTTAAAACTTTGCATCAAGGATCTCCACAAATCCCCTCATCAGCTATTCTTTGAATCCGATTTGTTACTGTGTGCACTGTGTCCATGCTCAGAAATAATAACATTATTTACTTTCTCATTTAATTATACAGTGACAGATTACTTGTAGGGGGAAAGGTCACTGAGGGAAAGTATTGTCTTCCTGTGAGAGAAATTTCCCTGAAAGACTCAGTATCATGTACATACAAGATAACATTGCAGATCTATCCTTCAAATGTTGGTATACGAGAATAAATTGATAGAACTACTCATATGGAAACAGTCATTGCTTCAAGCAAAAGTTTTCATAGGAGCATAACCTCATTTCCAGCAAGTTATCAAGCACTCAAATTACACTGCAGATTTTGTTTGGAAAAAAATCTAATAGCTATTAATAAGCATAAATAATAAATGACTCACAAATATAAAGAAAATAAAAAGGAAATAAATAGAAAAACAAGATTATACTAATTTGATCTGTGTTCTGAAATACCCTTAAAATTTTAATTACTTTGATCCAAACCTTTCAGAAAGCAATCCAGGGAGACAATGCTCCAATTAAGAAATGAGGGGGAGCACAATGCTTGTATAGAATATTTTAGATAACAGGACAAATTTCGATAACATTGTCATTACTTCCTGTTCTGCCCCTCCACTTGGATCTGGGAAAATAAGACATTTTTTGCTGGAATAGTTTACTTCAGAAGCAAATGCACATACGAAATTTGCGGTTCCATGCCACTGATGAGCCCTTAGCCAGCCAAGAACTCCGGCATTTCCCAAACAATACAGTAATTCTATGCAAATGGAGGTGACTGTCAGCTGCTTAAGTGAAGGCACATCCTTCAGTGCTCTTGTTGAATCACAGACTGAGTTTTTGCCACACACACAGAACCTTCTTGCAGAGCTGGAAACAGAACTCGCAGTCTATTGACTGCCAGATTGATATTTTAACTGTGGCTCTCCTGTAAAAATGATCTAAAGCTTTCCCAGAGAAGTAAAACTCTACAGAATTGTGGCATTTACTCTCATTGTGGCATTAGACTTTAGTGTCTAATAAGGATCACTTTGTAAAAATCTTTAATCTCCTCTTAACTGAGGTGTGCTTGCTGCTAACCGAAATTCTGCCTTTATTTATTTGATTTCTTTTTAAAAATAAATTAATCCTCATTTGTGCCACCAAATAAGCTCAAGTCCTTTGATAAAAGTTGAAGGTTAGAAGAGGTTATTTTCAGTTTAAATTCTGGAGGCAAAGTAAAACTGGATTAAGATAGCAATGCTGGTGTTCACAATTTAAACACTATTGACTAGCACTCAGAGTGCAAGGCTGTGACTGAGTAACAGCAGTCGCTGCAGGCAGTGCCAGGGAAAGCTCAGCGGAATTCACAATGGATTTGTCCAACATCCACATGCAACAGCAGTGAACATTTGAGAGATCAAGTTATCACTGCCTTAAATCCCCAATCATGTTAGCATACACTTCATAAACCAACTGGACAAGCAGACAACATGGAAAACCTAAAGGTTAAGTACACATTATTGACCTCAAGGACGCTGTGTTCTACAGATCATTAAATATGTTTCGGTCTCCTCTTTCAGCCAGTCACACTGAAAAGTGCCCTGGGAACATTATTTAATGATTAGATGTTCTACCTACATTTGTGTGACACAAAATCAATACCTTTCCCCTAACCTCACTTGCTTAGATTATTCTCAGCTATTAGCTGCTGTTTAAACCACGATGATTCCCATCCTTTGCATGCCTGTGTGTGTGGCCATTCCTACATTTTAATGACAAATAGACACAGATTGGGATCTCCCCTTTCCTGCATCAGGTACAGCCTTCTCAACACACAGAGCAGAACACAGGTCAGAATAAGGCACTTTTTTGTTTATTGTTTTGCAGAGGCAACTTTACTTTTTAGGTGGTGGGGATCCCACTCCCTGAGGACCATGGCGGTGCTGCACACCTCCCAACAGGTGCCTGTCCCTGCTTACTGCACTCCACTCTCTCTCCTGGAATTCTAAATTCAGGCTGAGACTTATGCCATAAGATGCTCCTGGCATCCAGGCTAAGGAGTGCATAGGGGCAAAACACTGATAGCAGCTCTCAGTTTTCTTTGGGAGCTCCTTCTGAGCGTTACTTAATGATTAGGAACATTTCATTCTTAGAGCTTCCACCTCAATCCTGTCTTTAACTCTTGACTGAATACTACATCGGGAATGTGTCCACATGCCTGGATTACCTAATGCCAAGGACAACATCCCACCAGCTGTTCTCAGGCTACTTTGGCAGCTCCTCTGTGTGTCATTCTTACCCATTTCTCAGTTTACTCCTTCTGGAAAGCCTGACCCCAATCCCAGCTCTAACCCTAGACTAAGATTTATGCAGTGGTACACACTGAGCTCCAGGTGAAGGACTGCTGAAGGAGAGGGCAGCTCTCACTTCATTTTACCATTTATTTCTGAGCCCCTCTGTTGCTGTCATCTGTCCCAGTTGTCTGTTTCCTGGAACTGTTTCCTGTGGCTCTTTGGGACCACAGCTCTCCTATTCCAGAAGGGAAGAGCCCATCTCAATTGCCAACCTCACAGAAACACAAGTAGTGATTGACAGCTGCCAAGTGGGAACCCAGAGCACCATGGACTGGGCACACCCTTGGGATACTCACCTACTGTTGTTTTTCCCAAATACTACAAGATGCACATGCTGAAAGGCTTGGACTTCCTACTGAAATAAGAAAAACACAGGCACCATGTCTAATCCAGTGATTATCCACTGTATAGTCGCCATTTATACCATGGGAAACAGTAACTGAACACAGAATTATGGCTGCACATTTCTAGGACCCAGACAACCAAGGCAGGGGGAAATGGCAGCACTGGCTTCAGTAAGTAGTTCATTACATCATGCTGTTGACTAACCAATGGCCTGGAAAGAATAAGGATGTCCAAGTAAGCTTAACACAGGCTCATCAAATTACTGCATTTAAATGTCCAATAACCAAATGTAGGGTATTTCAAATCTAGTTCTGTTCTTGTGGGATTAACTGTACTTTCCTTGAGATGTGTCATTTTGATGTCTTCAGAGGCTCTAAATACTCAGGGAGATTTTCACTGATATTTTAAAAATAAGTTGAAACTACTTATTTCTCAAATCCCTTCAGTTTCTATCATACAGAAACTTGACAACACTGATTTGATGTCAAAAAACAGAAGACATTGAGATTAGCACTGAAGCAATCTGGAGTCAGCACCTGGCTCTCAAGATTAACATGTGAAATCAAAACTTGCAACTCTGGTATGAATAGAATTACCCAAATTCATACTTTCAGATATATACACTGCTGCTCTTGCAAAACTGCACTTCATCTCCTGGTGAAGACAGGGCAGAGGGGAATGAGAAGCAAAGCAAACCTGAACACTATTCAGCATGTGGGAGATACACCCACATTTCCGACTCTTGAAAACACCTTGCACTGTGAATGACTTTTTACCAGTTCCACTTCTCCCCTGAAAAGTTATTTACTTAATGATTTCACTGAATACCTCTGAAAGTTGTGTCACACTTTCAGTCCTGATTTCTGTTGTCATTGTCAACTCTCATTTGTTTGTAGGTGTTCTTCTGTGCACAGTAGGCAGATCTCAAACAGTGACAGTATTAAACATATGAATAGATTTCAAAGTACAGACCATGTCCTACATCTTGAGGCAGGATCAAGATGTTTAATAAACTTGAGCTTTAGAGTATCCTTGAGTTCCAGTAACCCAAGTTTGAGCTGGAGTGAGGTTTTTGTTGTAACACTTGGGAAAAACACTAAGGGACAGTTTTCTCAGAAGCAGTTTGTTTGTCTACAGACTATATCTGAGGCCTCTTAAGGAGTCTGTGTGTCAGAGCAACTTTTGTGCCAGTCTATGACAGTCCATCACCTTTAGTGCACCATCAATTTTTCATAAATTTATGAAAAAGCTTCAGTAGAAAAATACCAACAACCCTAACCACAAATCCTCTAGTCCACAAGCAGAATGTATCCTTTCTTCTTTGTAATCCTCCTGCATGTTGGGTATTCCCACTTTTCAGTTTTGTCCTTCTATTCACTCCCTCCTCATTTTCTTTTTTAACTTCTATGTACTGTATTGATTCCTTGTCATTTTTCTTGGTCATCCTTATGAGTATGCTTTGGAAATCTACTTACTGCTTATCCACTTTTTCAACCTTCACATCAAAATACTTATTTTCTACATTCTTTCTTTTCTTCTCACACAAGTCAGGGTTTTTTTCCTTTGTTCATTTTGTATTCCAAATTCCCTTTTGCAGTCCTTTTCTCGACCTTTCTCCCACCTGACACCAAACAGCATCTTGGAATTTCATGGGAGTTGCAATTCAGCCATCTCCTGGTCCAACCACATGCTGCTTTCTGAGCATATGGTCTGGTGTCAGTCACTCCCCACTAACTGGGGGTCCCAATTTCTCAGAGCTCTGTTATGAGCCAAACAAAACAGAGACTCTGCTACACATTGTGGGAGAAAGTCACATCTAACGGAGCACTGCAAGTGCTGGGGTCACAGTCACAGCACCATTGTCACACAAAGTCAGTATTTATTACCCTACCCACTTACAGATTAGATATAAAACCCCACTGCTGGAAAAAATGAAAATATTTTTCCCCTGTCCATGGAAAATGACAAAATATTAGAAAGGTTATGACAAAAGTTGCCTTTTCAACCAATTCAACAAATAATCAACAAGGCCAGAACCTATCAGTGCATAACATTGGAAGTTGTTTCCATCAAAGGAATACCACAAGATTTAGTAATTGCTTGTAGGGACTGTTTATCTTCCTGCTGTTTTTAAGATTCAGCAAAAAATAAACCCTAAAAGCCACCAAATAGTGGTCTAAGAATGGTTATAAATGACACTCAGTGATCCATGGCCACTTACACAGATATTCTATCAGCATTGACAGCAAGATGATAAGTCATTTTATAGGTCTTTTCAAAAAGATTGCTCTTAAATGAATTAAAAGTTTACTATTTTATATTAGAGGTATTCCTTTGCTCAGCTGCAGTGAACCTCTGCTAGGTGTCAGTTGTAATTTTGTATTTCCAAATGAAAATAGTTTCTTATGGCTACTGACAGATTCCTGCATTTACTTGGTGTTAGACACAGTGCTACCAGTTACACTGTCCCAGGTCATGTTTTGTTCCACAGAACTGTGCAATTGCTTTGCAACAAATAAATCAATTAGTCTATATCTGTTATTACGTACTAAAATCAGTGTCTGTACTTGATCTCCTATATTTCAGCATCAGACACCAGGAGTAACCACTGGAGACCTGTTACTGAATACAATTCCCAAATTACGAATATTACACTTTAAATGCACCTAAATACATGAAACAAGTCAAATACAGAGACATTTGTGAAATACTGGTGAGGGCCAAAGACTCAGTTGAGGTGTCAGGTCTGTATACACACAAACAACAGAGGTGTGTCCCTGAAGAGTCCCCTCTTTTTATTTTCTAAGGGACTGATTACCTTGCAGAGTAAGTGCCTCCCCACAGGTTCTGTGGGTTCATTTCTAAGGCTTATGAGAGCACATCCAGAATCCTAAGACTTCCCTACGTTTGATAATGGGTATCACGGGTAACAGAAGCTTCAATCATGAAAATGCCATTTCACTGAATATTTATTTCTCATAGTAGTCATTAACTTTCAAAAGTGCACTGTGTGACACTGCCAAGAAAACGCAGCCTTCCCTAAGGACTTCGGCATCTGAATAGAGACCTGACAAAATGACAAAAGACAAAACAGACAGAGGAAGAAGTGAAGTGCAAAATGCAAGGTATAAATACAAGATTTTGAGTGGTCTTAAAGGCATTATATTGGTCTGGTTTTCACATCAATTTCTGCTGTTGCTTCTGTCTAGATAAGCATGGTGAGAAGCTGTGACCTTTGATGTTACATCAGTCGATCTGTGGACATTATATTTAAGTACATAGATACTTGTACACACCTATATACACATTTATATACACACTAATGCATATGATATTACCAGAGAATCTGGTAAATGACTTTTCTATCTAGATTGCCCGGTACTTTCAATTTTAGAGGACATTTGTGTCCTCACTTTTGAAAAGTTCTCACACCTCCACTGTGTGTAGAAGGCCTTTGATAAGCAGCCCTGCAGGTGGTGAAGTGCCCTTTCTTTGTCTCATGAAATCCCATTCAGCTTTGGCAGAGAGATAAAGGAGAGCATCACGGTTTCCCCTTTCTCAATGCCTCTCCAAAGACAGTTTGGCAGCTTGCCCAAACTCCTGAAGCTCCCTACACAGGCTTCCTATCACCACCAAAGGAGCTGCAGCAGCTGATCCTGCAACTGAATGTACCCCTGACCCACAAGGCAGGTAGAAAAACAACACTCCCTACTCAACACAGGGACTTCTGGCATCAGACTTTTGGAAAACACCACTCCCTTACTTGAGGCAGCAGATAAGGGCAGCAGGATCCTCAGCTTGTTTCGGGAGAGGGAGGAAGATAAGCAGAGGAACTCCTGGTCCCACCAATTCACCTCCCCAGGCATCCTCACTCTTCCACTTTGGCTCACTCCTCTTTGCCATTTCTGCATTCTCTTTTCTGCCTTCTCTGGGCTCAGCTACCCACAGGAGGAAGGGTTTTCTGTGTCTCAGCTACAGTCTCATAGTGAGGGCACCAAAGGCAGGTGAATTTCTGTTCAGCCCCATGCCCCTTGCACTCTGGAAAATGACCAAGATTTCCAGATTGCTTCCAGATTTATTGTGCAGGCATTTCCAGCTAGGCTGCCAGTTCCAGAAAGCAAAGGAAAATGAAAAGGCCACCTTGGGGAAGTCAAACAGAAAGCAATGACATAGGTAAGAAAATCCAGAGGCACCCCACTTCTAGCTGGGCATCCTTGGAGAACACCTCTGCACAGCACCTGCAGGTCAGGTCAGGAGTCCTCGGTTCCGTGTTCCTTTGCCACAAACCACTGTGAAACTCCAAGACAATAATAACAATAAAGTTTCTCCTTCTATTGTGCTGTCCGGTTCACACAGAATATAAAAGACAATGATTGTTTTGCTAGTCTGAAAACTCAAGGTGTGCAGATCTATACAATAAATTTAAAGGAATTGCTACTGTCCAAATTAATATCGATTTAGTTTCACATCATTTTACTTTTAATTGTGGCTTATTTACTTGCAGTTTAATTGGGAAATCTTTTAAAGCAACTTAATTGCGAAGTTAAGTGCAGAAAAGCTGCCTTGACATCTCTAATTCGGCCCCTTGTGGCTATACCTCACAGTGTATAGAAACAAGAGACAACTGCAGAAATCACTACAACTGCATTTCAGTGCTGAAGCTTTGATTTCAGTAAATGTAACATTAGTGACAACAAAGTAAAGCAAAAAGCCTTTTCTCAACCTAACTGCAAACACACTTTCTGTGCCCACAAACATCTGATCTACTTTTTCAGAGCTGCTTCAATTACACCTGCATCTTCAGGAGCATCCCTGCTGGCCTACCCGGGGTCGAGTCAGGGCTGAGGAACAGCACGTCCTCAGAACTGGGTGCAGAGGGTCACACTGCTCTGGTACTCACCCTGTAGGTGAGAGGCCTTTGCCTTTACTTCTATCACAAGCAAAATGAGCATCACTCATTTATAAGGTAATTGCACACACCTTTATGGCCTGATTTCTGCACTGTAGCAAGCTTTAGCCACCCAGGACAAAAAACTGTGGATTAACTGGTTTTCATCTTATTTCAGCCACTGCCTATACAGATACTTAAACTTCTCTTCTTATTTAACTCCATGGACTTAACTTCAGGCACCTACTTAACAGCCTTTTAGCAAAGATTTTTGTGGTTTTTGAATGGGGGCCTTAGAGAAAAATCCTTTTCCCTCATGAATAAAATTTGCAGTTTAATGATATGAAACATTTCTAGGGAAATATCCACAGTATTGCAGCTGTGCACTGTTAACACCACAAAAGAATAGGAAACATATTAATCCATACCTTAACTTCAAAACGACTTTGAATTGGGCAGTTGTCCCTAACATTCTATAGAAACACGACCTCATTTATCTTCATACTCCACAAAGTGGCAAGAAATTAAGCAGAAGACTGTGAAACAATTGCACACCTATCACAGAGTGAAGGTGGACAAATACCAGGTGATTTTGTGCCCTGTATATTCTTATATAAATATGGTCAATGATGTCATTTTTGCTCATATACCATAAAAGCATAGGGATACCAGCTCTGTGAAAGAAGGGTTCACACTAAAGAGGAATCTGCTCTTTTCTCACAGTTTCCACCATTCACCTCAATTTGTTCCTCATTGAAACCCATCACCTGCTCCCTTTGTAGTACCTCCAAACCACTCAGAGATGTGCTTAACTCCACCTACCCAGGCACCATCCTCATCTCTCAGACCATAACAACTTCTGCCCGGGTCTCTCACAGAAACCTGCTAAAACACTTGTACGTCTCTTCTCAGTTCCTCTTTCCCTTTTCTTAATGGCTACTCATGGATATTCCTGACCTTTCAAAGAATCTGCCTTTTTGTTGTTCTTACCAATCGATGCAATCAGCTGGCTCTAACCTCTGTCTCATCAGAACCTGGGGCTGCTGCCTGCAGAGGGCAACAGCAAAGCCTACGAGGACTTCTCACAGAGTTCCGAGACACTGGTTAGGAGGTCAGATGCCCTTTCACACAAACAAGAATGCGCTCAACCTCAGTTTTGAAAAAAATACATTGATAAAAATGTACCAGGAAACGTCTGGATGAAAAACATTCCCAAAAGCAATAGTACTAAGCAGAAAATGTTATTATCCAGATATGGCCTTCCTGAGGCATCCTTCTCTTTCTGGGCAAATTCCATGGAAGTCTAAGCTCATCAAGGTCACTGAAATTATTTGCCTGGCTCCTGTAAGAGGGTCAGTGAAGCAGTAACTGTTCCACAATGCTAGATTGAAATATGTGCCTGCAACACCACACCTGGGTGATTCAGAGACCTGCAATGCATTAATCCCCACAAAGATCCATCCTTAAGCACAACCTCTAAATTGTAATTTTATACTAGCCTCTTTTCCACCTGTTTTCTCTTTGCACTGAAATTCCTCCCCCTCAACTGTGAGCAGTGAATCTTCCTTTAGAACATGGCAATATTTATTGACTGTATTCTTTGTTCACATCTGTCAGACATGGGAAGTCACCACTGCTTTACAAGACTATCAGTTTTAAGTAATGCCATTCATCACAAAATGGAATAGTGTGAGCAACATTTCCTCAACTGCAATGAATTATACAAGGGTCAGCAAGCTGAAGTCGCGGTTGGCAACACAAACATTGGCCTCAGGTAGCAAACCCATCTTTGCAGCTGTTCTCATCCATATGGGTTCAATGAACTGCAGAGAGTACAGGCCTTTGCTTATTGAGAGTATCTGCTGGAACTATTTCATCTAACCAGCATCATAAAACAGCTCTGAAGTAAGGTGAATGCTATTCATCTAAAGCTTGTCTGGTAGCCAACTGCTGACAGAGAGGGAAATAGAAATGGCAAAGCAGCAGATACGGTCGGGAAATGCAGGTGTTCCTGGATTTCAAAACTCAGAGATTAAAACCACAAGAAATGGAAACAATGCACCTGTGGTTCACAGGCATCTGGTCACCCCAACAGTGCTCAGCTTTCTGACAAACAATTTCCAGGATCCCTCAGTGCATTTCCTCACCAGAATAATGCCCTTTTAATGGACATGCTGTCAAGCAGATTTGTTCAGCAGCTACACAATTAGCCCTGTTTTTGCTCTGAAACAGAAGATTTTGTTTATACACATGGTTTTGCAAGTAAGATTATTCTGTGATTAAATGTCACATTATACCAGAAGCCTCATCACTCGTACACAGCACACACAAGGCTCGAGTTCTCTCTGCCTTCTGATTTACCCCAGCATTCACTAAGATTTTACTTCTAATAATGGGTCCTGCAATAAATTAGTTTTTCTAGAAGACACTGTTAACACCACATTGCTTTCCTCAGCCTTATTTTCTCTTCAATTCTATCAGTATAATCAGATTCTTAGCAGTTTTCTATTTAAATAGTGATTGTGCAAAAAATCGACCAAGAATATAAGAAGTCCTTATTGAATTGATAACTGTTAGTTGCAAAAATACTACAAAACTTTCTCAAAACAAAAAAGGAACAGATTTGAAAGACAAGGCCTTTAACAGAAATTGCTTCTATATACAAGAAGCCTAAAGATTCTTCAATTTTCTTTCCTTAATGACATTCAACCAAACAAAATTAATTACAAGTTAAGCACTCCCAAGAATAGAAGAAAATCTTGTAACAGAAATACCAAAGTCTTAAATGTCAGTTATTAACAACAATAATTTTTGAGTAACACCATTGACCCAGTTTGCTTAGCCCACAGGCTGTAGCATTTTAAACTGTTCACTCCAAGAAAGAGGATCTTTGGGAGACATTGTCTTTCCAGTTTAGGATTAGGCTAAGAGAGCCAGACAGGTATCCCATCTAAGGGATAACAGCCCCATAAATTGCCTTGTTATTAGATAAAATAAGCAAATCCCCTCAAATATGGATCTAGTGTACTGATGGGTTGAAGAGTAAAATGATGACATTAAAGGATGGCTTCATGACCATATGTATAGAAAATTTCATTCTTTTAGATGTTTCCTGTGATGAATTAAATTATGTAAATATATGTTAACAATAATTCATAATATTTTAATAAAATCTTTTTCTTTCTCTTGGCTTTTTAGAAGTGCAGTCCCAGGTGTCCTTAGGGTGGTGCGTGTTTTGTTTTTACACTTTAAGGACACACAAGGTTATACACTTCATAAGCAAGGAAGCACAACTATTGATATATAATGCAGATAATGATGCTGGGCATCCTTTGTCTGGTATCATTCCCAGTTTTTGCTGGGAGCACTGTTCATCAACAAAGTGACTTGGTATCAAGAAAGGGGATTCACATTTTTCAAGTTTTCTGTCAGACAGCTATTCTGGGAAAGGAAAAAGTATTTTGATTTTCTTTTTTTTCCCCTCTAGTGAAAGATTAAACAGTGAAGGTGTCTTTACTGTTGACAGATTTTGTATTAGTAAATGCAATCAAATCTACCTAAGATTCATGCCTCAAGTGAACTTACTCACTGAAAAGTACATCCCCAGAGACGTTGCTCTCCACATGGCCTCCCTGCTTGTTCAGGCTGTGAAAGTTCGCCAAGTTTAAGGTGACCCTTTCTTTAAAATAAAAAATAATAACAATTTTTTTTTTTAAATTGTTACAAAGTAGCTGCATAGAAGTTACATAAGAGATATTTTTTCGGTGCTGCCAGTTTCAGCATTATCAGGATTCTGGCACAGGTGGGAGGTGATCCTGTGTCCTGGAATGCAAAAAGTTTCTCCACCGCAAAGCAGCTCAAAGAAGCCCATCTGTGATATGACTCTCTGGTTTTCAGCCTGAGCAGAGCAGCCTCTCTGGACCTTTTGAGCTTTTCCTCCAGTGCTGAACACAGCCCAACTTCACTTGCTCTCGGATATCACAGATACCTCAAGGTCCCACCTTGAGATCAGATTTCCTTTGGGTATTTTCCCTACACCCTGGCTTGCTCCCTGTGCCATGTGCAGAGCTGATTGTTCGCTCTGCTCCTGATCTGGTGTCCCTAATGGTGTCTCTAACAGGCAGTGAGAGCAGCAGACTTCAGGACAGAAAAGAGAAATATCCATGGTCACAAAGGTAAGAACATGAACACCAATGTACAGGGTCACACTACACATCACTTTCAGTTCCTTGTTTCCACAGCCCATGATCAGAAGCAGATAATTAAAACTGAATCTTTGACGGGTTCTGTCCAATCATCTGAATTTAGAGATATGGACTGAGCATCAGAAGTAGCCTATATTTTCAGTTTTCCTTTGATCTCATTCTTTGCTTCATTAGAACTCCACAGGAAATATCTGAAAATTATTTTTTCTATTTGGATCCATATCTGCTCTTTGGGAAGGGGAACTATACAAATTTAACTTTTTTTCCCTCCTTTAAACAGTGTTGACATTTAAGGACTTGTGTACTGCTAATGCTTTCAGCTTCAGAGGGTGCTGACTTTACTGAACATTCCTATTTCATTCTTTCTACTCTTTCTATTAAGCAAATGTCTAGAAACAGTAACATCCGCAGTAATCATTTAAAAAAAAAAAAAGCCCAAAACAAATCAACAAACCTCTAAATATGCTTTCTCCTTTTTTTGTAAAGCATGCTTATTGCAACTGCTACATACATAAAGTTTTCTTAAAAAATTCCCATGAATTAATGTTCAGCGTGCTGTATTCAAGAGCATGTGTGTTCCTATGGAATCTGCACAGCAGGATCAGGGTCTAGATCAGCAGCACATTCATTGAAACACACCCAGAGCACAAAACATGCACTCATGTCCTCGAGCCACACTCTGTGCCACAAACTTCCAGGCCATTTGATGCTCGCTTTGTGCAAGGAGCTCTCACTGAAGTTGAGAGTGCTGCACGTAGCATTGCTGGCAGACCTGGCCCCGAGCACAAACGTCCCCTTGAAATGTGCCCTGAAGTTGAACTCCAACCTCCATGAGACAAATAGCCAGGGAATTAATCCCAGAGCCAAGCATCTTTTTCCTCACTGCAATAGCCTTGTCCCCAGCCTCCTTTCAGTAAAGGGGTGACAGTCAGGAGAGCTCTCTGCTACCACGGTGTTTGGGAGCATTGAGCACCCAAAACCAAACCCTTCTACCAGTGCAAAACCTCAGTACATACCCAGCCACAAACCCAGGTACACATCACCCAGGGAGCATTGCTGGATCCTGAATGGGACCAGACATACACCAAGTCTGACTACACCCACAGATATTGATGGGCTTTTAAGCAGCATTAGGGTGAGAAGTTTCATTGCTTAAAGCACACAGGATCAGCTTGAATTAGAAAACAATATCACTTTTCTCATATTTTCACACTCCTTGGACGATTTGGCACTGGACTGGTTTAGAGGAACTGACTCTTCCTCAACATGACAACTTTCCAAAGCTCCTATAATGTGAGCAATGTTATTTTCCAAGTGTTGGCACACTAATGTGCTGAGTACAGAAATATAAAAAGAACACATCGTTTACATGGGAATTATTATGGGACTAAAAGCTTAGCTACATTGTCCACTCATACCACAGAGTCCAATTAAGTTACAACCCCCACCTACAAATCTTGACCTCGCACAGTTCTCAGATCTGCAGAGTTACAGCCAAACTTCTGTTTCAGACTGTATTTTCATTATTTTTCTCTTACTGCTGAAAAAAAGGAAACTCCTAAGCAATGTGAAAATGCACAAAGGACATTTAAAAACTTAACTCCATTTAGGACAGTATTTACCAAATGTTTTCATCTCTAGGATTAAATTTAAGCATGTGTTTGCCCATCATTGAACAGATGAACCAGATAAGCCCAACTCAAGTTCCTTTAGTGACTTGGGACTCAAGTAAGATAGGCTTTAGCAACTTTACATTACTTTTGATCCCTTGACTTTTTAGAGCTACATTAATTTCTGTCAGAATATGATAGTGGTCCCAGCTCCAGCCCCTTTGCTGGATGAACCAGCCACATGCTGAAGAAAGGCCTCACAGCTTCCCAGGCAACAGGAAGCAGAATGGAAGGTGGATGGCTGGGGTGAAGGGCTGGAAGAGAAGGATACACAACTTTTCCTGTGCCATGAAATCCACACCAAACAAGCCACTGTAGAAAATAGCACTGGAAAGACTACAGACTCTTCAGCCTTCTCAGCTGATTGACTTCTGCTGTTCAGGGATTGAACTCAGGATTGAACTCAGGATACAGAGAGGATTGAAGAATCAAGGATTCTGGCCACTGAACAACCCCAGTGGTCACAAAGCTTTGTGGAGAACAATCCCCAAATGACTGATTCTACACCCACAAATTAATAATCCTCACTCTAAACCTGACCATAGAGAAAATACACTTGATTAACATAATTCCCTAATATCAGGCCAGACAAAATTAAGACAATTAATTTTAGTGTTGCTAAATGTTAATATATCCCAAGGCCCTTCTTCTTTGCCTGTTTACTCTGTCCTCCTCTCTTTTGCTAGAGGTTCTTGTGATAAAGCACTTTTCACTCTAACAAGGTCTCTCTTTAGAATAGCATCCTTAAATTATTTAAATACTCATCTGGTAAACAACACAGTATTTTTAGCAATAAAGTAAAAATCATATTGCTTTCTGAACTAATCCCAAGGGAAATGTTGGATTATACAAACTGGTTTATTTCTTAGTCGATAGAAGGTGTGCTCAAGGAACTCTGAGCATTAGGACATTATGATTAAAACCAAACTGTTAAATTTCTAATTCTGTGAAAAAAGAAATGCCTGCAAAAGCCCCCTGCAGTAACTGTTACACACACACAAAGGTGATGAGAAACGCAGAAAGCTCTTGCTAGAAATAAGACTGTACCTTAAGCATATGCATAATATTCTTTTACATTCTGCAGATAAAAACAGAAAAAAGCCTAACCCCTTACAAAAGGGACCAAGAACCATACCCATTTTTACCAGCATTACCAAGGCAAAAACTGCCACTGTCAGCTGCCATGTACCTCACTCACCTCTGCAGTGGGATGCACCTCTAGACATTCCTGGGATGCCACAGGATAGCATCCTATGGAACACATGGTGAAGGACCATCCCCCTCACAAACACCAGCCCAACAAATATAAGACCATCGTTATAAGGAAAAGGGGAAGACAGAAAATAATCTGCCTGTGCATAAATCCTTGCCAGGACTTTGCTTGTAAATGATTAACATCCCATGTTGCAGCAGGGATCCTGCTGTAACCCTGTGATCCCTGTGCTGAAGGATGTGGTTCTCTCCAAGGGAGACCTCGAGTCAATATCAAACCTGAGCAGCACCGAGGCTTCCGTTCCTGTGGCATCCAGCACTGTCTGCCTGCTTCCCCACATCCTCCACATGCAGTATTCTCATTCCCCACCCTTCTGTTCCACTGAAGCCTGCAGGAACCTTCTGAGTGAAGAAGTTTTATCTTCTTTCCCCAAAAGTATCTTCTAACTGGACACAGAATATTTCAGAGGTTGCAGAAATTAGACATGGGAGGGCAGGTACACATGAAGAGACAAAAGAGCCATTTACCAGTTTACTACGGCCATAAAAACACCACAAAGACACTGTTTCTGCACAAAAAGAAATGGGTTCCTGCTGTCTGAGTCAGTAGGCTCAGTGTAGGCATAAGTTCACTGCTGACATAGTTGATTTAGGACCCTTTGCTGTGATGGCAGTGTTGGTAAAAGCTTTAACCATAGTTTTTATGATGCTATTAAGTTTTAGTCATTTGTGGGTTTTGCAGTATATGAATACTGTAGATGCCACCTTAATTAAAAGGTCTTGTCATCCTGTGCAATTAAAAAGAGAAAATGTACTCTCCTATGAATAGCCAGGAACAAATTGAGCAAGCTGCATTATACACGCTAAGTACACAGCAATTCTGTGCCCCTTCCTGTATCACATCTATTCTCCAGCATTCAGTACTTTTTAATAATCCTGTTACAATGTTTTATGTTTAATTGACTTATGAAGTACCAGTGCCATGGCATCTCTGACCATTAACGTCAAATAAGTTAAACAAAGTCCTACTTTGCAAATGCATACAAACTTTACATACAGAGAGTACAGAAGAACTGCTGCATCTCAGGATTTTCATGTACAAACACCCACTAAAAGAGGGTGGTTTTTTTCATAAGAAAATATCTAATGGATAATCAGACAGTCTCTTCCCAAAGAGTACATAATAAGACAAAATCACTTTAAATGGACTTTAATACCCATACAATTATTTAGTTGGACAGCATACACACATAAAGTAGATCACACACATGGCATCCACAGCCTAAACATGAAAGTGCACTTCCACAGCTATCTACAAAGGATCCCAGCAGATGGTTACCAGCATGTGTGCGCTCATGTCAGCTGCAAACACATTCACCTTCATAAGTCTGGCTCATTATTTCAATTTTGACTCCAACTCAAGGTCTTTCAAGATAATGAAGCAGCAAGTGATTGGCTGCCTCGAGGTTTGTGCCCAGAGTAGAACTTCCTTCAGGATCCACTAGTAACTTCTGACTATGAGAAAAGTATATCCTACATCCATCTGCAGCCTATGCCCTTAATGCCCCAGGGCATTATATTGACAGGGCAGCAAGAAATCCAGGCACATCTCCCTGGGCCAGTTAGAGAGAAGCATTCTCAGGATTTGCTCTTGACTACAAAGTCCATGATATTTGTGGTGATTTCTGACAGACATTCCTGTAGGTCCATGCATCATAGCTCTTGTGTCTGGATCATAAAGAAACTGAACATATCCTCATTCAGAAGTCACGTACAATTCATGTGATCATTACCATTTGTTAAATACACCAGTTCCACTGATGTTAAATGAAGCAGAACCTCCTGTCTTTGGGCCTATTTTTAAAGTGATATAACTCCGTTGGAAAACTTGTCCGTTAAAGGTGCTAGGTAAGTTAGGCTCAAAAGGATGTTATCTCAGATGTCTTTACCATGTGACAGTCATTCCAATGAAAACGCAAAGTTGATGTAAGTATGGAAACCATTTTTTCCCCTTCGTCTTGCAAATAAGTAGGGTCTCCTGTTTTAGGGAGCTGACGCCTACCACCATCCAAACAAGTGGACTTAAGATTGGTACAAGACAGCGCTAGCTTGGGGACCGGGAGCTTACCAGCAGCTGAACAGACCATGCTCTCACCTCTCCGCCAGGGAAACAATTCTCCTCCCTGCCACACTCCCCCTCGGTGCTTTGACTCAAACAGGAGTTCCCCACACAGCTGCTCAAGCTTCTGGGAAGATCTTCACAATCTGCATAGAGGATCCTGGCTTGTTGCCTTGTCCCTGAAGTGCCCAGTGCTCCCCTACAGAAGGAAACTCCAAAGCTGCTCCTTGAAAGGAGCTTTTCCTCTTACATCCATGCCAACAGCCACCTTTGGGGCTTTGAGCCCTGCAAGTGCCTGGTTTCTGGCTGCTCTGAGGCTGCAGCTTCTCCTTTGAAGTGCAGCAGCCTTTAGGGAGCATCCTGGGGCGCTTCTGAGCTGCACAGGCAAGCAACAACTGCTGCAGCTTGGACAAGCATATGCTCCAGAGGAAGAGGCACATTCTAGATGAGGGATGAGCAAAGTTTGATCACAGATAAAGTAAAGGAGAAAGGTTTTTGAAGGAACTGGAGAAATACTAAGGATACAGGAGGCTTCAAAGCACAAAAGTGCAATCATCTTGTCTGTGATAGTGTAAACTAAGTATAAACTAATTAATAATCCAACTGGCAAGCTACTGACAATCAGAATAAACACCCTTAGGCATGGCTGCAAGACACAGGGTCCCACATGGACAGGAGCCCAGCAGCCAACTAGCAGCCAGTACAATGCCAGAAACATCCCATCCATTGAGCAAGGGTGATGGAACCACATCACAACACATACTGTACTGGCAGCACCCTCAGGGCTAATGATACCTCTGCAAAAGAGGCTGGCGGCAGGACTGGCCTTCAGAGTGCAAAGCAATAACCTAACGTTATTTGTATGTTGAAAAGACAGATACATGTGTATTACTATGCAAACTCTTATCAATTCCTGACGGTCTTCCCCTCCCTCTAAGCAGATACAGCTGTAATAGATGAGTAGTGCCCAACCACTGCTCAAGGACTGTTTGGAACACAACAACCCGGAATCACATCTTTGAACCGTGGGCATGAGACTGAGGGATATTCTCATATGGACATGCCTTGGAAGCTGGCACTGCTGAAGTCAATGACAGTAGGACAGAGTTAGTACAAAAGACAAAAAAACCCCAGACCTGCAAGCTGCAGTAAACTGACTCGAGAAGAAACGCACAATAGTCATCAGTAAGAGAGCTTGCCCCTCCTTCAGCATTAATGGAGCAAGCATGTCTCATTCACAGGCTGTGAGCAGCTGCAGCTCACTTCCAGCTGTCTGAATGCCCACTGACAACAGGTACAGACACACACAGGCTGTTCTTAAACCACCAGTAAGTGGACAGGACCAAGGCAGGAAGTTTGAATATAGATTAACTTTACTTATAAGTGTGCTACACATGGGGGAGGCTAAACCAGCTACTGCAACAGTCTCTTAGTAGGGCTCATGTCTGTCAAAGAAAGAATAATTCACAGGAAGTGGCTTCAGAGTGGATCAAAGCACAAAGGAGAAAGAAAATTATAATTTTGAAAAAGATATCCACAAAAACCACATTTGGGCAACTGTGGATTGGTAAGCTCTATTTCCCCTCCACCCTTCAACTGCAGCATCTGTCTAGTCTGAGCAGTATAAATACCACTTAGATACTAACTATGCCACCTTCTGTACAGCTCTGGGTAAATATACGCTGCTACATGAGATACAAATAGAAACATAATTAAAAAAACCAAAAAAACAACCAAACCCAAACAAAAAAAACCAAACCACAAACACTCAGAGTACTCCCGGATTTTACTGACCATCACCACTAATTTTTGCCTCTCACTACTGTTTTAAAGCATGAAATATTCTATAAAAACCTTTAAGTTACAATGTGAGAAGAAAGACTGCTGCATCACTTCCTATTTTCTGTTGATGAAGTATTCTAGACCACCTTTGTCCTATCATTTTACCTAAGTCAACTATATCCAGCATTCAGATGCACAACTCTTCCTTTTGAATTAGTGTGTGATCCACAACCCTTTGTGGATCCAGCCATGTAAGCCAAAATTAAAGGAGAAAAAAAAAAGGAAAGAAACCAACAGAGAGAAAAAGTAAGCAGGAAACTACTTGGCTTGAAACCTAGAGGGTGATGCCCCACGCTGCACAGGCTGTTCTCATTATCGAGCTCAGTTACTGATCCCTGTGTACAAGCAGGTTCAGTGCCTTCCTTTCTGGAGTGTACTGCCTGCTTTTGAACTTCAGATGCTGAGAGACTTTATGAACAGAGATGTTGTTTTATTTACTCTCAATTAATCATGCTCAACTGTAAACAAAGTGTCTGTTTTAGTTCTGTTGACAATTATCCACTTGTCAACATCTCCCTCAAGTACCTTCAGCATCTGGCAGCAGCACAAAACTGCTACATCAAAATGAACATTTTGTCTCAATAAAAAGATAGACGTGTGGCAGGGTTTCATCTGTTTTCTAGCCCATCAACAGTCAGGCTGTACTGTCACTGATGCAACCAGACAGTGGTCTATTCCTATGGAATATTCATTTACAAAGGGGGACGGAAGCCAAATTTTGTTTATATTAGTAAGGCAGACTCACTGAAGAAACAGGAGCCCCCATGTTTCCTCACAAAGGCAGAAGCCAGCCTTCCCTGCAGCCTGCTCAGTGCCTGCCATGGGCCTCCTGTTCTGCTGGGGCAGGTCCAGTTCCAGCTTCACCAGTTACCTTGCCAAAAGCTGCAAAGTAGGACTTGTTTATTTTGTGGTGTTCCGCAAATCCCAGTGTAAATGGAGACCACTTACTGGTGCCTCCCCAAATACTTTCAGTGTGATAATCTTTCCACTACCTGCTACATGACCTGGGCTTTTTTTGATCTCTGGGGCTTCTGTACTGGTTTGAATTTTACCATTTTAACCTTGTGAGATATAATTATTCCCATTAGGTAAAAATCCTTCCTACATTTTAACACAGTCTCCCTCGTGCTTAAAGTGAAAACTACAAAGTAAATGCAGACAGTCTGGCACCTTTTTGGTGTACAAACCAAAGCAAGGTACAAACTGGATGCTCCTTTTCTTTTGAGGGGAAGGAATCTTGTCAGGTAGCCTCACTAACAGGTGAGGGTTCCCCAGAGAACATCCCCTCACACTTCTGAGGCACCAAAGCTGCATGCCATGGCTCTGGCTATCTGAAATTGTTAATATTATTTGAAACTTGATCCCACTGTAGCAAAGTAACAGGAAAACCTGACTAACTTCACCGGAAATACCTCAGCCCTGTGCCTTTTCGCCATAGAACTGAGTTTTCTTCCCAGAATACAAGACTCAGGGGCGCAGGGGAGGGCAGGAGGCTCCACTGAACGTAGCGGTCAGTGCAGGGAGAGCGCATCCCGGTCCATACCTTGTTCTGGGCGGCTCCCGGCTTCGACAGCTCTCAGCTCCCGGCTGGTCTCGGCGGGGCCACCGCGCCCTGGCACGCGCTAATCAATCTCCGCTGTGTAATTGATTCTAATGAGCGCGGCTGGCTGGCTCCGCGCGCTAACGACCGCCCCAAGTTGGCGGCGGCTCCGGCCGCGCTCCTCGCCCGCAGCGCCCAGCTTGGCCCGGCCGGACCGCCAGCCTCCCCTTTAACCTCCTCCTTCTCCCTCCACAATTAATTGAGATATCTTTTATACTTGATGTGTTGTAAAATTAATGCCTAATTTATGTAATTAGTCAATTAACTGTAATTCTAGCATATGGTGCCAAATGCCCAGAAGGTATTCTTGTTTCCCAGGTACTTATTTTGATGTCATGAAATGCAGCTAATTAATTTTACATGCATATTAATTTCGGATCTATTTAGCGGCTCCCTTTGTGAAGGCAGATTTAATATTTGTCTTTCTAACCTTTTTGGGCAAATTCCGCGCTCGGTGTTGAAATGGAGGTGACTTTTAAAACACATTTCCATCGGTCTCCCTTTCCTCTGCGGAGCCTCTGCTGACACCGGGTCGATCCCTCCTGTGTGAAGATGCACAAGGGCTGATTATCTATAGCTTCCCGCACATCTATAACTGTCGCAAGATACGGCTATTGAATTTAAATCCGATTAATATTTAATATTAAACATTTCTGAGGGAATTTTTGTTTGTTTTTTGCAAAGCACAATATCCCACGGACATTTTTTTTTAAATAGCTGCTCTTAATACAATGCTCCTTGGAAAAATTATGAGAATTGAAGTATTGCCTAATTAGAAAATGAGCGAAATCCTGATCGCTGGCTTCTGATGTTCTCACTTCTCCTGATTGCGCTGAGCAACTGCGAGCCCGCTGCCAGTGCGCCCTGCGCTTGGCTGCTCCTGGCCTCGGGAAGCACTCGCGCTCCTCCCCAGCAAAGCGTTCAGGTTACGCTTCTGTCTCCGTCGGAAAGTAATCGTGTTAGATTTTGTCCATAATACTAGGAAAGATGATATTATGCCTCTTCTTTCTGCAGTTTTTTTTTTCTGCGTAGAGATTAAGGGGTTAACCGCATCGTGGGCTTTCCCGCTCCCTAGATGCTGAGAAAAGATGTAAGTAGAAAAAGAGATGAAACCCGTAGTCTACGCTTCAAATTCCCAGCGATACCCTTTCTCCCTTTGCTGCAGCAGCACTAATTGCCGCATTACACTTATCTCTGGGGTGAGGGGGGATAAAAATGCACCTGGCTGAAGGGCGCGGGACTCCGCACGTGGGGCGGGTGCGCTGCCGCTTCCCGGCCTCCCGCCAGCCCCGGGGAAACGCTTTCCTGCGGAGCGGCAGGGCGGCACTTCACTCTTTGGGGCGTCTACGCGAGTGCTGTGGCGTCATAAAACTTTTTATCCCCCTTTCTGGATAAATTAATGAGAAATTTAATTAATAAAATCAGAGAGTAGCGTAAGTGCTATGATAATGAAGTTAAATGAGCGCGCAGTAAAATATTCACTAATCCAGCACATTGGCAAATGCCCCCTTAATTCTGCTTAGCACTAAAAGGGTTTTGAGCACCATAATGAGATTCCTCTGTCTGCTAATTAATTGACACTCTCCTGAATATTCATATGTGCTAGCGCCAATACGTTCCTAATTGCACGGTGGAATGGATCTCAGAGGAAAGTAAATCGCCGTAGACTTAATTAAAATAATGTATGCCAGATCCAGCTCGCTGAAGACGAGACATTTGCCATCAAGCGGCGTAAGAAAGTGGCACCTGGTTTGTAGCGAAAAATGAGGAGAAAATCTTTATCCCTCCCAAGGTGAAGTCAGCAGGGGCTTAGAAGCGCCAGGCTTTTCAGCCTGAAGATCTGAAAGCGAGAGCTTCGCCTTCAACTACCGCTGTCACTGCCGCGACCCGCGAGGGCGGCGCGGAGCCCGTTCGCGGGCGGCGGGGCCGCGCACGGAGTAACCGCGCTCCGCAGTTCAGAGCGGGGGGAGCAGGCTCCGCACGGCGAGGTGGGAGAAATCTGGTCAGGGATGCCCTCTACAGAAGCGTTCGGGGAAAACCGTTTGTCTCCAGCGAGGGAGGGGAGGAGGGGGAGGCAGGGAAGGAGGGAGGGAGCAGCCACATTTGTAAACTTTTCCTTGAGGGGAATCCTGTGCCTTTGAAGCTCAGTCTCTGAATGGATTGTTCTTTGCACCTCCAGACTAATACTGTGAGCTAATATTGTACATTTAAATTGTTCTGCTGTTAAAAGCGTGGCAAGTTGCACTGAGAAATGAGTGCCTGCCGCTGCCTGGCCGCGGCCTCCATCCCGCGCCGGGGGAACGGGCGGTGGCTGCGCCCGGCGCGCCTCGGGGCTCGCTGCGGCGGGCAGGCAGGGCCCGGGCCCGCGCATCCCCCGCTGTCACTGAAAAGCAGATGTGAAGCGCTTTGCTAGGTCTTTTCCTTCCCTACCAGCTCAGGAAACGAAAAGGAAAATTGGTTTCTTGGAAAAGACAGCTTTTAAAAAAATCACCACAGGTTAGAAACTAAAAAGAGTTTATTTGAAGACATACAAATGCATATTTATTATACACATGTAGGCATTAACAATGTAAATTACACCGCCAGCACTTGCTGGTTGTTTATTCATTAGATCTTTAGAAAATCTACATTGCCTGCAGATAGCGGGATGATAATGTGAAATACACAAGCAGTTTACCCAGGCAGCTCCGCCCGGCTCCGCGCAGCTCCGCGCGGGACTGCCAACAGGTCCGCGGGGCTCAGCGCCGGCCCCGGGTCCCTTCTGCTGCCGGGGGCACTTCTTACAAGTATAATTCTACCTTGACGAGAAAACGGCCGTGCCGACTGAAACTGCCGTCACCCAAAATACAGAACAAGGGTTTTACAGGTCGCTGCTCGAGAGAGCGAACTTAGACGGAAATACTTCCTAGTAGAAGAAATACGAAAGGGCTCTTCTCTGAATGACAGCGCAGACATATCGCTCTCAGAGCCCAAAAAGCTCTGCCATTCCCAATGCCTCTTATTCCCATGTAAAATCTTTCCTCGCCAAAAAGGGAAAAAATCCTCTGTCAAATTCTATCCTCTTTAGTTGGTTGAATGCTGTATGACTACCATATCTCTCGATAATAAATAGGGATAAAAAAATATATGGGAAGAAATCGCTGCGGGGAAATATTTTCTAAAGTTAGATCCAAAGAATCTCTTCCAGGAATGAAATATTAAAGAAGGTTAATATGGTTTTTGCTGCAGAGCTGAGGGTTGATGGGAAGACGGGAGCTTTGCTGGCGTTTTAAGTATAGAGGCCGGGAGCTGAGACGGGCGGAGGATGTCAACAGATGTAAGGAAGCGATGGAAGCCAATGGACTCGGGAAACGCAGTCACCGCTTCGCCTGCAGCCGCCAGGCTGCCCTGTCCCCGTTCCGCCCTGCCCTCCCGCCCCTCTGCACGGGGCCCGAGCGTGCGGGGCGCTCCACCGCCGAGCTGCCTCCCGCAGCGCTCGCAGCCCCGAGCCGGCCCTGCGGATCCCCCTCGCCGCGGGGTGGGCGCTGAGCCCGGCCCGCAGCACGGGGAGGGGCGAGCAGCCCCTCTGCTTTTGCGGACACACGGCGTGGCCGAGGAAGCGCTGCCCCTTCCCCGTGGGACGGGCCCACACCTCGCAGGTGCGAGAGCCCGGGGGGGTTCTGGCGGGCGGTAGTGTCCTGTCCCGTCCCGCCGAGGAGCGGGGCCCTGCAGGGCCGCGGGGGCGGGGAGCCCCGCACTCGGGAATTGTGTTCCCTGTCCCTGGGCAGCTTGGTGGGTGGCAGCCGGTCGGGGGGCGGCGCGGGGAGGGGGCGCTGCGGCAGGAAGGGAAAGCGCAGAGCCCCGGCGCCCACACAGTCACACCACACCCCCCCACCGCGCTGCGGCTTCGCGGCGGCGACTTACGGATCTGTTTGCAAACATGCCCCCCGCCAACAGAGAAAAACACAAGCATTCAAAGTTCTGACCCTAATTAAAGCCCGGCTCGTTAAAGACTTCACACAATGCAGGAAAAAGTTTGCCCGAGCCTGAATTCCGCAAGCGGTTATTACCTTTGCTTATAAAGAGGGGAAATAACCGTAACGTGCGCGCCATTATTCTTGTGGATATGCAATTTAAAATCATCGTCAATTGTCATAAAAACATTTCACAATGTTTGTCTAAGTAATAATTTAGTCATTTAAAGGTGGTTTTGCCGGGTGACACGAACATGCAATTCAAGAAAGATTTACATTGCTTACGGATTTTGAACCGCCGTTCTAACTGGAGCGAAAACGGGACTCAGCCTAATATTTCTTTCTTTCTGGTTTTGCACGGAACACCAAGACAAGAGCAGAATGTGGGAGAAAGCGTGAATGGGATGAGCATGTCTTGTGAAAAAAGACTCACTACAAAAAATAAAGTTTATGAAACGGATGGATCTGGAAAGAAGAGTCCTTGGGAAAAAAAAAAAAAAAAAAAGAGAGAAAGAAAGAAAGAAAAGAAAGAAAAGAAAGAAAAAGGAAAATCAAGTTTGCTCCACCCAGCTATTAACCAAAACACAATACCTTTATCTGGGTGGTACTGCACAGAAGTTGATTCAGTTTTGACAATGTTGTTTAGCTATCATTTGCTATTTTGAATGAATGGGAGCAATCCCCCTTTTTACAACAGTTGTTTCCTATTATGGAGAGGTGCAGCAGTTGAGGGCAGACATGTGAAAGTGGCTGTTTGATTCCCTTTTTCATCCCCCTGACCCTGCCTTTGTCCCTCCTCACCCTGGGAATGTCACGCCTCACTACTTCACTTTGAGATGCTCTAGAAAGTGGCTTTGTTATTCCCTTTTAGACATACACGAAATTGTTCTCATTCCCCCTGCTGTAAAAGATACTTCAAATTGGGACTCGGTTCACAAGTGCAATGCAATTTGGCTTAGCTCAACCTTTGTTCTGCTTGTACAAATGACCAAACAGTGCACACATTATACAGTTGATCTACTGCTCCCTTTACACCAGAGTTAGCGGCTGGGAGAAAAGCAAGTTAATCCCTTCAATACTAAGGTGGCATTTTCAATATTTCCTACAATGTGAAAAGGAGAAGAGAGGGCAGCTTGAAATGCGTCATTTGTTTAAAAGGGAAGATTAAAAAGAAAAAGTTTGCGAGGCCTCCCCTGATACTTCTCCAAATAAATAAATAAACAAACCAACAAATCCCAACCGTGTAGATAAATACTTCAGCACCTCCGGGAAAGCAAGGGAAGTTTACCACAAAGACAGGCTCTCAGGGCAATAACGTCGAGACTCAAGCTGGAATCCGCGCTAACAGCACAGTACTTAACAAAACGCTGGGGAGTCACGGCTGATGCGCTGCCTGAGCCCGCGGCCCCGGCGCGCACCTGCGCGGCCCCGCGGAGGGGGGGGCCGGGCTGACAGCCCAGGCGGGGCAGGTGCTGGCGACGAGGGGCGCGGAGAGGGCAGTGCTGTGTGCCCAGCCCGGGCTCACGCACCCGCTGTAACCCTGGCACTTCTCGGAGCCGTCCTAGAGAGGTCTTGGGCACGTGGAGGGAGGGGAGGCAGAGGTGCTGCGCTTACCCGCGCTTGGATTTACCACCGGCGGCAGAGGGAAAAGAGCTCTCCCGGGAAACCGGCTCCGGTCAGGAACCAGGTGCTCCGGGACAGCCCCAGGACACGTGAGCGGGAACAACTGCCTCCGCTCAGGATTAAGGAATTCGGGTGGTCCCAGCGCGGGCTCTCTGCGCGCTGGACAGGGGCGAAATGGCTGCCCGGGTCCCGGGGCCGAGGCCCGATAGCGATGAGCTCGGGGCACGGGGGACCGCACGTCCTCGGGTGCACCCCAGGGGCGGCGCAGCGGGGCCGAGTGCCGACTCGGGCTGGCGGCGCTTGAAATCCCCGATGAGGCAGCCGAGGACAGCGCATATGGGCAACCGGCTCTAAGGAGGGTGACAGCAGCGAGAAGCGAGCGGGAGGTGACGGCAGGGCAGGGGCGGCCGAGCGCGCTGCCCAGCGCCGGGAGCCCGGGGTCCCGAGCAGCGCAGCCTGGCCCGGCCCCCCCCGGGCACAAAGCGCACTGCACATCCCAAGCTACCAGGAATACAGGTTTGGGGAACAGTTCTCAGTCCGGCCTTGACAGGCAGGGGGAGTTTGTTTAGTGCTCATAGGGAAAGGAACAAAATCCTTTTGAAAAGGCGCTAAGTAGTTTCACGCCAAAGTGGCAGATTTGGTGAAGAATGTGGGGTGGGACAAAGCCCCGCCGTTCCCAGAGCGGCCGGAGCTCTTCGGGAAACCGCACCAGGAATTCAAGCACACAGAAAAGCAGGAGACCCCAAGTATCTCGGCTTCCTTCTCTTTCGTGGCCCCCGAGAGGCAAAAGAAGCAGAACCATTACAAAAAAAAGAGGGCAAGGCTTAGCCGAAACGCAGCCACTACCAGCAGCCTGGAGTTGACTTTCCAAAACGGGGGAAGCTTGCTCAGAGCCTGGCATTGTGTTTTGCAGCCTAGGAAACCCTAAGAAGCTGGTACTTCCCCCCTCCTTTCTCTTTTCTCCCAACTGGTTTGTAAATATTAACAAGGTTGTGAGCTGTTCTCTCACACTGGGTGGATTTTTTTATCCTTGGAAAACTTCTTGGCTTCCCCCCACAGCCCCTCTCCCACTCCTCCCCTCTGCAAAGCTACACACCTGCTTGCAGCCACAAGGATTCAAAATCAATATTGTATTTGTCACTTTTCTGTCTCCTTTTCCTCTCTCAACAGCCCTGCTTGCCACTGAGGCGAATTGTGGATTTATGGAGGAAAATTAGCATAAATTATTACCAAATCTGTAAACGTGTGTGGTCTTGCTTGTGGGAAAGGGGGCTATTGCAAACCTTCCAAGCAGAAAGGTGGTCCATGATGGGCTCCATGCAAGGGCTGAATGGCTCTTGCATGAAATAGATTTCCATTGGGTTTACACATTGATATAATTGACTTATGTGTATTTTATACAGTTTTCCCAACACTTCCTCTGAGTTCCTTATTTGAATTAGACTTCAGAAAAATGTCTATTTGTTTTGGTTTTCCACACAATGGATTTGAATTCACTTTCACCTTCTCCTCCCTAATGCTGGCTTTCAAAGTAAAAGGCAAATGCTACAAGTTACATTTAAATCCTATATTGCCCAAGTCTATCATCTGTTGCTTGCTTAGCACGAGGTGGAACTTTGGGTATCAATTACTGGGACATTTTCGCCTGCCCTACCCTTCCACTTACACATTCCTTTACAATGGGGAAAAAAAAAAAAAAAAGGAAAAAAAATCGGGGGTCTTACAGCCATACCTCGTTTGCACTCGGAGTAGCAAATGACAATGGAAGTCGACTTTTCTTTAACTTTACAGCTTGCAGGTTCCTTTTTGCATCAGCGGTTGGTTTGGTTTAGTTTTTTCTTTCTTCGAAAAAAAAAAGGTACCGGAAAAAAGAGGAAGAAAAGTGTTTGTCAGTTTGTGAATTTTCTGAGCTGTCCTTCTGATAGGCACCCCAGGAGTGAACTTGGGCCGAGAGACAAAACCCGAACTGGGGGCATTAGAAGTTGGGGATGGGAGAGCTGGGGGTGTGGTGGTGTGGGGGGGAAGTGTCCCTTACACCCACGTATTTAGGGGCTCTCAATATAAAAATAAAAGCCTTCTGGCCGGTGTCCTAGGGGATGCTGGGAGGAATCTCTCCTCATTTCAGAGTATTGTCTTTCCTACCCTCTAACAAATGTCCATTGTCTCATCATCTCTTATGCCTCCCCCCTCACAAAAAAAATTTTTTTTGGAGGCTGCCTTCCTGCCCTGCCCGGCTAGATGAAGCATCTCGGAGCCGGTTAACTGAGCAAGGCAGCTCCCGGGCTTTGAACAGCACAAACACTCCCGGGCCCCTCTCTGCAAGGGGCAGAGGGTGGCATGTGGCAGGTCTTCCCCCCCAAAGGGCTCGTTAGCTCGGCAGCGCAGGGCCGGTCGGCTTCTCGGATTCCTAGAACCACAATTATTTACTCATTATTCTCTAAACGACACCCTGCTCCGAGAAAGAGGGATTAAATGGGACCAAGGGCAGCCGGGTTGGGACGAGGGGAGCACGGTTTAACACACACGAGGTCAGCGCTAGTCGCGGTGTGAAATGCGGTTTGAGGCTCCTGCGAGGTTTGAGGGAGCCCTGCTTGATGGGGACCGTCCCTCCTAGAAGACTCCAAGGCTCTCCCAGAGCCCGTCTCACAGCAGCCGCGCTGCACAGAGCCGCTGCTGCTCTCCCTCCCCCAACCCGGCTATTTTTGCTGAATTAAGAAGGTGACATTATTCTTCTTTTCAAGTACTTCTGTTAATATTGAAAAACGTGCGCTTGCATTTCAAGCGCGCGCGCTCAGCCTCAGCAGCCATTTCAATATTAATGAAATTGTTTAATCTCCTAAATTCATCGTGTTTAAGTTACGTTTTGGTGAGTTATTGACCGACTCCGAAAATATTGTTAATGGAGTTGATGTGTATTCACCGCAAAAGCTCTTCCTCCCCGGGCTTGCAGCTCTCGAGACAATCTTCAGTTCTGGCTCTAGGGTGACAGGATGCACCGTAGCCTCGGGAATATACATCATACAAACTTCCCTTCTGTGCCAGGGCAAGCCTGGGACCATCCGGGCCTGATCCTCCCCCCAGGACATACGGCTGGCAGGGAGTTGCTCGTCTGGGCTGCGGTTCCAGGATCGGGCCTTGGTTCCTGGGGAGGAGGGAGTAGCATGCATCAGAGAAAGCCGCAACTCGGGTGTTGCATGCCCTGCCTGCTCCCACACACACAAGTGCGCACGGAGAAGCACACAGGCAGGCGAACAGGCTGAGACACATCACGCAAATCCCGCAGAAGGCGTCGAGTTGACGATGTTTAGCACAGCGACCGGTGACATCGACTCATTAGCCCAGACCAGCTCCGCGGGACCGCCCAGCCTCGAGGCCGGCCGGCCGGCCGGGGGGCGTGCAAGCGGATCCTCCCCGGCCCTGCGAGCAGAGCCGCGGCGTGGAGGGCAGCTCGTTACCGGGCGCACCAGCTCTAGCCGCGGCCAGGAGCCCGTTCGCTCTGGTGTATTGAGAGTAACCCCCACGGCTTTACACTAACAGGTTCGCGGAACTAGAGCAGCGGTCCTGCGTGGGCTGGGGCGGGGTGGGAGGGTGGTGGGGGGAGAGTAAGTTCCCGAGGCGGCCACCGAGGAGCCCCGATCTTACCGCTCCTCGAAAGAACCTCCGCTAGGGGAGAGCGGATTTGGCAGAGAAAGTCTCTCGTTACAGGGAAAAAGGCTCGCCTTAAGTTAGCCAACAATACAAACCAGATAACAATGCAGAACAAACAGAATACCACAGCCAAGCAATTTCCATGTCAAACATCCCACTGCTCAGTACCTCCATTTGTAAGTGCGAATTGCAGACTAAGCTTCCTGCAAAGTCCACAGAGAGGTTAGTGCATACCTTCCCCCCCACCCCCAGCCACCGGGTACCATCGCACTGCAATTCCGCTGGCGGAGCCTTTTCACCCCTCGCCTTGTCTTCAAATGGAAATGATTCCCATTGGCCCAAGGTGTCCATGTAAATAGGTGTAAATGAAACCAGATTATGCCTTTCTCTCCAGCCCCCTCCTCCCCGCTCCCCTCCCCCTGCTCCCAAGGCGATTGTCATATGATAGCAAAGAAGTGGCACATTAATGAAGCGCCTCTACAGGGGTCTTTTCTGCTCATGTCACCACATAAAACTATCAGATGGTTAGAGGAAGGACATGGAGGCAACTACTTAGCTCATCGCCGCTGCAGAGAAGCAAACAAGCCTCTGCTACAGTCCAGCTGCCGGTGGTGTAAAAGAAGCTGATTCAGCCCACGGAGGCGAAGGGAGGGGTGTACAAGAGGATTCCCAAAACCAAGCCAGCTCGCTGCCTCCTCAGGACTAAACCGGAGCAGCGCGGCCACGAAAGGAGCGAGAGACACGCCGGAGGAGTGGGGTGGGAAAGAGTCCGGTCTCCCAGCTGCGCGCCGGATGCGGACTGTCAACTTCCAGCAACTTTAAGGTGGGCATATGCAGGGGCTGGCATGGAGTTGGGTGGGAGACGAGGGGAGGGGATGGGGTCCCCTTCTCTTCTTCGAGACCAGAAGACAGAGCTATCACTAGAGTAACTTTACGGACGCGGGCTGCTGCGGGAAGGCCAGGCTGGGGGAGGCCGGAGCTGGGAGAAGCACATCACTTTTCCCCTCCGGCTGTACAGGGCTCCGGGCTGTCTTCTCCTGCCCTCATCCGCGCCCCCCCCCCCCCCCCCTTCGCCCCTCCTTCCGAGGGCTGAGATCCACCGTGCCCCTTCCCTGTGCCCTTCTCTCTCCAGCCCGGCCCCAGACCCATCGGCTGACCCGACTGGGTGTCCGTGCAAATCCTCTCGGACTCACCCCTCTACCCCCTCCTCCCGCCCCCCTCCCCCTGTCGCTGCCCTTCTGCAGATCTCCGCGGATCGCCTAGCGAAGATGCCTCGCCCGGGCAGAAACACTTACAGTGATCAGAAGCCTCCCTACTCCTACATCTCGCTGACCGCCATGGCGATCCAGAGCTCCCCGGAGAAGATGCTGCCCCTGAGCGAGATCTACAAGTTCATCATGGACCGCTTCCCCTACTACCGGGAGAACACACAGCGCTGGCAGAACTCCCTCCGCCACAACCTCTCCTTCAACGACTGCTTCATCAAGATCCCGCGCCGCCCCGACCAGCCGGGCAAGGGCAGCTTCTGGGCTCTGCACCCCAGCTGCGGGGACATGTTCGAGAACGGCAGCTTCCTGCGCCGCCGCAAGCGCTTCAAGGTGGTCAAGTCGGACCACCTGGCCCCCAGCAAGCCAGCCGACGCGGCGCAGTACCTGCAGCAGCAAGCGAAGCTGCGGCTCAGTGCCCTTGCGGCCACCGGCACCCACCTGCCCCAGATGTCCACGTACAACCTCGGCGTGTCCCAGCCCTCCAGTTTCAAGCACCCCTTCGCTATCGAGAACATCATCGCCAGAGAGTACAAGATGCCCGGGGGCCTCGCCTTCTCCACGATGCAGCCCATGCCGGCCGCCTACCCCCTCCCCAATCAGTTGACTACGGTGGGCAGCTCCATTGGCACGGGCTGGCCCCACATGTACAGCTCCGGCATGATCGACACCGCCACCCCCATCTCCATGGCCAGCAGCGAGTACGGCGCCTACGGCGTGCCCATCAAACCGCTCTGCCATGGTGGGCAGACTTTGCCGGCCATCCCCGTCCCCATCAAGCCTACCCCTGCCGCGGTGCCGGCCCTGCCCGCCCTGCCCGCGCCCATCCCCACCATCCTCTCGAACTCGCCGCCCTCCCTCAGCCCCACGTCCTCGCAGACGGCCACCAGCCAAAGCAGCCCGGCCACCCCTAGCGAGACTCTCACCAGCCCGGCGCCCGCCCTGCACTCCGTGGCGGTGCACTGACCCAGGCCGCCTGCACGGACGCTGCCTTCTCCCAAAGTTTCCTCGGAGCCCTCCTCCCTCCCCTTCTCTCTCTCCTTTCGCTTCTTTCCCCTTTCGTCTCTACTCTTCCTCGAAAGCAGAGACAGCACCCCGCGGGAAACTGAGGTTTGCCGTTCGCGTGAGCTCCCTTTCCGGCTTCGCCCCTTCAGCCGAGCCCTCTCTCGCGGCTCGGCCTCTCCCCTGGTTCAGAACTTTGTTTTCCGTTCTTCTGAGGCGAAAGGAACCGGCCCGGCCCGCCCTCTCCCGCCCGGTAGGAACTGCCACTTGCATCGCTAGTTTTCCAAAAGTACTTCAGGCATCTTCGATTTGTCGGCGACCAGGCAAGCCTGGCTCGGCAATGCCTCTTTCCCTTCCTTTGTCTGGGGAAAAGCAGGGGTTTATACAGGACCTATCTTTAGTACCATAAACAAGGATGGCTGCTGTGTCACTGCATGAAAGCAGCGACGTTTCCAGCCTCCAAGCAGCAAAGGCTTGGATCTTGGAAACGCCGGGAAGTGCTCGATGTCCTTTGTGTGGGTGCGTGTCCCGTTGTTCCGCCAAGGGCAGGGTTCCGGCGGGGCAGGGCTGCGGCCCCACGGGCTGAGGCGGCCCCGAGCAGGAGCGGGGCGCGGGCGGCCGCGGCCCGCAGGTGAGGGAGCGGCGGGGGCGGTGCGGAGCGGAGCGGGACCCACGCGACGGAACCGCGCCGGGCCACTCACACCACACCTATAATGTTTACAAAGCGCCTGTTTTAATGTAAATACTGAACTTGCATCTGTACTGTAAATCAGATGAGGTCCTTTTTGCAGTACCTGTTGTAACGTGGATGTTTACTGTAGTTTTCAGGTGAAAGAGAAGGAGGAGTTGACTTGTCTGTTAACTTCTGATTAACCCGAAGGTTTGGGGAGCTGAGGCTTTCTTTGTTGTTGGTTTTTTTTGTTGTTGTTGTTATTTTTTAATTTTGTAGCTATTTATTTCATAGCTTAAAAACAAACAACAACAATAATTATAATAAAAATAAACCTGTTACCAAGCACATGACCCTACATAGCTTAAAGAAAAGCTGCTGCAGTCACTGATAAAATGTGGAAAAGTAATACAACAGCAGGTACAAACTGTGGAGGTCATCCTGATTTCTGCTGGAGCTTTGCAGACAAGAGAGAGGGGGCTAGGGAAACTGTAAATGTTTGTGCATATGAATGATTATAAAATGTGTAAAATGCACTTTTGTTTGATATACTCCTTTCTAGTTTAAGGTAGTTTGCTGGAAACTGAACTGTTGTTCTGTTGTGAACTGCTTAAGTTAAGGAAAAAAAAAAAAAGAACACCCCTCTCCAAACAGCATTAGTGTCTATCGAAACTGTAAGGACATTTCTTTTTAACTTTTTTTTTCCCTGTACAGAATAAGCATGGCATTTTAAATATTGGTGTTCTTGTTCCCAGCATGTGTGTTTTAAGACAAAGGTTAAAAAGTGTCTACGTTAAATTATGAACCTAGTCGTCCAAATAATATTTTCTCATTAAAATATGTAAATGCAGATTTAGTTTCTTATTTGTCTTTTTAAAGAGTTTACACGAGAAAAGTAAAAACATTACTTCATTATGAAGGAATGGTGTTATTCCAATATTTAGATAATCTAAACAGCTTTTTCACGCAAGGTTACTATAAATATAGTTATTAACATAGCACAACTTCTTAGATAAAATTGTCATTATTGCCAGTTTAGCAAAGGGAGAACTTGTCCTGTGGGGTTTATATCTATATATCTACACATCTATGCATACACACACACTGCCTTTGTGCCCTATACACCTACACCGAATATAAACACATATTACATTCATGCCTATGTGTATGTATACTTACTCCCAGTTACACTTTCTCCAAACAGTATAAAAATTAGTAAGCTTCTGCAATACAGAGCAAACATTAAAAAATCTTTAAAGAATTAGTTACTTTTTTAAGACTCAGAACACTGAATTTTTGTCAGTGGTGTTTTTTCTTACAAGTGGCATTGCAAAATCTTTTTTGAGTAAAAGTGAGCTGTTGTAGCCTTTTACCTGGCGTTTAAACCTTCTCAAGCACAAGTTAGTCCAACCACTGCTAGAATTTCTCCGTCCTTATTGATCAACACTTTCCAAAACCAGTAGTTTGCAAAGTGTAACACAATTATACCTGTTTTTCTGTAATTCGATACACAGTCCCTTTTAAAAAGTAAGGGCAAAGTAGCTACAATGAAAACTGGATTCTGGGCACTTTCTAGTGGGGTTCCCCAAATCTGCTAGGGATTTTACAAAGATTCTGCAACTGTTGAAAATTATAGAAGCCATCTAGTGAAGTGAGTAAATAAGTGGCTTGGAGATGAGGCATTCTTCGAGCACAGTTACAAGACAACCACATGCTGAAGTGCTTACTAGCAAGAAAACGACATTGTATTCTAATGAAGCGACAGGATTCAGGAATTCTACGGCAATGATGTTACAGAGGTGTTGTCTCTGACTGATCTCTCTCTGAATTTCTGGATCATAAACGCAGTAAGTGACATCCTCATTTCCTTACTACATACCACAAGGTCCTTGCAAAAGTTTTAAGATTAATGTAAAGGGCAATTAATCCAGTTGGGACCTTTTTTTTTTTTTTTAAAAGAACGGATCCCACACACAGAAAAAAGGTGGAAAATACATGAATCATTGGGCTGATTAAAATGCATGAAGCTGCTAAAGCTTGTCAGACGGGGGACAACTGAACTCATTCATCAAGTCCAACCCACGATTATATCAACACGATCAGTTAAAGAAAGCATTCAAAACTTATCACCAGATCAATGGACACATAACTCGACAAACTTTTCCTAAACAAGCGATGACCTACATTTTTAGACAACGAGGATGCTTTTTCTCCTTCCCTTTTTTCTTTAAAGATCTAGCAGTCAGAACAAATCCTCCAAGATGAAATCCGAGCTCAACTAACAAGATGAAGCTGCACTTTTAGAGGTTTTTTTTAAACTATATAGTAACGGCGGATATAAAGGTCTGAAAAGATGCCCCAAAGCAAAATATTTTCAAAAGGTGCAATAGTTTTCTCGCTGCACAATGTGAGTGTGTGACTCGCCACCGTACATTTATAATGCCATTTTCCTCTTTATCTCTGCGATTGCCCGAGACTGCCCAGGCCCAGGGACCCCCCTGGCCACCGCGCCCTCTCTCGCGCCGCGGCCGCCAGCGCGCAGCCCGCGGGGCCGCCGCGCTCTTCCGCGCATCTCCTCCCGCGCCCCCAAATGTTGTGTTGCTGATTTCAAACAAATACGCAGCTCAGCGCGTCGCTTGAATTTACTGCTTTGACTTGTTAAATCTCCCTAATGGCTCAAGTCCAATGTCAATAAACACAGATCTGAAATAGAGCAGCAACAGACAACAGCGCGGAGGGAAGGGGCGAGGTGGGGCGAGGGAATCAGCCGCGGCCGAGCTCTCCGTAGTGTTTAGACATTTCGTGGGGGGTCGGGGGGATTCTTTCTTTTTTTTATTTTATTTGCCAGCGAGACACTATAAGGTAGGCGTACTTAATGCAAAGACACCGTTCCTTCTAGGCAAAAGCTCTTTTCTTCCGGAGGATGGATTGGAGCCCGGCTGTGCAAGGTAAGCCCGAGAACCCAGCCGGGCTTGGCGGCTCGGGGATGTGCTTCATGTCAGCGCATGGTACGTGAATCCTTTCTCGGCGGCGTATTTATTTTTTTTTTTCTCCTCCTTTTTTTTTTTTTTTTCTTTTTCTTTCTTCTTCTTTTTTTTTGGTTTTGTTTTGTTTTGTTTTCTCTCCCCTCGACATGTGACAAGACACCACCCCACAGGACTGAATCCTCTATTGAACACAGCCAGCTCTTTCTCACTCAGAATATTTATTTTCTCTTGAACCGCGCCTTGCAGGGAAGGGCGGTCTGTGCCAGGTAGGGAGAAAAGAACTCCCCGGCGACCCCTGAGAGGGAGTTTTATGAGCCAGCCTTTTTTCAAAAGTGGTCCTTGGGAAAGCGAGAAAAAACTTAGCAGCTTCATCAACTTCAGTGCCGAATTATCTCAGAATCTTAATATAAATGTCACTTTGTGGGTTGCTTGTGGTTTTTTTTGTTTTGTTTTTGTTAACAAAAAGAAACCGAGGCTGTGAAGCCTTGGAGGGGCTGTATTTGTTTCTTTTAAACTAACAACAAATTATCTAATTAATATGTTTCAATTACAGCATGAAAAAGAGAGGCTTTGGACCGCCTGCAGTGGGTTTACAATAGCCCCAGAGCCCACTATAAGAATTTACAATAACTTCACATCTGTTTCTTTATTTCCCACTTTTTGAGTCTAAAACTCCTCTTGAAATCACTTCAAACCGTGGCCCAAGTTATGAAATATGGTCTCTCTGCCAGGAAAAAAAAAAAAAGGTAGAAAGAAAAAAAGGACAAAACTTTGCAGATCGAGGCTTCATTTGCAAGCTAGAAAGTGAAAGCCCCATTGAAGAGCATTAAACAAATATATTAGAATTCTGTCACTTTATGCAATTGAGTAGATCAAATAAAGGGTCCCAGGCCACTTCATTCACTCTCATTCACTTGAATAGAAAATGCAAAGAATAGCAAACCTAGACTGGGCCACCGATGTAGATTTAGCCCTTTTTTTCTGAGAGACAAAAAGGCTGAATTTTCACAAACACATTGCTGACTCGGGGACTAGGAAACCAGCACTGAAACCCCTTTGGAATTTAAATTCATTTTATCTTCCTCTGTCTTTCTGGGTCCCATTGCGCTACAGGGTGAGTTGCGCTGGCACCCTTGCTTGGAAAAAAATACAGCACAACAACAACAACACAAAAGGAAAAAAAAAAAAAAAGGGGGTTCCTGATTTATCCAGCACAGCCACAGTACAATTTGGAAGGTGACGTTTATACTTGCAGAGAGAAAAGAGGGAAGAGCCGCCCTTTGCCCTAAGGATCGCAGTCCCTTCTCGAAATGCCTGGGCAGAGGGGTCCTGCCCGGCTGCTCTCCGGGGCTGCCGCTCTCGGGGCTCTGCGCACACCGGGGCTGCCACACTCAGGACACCCGGCACACCGGGGCTGCCGTGCTGCCCGGGGCCAGGGCTGCGGCCGGGGGAGTGAGGGGAGACCCTCCCCTTTAGGCAGTGCTGGCCTTGCCCCGGCTATGCCCTCAGGCGAGGCCGGGCACTGTGCCCGTGCCGCACATAGCAGGGCATGGCAGCACAGGACATGGCAGCACAGCCGTGTTCACCTGTGCCAGTGCCTAACCAGGACGCAAGCAACGGACAGCAGAGACACAGCCACTGTTTTCACAGCGGGTGGACCAGAGCGTGCCAGCTGCTGTATCGGGACTAGGTGACCCAGCCCTTCCTTCTGCAGATTTTGCATGTGAAGGTTCCTTGTCTGCCATCCTTCCTCTGCTGAGGCCCTCAGCACTGAGGCAGCCAGAGCAGGGCAGAGCACCTCGGCATCCAAGGGAGGGCTTCGCCTTCTGCTCCCTTACGTATTTCTAACATGGCCATGCCAACGTGTCTGAAAGGGTAGCTCACACCACAGCTGTAGGTACTACTAAATAAAGGCTCTTGATTTTGCACTATTTTGTAGGTCCTCAGTATTAATTAAGTAGTAAGTAGAGTATTTTGCATTAATTAGAGCAGCTCCTTAGAGAGACGTTACAGCCAGGACTAATCTTATACCACAGGAAAACGCTCAGCATTTCCACTGCCCCCAACTACCACAGAGAGCACAGACCACCTGCATGTACTGGGCTTGTTTGCAAACACTAACCTGTAGACATTTTTCCCAGGGATGACATTAAGGCACTTTGACGGTTGCAGCTTCCATCCTCCTTGCTTGCTTCAATGGCTACTAGATAGGCAATAAGTAAGTAGGGACTGAGTCCAAAATCCAGACCTGGTTCTAGTCCTAGGTGTGCTCACCAGCCTTGGCAGCTTAAGGTACCTTCTCAGACTTTGAAAACCTTTAGTACAACTGCTTCATGCCAGAGGATCTGGGAACTCTTGCTCCCAAGGCTGTTCTCATGAGCAGGCCCACATGTTAATTCCATGTTTTAACAGTCTAAGCTACTAATTAGGGTGCACATTTATTCCTATTATCAGCATTACAAATGAAACAAGCAAAAAGTTACCAGAGCCTGTGTTTTGGAATACCTGAACTTGAAAGCACACCAAGTCATCCAACTCTGGCCAAAAAGAGCTGCTTCAAAGGTTAGGTCAGACAGGAAACTCTGCTGCAGAATATCAAGGTGGACAAAGCACCCATCTCAGAGCAGGGAAGACAATTCTCCACTGCTGGCCACAGACGGCAACCATTTTTTCCCACAATTGCAAGCCCACCTCTTCCATACCACAGAAGGGCAATTTTTTACCAACTTGAGCAATATCACCATCGGATTCTCTCCCACCTCTTCCTGTATTTCTCTCCTGCATGGGCACGGGCACTCTCTCTGTGGATCTGACTACCAAATTTTCACCTCAGCTTAATGACGTGTGTTCCTGGGAGGAGACTACTGAGAAGATGAAAGATGCCATCAGCATCCCAGGCTCTTTAAAACGTTTTTGCCTTGTACCTTGGAGACATTCCTCCCTGAAGGCTAATGGGGCATGGACAGTTCCTCTGGGTCTTTCCCACTGGAGTGCTGGACCCACGGAAACACAGCTTTGTGTCTTCTCTCCCTGAGTTCCTGCCTCTCCTTAGCTTTTCACAGCGCTGGGCTATTCAGACCAGTGATGAGCCCGCTCACTCACAGAAGGAGGGGAATAGGCCTGCACGGGGATCTGCTGAAGGAGACCACGAACAGTTTGTGTTTCATCTCAATTTGTGCTGCATGCACTTGAGCCCTCGTTGAATATAATTTCATAATTAACCCATATAATTTTCAGGTTAAAGAAGTTCTCTGGAGAACAGGGAAGAGGATCAAGAGAGGGCTGATCCCTGTTACAAGTAATTTGGCTCCAAACTGCTGGTTTGTTTGCATCTGTGAGAACTCTAACAGACAGAGAGAGAGGAATTCTAACAGACATGAAAGCAGATTTGAATGACTTCTACACCTGCGGAAAGTTGTTAATAGTCATCTTCATTTCTTTATTAAGCTAGAGCTTCCTCATTTTTGCTAGACCCAGAAGGGTTGGGTATATCTGGAGGCTCAGGGAAGCAGACACACTCCTGAATGTACACAGGGACAAGCTGGACCACCCTGAGCTGCTCTCCTCACAAACCAAAGGCTGTATTTTTAAAGTACCTTATATTCAGTTATTCGTGATTTGCAAAACTGGCACCAGTAGTTGCTCCTGAAAAATGACAAGTACTGTGCATGGCAGAGGAAGACACACAAGTCCCACAACCGACAATTTGCCAGAGGGAGGCTCATCCCTTCTTGCTTGACCTGTCACTGCTGAGTTTTCTCATCTCTCAGGCATAAAGTCCTGTACTTACAGTGCAGCTCACCCAAGTCATGCTTGCAAATGCCTTATACACTAAGGGTGGGGTTCAGGGTAAAAATTTAATTGCATAAAAATCCACAGAAAATTCCCAGTGAATTAAATAGAGCAAGAGTTTTGCTGTCAAGGTTTCTCAGAGCATTCAGACCATTTTCTAATTAGGTAAGTAATTTATCTTTCTCTCAGTTTGGGGTCACAGTCAGTGGATATGGAAGGTAACATGCAGCTGTGCACAGGTGCCCTAATGCTGAATGGACATGGGCAACTCTGAAAGCTTTGGAAAATGTCTACATTCTTTGTCATTTTTTCTTCAACTCTTAGTCCAGTGCTTTCAGACCATATGCCAGAAACCTTTTTTTTGCCTCAGATGCACAAGAACATGCCAAAGAGGGACCAAACCCAGACCAAACCATGGGGCTCTATGTTGCTCTCTGCCTATAACAAGTTTTGGGGGTTTTTGATGTTTTTTTTTGTTTGGTTATTTGGTTTGTGGTTTGTTTTTTTTTTTAAAATTTTAATTTTATTTTTATTTGTTCCCTTTTAAGTTGGTTGGTTTTTTTGGTTTTGTTTATTGTTTGTTTTTTAATTCTCAAAGGAAGAAAGGACAGCTCATAATCCATTTTTAGGATGCTGCTAGGATACTAATCTATCTGCACATTAATAAAGTCACAGTCCTAAATATTTTTTATAAAACTCTAGAAAGTTTTAAGAAATTATTTTTTCTGAGTTTTGACTCCAGTTTCTCAATGGTGAGGAATTTCTCAAATCCTTTTGCATCAAAGCCACATTATCCACTTCTCATCAGTAATACCTCAAACAGATTTCCTCCCTCCTTTTCTGAAAACAAATCGATCACTGGAAATTCTCCAGCATTCAGGTTCTCAAGGATTGTTAAGCAAAACATCAGGCACTGTAAAACCTTTGATAAAGTCTTACTAATACTGGATTTTCTTCTGAAAGCATGACTAAAAGAGCTGGTATGAAGTCCTGTGAGGAATCCAGAGAGGATTTAGCTAAATCAGAGCTGTAGGACTGGTTATGTCCACACAGGGGAGACACCAGGGCCAGAGAGGAGCAGCAAGAGCACAAGAGGGGTGAAACTCCTGCTCTGCCCCCACACAGCCAGCACTGCTCAGCACAGCCTGGAGAATGGACACCAGCAGCTGGAATCAGGCAGGAGTTGACTACTCTGAAATTACCTCATTCTCTTCCTCACTCCTTAAGTGAAAAAAAGGAGGGACAATGAACAGTAAATTCCATTGTCTGTACATAGTTGGATATTACCATTTCTCTTACTGCCTATGTATAGTTATATATTATAATCCCTTTATTGTAAGATGGTTTGAGATAAGTCTTTTGAAAGCACTGGCTCATCTTGCAGAGCCTTGCTTTTGAGGAATTTGGGTTAGGGGTTTATTTCCTTTTTTTTTCTTTTTCCCTGTCAGAAGATGCACAAAGATACATCTTTTTATCAGCTTGGCATTACTCGGAGATTTTTCCATAAGCTCAAGATCAGGCTCTTTTGAAGTCATTGCACAGGAATCACCAGGGGCACCTATTGCATGTTCAGATGAAGGCTTTCCACTGGAAAATAAACTCCGTTCTGCCTGTAGCACTCCAATTCTATCAAAGTGCTCCTCTTTCTCTATCTGCATTGATGTGTCCGAGTTGTATTTCGGAGAGCAGCATTTTCCTCCTAACTGGTCACAGGCATAAATTATAAAACAAAATACATTTCTAAAGAGAAGTAAAGCCTTGTCAGACCACGGAGTGTCTGACAGCCATCAGATCACACAGCCACCCAGAACATTAGAAGAGAAGAAAGCACATGAGACATCTAGCACTCTCGATCCCTCATTAGCCCTCCCTTTGCAGAAAGGACTGTGTATATCTAAGTGCTGCTTTTTCTTTTGTTCAGAATATCCAAAGCCCCTTGACATTATTCTATTTTCCTGAGCATTCTCCTTTGTTAGATCCTACAACTAAATAAAACAAGCCAAACCCCAAACTGTTTCTCCATGATCAAGCTCTTATTTCTTTCTTTCCAAGTAAAGATATACTGCTTAAAAGGACAGTTTTGGGGTCAAATGCCGCTGCAAAGAAACTCAATGGGATGAATTTGGGTCAGTAACAATGCGTTCCTTAGTTCTCAATGCAAGTCAGGGAGGTTATGGTTCTGTGAATGTGGATGTGGCACAGTTGGGTAGGAGGTCAACAGCACAGAGTTAAGTACTATTTTCAGCATTGTCTTCTCCTTCATCCTTTTGAGGATACAAAGCAGAAGCTGTCAGTATTCATCCACTTGAGCTCTGGAAATACTTCTTAGGAAAGCTGGGAACTGATCTTGCAGAAAACCAGCAAGCATCATTATATAAGCCTGGATCCTCAGAGTATCCTGGCATAAGGTGGAATTCCCTGTATCTCTCAGAACAGCAATGGTAAAAGCCTTTCTCCCTGGAGTGGGGGATGCAAATCGCGCCTGTCCATTTCTTCACAGTGTCAGAATAGAGGAAAGCCTGTCCCTTGCACTGCAGACCTTGAGGCAGTGGTTTTGGTCATTTGTTTTGTGTTAGCTCAGGTAATTCACATACCAGTAGCAGTACGAGGCTTCAGGGAGGCTGATTTATCTCTCAGAAGCTCCAAACCACAGCCTCTCACTGGGTGTTAGAAAATGTTCCACTCTTCCAAGCATGCTACACCATACACTGTAACCTTTCTCTCTTTGCATTAGTAAACAGTAACTGTAAATTTGAAAAGAGAAAACTTGTTACAAATCTTTTTTCATTCTGCCTAAACCTTCTTTTTACTCTGATGGAATTATGATTGGCTCATATTGTCTGTATGGAGGAAACCCCCCTAATATACTGCTTTAACTAGAGTAAATGGATGGAACAAACACTAAGCTCTATAGCAAGCTACCAAATCTCCTTTGTGTGCTCCTTATTTCAGCCCAGCAGAGCTGGTGTCATTTCAGTCATGCAGAGCAAGACTGTCAAACACAAATTAATGTACAAAGTTCCTGTGCTGCCAAGGTATGTATGCAAGTACCTACTATGTGCACAGAAAGCATCAAACCTTTTAGGCTCAAGCAAATGGGCATGAAAACGTCACCCATTTTGTTTTATTTTCAAAATAAAATTACATTTCTCAATTCCTGTGGACAACTCAAAACTCTGGGCAATAAGGTACCATCTGTTTATTTGTTCCTTGCAAGGTAGCCAGCAATGCAAAGCAGCATACACAATGGTGTAAACCAAAGGATTCAGACTATTCTTGGATGTTTCCATTTCATCTTTCATTTGCTGACATTGTGTAATTAATACAAAATCACTGGAAAAATCAACAGTCTGAAGAAGATCTGCTAAAATATTGCTATTAAGTGTTTTCGCAACTAGTGGCAGCATCCAGACCAAGACACAAGGAAAACTTTAATTTGTTCTTACAGGCCCTCTCCATGACCTTGGTGGGAACAGTACTAGGATTTCATTCTGGAAGTTCTGTAAGGAGCTATTAGTACTGACACTCAGGGATCTTTCTCTGGACACAGAGGCTTTTCAAGATTGTACATCCCCATTCTTTATGCTGTTATCCTTTCAGTCCACAATACAACTCCCACTGATCTCAGTGGGGATGGCTGACAGAAAGCAGTACTGAAAAGCACACTGTAGTGTAAGCACTGGAATACATTTACCTGATTCCCTACAGATAATGGCCTTTGTTCCCTAAACTATACCTGCCTGAAGAGCCCTCCCCTCTTATTTCTGTGTGATAACCTACCCAACAAGAGCAGAGGGAACAGAGCTGCCTGCTGATCTGTCAGAGGAGACATCCACTGATGGCTGGCTTGTTACTACCATACACAATGAACAGTGCTTGAGTTCAGACTGGCTTTCCCTCAGGGACTAATTTGAGCCTGTCCTTTCTATCAGGTCAACATTTTAAGAAACCATTTAAGAAAACACTTAAAAAAACTAAGGAACTCAATTAGTAGAAAGAGGACTTCCCCTCCTCTCAGGTTTGACTGAAGCTGGCCAAAACATTCAACATTACTTGGGTTGAGTGGGAGGAGAGAACAGGCATAAAATATGGTTTCATAAGACTTCCTCAGCAAGCCAGGATAAAAATTTCAAATTTAGTTAATACCACCAAATCCCATGCAGTCACTAGGATTGCCTGGGAAATACTCTCTACCTCCAAAACTATCTAAAAAAACCCAAGTAACACAGTCAATCTCATCACGACATGAAGCAATTCTATTCAGCCTCTAGCTCTTGCTCTGAATGATGTGATTTTCAAATGTATTTTCTCCCTGTCCTACTCTTTGTCTTGACTGCTTTGAACTCCTTGTTTAATAACAGCAGATTAATAATGCATCTTAAAAAGAGGAATTAGGATGGATTTCATTAATGCTAAAAACTTGGCTATGTTCTCACCATATGAATATACTGTAAGTAAAACATTCTTTATGCCAAATCTTGGGCTTATGAAACACTGAATTATTTTGCTCCAAATCCCTGTCAACTTTCCGTTAATTACTGATAAATCAAGCATGCTAAAATGGTGCAGCAAATAATCTCCTCCCATTTGGAACATGTGTGCTCTCTTTGGGACTGGCCTATTTACAACAGCTATGATGTTCCACAGGCTTGGTAAGAACATGGGATTTCTTTCCTTCATGCTCTGAAAGCATACAGATTTTTTTTTAAGGTATGATTTTTTTTTTAACTTACTGTTTTCCTACATTTCCCATCACAGGCTTGCATCTTTTTTTTCCTTTGATCTGAGTATAGACCAACCCTCCACAGGCAAAGAATCCCCTCTCCTCCACGTGTGGATGGATATTTTAACTTGGCTCCCAACTGTTATAGATGTATCAGGTTCAGATATCTAATCTCTGGGAGACTCTGCTCTCTGCATCAACACTCATTCAACTGATAACATTATTCATTATTTATTTATAAGACATGAAAATTTGAATTTGTGGCCTAAACCTGAGTCTGTCCATTTGTGCTTAGAGACAGAACTATTCCGCTCAGAAAGAGGAATCTTCTGCTTTTAAGGAACAACAGTTATTAATTTATTGTTGCTGAGATCCCAATTATTGTTCAGTACCTGTGGAGAATTGGCAAAGAAAACATGTCAAATGACAGGTTGTGCTGTGTGCTCTGCCCACAGAAAATGTGGTCTCTTAAATGTTTCCAAGTAAAGGTCTGTCTCTTTCAATCCCTTCTCTTTTGCCAGGAAATCCCAGGATCAGTTCTAACAGTAGCTGGACTGGTGGCCATCCTAGCTACATTTCTGTTACATGACACTAACAGCTATTTCTGCCTGGCTGTACAGATATAGCCATGTAAAATACATTGAACAACATCTTGATTCAAACAGAAAAGAAGGCTGCAGAACTTGATACATTTTTCACAGAAAAACAGGGGAAAATTCCTTGTACCAGTTCAGTGTGAAAAAATAAATAAGAGTGAATCAAAACAAAAATGTTTGGAATTGACTCTAAAGTATCTGAAGACATGAAAGTCATTAATATTTATGACATCAAATATTAGTTATATTTGATGTCTAACAAAGAGTTGTCTGTTTCATTGGAAATAGCTTTCTTATTTTGTCATGAATACAGAGGCAGCCTTATTAATAAAACAAAATATCGTAAAGGAAAACAAGCAGAGACTGAAGGTTCTGCTAGTTTTTAAGGGTTTGTATTCTGCTATGTTATGTACTTATTTTTGATGGTTTTCCCCTTAAATTATGAGCTTGGGGAAAGAGAAGAAAATAACTTGAGTGTAAAGTTTAAACTGCTTATAAATAAGACAGATATGTTTGAAGCTGAATTGCCTTGTCTGGGGAAAAAAAGAACTACTACACAACACACTTGAGGATCATAAATCAGTCCACACACGCAATCCCTGAAGTCACCAAGTGGAGCATTGCCCCAGCTGTGGATACAATCCTGGATATTGTAGCACGTGTGATCCCAGAGCCTGAGCAGGACCGGCTGCTGGGGAGCCCGAGGCCCAGCTGTGTTAGCTAAAATGTGTCTGCTCACAGCTACCCCATCTCTGGCTTTTGTGGTTCAGAGACAGGAAAATCAAAACAGAAACGCACTTCCTACAACTTAGGAACTTAAGTAGGTTAATACTCCAACTCATCCATGGACTCCCAAAGTGCCCATAAGGTCTCTCATGGGAAAAAGTATTAGAGCAGATGGGATCTCAGGACATTGCAGAACCATAGGTTGGAAAAGACTTCTAAGATGGGGTCCAGTCTTCGCAGAGCACTGTCAAGCCCACCTCTAAACCATGTCCCTCAGTGCCACATCTACACATCTTTCAATGTCTCCAGGTGAACTCTCTACTACCTCCCCTGAGGAGCCTGTTCCAGTGGTTGACAATGCTCTCCATGATGAAATTTTTTCTAATATTCAACCTAAACCTGCCCTGGCACAACCTGACTCCATTTCCTTTCATCCTGTCACCTGTTACTTGGGAGATGAGGCCAATCCCCACCTGGCTACAACCTCCTGTCAGGGAGTTGTAGAGAACACTAAGAGAACTCCAGACCTTCCCCTGGACTCTAGGGAGTTCAGCCCTTCTCTGGACACACTCCAACACCTCAGAGTCATTATTTTCATGAGAGGCCCAGAACTGGACAAAGCACTCGAGGTGTGGCCTCACCAGTGCCCAACACAGGGGGATGGTCACTGCACAGCTCCTGTTGGACACACCATGGCTGGTACAGGCCAGGTACCATTGGCTTTCTTGGCCAATGGGCACACCTGGCTCATGTTCAGCTGCTGTTGACCTGCACCTCCAGGGCCTTCTGCAGCTTTCCAGCCCCTCTGCCCCAGCCTGTGGCACTGCAGGGGTTGTTATGATGCAAACGCAGGAGCCAGCACTGGGCCTTGCTGAACCTCACACAATCGGCCTCAGCCCGTTGATCCAGCCTGTCCATAGAACCATTTTCCTGTACCCAGACAGTCTGAAACAGGCCTAGACTGCCTTGAAAGTGCTTGTATACGCTCCTCTCTAAGCTTGCAAAGGGTTTTACAACACCCTACAATGCTCCAGTATCTAAGTATCTTTGTAGCTGGGGTTTCTGAGACATGACCTATATATTTTTTGGTGCAAATATTGTACGTTGGGCCCCTTGTACCTGTTCCCCATAAAGAAACCAGTGCCATTTGCCAAACTCACAGTAATATTGTGCAATTGCGTGCACAAATGTTTGTGAAGAATTTGAATCCTGTGATAGGAGGAAGCACAGCAGTATCTAAAAGCTTGAAAATAAGGAACCTCTGGGAAATGTGAACCTCAGCTGCAGGAAGCCTCAGGCTCAGAAAACAGCACAGAGCTGATGAGCTTCAGAAGGAATTCTCTTATCACAGAGAGCCTGTACAAAGACCAGCACCTGGAAGAAGTGAAATAAAAGGGGAGAAACTTGCCCTGAGTACCTGCCTGTACCCAAGAAAGCTGAGCTAAAGAAGATGCAAGTAAAGAGAGTATAAAAGCTCTAAACAGGATAGTTCAATACCTCAGACCTGCACTTTCCTACTGTGACCTCAGAAAAGAGGACAGAAAGCTCTCTGGCAGAACTCAGTTTGTTCCATCCCCAACTACCACTGCTGAGCCAGCCAGAGCCAGGCTCCGAGCTACAGCAACAGTGCCCTCACGAGCCAGAATTGCTCTTACTGTGCCCTGGCTGCCACTTAGATTTATCTGTGTATTTTATGTCTTCTCTCTGGGTAAGCAGAAAGGTTCTTTTGGGTCGGTACCCTATGTAAATTAGAATACACAAATAAATTGGAAAGCTTATTTAATTATCTATGGACAAAGGAAGCATGACAGTTGCTTTGAATAGAAAAATCATTTTGTGAATGAATCAAATTCCAGTAAAAAAAGATGTTGCACCTGCAGTACACTTACCCTGATGACTTCACCAAGTTTGCTGCCCATTAGCCATATTATAATCTTTAAAATATAATTAATTGGTCAGTTGCAAAATTCCAACAGCATAGTAGGAACACAATGCATCTTGTTTCTGAGGTCAAATGCAGTAAGCTGGAATTTTGTCATGACAGGGAATGTCATGCTGTAGATGAAAATAGTCTTTAAGGCTTGAATTTGACTCTGTTTTGTAGATATGGGTTGGACCTGCACAACTGAGGAAAAAGAGCCCACAAAATTCCTGTTTGCCAGTTACAGTATGAGGGATCATGAGAAAGTGAACTGGGACATAAGCCAGGTGTCACTCTCAGTGTGGGACATTTCACCAGCAGATGAGTAACTAGGCCAAAACCTGGTCCCACTTCTTTTTGTGGTTGAATGGCTTCTGGGTACAACACTGATGGCTGTGCATCATGAAAGCTCTTCTTAGGGTATCCACCATGACAGAAATACTGATAGATACTTTAAACTCATGGAAAATCCTGCATTATTTCTCAATACAGTGAGTATGCTCTGGTGAAGAAACAGGGTCAGAAACTACCACTACATAAATCTGGTATGGAGGAACGATCAGGAAATTGGAAATGTCCTTCTGTAAGCTGAATCATACACATCCTAGCAGAGCTGCAGTACAGTAGCTGTGTAAGTTCCTTTAATCTGGCAGTGCTTTTCATCTCTGTTGCTGAGGAAAGGTGATGCTGTGAGTGCTTTTAGGACACATCTAAGTCATATTTGCTGGCCTTGCTTATTTATTTACCATTGTTTTTTAAGTGTGTGGATTTCTTATCCGGTGTACACATGCAGACACAAACAGAGGAAAAAAAAGGAAGACAGAGGCAGGTCAGCTCCTCTGTTGAACCAGCAGATGTTTGCAGTGGAATTGCCAGTGTTTCACCGGTCTGAAACCAGCCCTGTGTCAGCCAGGTTTGTCACTGTTTGTACAGCACGGACTCTCACTGCAGTCACCAGGTGCAAGAAACACAGGACCCTGCCCTCTCAGAACCTGGAGGAAGCAAACATCTGTGGGGACTTGGAGAAGGCTGGGAGATCTAAGAAGAACATAGCAAAAAGGAAGAACATGATACCTGTGCAGGTATCATGTTAAACCAGACCAATAACAGGAGTTGGAATTTTGCATACCAGAAGAAATTAATCTTGAAGCTTGGGCTTACACATCTTCCTGAGCAGATAGCAAGGTCAAGTGCAGAAAATAGATAACTGTTCAAAAAGCTATATAGCTTTTTTGTTTTGTTGTTTTGTTGGTTTTTTTAATAGAATGAAAACAAAACTCTGATTCCATCTTTATCAATAAAACTTTACAATAAAAATTATGGAAGAAATTTTTTAAATGGCTCAGTTTAACTTTGTCCATCAGCTTCCTAACTGAGAACCAGCTTTGACCTAGACACTGATATTGGCCAGTATTGTTGGGCATCTCCTAGCAATGAGAGCAGTGACTGAGATGTTGCTTCAGAGCTGCCAGCAGAGCCCTTGTATGCAACTGTAAGAAACTTGCCAGGGAGTTCCACTGGCACAGTATTTCCCCCCCACCAAAACTGCACCTAAATGGTACCACATGTCAGGCTCTCCTGAGTCCTTCACGAAGATCAGCATGTCTTGACTTGAAGTTTCTTTCCACAGTGAAACCAATGAGAAATTTATCTATCCACCATTCAGGAATGAGCCCAAAGCATCCTTTACTTTGGCCTGTTCTGGGATGGAACAAGGTCCTGCTGTGAGCTGAAGGGTCCCCTTGCATATGTTTTCATGAGTCTTTTGCAAGGCAGGACAGAAGATGCTCCCTGAAAATGCCCCTAATTCTAACCTAACTGGCTCAGAAAGAGCCTGCAGTTTGCACACAGTGTTCTGCTGTGCATAAGGAATTGCAATGCCAGGTATTGGCTGTATATTTTGTGTGTGAGGATGTGTGCAAGTGAATGTCTCTTTGTGCATGTGTAGGGATATTCCTAGAATTTGTTTTCTTTTTAAAGTGTCCTAGAAATTTAACTGAACTCTCACATGGAATCAATTTAAAATAGAAGACCTGGCACGGCTTTACTTGTATATCTTTCTTATGCATTTGTCCAATCAAAATGATAATGTAGACAAACTGTGGACTGCAAAGCGTATTATCCAGCAATATCTCATTATTATGCAAAAAATCAGATATTCACAGCAACTGTCTCATCTATTTATTGTTTGGTTACTCATCTGGAAATTTTAATACTTTTTTCAGGGGCAGGGGCTGGCAATAAAAAAATAGATCTATATATCAAATCTTTAACTTCCAGCCATCATTGTGTGCCATAATACAGATGGAGTAGCTATCAGCTCTCTTTACTGTGTTGGTTTATTTACTTCAACTAAGAATAAAGATTTAAAGAGAATACAATAACAAAGTCCACTGCAAGCTAAATTTTTGTGCTCCAATGCGGAAAAAACCTTGACTAACAACAACAATAATAGAATAATTGATATGCATCTCTATGACTAATTAATTTATGAAAACTATAGACCCAACCTTAATAACCTTCAAACTTCCCTGTTTTTTCCAAGTACATCAGTGGGTCCACTGAAACACATCACCAGGCCTGCAGCTCTGTATGTGCAGGTCACTTTTGGCTGCAGCAGCATTATTAATTAAATTAAATTTTGCTCCTTAGTTTAGTGAAACACGAAATGAAGTGCATGTCTTACTCCAAGCACCTGACTGGTCCTGTTGAAATCTCCAGCAGGGTTACACATTATCTTTAAAAGGGTCACAGCCCCAAAAGAGGGAATTCAATACACAAGAATATACAACTGTTGGGAAGCACCTCATTCTTGTCACCAAATTCAGCATCTGCAATTGCAGCAGGAAGAAAGTGGCTTTTGCAACCTGAGCTTGTAAAAGCATTTGAACTGCCATCATGTCACTAGAGCTTCATATACCAAGTACTAATGATATCAGAGCAGGATTCTATCTTCTGAAAATTAATAAAGCTTGGTTTTAAGGGTACAGCAGGTTTTTCTCCAGTCATATACAAGAAATGTATAATTCAGGAAGATCAGCCAGACTAAATCAGAGAGTTAGGTGGGAAACTGCTGCCACATACACTGGGTTTTAGCCCCCTTGCCATAAAAAATCCTTCACCTGTAGTGGGGCAGGCCTGAAAGAAAGCAATAAAACTCCATGAGTAGTTCCCCTAGCTACATGCATAGAGTTGATTGTTATTTCACATCCACAAAGCAGACTTTATTGTGACAGCTGACTTGGGATTGTCATATACCTACAGAAGAATAGAAATTTGAGGAGGAGATGTGGAAGAGTTTCAAGGAAGAGTGTGAATACTAACCTATTCCAAGGTAATTCAGATTCTTCCTGGTTATGTATTTGGAGCAGAAGAAAATCTAGTTTATATTTACTGCTTTGTTTTGAAAATTAATTGATGCAGATCTTAGAACCCGAACAAAATAATAGTGAATATTATGTATTTACTCCCTGCACCTTCAAGTATTACAAAATGAAATGACCCCTATGCTTTTGCAGATTCCCATTGAAATCAAACTGTGGTGCTACAGGCTTTTAAACACAGCAAATAATTCATTGGATCTTCACTTTACTTTTTAAAATGAGACTTGCTCTATATGTTGCTGTCTGCTGGAAAACCTGCTGACAGAGTTGGCATGCTGGTACAACCTAAACAAAGCACACAATGTCAGAGTATTCCGGCCTCTGTTCACACCACCCATTGCACACACACTTCGGTCTGCCAAGCATGTATTTTTCTTAAATCTTCATTTTCTTTAGATTGCAATAAAATACCAAAGGGTTTTTCATTTCCATAAACTATTTCTGGTTGCAGTGAGCAAACAATAATCACTGAAATGTAACATTTAAAAGCCCGTCCTTCCAAGCTAATTCACAGCTCTCCTATTTGTTCCTGATGCTCTTCAATAGAAATGATCAGTCAAGAAAGGATGCACTTGCCTTGGGGGGTTACTTAGTTTGGCAGCCAGGAGCTCTGGAAAACTTGTTCTATGTCTTAAAAAAGCATCTAATGGCATTGCTTGAAACTGGTTGCGAAACAGCAAGTGATTGATGGCGTTATTACCACCTACTGCTTCTGTTTACCCCAAATTAATCTCAAGTAGAGTTCCTAGTAAATAATCTAGCTGTAGATATTCACTATCCTTAGTGAAACCAGGAGTGAAATTCCCCTCTCTGGAAAGAAGGGAGGGGTGTTTTTAAGATTTAGTTTTATTTCTCACTACTGGCAAAGCAGAAACTGTTTGTTTGATATGACAACTGGTCTCATTTTTACATGAATCTTCTTACTATAGCAGTGCAAGTCAAAGAATAGGTCAACTAACTTATGGTCAGAAGAGGGTTAGAAATCTAAAAGTTCAAAGAAGAATGCAAATGCATCTCTTTCATCCAAATGATATGCCCAAGTGTATATTCAGCGTGTGGGATGATCCCAACCACAGCACTGTTTTGGGATATGTTACAACAGGCAGGCGTGAGTTGTATTTTTATGCTTTCAACTCACATAAACATCAGTAATTAATGTAATTTCACCATGTTGCAATAGAGAAAGCAGAGGAAGATTCCCCCAGTACTATTTCCCCATACAAACTGCTGAAGATATGCAATAATAGCTGAAACCAATCTTTTATTATGTCTAAATAACTTCATATGTAATGATGCCTTTTTACTTCTGCTTATAGATTCTAATCTTTGATTTGCTCAGTACCCATTTTGTCACCTAGCAGTACAACCTTTCAGCTGATTCCCTGTGACAATTTGAGGGAAGGGAAACTGTTGGGTTGCTATTTTCTTGATTTTGCTAATTCTGTTCTTTTGTGGGGGTTAAAAAAGCTGCAGGAATGGTGAGCAAGTTCTCTGATGATTAGATGTGCAAGTATAAGATACAGAGCTGTTGAATTCACCCCTTGGAGCAATGCTGTCTTCAAATACCTTTGATACATATGCTGTGCATGGGTTCTTGGTTGCTGGTGCTGAGAACCTTCTGTTAGAGTGGCACTGTGCCCAGCCAGAAGGCAGCTAAACCCATTTCGTTCACCCCTGTGTGTCAGACAGGGGCATTCACGGGAGCTGTGCTGTGTCCTCTGGTTTCAATCCCTTTCCCTACACCAATAAAGTCCCATTGGTTCTATAAGCTGCTGGTTTCTTTATCCCACGTGTTAACACGTCCATGCTAAAATAGGAATCTCTGACCCATGGAGAAAGACAGAGGGTTTGAAGGCACTGGTGGCTGCCAAAGAGAAAGGCTGTGAGAAGGCAGGCACTTGGGAGACCTACTGAAACCAGATGGCTTGTCAAAACATATGCTATATAAAAGCACAGCCTGCAGGCACTGAGAGGAAGACAAGCCCATGGCAAACAATGGCATCAAGGAATGACTGAAATCACACAGGAATCACTGCAATGAAGAGCAAAGCCTAAACTGCAGATTCACCCAAGGAAGTGCAGATGAGATTAAATCTGTTCCAAAGTCATATTAAAATTCATTCCCCAAACAGGAGATAGAGAGAGATGCAACATTTGCATGCCAGCAAATTTTCAACTTTCTAAAATCTGGCTCTTTCTACATGGAATAAACTGGTCATATATTATGAGCACAAGCCTTTTAATTAATTTTCACAGTAACTGAAGACTTTGCTTTCTATTATAAAATGTGAAAATCAGGCGTTGCCACAGAAGACCTCAGAAAAAACTAAGAACAGAGTCAAGCACCAAATATTTAAACAAATCTTAAAAGTTAGATTGATGCCACATATACAATACATTGTTCATTTCTCTTCATATCCTACCTTAAATTAAATAGTGTGCAAACGTAAAATAGTTTGGATGCACTGAATACACAGCAGCATAATTATTCCCATAGCCATGGAATTATAGAATGGTTTGGGTTGGAAGGGCTTTTCACCAAGTCTCTTCCTGTGTGTATCACTGGAATTGGTTTCTGTGGTAGGAGATAACCACACTAATGGCTGCATTGGGCAAATACTCCTTTCAAAAAAAGCAACAACAATGAAACAACACCAAAGAAACGATGAGGGTGGGGCCAAAGGACCAGCATCAGAGGGATGGAACTATCTGCAAACAGTGACTTTGAAACAGAAAATTCCCATTTACTTGTGTGGATGAGCACCTTGGCCAGTGCACAAGCAGCAAACAACCAAACAGGGAACTGTGGAGGAATGGGCAGGATACCACATTATATCCATGGGGAAAGAGGAGGACACAAATGTGCCAGCATGACCAGCCAGGAGCACATCTTGATGTTATACAGACTGTGAAGGAAAGTGACCTGGAGAGATGGGAGAGAAGGGGTGCCAAGACAGGCAACCTTTGCTTTTTTCCTTCTTAAATGCACTCTTGTCAGCCACCACGCTTCTTTTTAACCCAGCAGTTGGTTTGTCTGGCAGTTGAAGCACATGCAATGAACAGTTCCTTTCTTTGGATTTTGGGAAACCACAGTGGCCTCAAAACTGCCAAGAACAGGTACATAACAAGAACAAAATAATAAACTCCAGCAAAAGGTAAAAGAGAAAGGGCACATACATGTTTTGCTTTTAAGAATCAGAATCAAATGAATCATTTAGTCTGCTGCTATTCCTGCTAGTAAGCTACTGGTGCTGCCACTGTGGATGAATCCTTTGTAGGTGTAACTGAATTGTTGTGCCCTGATCATTTTTGAGAAGCCAAAGCCACTTAGAAAGAACATATCAGGGACTTGGATAATTCTTCTGGTTTACCACTAATGTAAAATGCCAAGTAAATGAGAAGTCCTGGGAAATTATTTACTTGTGTTTGCTTTGGAAATTACCAACACTACACCACTCTTTAGCTTCATTCCTTCAAGAACGACTATCCTCTTCCCATGTGTTGGCCCTTGACATCCTGACAGAATCACAGCTTTTCATTGAAGAATCTCATTTCTTAGCACTGCAACAGAACATGAACATTTTTCAAATTTCCCAGTGATAGCGAGGGTAGGTTGCTCTTTGTATTTACTACTTAAGTGAATTAAACCAACTCAAATGTGTGATCTCTCCAGACAAAGATGAAGGTTACATAGTTTAAGGATGAAATATAGACCATCCTCTACAAAACCACTGTGTTGCAGTTTAATTAAAAGAATTCATTAAAGTCGTGCCCCATCCAAGGTAATTAGTATGCATAATTTATGCTTTGCCTAATACACAAGGGCAGTAGTCTGAATAATAAACTCAAGTTAACCTTAAGTGGAAGAGATTGAATGGTCAGATGTTTATTTAGCTCAGGTTTGCTCAAGAGCTAAGGTTAAAGAGGTGAAATTTTGTTATAGTTAATTAATTCCTTGAATTTTCTTCATAAAATGCTGCCTACCCAGTAGGATTAAAGGGTTTTTTCTTTTCTTAAGGAAGGAATTAAGTAAATGTCTCTTGTCCCCATCAGTTACCAGAACACTGAGTATGTGATCACATATGTGCAGTTTGCAGCAAGGATATGACTTGAAGGAAGGTTCCCCTGAAAATTTTCACCAAGGAGCACATGTAGCAAAAGTTTCCAAAACAGAACTCTCAAAGCCTGAATTCACAATCCAAAGTCAGTGGCTTCCATGGCACCCTGATCTACTGCCTTTCTGCTATGTACTTATTGAAGCTCCTGACTCCCTCTCAGTTGCATAGCCTCACTGCAAACCCAATCACGAATACGATGTGACCAAAAACCCCAGACCAACACCATACACCCTATTCTGACCTCTTCTCAGTAGGATTCAGTTCACAGTGAGCCCTCCTGTGCCATCATCACTGAGGTGCCCACAAGAGGATCCATAGTGCCTTGAGGTGCTATTGCTACTGAAGACTTCACAAACCTTGCTACAATCCATTGATCATAAGGCAGCTGGAAGTCTCTCTCCCACAGAGCAAAGTGCATCTGCCCCTCTCCATACAAACTGCTGTGTTGGAGCTATACTGCCATTCATGAGTGACATCCCTGCTAAGCCCCAGGGCCCTGCAGTTCAAGTCCCGAGCTCCAGTGAGCTCCTGTCACAGAGTTCTTCTCCATATGAGCAAAGCCAGAGGTGTCAGGCAGATTTGTGATAACAGGTTCTCAGTGTTTGGGGGAAGAGACATGAGGCTGGCAAGAAAGTCAGATGCCAGATTTGTCACTCCAGCAGAGGAATTAGAAAGTTTAGTGCTGGAAAAGAAGGCCCCAAAGTCTGGTAAGAGCAAGGAAACAAGTTTGACCAAAGACCTCTTCTGCTCCAGATCTTCTTTCAGACAACAGCCAGTTAAGCTTACTCAGGACACAGGCAGATAGATACTGATCTATAGCTTAAGGTGGGATGGGGCACCACAGGAACCACCTTCACATCTGCATTGACTTGCAGCACAAGTTCAGCTTTAGGTCACAAGGGTGAGGCCATGTGGGTTGGTGGAGTGGAAAGACCTTGTGGGGTGACAGGAGGCAGAAGCATAACTGTAGGGCTCTACAAGATTTGAAATCAAAAAGTCAGAAAAATGCTCTGTGTGCTACTTTTTCTTCCCTGATCTTTTTTTTCCAGGTGCAGAAAGGTTGGCTGTGATCTATTCATCACTGGAAAGCATCAGAAATGTTCATTCTTGTCAAAGGCCAGTTGAATCAATGTGCCTGAAATACAAATTTCACTTTGATGCAGAGAGTTCCGTTAATCAGAAACTCATCACCTGTTACATACGTAGATTATTTTCCCCAACTGTGTTTGTCTTGTCAACATGTTTGTTTGTTCTCACATTTCTCCTTAGTCTCTACCCACACTAAGAAGTCTTCATATTTCCAGCATCTGAAAAACATCTGCGCTTGATTTGGTCATGTCTTCTGTTGCCTGAGTGGGGAAAGTCCTTGAAGTATGTGGGGTTTGGATTAGGCCTAATGCTGAATGGTGTTTTCTTTTCTTTGAACTTACCTTTGATTTTTGCTGCCTGTTGCAGCAACAGCACAAAAACTAAAGGCATCAGTCTGAGGTAACACAGGAACTCTGCAGCTGGAAGTGAATCCAGGTCTTTGTGCACCATTCTGTCCTCATGCCAGCTTCTTTCCTGGACAGACAAGTAGGAGACTTGGTAGCTCTCAAGTATAGTAGATAATGCAATAACCTCCAGATCCTTTTTTTTTGGAGTTGCATTCTTGAGTAATTCTGAAGTATTATCTGCAGTAGGATTTTCACTCCAAAATGCAGGTACGATACTAAATCGAATGTTTATTTTGGAGTTTGTATCACCAAATGATCCTTATTTGCTCCCTCTCTTATTTATTTGTATCAATAGCCGTATGCAAACTTCCCGTACAGGGTTAGCTAGTATTTAAGGATCCTATTCCACGGCTTTAAATAACAACCCAAGCGTTGGCTTAACGTCTCTCACTCCCACACTCCCAGCAGGAAGAGGAATTAATAAGAATTGTCCTGTACAACAGTATGGGAGGCCAGGTCTCAATCTTACTGAAAGTGCTGGCAAAAGACAGCCTCTATTTTGCTCTTAAGAAAATTGAATCTATGTTGATTGAAATGAACTCTTGGAGCCAACAAAAACTTGCTTTCCTTTGGATCAGAATACTCCATTCACATGAGAATCCTTTAGCTTCTGCCAGTATCTCTCAGTTAAGGCTTGGTCCCATAATTACTAAAAAAAACAGTTTGCCAAAATCTGTATATATATAAAGATTTTTTTTTGAGTCTTCTGGAATATGTAGTATAGAGAAATGCAAATTAATGTGTTATTTGTGTTACCCATTTCTGACCTTTTACCCTCTTTTCTGTCAACATTCAGATAACTCAGACTAACTAAATTTTAATGAGGACAAAATGGTGGAAGAAAATAGTTCTCAGTCACACATGCACATGCTTGCATAAATTCAATTGCATGAATTTTTGCCACACAAAAAGAAACCAAAATGTAGAAGAGTCCAACTTCTAAAACTAAAAACTGTCACCTAACAAGAGTCCAACTTCTAAAACTAAAAACTGTCACCTAACAAAACTCACATTTCTAAGACCACTAAGTGAGCAAGAGCTACAAATGTATTTTAGAATGATTATCCCACTTCTTTTCCCCAAATGTAAAAATTCTCAAGTGTGCTTCCAAGGAAGTACGTTTGCAAAAATTGGTCTTGGGGGAAATAAAAAGGTCACTGAGCAAGCAAATTTTATAAAGAAGAGTCTAGTTTGCTGCTGTTAAACTGGAGTCCTGCTCAATCCATCAAATTATGCGAAGAGATCATGGCATTACAGAGAGAAATTCATTTCACTAGAGCTGGGGTTCAAACTGCAGATGTTCCAATTTCATAAAATACGATTAAAACTAAAGACAAATTTAAATAAACGTTCTTGTATTTCCATATAATAAAATAAGACCGTTTGAATTGGCTATTACTCAGCAATCCCTAAACTCAGAGTATGATCCAAAGCCAACTGTTCAGACATTCAGATTCTGGGGAAGCAACTACCTAGTTTCAGTCAGGAAAATTATCAACTAAAGAACAAAAGCAGAGGAATAGGTTTTCTGTAATTCACCAGCATGGATATAATTATAATATTGAACCTTATTATGAATTGCAAGACATAAAATCATGGCAGATTTTGTTAATTTTATTATTAAGGGTTTTTTTATTGTTTTTAGCTTTGCAGCCAGATTTACTCCTGAAAAATTACAATAATTCCATTAACTTAGTTGTTTTCAACCTATTTTTGATGGAATACTTGTTTTTCTGAGGTGCCTTATGCCCTTAAAAGAGCATAAGGCTCTTTTAAAGAACTGGCCACCCCCTCCTCCTCCCCACAGTTCTGCCACCCAGCTCAGTGCCATTCGTTTTAATAATGTGGCACATGTCCAAAGCTTTATCAGCGTCAATTCGCTGGGCACCTCAGCGAGTCAAAAGGTGCTCAGTGCATGAAGCCATTTACTTCTCTTCCTTGGAGTCTGTTCTTAAGTTTAATTAGAAAAGGATGCACAAATAGAAGCAGCTATGAATATAGTACTTATCCAACAGATTCCTTCAAGGCAGAGATTTAACAGCAGACACAGCTTCATTAAACTTACAAAATTACACTTCATCCTCTGAATTCTTAGAATTCAAGTACACTTACTGGAGTGCCTATCAGCAAGTCAGTAAACAGAGTACATGAATATCATACCAAGAGTAAAACTCCTGTAATGCTCTTTCAGTATCTGGAGCAATGCTATTTACAAATCCTGGTTGGAGTGAGTGTGCAAGACACTTACATCAATCTTTATCCATTTCAATTACCAACAAAGGTAATATCACAGCCAGCACACATTTAGCATTAGATGCCACATATCTGGGCAGACCTAAGAAGCTGCAGAATAAATATTGATATATTAAAACAGAGCCTATTACTCACCTTCTGAATAAACTACTGATTTTAATTTACCTACAATTCTGCAATAGCATCTTTCCAAGGAGGAAATTACATTTTTACATATCATAGCAAATCACAAAGCCAAAATGTCAACTTCATATATCAAGCAATTACTTGTACTGTTTATTTTTGGGGAAAATTTTAACATATATTTACTTAGAAAGCCACATGGGTCCCTCCAAAATAAATAGGGGCCATAATTCTTGCCAAAAAAATCCACAGTTCCAGAGATCTACTCATCAATTTCCTGCAGCATTAATGAGGAAAGGCGCTGAGACAGTCATTCATACTGTCTTTATGATAAGACTAACCTACAGGGCAAATCAAGATTAAGGACAAAGGGAAGACAAATGGATAGAATACAGAACGAGAGGTTTTTTAATGCCTTGCTTGAAATTTTTGTTTACCATCTTAAAGGTAAGTACTACACTCGAAGTACACATGAAAATTAAAGATATTCTCCCGACAGGAAACTACATAAAAGGAGAGATGGAGTTATTTTTGCCTCAAGATTTATTTGGCTAGAGTTGGGAGGAGAGGGCAGAGGCCACATTACTCATTAGTTAGTAAGCACTTGTGAAATTTCCACGAGTTATCTTTGTAAGAAGAATTAAGTTCCAGCTAAGAAACACAAAGTCAGAAGCAACAGTGACCTGGCTATCCAAGGACATACTTTGACGCTAACAAAGGCATGTGAACCTGCTCAAATCTCAGGAAACTCCTTCCAGAAATATTTGCACTCATACTCTTAACTACACCAGAACTACATTTCCAGATGAATATTTGAGGGGTTTTGGCTTCATGCTACTTGGAAAGGAACCAACAAATCAGCCTGTTTTAATGCACAAGAAAGTCTTGAGGAGTCTTACACACTTAAGAAAAGAGGATTAGAAAGATATCTGAGAATACAAATCCTTGCATAAACCACCCTCAAGGTGGGCATGGTTAATGAAATATGCAAGCCTGCTGGCATAAAGGAGAGTGCCAAACATAACCCTCTGTCACACACTCACTTTTCCTCTACCATAATCTCCCCGCTATTCATGCTGAGATCCAGACACTCTTTTTAAAAACCTTGTGACATTTTAATTTTCGTAATAGTTCCTCTGTACATCCTTGCCAGGCTGAGAGAGTCTCTATTTCTAAAAGAGATGTATCAACATTAGGAAATGACCAGCTTGCTGGACTTAGGCTATAGACACTGGAGATGGTTCTGCCAGTGCTAACCTTGGCACCCAAAGTTTTGAGGGATCAGTCCAGATGCACTCGAGCTGGCTCTCCGTGACTCAGCTAAAGCCCAAACACAGAGCTGCAGTGGGGATGTTGGTTGAGTCAACGAGCCTGCCAAGGGCATTTATCACTTCCCATCACTGTAAACCTGCCCTTAGCAGCTCATAACTTAGCAAACATGACCTGCAAAAAAGGCCTGGCTTCTGCTCCTGACAGGAGAGGCACAGTTACATGGAGCTTTCTGTAGCAATAGCAAGGATTTTTCATTTCAGTCATGGCACAAACCTTCTCACACAACAAAACAGTCCACCCAGCATTCCATGAAGGGAGGTGATTATATTCTTACTCAAATTCTAAAGAAACTGAGGCAAATAGATGATATTCAAATTGCTTCTAGTGACATAAACTTTCATGAATGAGATGGGCAAATGGTACCACCATGTGTTTTTATTCTCAGACATGTTGTTATTATTTTCTCTACCTTCTTTTTCACTGCTTTCTGCCGCTTTTTCCTTCTCTCACAGACACCACCTTAGTTACTCTTCCATTAGCTACTGCCACTTCAGTGGAAATAACAAGACAGAATTTATCACTAAGCCCCTCTAAATGTGCTACTAAGCCCTTCAAGTCCTAATTGATTTAGGAGGCTGGCCCAGCTGATAATGTTCTCTAATCCAAACACTATATATTTGACCTGATGGAATAAGAAACCTTTGGAGAGATTTGAAATGCTTCAATCAACTCTCAGGCTTCGTTTGCTCTAAACCTACTCTTGGTGTCTGTGCCTGCATCCCTCTGGCCCTGGGCTTCCTCATGAGGGACACGATGACACCCAGAGCCATCCCTAGACCCCCGCAGGCTCCTCCACAGCATGTGTTCCTGCTGAGCTCTCTGCTTGTGCCTGCACAGCAATATCACTACACAGCCCATTATTTAACCCTCCTTTCCCTCTGTTTACCTTACCTAAGCAGGCAGAAAAGCTGCAAGTTACAGTTTGGTTTTCTCAAGGAATTTTAAAGTTCAATGTAAAACTCACACTTCATTATTTTGGTTGCAATTTGGTAAGAAACCAGCCAGCATCAGGAGCTACACAGCCAGATGCCAGCTGATCAGGCTTCTTCTCTGTGAGATGCTCATACAGGTCCACTGCCAGGTTCTCATTATATGAAAATATCCAAACCAAAAAATTCTCCCTTCCAGCTCTCTCCTTCTGGACTAACCAGATGGCTGAAAACAAACAAACAAATAAATAAAGCACTGAGAAAGAAAAACAAAACCAAATCAAAATAAATCCTGACTATTTTTTTCTTAGTAGCCAGTTGATTAAATCCCCTGCAAGGCCAAGGTCAAATGGGCAGGTCCAGGCGTAGACCACATTTGACACCTGTGAGCCTTGAATGGGCAGGAAGAGAGCAGCTTGTCAATAATGAGTCTCAGCTCCAGTCCTGCTGGCATGTAGAGCAGGTAGGGAAGAGGACTGGGCTTCTTCCATATCCTGTTTCTTTATTTGGGAAAAGGAAGAGCTGAGGGCAAGCCAGAGGGCTCTTTCAGAGCATAGGGGAGACCACAGGGAGTCCAAAAAATCTCATTAGCACCTCCTGGGAGAAATACAAATGCTGACACATTGTCTTGCAGAATATCAACAATATTAACCTGTGGGGTTTTTTCTAACATTAAATGCATACGAATGCAGGGACACTGGGAAATTGTAGGTTGTCATAAAAACATCCAGCATGCCCAGAGTCTGAAATACAATGACAAAAAGTTGATAAAGAATATAATAATTTATCAGCCAGACCCATTGCACCATCCACATCCAGTTTGTTTCGTTTTCCTATCAAATGATTATTTTCCTCTAACTGCTAATAGTAAATCTTGCCAGATTCCTGAAACTTGTTGTAGCAGGATGCTCTGACTACAGTGGGGGTAAGAGAACTTGAACAATACCTGATTAGCAAAGCTCGAAGTGGTGAAAGGAACAGGGGGTGTTGTGCTGCTTTTGGTGTTGAAGAATGCAGGAACCAGCCTGACTCATCAATCCCAAAGTTAAATATTCTGAGGAAAAACAAAGTACCCAATAAAAGGAACCAACAAATGATACTACTGGTAACTTATCTAAAGATGCTGAGCTGACACAGCCAGCCTGCAGACTGGCAGTCGATCACTTCATACTACCAGAGCCCAGTCCCACTTTTTAATGGCAGGGTCTTCTAACACACCCCTTCTTGGAGTGTGTGTGGAGATTCATCCCTTGAGTGGGGATGCCCCTCAAGGTTATTCTTTGAGGATGAGTGAAGATTTGCCCAGGGTTTTTGCTGTGGGTGAGTAACACCAGTCTCTACTTGATAATTGGTATGCTAGCTTTAATGTAATTGTTTCAGTATTGCCGCAGGAGGCTCCCAGTCTGAAATGTTCACACGTCCCTGAAACAGCACATCTGATACTGGCAGGGTTTTCTCAGCTCTCCCTCTCCATCCTTCTGAGGGAAGTAAATTTGCTTCTGCACAGTTTACTGAGTGTCATTCTTCTGGACAAAAAAAAACCCCAAATTCCTTTTTATGCTGAATGAACTTTAAAGACCTGGCACATCTCAGACACAAGGACTTGTCTAAGTGTCTTAGCTGAAATCTGTTCCCTTTCCACTGCTGCAGTACTGCCCATGCCAGCTAGGTCCTGTCTTCCAGCTCAGTGTAGACAGCCCATCAATGGGCTGGGCATGCACAGTCTGGAATCCTTCCAGAGGACAAGAGATCTGTATATGTTACTGTCCTCACACAGTTCAGTCATGGCACTCCTGACAGATCCAGGGATGCCAACACTGAAGCACTGGATCCCAGCCACAGGCAGTTCTGGACCACAATGAATTGAAACAGAGAGATGTCACATGGCTCATGACATGACTACCTATTATTCTCATCAGTACTTGATAACAATCCAGATCTTTCAGAGCTCCCAAACACACACAACACTGGGAAAGCAGAAAGCAGGTATTTTTATGTCTGACAATTCGCTCTGCTCAACAATCAGGTGCCACCAAGCCCCACAGCAACTCCTTGGCATCCTTCTCAGTGATTCCACCATGGAGCTCTGGGAATGTTTCTGCCATGTGCCATTGGAGAGTGCCTCTAGATCTGTGAATAACTATTCAAAGCCATTCTTCTGGCTTTGCCATGACTTTTGGGTGCCTTTCAAGAAAAACAAAAGACTTTCTTCAAAGCAAATTAAATCTGCTCTTTCACTACAATTAACTGTACTTTGCATGGAATAGAAACAAAACTACAAAATGGAGACAGAAAAACCCATCGTTTTGATACTTGCAAGCTTTTACTGTATTTGTAGTGAAAAGCTAGATTTCTGAGGCTGACTTTACCATGATTAACCCAAGATGCCGCAGGATTGCACTTACTGCACTTGACTCTAACCGAAGTGAGAAGCAGCTCTCTTCAGAGAGAGAAACTGGCAAAGTTGGCCATTCCATGGCACAGCAGACAGCCATGCAAGAGCCACAAGCAGCTAGGCTTTTTGCTGGGGCAGAGCAAAGAGGCCACGGGAGGCAGCAGCCCCTGCCAGGAACAGCCCTTCCCTGGCCATCTCCACAGCTCACCTCGCACTCTGTGCCAGGGACACATATCTCCCTTGTTGTGGTGAAGGCAACTGAACCCAGCCATGCCACATCCTCTCTCCCTCTTCATGACTATAGCCTTGCACTACTCCCAGGACAGTTATGAGACTAAAAGGGGAAGAGTATTAAGGCTTATGGCCTCTGACCGGTGTCTGGCAGGTGGGTGCCTAAATTTGGCTGTAGTTTTCTCTCTGGCCAGTGTGCTCACAGATTAGGTGCATATAGAAACTGAATTTCGTTTTAGCTCCAGTAGTGGCTACTTGGAGTGAGAACTTGGTGAAATATCTTTGCAACAATCATTAATGAGCATCAGTCTCCACAAGCAAAATTGTAACATCTGTTAAATATAAGCCAGTTAGCTAGAAACAGTTAAACAGTTTTGAGAATAAACCCATTTATTCCATACAGGAATTATGAGAAAAATCTGTTAAACACACTGAATTTTAAAAATGTATTTTAAAAATTTAAAATGTCCAGCTCCTAGTACAGTGAGAGCACTGTGAGCTCCTGGGCAGAGGGCAGGGTTGTGCAGCTTTATCCATCCCCAGACTTTGCTGGAAGGTAGGAACTTCCCTTTGGGTGGCTGTGAAAAGGCCTTGTCTCCCTGATTTACACAGGTATGGCGTGAATGGCTCAGAGGCTGAGGCCTGCTCAGCCAAACACCCATGTGTGCATGAAATTAGAATGTCAACATTTGATTCATGCTGCCAGGCTGTGACTGTGAAACAAATTATGTCAGTGGGTGGCAATTGCAATATTAGTCTAAGCAGATAACATTTAGCTAAAAGGAGGGGCTCAGTTCACATTCTTCTCTCCACCATTTTAATATCTCAACATCATTAGACTTAGAAGGCCTGGAATTTTGTCAGAATGGAAAAAGATACAGAGACAAAGATATTACAGGTTGAGAGAGGGTTTATGATAAAGCACAAGCAGCACAATTCAAATAAAGGTTCAGCAATTTCATTACTGCCCTTTTACCACATACCTTCATTACGCCCAACCCAGTCTTTAAATTTTGCCACCCGACACCCCCCCCCCCCCCAAACCCACCCTCATTTAACGATTTTAAGAACAGTGACTGAACAGAGTGGAATGGAATGGCAAACAGCATCACCCACAGTATGTTAAAAACTGCCTCTTTAAGGAAGAAATGCCATTTACTAATTCATTTTTTATTAAAAAAAACTTGGAAATGTTTGGCTTGAGCAACTAAACTTTTGAACACATGAAAATGAGGATCTAAGTCTGGCATCTTTTCAATACAAAGAAATACAAGGTAGTTTTTTAGAAGACAGAAAAAACCTCCAGGTTTTTCTAAGTTGCTCCTAGCATTTTCAAGTGCATTCCCATGAAATAACAGTTTTTGAGATGTGAAGTCAACATTTCGTAGTAAAATTGATTTTAGAAAAAACCTAATACATATTTGAAAGCAATACAAGATACTTATAAGTAACTGGGTTTATTACAAAATTAATGAAGAAACAAACAAAACTCACCATGCTGTAAAGATGGAAGATATCCTAAGGAAAAATAATAGTTATTTTCTTCTGGCTCTCATTTAATTATTGAAAAGTCCCTGTATCAGAAGACAGTATTATCACAGAAGCTATCATAATCTTAGCTCCATTTTTTTTCTCCCTTGTTTTAACTGGTAAAATAGCAGAACATCGATTTAAAGCTTTATTCCATAGCAAACACCCACGTTGTTAAAGTTAATACTGTGAAAAATCTTACTTGTAACAGTGAAATGTTTATAGGAGCAGCCACTCATTCAGTTGCAGAACTAAGGATCAGCAATCACCTTCCTAGTTAATGTACAGAAATACAGAGTTTTTAGGTGATTCTACCAAAAATTAATTTATAAACTTGATCTTCCAGCTTATAAAAAGTAGCTTTATCTGAAAGGCATTAAGAGTGAAATGGATTGTAACCACCTCCGCTGCCCATCGCCCTGTGCTGTGAATTCCAGAGCAGTCACACACCTGTCCTTGTGCCCCATCCCAGAGCAGGGCTGAGCCACACACAGCTCAGCCTGGCTCTCACTGCAGGCAAGGAAAATCTCATCACTGGGCCAAATTGTCACTGCCTTCCTCACATGAGAAATTCCACTGAAACGGATGTGCCGAATTAATCACTGCCATAACTCCATGGGCTTCACCAAAGATCCGTGTGATTCAATAGGACTTTTCAGTACACCAGGACAGGATGCATGGACTTCAATGGGAGCAAGATGGGCAACATAATGAAAACCCAGATCATTTATTCATCAGACTTTGCAAAGATTGATTTAAACTGACTTCAGAAAACACACATTGCAGTAACACATATACATGTGTGTAGCCCAGCTCTCATTTTACAAGCTCAAAACTCAAACTGCACTGCCAGTGCAGTTACCATGTCATGTAACAGGGATTTCCAGAGCCCTCTTAAAGTCCTTATCGTGTTTCTCCAGTAGAGCCTTTAAAAATAGTTATATGTGAAGGGACTATAAAGATTCAGACTATAATATTTAATTACTTCGGAAAAAAACCAACAGAAAATGCAGATGTAACTGACTCCCTTAAATCAATTACAGTTATCGTACTTTTAACAGATGCTACAGTGTGACCTTTATAAATACCAACAATAACAATACAAAAATTCACAGTAGGAGAATGCAATTTTCCTATTGCTTCGCCTACTTCAGGGTATGTGTTTTTGGAATCTTTTCAGAAAGGAGAATTTCTCATTCAAATCTTTCAGAATTGTCCAAATTGGCAAAAAAGGTTCAAAAGTGCTGATTCTTTCTCTCTGTGATATAAACTATTGAGTTTCCAAAACCTTCATTAAAAAGAAAAAAATCTGCTTGCATTAGAAGTTACATCTTTGTCAACAAACAAAACAATGGAAATGTCTTTCTCCAGTTCAGCACACTCCCCTCTCCATCCCCTCTCCCAGTAAATAATAAGGATATAATAAGCCAAATAAAAGTGAAGAAAAAAATTTTAAAACTGGGGAATTGAAAACTATTTTTGTCTCTTTGGACACTTTATGTCAAGGGGAAATGTCTGGGGAGAACACTGTAGCTCATTTAAAAGCTCAGTTATTCCCCGTCTAGAAAAGTAAGTGTAAACAACCAAACTTCTCCAAAGGTAATTTGGTAACAGTGCTTACAAAGAGGAAAGCAGAAAAGACTGCAGTAAGACTGCAGGAAAGAGTCTTTCTTTATGGTGTAGTGACAGCCTTGTAACTTCTCCATTATGATGGGAACCACAGCATAAAGTTTGCATTATCATCAGTGGTTAACTGTCAAATGCATTTTAATGCTTTATTTGGGAGAGCTAAGTTAAAGACAAAACAATCCTTCTCAATCTATCCCTCTCTGAGAATGTAAATACAGCTCATACTTGTGCGTCAGAGTGTGGGGAGTTAACTGTATTCTTTCAGCTTCGTGTAGATTCCTGAAGATCAGAGAGCTGAGTAAACAATATTTTGATGTAAACAGATTATCAACATGAGAGGAATGACCGTCTGGTCACCTGTGGGGGTTTATTCACTTAACACTTCCACCCCATAAAGACAATTGTGTGCAATCAATGCATATAGGGCCTTTCACTGGGTTGCTAAGTGATATGTAGTGTCAACGGAAAAATGCGTGATGTACAGAAGGGCTGCTCAACAGCCAGGAGAAAACAACACACATGGATGATATTTTAAACTTAATTCAGTGTGTTATGAAGATTGTGACAGGCACAGTGGCTGACCAGAAAGCACTTCAGAAATTTGACTTTATAAAGTTGAATCTCGCACGTGTGTAAAGAGTTTAATTTGGTAACAAGTGAATCACAGTGCAGAGCTGTAGCTGGTTCAAATAGGAAAAGCCAACCCAGCAGGGAAGCACTGAATATTCATTCACTGGAAGGCACAGCAGTCATTTTACAATCCAGGCTTCAACATATGAGCAGATCATTTGTCTAAGATTGTATATGCATTCTCTCATTTTCCTCATCTCTGGAAACTATTTTAGTAACAGCCCAGAAGCTGTTTTCAACAGTTTCTTCAGAATTTCTAAAGAAAGGAAAGAAAGTTGAATGGCATCACATTGCCCCATACAACCATGAAAACCTGTTTTGTGGGACATTCTTGAAACTAACCCAAAAAGAAATCCTTAAGAGGTTTTGTATTTATTTACCCATTCTCTCCCCACCACCCACTTGATAGGTTTTATATTCAAATGCAAAATATGTCTGCCTTGTTCTAAGGATTCAATCTGATTTTGGTCTGATTTACAGGACAAATCCTGAGAAATCCAATCTTTTGCCAAATTTTATTTTTCTAATAGCTGCACGCAGCAAACAGAAAGCCTTCAATCCCCCAAGATTCTCTAAATCACTTGCAGTGATAGCTCAGCCTACTGTTATATTCAAAGGTTCCTCAGAGACCACAAAGCTTTGACCAAATACATTGCTTGTTAGATCATTAGTGCTATTTTCTATGGAATGCAGTTCCCAAACTCGCAAAATGTTTGAATTTTTTTTTTTTTTACAAGATGTCAGAGAGCTCTATGTTCACCAGGCTGCTCCTGACAGTACATGGGCAAAATGAGGATCTGTGGTAACAAAAGTGGTAACTCATATGTATCAGACAGGTCTAGCTAGGTTTGTAAATCCCTGAGCTTTCCACAGGATAATTTTTATTAATATACAGAGGTTTTTTTCTTTGAAGGAACTTGTATTTAACATATTTTGGAAGAATTTTTGTAAACAGGAAAACATTTTATTGAGGGAATCTCTTCTGAAATGCTACCTAGGTTCAGGCCAGTGGAGGTTGTTACTAGAGCTTCTGAGCTACACGTAACCAGAGTGACCACCTCAGGAGACTCAGCTTCCCAAAAGCACTTGCAGACTTCAGCCCAGAACACACAAAGCAAAGAAAATACAGAGAAGTCCCTCCACTGGAAGACAGAAAAGTACTGACTAGAAAGGAATCAACCTGTCCAAGAAAGGAAGGATAATTAGGTTTTGAATTGTTTCACTAAATTGTTTCCTAAACCAGTCAGGTTGCTGGATTTCTAAATTGAAAATATAACAAGTCAGTAAAGAGAAGTTTGGAACTCTAATTTTGGAAATGTTCTTGGGTACATGACAATTTTGAGGACAGTAAAAATTAAGTTCCTTATACAATCAGCTTGCAAATGAAATTGGATTAATAAGTTGGATCTGAGTCCTAATAAAAATAACTGAGAAGATTATTTCTTTTAATAATAATGTGCAATTACTAGAATCAAAATAATCCAACAGTTTGTCAATACTAATAAAATTAAATTGCCAAGTCAGGAACAGAATTTTATGTTTGTCTTCAATGAACTATCAGATTGCCTGGAAAATAACTACAAAAACATTTGTCAACCATGTAGAGAACTCTCACTCTAGTCAGAAAAGCTTTCTATAAAAACTAAAATTAGAATATCTGCCTTATATACTGGTAAAAATATTACTCAGTCAACCCCTCCTCTGCAACAATTTTTAAGAAGGAAAGAAGAGAAAAGGCACAACCCACAAGTATAGCAAAGCTTTGATGCCATTCACGGCAGTCAGTGCGGCGTAGCAAACACAGCACCGCTCCAGTGAAAGAATGAAGGAAACACGACTAAGCACAGATTTGACTCATGAGCCACACACAGTCTGTGGAAGCATCTCACATGCTGGCAGCAAAATAAATTCTTTTAAGGCCAAATTCTTCCACTACCTGGAGCTGTGTAAGGATTGTAAAACTCCAGTCTGGATTTTGCTGGTTCCAGGACCCTTGGGCTGTGTGACACAAAGATAACAGAGGATCCTACTTCTTTATGCCAATTCTTCTCTAATAACAGGCCATAAATCAGAGCTTCTGGAAGAGGTGGCTCTGGGTTACATCAGGGCCAGAATAATTTGGGAATAAACTCTGTATATCTTTAGCTCAGTCAGTGTTGGGATGAAACAGTTTTACTTGGCTAAAAACAGTACTCTATGCAAAATTAGAAAAACAGTCTTCCTGTTTAGTTATCAACGTCAAATGACACATTCCAAGCCTTGTTTTAGAAGTCCGTGTCTAAGACTTACTTCACTACACAACTCTTAGTCTTGGACCTCAGTATTTAAAGATACATGTGTGCCCTTGGTGGAAGCATGCCAAGAGGGGCAATGGCACCTGGCCTGTACCAGCAATGCTGTGACAACAGGACCAGAGCAGTGATTGTCCTTCAGTACTGGGCACTGGTGAGGCCACACCTTGAGTGCTGTGTCCAGTTCTGGGCCTTACATGAGAAGAAGGACATTGAGGTGCTGGAGCATCTCCAGAGAGAGGCAATGGAGCTGGGAAAGGGTCTGGAGCACAAGTCTGATGAGGAGCAGCTGAGGGAGCTGGGGGTGTTTAGTTTGGGGAAAAGGAAGCTCAAGGGGGATCTTATCACTCTCCAACTCCTGAAAGGAGTGTGGAGCCAGGTGGGGGTTGGTTTCTTCTCCCAAGTAGCAGGGTGAGAGGAAACGGACTCAAGTTGTGCCAGGACAGGTTAAGGTTGAATTTTAGGAAAAATTTCTTCATGGAAAGCTGTCAAGCACTGTAAAGGGCTGCCCAGGGAATAGAGTGGATTGGAGTCCCCAGATGGAGTCCCCATCCCTGGAGACACTGAAAGACGTGTAGGGTGATACTGACGAACATGATTTTATGGTGCACTTGTCAGTCCTCTGTTAAAGCTAGGACTTGATGATCTCAGAGGTCTTTTCCCACCTAAATGATTCTGTAATTCCTAGGACTTGGTTATGCCTTTATCAGTTGATGTTTTGCTTTCGCTTAAAGCAAAACTAAAATGTGTCTAAAGTTAAACATTTATTTGGTCTTTTATTTCCTGGGTCAGCATGTTGCTACTTCGAACACCTAAGTATAAGCAATTGCACAGCCAAGTATCAATCCACACAGTGCTGTTTAACTGTGAGACTGCCCCGTGTTATTCAAGGTAGCCTGTCCGGGGGTGATGTTATGAAGCCGCTTTATTCCTTAACCGTCCGCTCAATGCCCAAGGACTGTGCCTGTAAGATGGATCCGGGGGCGGGGCGGAGCCACGGACCCGAGGGGGAGTTGAACGGTTCAGCCCAAGGGGCTCTGGGGGGCTCGGCAGGGCTCGGGAGGGAGTGCGCCTGGAATACTGCTGCTTTTTGGCTTCCTTTGTGTTCCAGCCAGGTGGGAAAAGGTTCTGTTGGATTTTTTCCTTGTTCTTTTTTCCCCTTTCCTTCCCCTTGCCTCACTGCCTCCCTTCCCTCCTCGCCGGTCCGGGGGGCCTGCGGGGGAGGCCCCGGCTGGTCCGAGCCCGCGTGTCTGTTCCCTCTCCGGGAATTTGTTGTATTTTGAAAGGGTTTTTTAAAATCCTGTTCTACCCTGTTTTGTTCGTGTGTTAATAAACAGTTTGGTTTCTTCTTCTTGTGACCCATTTGTCTCATTGACAGAGGGAAAGGGGAGGAACACTCATTCCGGAGTGTTTCCTCCTGAAGTTCTGTCTCAAAAACCGAGACATAGCCTCAGCAACACCACTTCCAAACTGCCTTCCTCCCCGCAGTGTGAATAGCAGAAAAGAATGAGAAATATTCCTGTATGAGTCTCTAGAGGCTTGTTCCAAGCAGCTTCTTCTTTCTAACACAGAACATGTCTGATACAGCCCCAGGATCCCCAAGACTGAAAGAGCAAAAGCTGAGTCTCACAGAGCTTGTTCACCTGGAAAGATCTGTCAAGAAAGGCTGGGTGCTGCTGTAACAGCAGCAATAACTCTGCTCCTGCTCTGTCACGTACACCGGGTCTACCAGTACCTGGGCCACTGCTCTTTTCAATTTGGTATTTAGGCAAATTTGGACAAGACTGCTCGCAGAGTGGAGGATGGTTCTGAGCACCACTTCAGTCAGGCAGTTCTGCTTTAGAAGGCAACATTAAACCTTGTAACTCGTCCACCTGGTTCCCCCCATCCTCTTAACACACAAAGCAAAAGAGTTACTGCAGCTCTAAGGAACAGCCCCCAGCCCACATGGAGGGATGGGAACTTTAGCACCCTGCTTGGAGGAAATTTCCTAGAAAGAGAATGAGCGTTTTAATCTGTTTCCATTTAACAGGAATACAGCAATAAGATGCTCCTTTTATCTTAAAGCACTGATGCAATTCAGTTCAGGCTAGCTGAAATACCAGGCCAAACTCAGCAACATTGCTGGACAGCACTGCTAGGCAATAGAGGACACTCAGCTTGACCTAAATGAACAGGTAGCCTGAAAAGCTAGAGTAGAAATCTTGGACACTGACTGCAGTGCAGGACTGACTGCAGCTGGTTAACACTGGAAAGTAAGCAGCAAGGGCTTAAGTGGAGGTACCTCGAGGGAACACTTGACCAGTGCTAGATTACAGCAGCCAGTCTTGGGGAAATCGATCCTCAAAACATTCTCAAACCCCTGTCATTGGAAACAAAGGAAATGTTTGCTTCTAATTTCTGAATCTATGGATAGATAAAAGGACTGTACAAGTGTGTTTCAACAATACTGAAAAGCTTTTCCATATAAAGTAGCCAATTTACTGTTACAGTTACACTTAAGTCAATTAAAATGTTTTATTTGCAAGGATTTGAATCTCTTACCTTCATTAACATTTAGCAGTAAATGGGAGAAAAAAGGTAAATAAAATATTATCTGGCTTTTTAAAGGTCATTCCAACTTGATAATTATGAAAAGCCAGGTAGGAATACAGAATGTGCCCCTTTGTGTGGATTTAATACAAGCAGCCAGTGCAGAACAGTATCAGTGGAAGACAGCAAACACCAAGTCAGCGGCTGAGAGTCTGTAGTGCTCGTGTTTAATACATGCTTAATTACAGCCACCCTTTGTTCATCTGACTTGAGATAATTTTCCTTTTTGCTCAAGCCTCCCATCATAAATCACCCTCACCACAGAGCGTTTAACTGATGCACCTATTCTTAGCACCTGCTTTTAAACAACCCTAGGCTAGCAATCCAAACTGATGAAGTGACATACCTAATACTTTGCATGCCTTTACCAAAGGAATAGTCAGTCAGGTTCTGGAATCTGGGTCCTACCTAGGCTGGAGGGTGCATAGGAGGCAACCCCTCCACTGTAATTATGCAGTTATTGCAGTGTCTTACTTCAAGAGCTTTCATATTCCTGTTTATTAAAAAGAATAACATGGTATTCAAAATTCATTACCACAAACCTCTTTCAAATGAAGATTTTTATTATTTGTAAGTAGATACAAAACTAATGATGCAGGAAGACCCTGAGTTTTTAATATATAAAAAAAAATTAGACCAGAAAAGTAAGAAATATTTGTACTCCTGTGGGCAAACATTTATTCAAACACACAGTTTACATTAAGCTTGTTTCTTTCCTTTTTACTACATCCCTCACTGTTGATACTAACAGGAAAATAGAAATTCCCCACAAACCACAGAATTTCCACAGCAAAATGCCACCTAGTACAATACACAGTTATTTTCCATCATATCATTGTCCTTGGTAAACAGATTATCCTCAATGCAAAACTACAAATAAAAGCTCTCAACCAATCAGTCCTTGTCTAACATGAGGGTTCAAATGCTGCAAATCTCCACTCAATGCACACTGAAAATTGTGCATTGTCCCAAAGCCAGAAGAAAAGAGACCCTTAAGAACCTTAAAACTACAGCATCTGAGAGATTTTCCCAAAGAGTTGACATCATCAGTCAGGAGTCCTGAAAGCAACTGAATGGCTCAAATCTCATCACCCTCATCAAGGAACACAAGCTACAATGAAATCCCCAGAGCTCCAAGGCAAGTGCAGAGTAACTGAATTTACACATGGGTGCATACTAAAGTTTTAATGAATATTTAGCTGGTGACAAATTGCTCTGTCTAAATTAAATTTTCATAACCACGAAATTTTCAAGAGGATTTCTTCCATTTTCAAGAAAATGAAAACTCCCAGAAAATGTTGAATGCCTTCGGATTTTGCAGTGGATACTTTAAATGGTTTTATTGGGTAGCGATTCAGTGATCAAAATCAAAAGATGATTTGTTTCTTTGTTTATTTCTTCTCCTTGGCTATCTTTTCTTCGCACGGGTGCTTCAACCACTTTGTATTTCCTGTGGGGGAACGAAGTGGTTCCTCTTGTCCAAGGAAAAGAATTATATGTTTGTTCTTATTTCCATGGGAGTTGCACATGCGAAAAGCCAATAATTCAAGAAGCGGGATTAAAAATATAACCTAAACCTCGTAATCAAATCTGAAGCCTTTCAGTTACAACTTTCCTCTATCTAAACTAGTGAACAGAACAGATTGCACTATTAAAATAAATAAATCTACATAGCATCCTATATAGCAAAATATACAACATAATGTAATTAAATGTTACCATCTCATCCAAAGTGAGCCCATCAGTGACAAAAGCTGCAGCAGTGTCAGACCAACCTGGTGGATACAGAGCAATGCCCAAGCTCCCACATGCCACTGGGTCAGGACAAGCACTCCCGTGGGTGAGAGAGGGGCACCTGCCCCAAGAGCTGCTCATCCTGCACCAGAGCTGCCACCATGCACCAGACTCGGTGCGTAGACTTGGGCTCAACATAAACTGCTTTAATAAAGAGCAAGACCTGGGTGTTTCAGTCAAGTTGAAGGTTACTTGCTAGAACCAAGTGACAAGAGGGTCAGAAGTACCACAAAATTGTTGCTGACATGAAACATAAGATACAAATTACTGTGACTGAGACACAGACTTCATCTGATTCTACAGTGATTGTCACCACCACAGCACACACTGAAATGTGACTTTGAGAACAAATGAGGCAGGAAGGCTCTTGGCTACTTCCACAGAAAGCCACTCTAAAACTGTGTTTCACAAGCAGCTGCTAGAAAATATTTATCCAAGAGTACCATAATAACTTCTTCAGGCAAGGGTGACCATTACATTGAGCCCACTTTCTTGGCAGGGTGGGGTGCAGAAATAAAATATTTTCTTCCTTTCTGCTGCTACTTACAGAATGTAAAACATATAGAAATCTGGAGGTGAGATTTTAATTGCTGATTTAGGAATAGCTGATAATTAACTTACATTCTCTTCAAAATGTAGTCTTCTCTATGACCCGGTAACCAAGCAACAGGAAAAGTAACAATACAAGAGTGTGATAATAAAGCCTTTCTTTTTTTTTTTTTTTTTTTTTAATACAGAAATTATATTTTCAAGATAATCATTATTTCTTATTCTAGGCATAAATTTATTTCTGTCTCATACTGAAAGAATCTGGACCAAAAAAGGAAATACAGTTAACGTTAAATAAATGGAGTAGTTGGGAACAGCATTAGGCTACATCTTAATGTGGCCTGCTGTTCAGTACTCACCAGCAAAATCTTGTCTGTGTTTTGCCAGGATGGAATACACTCACAAAGGAGAAGCACTAGGAGCAACATTACTCCTTTCCTAACAGAGAAAATCATGACCAAGTGACAGAAAGTTTGGAACTCAAGTCATACACACTAATAGAGACTTAAGTCTCTTAAATAGATACTTTAAGTATGTACAACAATGTTTTTCAGTGTAGCTATTAAAACTCTGGTCTAGTTTATTTTGCCAGCCCGTGTCCAAGCCCTGCATCAGCACTCAGAGCACACACAATCACCTTGTCCTTCAGGACACAGACAGGTGTGTTAAGGTTGGCTCAGGAAACAACTCCTCGACAGCCAAATCCAGAATTCTGAGCTCCACTGAAAGACTGGGGAAGAAACACTATTCTGGCACAGAAACATCTGCAAATACGTTTCATACTGAGTGTGGGAAGGTTTACACAGCCCTTAGGAGGTGTTTTCTACTCTTTAATTTGAGGAGTTCTTTCTCAAGAGCTTTGCTATTAAAGGAACCAATTCCCAGCTTTCATGTGCTATGTCTTTAACAAGATGGGCCTAATCAAGTCTTCAAACATAAGAAAGATCAAAGCCTCTATCTGTAATAAAACAAACGATATGTGTCTGGCATGTATTGACAAGGCTACATGGCTTCAGCAGTTCAGTCTCATTATTACTGACATTCATCATACAAAAATCTGGATGACATATTAGAAGTTCCCTAACTTTCTAACAAAAATAATGTCAAACAGCAATAACACTTGACTTGACCTCAGTTTTACCTTCTTAATACCTGCAGTGGTTTGCAAGCTCAAACAACACAGCAACACTTAGAAAAAATTAAGCCTGTCATTAGCACACAGTAAATTAGAAGAACAGTAATTTTATGGTAAAAACTTTTAACTATTCATTGGCACAAACACAACACAGAAATGCTGTACAGCTCCCCTGATGGACCCTTTAAAATGCCTGCTGAACATCAGTTAAGCCTGACTCCCCGCCTTGAGGTACGTCACAGTTACTGGGGCATTTTCTAGATAGGCCTGTCTAGGGTTTGAACTTAATTGAGCAGAATATTAGCTCAGAGATCTGATTCTCCTCTGCTCTGACTAATCAACAATGCTGTGCCCCAATTAAAGGAGTGAGCATTGCCTGGCACATTCAGTCTACATAATTTTATTCTTTCCCTTTCTTCTTGTAACTGCTCAGTCTCTGTGCAACAGTTCTTTGGACTTGCAGCACAGAGTAGAAGAACCAACCATCAACTTTTCTTAACTTTTAAATAATGGCTCTAATACATCAGATTTTAAAAAATCCTCTATCAAATTGAAAAATTAATAAAATCCTTTTTTTTCCTGCTTTGAAATATCTGCCTTTTAAGTCACAAAATAAATATAAAATCTAGATAAAATTTTTAAGAATCACACTTTCATATCACAATCATTTGAAAAAATTGAGTCTCAATTTGGCACAATTGCATTTTACTTTTAAGGTCATCCTAGAGGACCTAAGTTATTTCCAGAAGTCTTTCACTGAAAATATGTCACCACTTTTCCCCCAGACATGACACAAACTAAGATCTATTACATTTGTGTGACTAATGACACTAACAGGACAACCTGCTTTGTGAATGTAGGTCTTCCTTTGAAAACAGGAGAACCATGAAAAATAAAACCACTCCCACCCAGAACACTCTCTCTGATATTACAAGAAAGCCCTGCAGAGCTGAAGTGACTCTGCTGATTGCTCGAGGTGACCACAGCAGCTGGGTTCCAGTTAGCGGTATTCAGCAAAGGTCCCACACTTCAGTGTCTCTCAGGACAGACTCTGAAGACAGAAATTTGTTGACTCTGGATTGTGAATCACAGTATTTGTGCTCTGTATTTTGTCTACCACAGATCATAGTATTAGTGTCAGGCAAAAAAGAAAATAAATTAAGAAAATGCATTCAAGATAAAAGCTAGCAGCATATGATTCCACAGATCCAGCATTTAAAAATCTTTTAAGCTTTGCTGAAGAAAACAAACACTTCAATACAGGGTTTACTGGTGCTTTGCATTTCAGTTGTGTCCCCCTTTCCTAACTGTTCAAATGTCAACACTGTCCTATGATGTTTCTGAATAGGCAGTCTTTTCTTAGATAAAATAACAAAGTTACTACTTCATCCCACACACTGTACAACTGCATAGCCATTTGTTAGGTCCTGCCTTAAAGCCAATTCAACCTTTTTCTATGATCTCTTTTCAGAAGTGTCAAAGTTCTAGCAATCTAACTTTTTTCAGTTTCTTTTAACAGCATAATCTGGCTTTTATGGCAAACTAGCTGTCCACAGGTTATAAGAGCCTTTGCTCCTCAAATGTACTGTATCTGCCCTGCTAATTATCTGTCAAAATCTATATGGAGTGGACAGAAACCAGACTGTCAAAGGGAATTGATGCAATCTATTATTTTCAAATTTCTTACTGTGTGTCGTACATCAAGACATACCTTATTCTGGGACATCAAAAAGTGCTGGCACAGGAGCAATTCAATGCAATGCCTCAGAAAGACTTTGAAAGCTTTTTATGCTGGACAGCCACCTATTTAGCCAGTGAGTGAGAATAATTCAATAGGAATTTTTGGGAACATCTATACACAGTGTTTTCACACGTCCTGGTACGTATGCATCTGTGATTACTCCATTATTTGTCTATTTGCTTTTCCTTTCACACCACAGTTCCTTTTCAACCCTCAGTAAGAAGAGCTGTCCAGACAAGGCTCAGGCATTTCTTACTTAATAACAGCTCATCGAGATGCCAGCCAGAAACGAGGGGTGGCAGCCCTCATTTTAGCGCAGTCACCATTTCCAGGGAGCAAGCCAACTGGGAAGGAAAAATGGAACAGTAAAATTAAACATGTATTTTATCACAGATGAACTAAGTGTAATTTCCAACCAAGTTTTTTTTTGTCACTCTTTAGTAGCAGATGACAAGAGAATCCTGTCAGCACTGCAGACTCAAAGAAGAGAGGGAAGAGAGCAATCTTGGGTTACAAGGCAATTGTGAATTTTCATACAAATTCTTTCACACTACCTAAACAGAGGATTCCAGCGTGCCCATTCTCTGGCTCTTTGCAGAGTGAGCATTGTGCACTTCAGAAAACAAAGAAAGCCCCAAACCCCACCTGAATTGCAAGATGGTCCTAAATTCTGTTTTGGCTTAAGACAAGAACACAATTGAATCAATTCATATTAATAGCTAACTATAAATATTTACAAATAATTATAGATATAGAGGAATGTGAGCTAAATAAATCTAACATAAAATAAAAATACTATGATTAGGAGATGATGCAGTTTAATTTTCTCTTTAAGGAATCACTTTGTGCTATGCTACAGACAAGTGCATCTAAGTATATTTAACAAACAACTCAGTGTAGAACCACAACAGCCCTGGGAAGTTCAGATCATAAGGGACAAGAAGTATGAAATTCAAGCTCAAAAGGGCGGGGAGTTCTGTGTCTGTTTTTGAGCTCTGGAATTCTTCAGTGAAGCAGACAGGAGTCAAATTATTTTTTAAGGAAGTAAAATAATTATTACATATCTAAAGGGGACTTAAAAAAATGACTATGTAACTGGGATCTTTTGAAAGTGGTAAATCATAGGGAATGAGGTCTTCCTGAGAAAGCTGGCTCCCAGACCAGAGAAGGAAGAAGGCAGCCATGGTACAAATCCCATGGGCATCATGTTGATGACAGTTTTCTGTCTCTCTCCACCACAGAAGTCATTATTTTCTAAGGAAAGCAATTGTGAGGGTTTTGTTGGGATTTTTTGGGGTGCTTTTATTTTGTTTTATTTGAGAAACTTCCCTGTAACATCTAAATATCCAGTGTATATTTTAAGCATTTCTCCTTAATACAAAAACCCCATCTGCTTTACACTCTGAAAGCAAACTGCCTTCTTGCTTGAGTTCAGTAAAGCAGAAGAATATCAAGAACAGCCATCAGTTTCAAGTAGACCTCTTGACTGTGGAATGCCTTGCTACCTGACTTGGAGCTTCACTGAGGAGCAGATCGGGGTCTCTGCTCTCCCTAAAGCAGGCAAATTTCAGGATCTGGCCCACTTATGCATAGCTGAAATATGTATTCACTACGTCTCCTGCCTCATTTTGCTGCTTACTCTCACATCCTAAAAAGGTCTGAGAAAGGGATCTGGCATTTCAAAATGCTTTTATTTTTAAGCAGAAACAGCAGCAAATTAAACAGATGTTACTTGAAGCAAATAAAGATCCTCATTTTCTCTGGCTTCAGAATATTGAGGTCACCTGGCCCCAAGACTCATTTTAAGAGTAATGATGAGAATTTGCTATAGGTATGTAATTTGCTATTCTTGCTAGAAGAGTTTACACAAACAACTTTCAAAACTTGACTGGAAAACTGGTCAGCATATCATTCTGGTCAATTATTTGCCATGCTAGAAATGCATCAGGATAATGACACAGGGAGGGATTGCAAGGCAATATTGTTCCCCAGAAGCCTTTGTCTAACAAGGTAATTTATGACCTGTTCTGGAATCCAGTCTTTACAAAACCATAAATTCACACTTGTATTCAACTTCAAAGGGACCATTATCAGTAAAGGTGGCAGAAGGCATCAGACTGCTGCAAGCTAGATAAACAGATAAGTGAGACTTTCATGGTTTTCTCCTCTAGGTCTGCTCGAAGGACAAAGGTACCTAAAGGTGCAGCTGCCCCTCGGCATTTGGCCCTGTTATTTGCAAAGTTCACCACTGAATATGCTACTTCCCTTTTACAAGGTGAGGAAAACCTTACTCACTCAAGTGCCAAATCTCACAGCACTAGCAGAGCTTTGAAAGCTCTTTCAAGAGCCTGTCAATGCTTACCTGGGAGCTGGTGCTTTCATATGAACACAATGACATGTAAAGCAAAAACAAAGAAGAAACAACAAAAACCCCAAGAATCAGTGCTTTGCATCCAGAATAAAAATAAAATGAAGGCACTTCAGAGCAGCAAGGTTTAACCGATGTGTGTGTCCACAGCTGGAAAGCTTCCCAGGGCTCTTGCAGTGGGCCCTCTCTGTTGCACTGCGTGAGCAGTACAGGTATTTGCATTGGTGCTTCCAAGTTGGGCTAAGCCCCTTCCCTGAAGGTGGGAGATCAGGGCTTCTAAAGGCAGTGCTGCATGCAAAAAAAGGGTCAGATCTATACTCACTGCCTTTCAAACACAAGCCTACCAATTTTGGACAGTCATTCTTGTCACACTGGAAATTCACAGCCCCATACGTTTGAAAACAATACTTGAATAATCCCATTTTACTGGAGCAACAAAAGGGTGATAGGGAAAGCAGGCAGCTGTCCCAGGTGATTAACTGTGCTGGGTGCAACCAATATGCCTGATTAGCCACCCAGACAGCACAGGCTAAGTCAGGAGCCATTGACAGAGAGCAGCACCTTAGAAACACTCCCTTGCTGACAGTGAAAACTCCCACCTACCCTTCCATCTATTCTGGAAAGATTAATTAGTTAATGTTTGCACAGTGCTACGAAGATCTAAAGAGCTGAGTGTGAACATGGGTTACTTCTAATTGATGTGCTGGAAGTGAACATGGCATTGCTATGGAAAGGTGTGAGGGGACAGAACAAATGGCCTTTTTCTGGCCCAGCTCTGGGCAGCTCTCCAGCAGTGACAGTGCTCTCCAGTAGGGGACCTGGGACAGGGAAGAGAAGCTGGGTAGTGCAGCCAGCAGAGGTGGTAAAGCACAGCACGAAGGGAGGGATTCAACTGAACACTGCCAACCCAGAGAATACAAACTAATCCAGGCAGAGGATTGCAGCTACTCTCCTATGGCTGAGGCCATTAATCTGTGTTTTTTTGGTGTTTTTGTTTTGTTTGAGAAACTTCCCTGTAACATCCAGTATAAACTATTTTAAGCATCCCTCCTTAATACAAAAACTCCACCTGCTTTACACTCTGAACACAAACTCCCTTTTTGCTTGAGTTCAGTAAAGCGGAAGAGTATCAAGGACAGCCATCAATGAACATCCAGGTTCATGCAGATCTGTATTCTGATTGAAATTCAGCCCTCCCTGGGGTGAAACTGAAGGAGTTGTGCCCATTTAAGCTTTCTGTACTGGAAAAAATTCAGGCTACTAATTTTGTATCCCTGGCAGATAAAAATGCTTGGCAAACTTATTATACGTAGTAATAGTATTGACAGATCCTACCTAAAGTTCTAGATGACAGTTCAGTAGAAGCAGCATTAGCTAAGCTCTGTGGTCTAGAAACAAGCCCTTAACCCTATTACTGTCCATGCTCTAACCTGGTCTTTTTAGTTGAAGTTATTAAGACATCAGTGGCAAAATTAGCTGATGTCCTTCAGATACTTCATTGGCCAATGTCAAGGTTTAACCCCAGCCAGCAGCCCAGCCCCACACAGCCACTTGCTCACTCCCCCACCAGCTGGATGGGGGAGAGAACCAGAAGGGGGAAGGCTTGGAAAACTCATGGGGGGAGATAGAATTTAATAGGAAAAGGAAAAGCCATGCACAAAAGCCAAGCAAAAGTCAAGCAAAGCAAGACAAAGAATCAATTCACTGCTTCCCATGGCTGGGCAGGTGTTCAGCCATTCCCAGGACAGCAGGGCCCTGTCACAGGTAACCATGACTCGGGAAGACAAACACCATCACTCCAAACATGTTCCCCCTCCTCCTTCATTGTCACTCAAGATAAAATGCTGTCTTTAGGGGTTCAAAGTTTTCTGCAAAAACATGGTAGCACTAATGTTTGATATGAGCAAAGAGAGAATTTGAAAAATGTGCACATGCAGGACCTGGTACTGTCCGCAGTTCATCACCAGCCTGTGTGTCTGCAGTTACTCTCTTTCCTAACTCAATCACACATTTCCCACTTGATAATTTATTAAATAAAGAGAAACCAGTTGTACTTTAGGTTAGCCAAAAAATCTCTAGCATTAGAGAAAACATGAAGTGTTGGGTAGCTGAGAATGATGTTGAGTACAAGTATTCAGCAAAAAGTAGTAATTCCCTGCATCACAAATAATGGTTAACTTTGGTTTCTCTCCATGACTTCTATCTGTTTCTAAACATACACTGTTCAGGAGGAAATCACTGCTGTTCTCAGCAGTATCCAAGAAGTTTTAATAGTTCCACAATAGCCAGTCTAAGCAAGACATAGTGACCTGACTCCTTAATTTACAGCAAAAAAATCCCTGATTCATGACTCTAGGAATTGACTGCTAATTAACTGGAAGAAAAAACTACAATCCAAAAACAAGAGAAGAAAACCAAAAATCCCCAGCCCAACAAAGCCAAGATCATGAACACAGTCACATCCTCAGGATAAGGAATGTTTTCTGTCCCATCTCAATGTGTGCCTCACACTGCTCTTTCTTGAAAGGCAAACTTTCCACCTGAGCCAACACTGATGAGGTGGGACACCCCTAAACTCAGAGCAAAGAATGGGCAGAGACAACTGCAACAGCAGCACTCCCTCTGCCTTGGCAACCCCACTGCAACCCTGCTCTTCCTTTTCTTTCCCTCTGCTTTCTCTGTCCCAGAACCCCAAGGAGCAGAATAAACTTTATCACTCAGCCTTAACAGTAGCAAACCTTGTTACATACTCTCAGTTCCCACTCCAGCAATGCCGAACGGAGGGTCACAAAAAATAGGCTATTAGATAATAATCATCAAACCCCAGAAAACTTCAGTGACAATTGAATTTGCATGTCCTACCACAAGCCATGTGGTCTTTGCTTTTCTGACAGTAATTAGTTAGCCTGATGTTTTCTTTTGCAGTTCAATACCTAGAGGTGTTTTTTAAAATTGATACAGGTTAGCACCTTTAACTACACAACCCAAAACTACGCAGCAGTTTGATCTTCTTTGCATCAAAAAGGTTACCATTAAAAATGATTCCATGGCAGACACTACCAGGGAAGTGAAAGGGGAAAGACTGTCAAATGCTTTCAGGTTGTGGACTTCTGAGCATGAAAAGCAGGGGAAAAATAAACCAACAGAAGCCACTCTGAAAAACTCCCAAAGTGCAAGTTATAAATGCAAACAAACAGCATTCAAATGGCATTAGTGAAGAAAACCCCAACCCTGAGCTGTTCTCCTGAAAGGAGTAAGGAACCACAGAACTGAAGTATGTTTCTCATGGTTAAAGAGCAAGAGCTTCATCCTCTCCCTGGGAGCAGCTGGGAGCTGATCCCCACCAGCAGATATAACGCCACCATCCACAGAACTCCATTAACAGGCCAACACATCCCTGCTCCCAGGAGCAGGATCCCCCTGCTCCAAGTCTATCAGCTTATCCAGCACAGAGGCTGCACCCTCAGTGCCACAAATCACCAGCTAAAATAGTCCTGCCTCTTCAAAGGGGAAGGTAGGAGATTTGGGGGGTGGTGTGTGTGTGTGTTGGGTGTTTAAACAAGACGGAGAGATGCTCAAAGTGATTTACAACCCCACTGTGAGGACAACCTGGCAAAGTAAATTTTTTGCACCTGGACCATTATGAGGCAAAAAGGATGATCTCTCAAGGAGCAAAAGACATTCAAATGTACAAGTCAAAGACTAGGATGATTCAATCTTTTCTAGGATCAGCCTGGCTTAAAGAAAAAAATTCTCGGAAAAATATACGCCTCTCTCTTCCACAGAGTAAAAGGGAAAGGAGATTAGGAAACAAGAGGTCTTGAGTATTCAAAGTGCTAATTCAGAACTTCTCTCTCTAAAGCACTCATGAAACATTTTAATTGTCTGACTTTGCATTCAAAAACCTTGTTTGCAACTCTTAATTGCAGACAACTTTGAACAAATAATTGAAATGCATGACTTGTGGGGCCTGCTTAAACAATTATAATGTGCTTTGCCAATAGGTACTTTATCCCATTCTCCTCCCCCCACCTTTTTCCTAATGAAAATGAGCTAGCATGATATTTGGAGCAAAGTTAAAACCTTGCTAATTTGCCGCACTAAGATCTGGGACTGTGACAGTGGTCGTACCTGTACAACTGCTTATATCAGCAAAAAATACACTAATAGTTCAACTGAATGCAAAAAAGACCTTTTCATTTTCTGCTGAGAACAACCCACTGGGAGATTCTTTTCTAAATACAAATCCTTCATATGTCTGTTAGTTTTGCATTTCCTAAGATTTATGTAGCTATTTTCCTAAAAATTCCCTTTGTATGATTTAAGCAGAGCCTCTCGTAACTATAAACAATCTTTCCAAGTAGAGTTCAGAAAATAAGTTGAATAAAACGATATTCTTCTCAGAAGACAGACATTATTTTGGCATGGTGTAGTCAAGACCATTCTGGGCAACTTATTGTGCCCCTCAAGCTGTAATAAACTCCAAAACCAAAAGCGTTTTATCCTGATTCAGAAAATACTCAGTGGCTCATGCCTATCCCTGAAGGTGAAAGTGCCCTTGCAAGAAAAGTGAACTTGGTTCAGGTCAGCTTATTCAAAGTCCTAACTTCAAATGGTCTCCTTTTACCCTGCTCTGCTTTTACTCTGTTGGAAAGGATCTTCCCTGCTAATATCCAGACAAGGAATACGATTCCTATTTTGATGTCTGACATTTAATCCAAGTCTGGGGACGATTCAAGCATACAACACCATCTTACCTCAGACACTTGGTGCTGGGTACAGACAGGACACAGGCTGTAAAGCAGTTCTCAGAATGCTGTTTGCACTTCAGTCTGTTGAATTGTTGGTGTGCTGATAAGCAGTGCTGAGTAACACACTCAGCAATCAGTGTTACTGCATTTGACCAAACCAGGACCGCCTGTGTTTCAAGGAGGGAAGAGAGAAACTAATGAGGCACTCACTCCTGTTAACCCAACTTCCCCACTACACTTAGACTCTCAGCTGGGCACAGGCAGCTTGGACACCTGATAATAACAGTCACACAGCCTCCTCCACCCTCCAGCACAGGTCCTGGCCTTGAGCAAACAGATCTGCAAACTCAAGGATTTAAGTTAAGAACATAAAATCTAATTTAATGAAGAAATAAAACTGTAACTGTAAATCAAATTTAATCAAGATCTAAAATATAATCAAATTAGGCTACTAAGAGCTGTTCTAGATGAACTCTAGAAGCTGGAAAAACTGCAAGAATTTTAAACATTGCAGAGATATAGCATCCAACCGTCTGCCACTGCAAGGTAAAGACCTTCTGTTGCTATTGCTCCTGGCTAACATGCTGAGAAAACACGAAAGCAGTTTTCAGTAGGTCCAGTTTGTATTTCTTGCTTTAAAATCCACTGTGCAAGATGACGACTATCTTGTTTTTCCAGTGGTACTAAAAAGCATGAAAAGGATTCAGAGCCCCGCAGTGTTAGACCAATATACTACTTTTGCAAGTAAACTTCACTGAGACTTTAGAAATGTAAGCAAGCTAGTTTGGGTTTTATTTCCAGAGTCACATTCTAGTTTAGATAAATACCTTCTGCATATAGGAACCAACCTTATCTATAGGAAGCATAGATATAACTTCCTTTCTAGGAGTAAAAAATATCGCATATATGCATTAGCAAAATTTAAGCCTAAGTTTATAAATCACCATGCAAGTTTATGGGGCCACATAACAGTTTTGTGATAATTATAATAAATGCAAGCTCTGGCAGGAGTTTAATAACTCATTCTGAAAATGCTTCCCATGTTCACTACCCATTTCATTGGCTACTCCCATCAATAACCCCACTAACATAAAAACAAGGTCAGGCAAGCAACTGAAAGACTGAAAAAATGTTGAGAAGATCAGATTCTTACAAGCACACCAGGCCTGATAATTCGGTTTCAGAGAACAAACCCAGGAAATGGCACAAGTGAAATGCATTGTGGGCCTCCCCATGTAGCATTTCATTTGTGCTTCAGTCAGCCAGGGTGGGGCACACTATCCACAAAGTAGCAATCATCCCCCTTCCTAGTAAGTTCTGTAATGGCATAATTCCCACAACAAACCCATCCTCCACCAGCATGGGATCTGGATGTTTGAGTTGTCTCTCCACACACAGCCAGTTCTCAGAGCCAGCTCCATGCACATGCACCTCTGCAGCAAGTCATGAGACACTTGCATAGACTTTTGCCATTAGTCGAGAGGCAAAAGACTGTGACTATTCCATTCAGAGTTCTCTGTGATGCAGGTTGCATCACTCAGTGAAAGCTGTCACTCAGAAGAAGAAACCAAGATTTAACAGACATGTTATGAGAGAGTCTGGGTGGTGTAAGTCTATTGAGATAAATAGAGTGTATGCTAACAGAGCCCGTATTTCCATGTACTCAGTAAGGGAGTCTTGCTGGTTTTACTCTGTATTTTAGTACACTGCACGTAGATTTTATTTTAGCACACACAAACTAAAATGGGAATTCCTCTGTCCCAAGACAGCAGGACAGCCACACATACTAAGATATTAGGTAGAAAATGTATTTCCAAGGTAGGAGAAAAGCTCATCCAACTGAACTGGGCAAGTAAAGGATTATACTACAGAGCTGTGACAGAAAACTACTTAGTACTACTTTATATTTTGTGAGAAGAACTGTGGCAATAATTGGAACTTTCAGATGCTCTTCCAAGGTCACTCCCTGATCCCATGAATAAAGCCCACTTGAGGGAATTCCTGCAGACACCTAGAGTTCTGCATTCAGAAAGTACAGGCTGTACAATCCCATGAACAGAACAAGAATTTTTTCATTTAATAAAAGAATTGTTTAAACATTAAGCTGGCTAAATATATTAAGGTGAAAGCCCAAAGAGATTTACCATTTGAATTGCTTGGTACAGACCCAAATTTTGAAAATTGTTTAGCAGAACTTCATTTCCCATGAAATTACCCCAATTCCACATGGGTAATTTAGTCTCACAGTTATGCCTGTGCATGCAGCTTCGAGCATTTGGGCTTCCTATTTCCTTTTCACTTCCCCCAAGTATTGATAAAGCACCTCTGCCAAAGTTCAGGAGCATAATAAGAGAAAGAGGGAACCACACCTGGGCAGACTTTACTGGCTGCTTTTATGGAGGAAAAAATAAACAAAAAAGCCCTGAGAGCTGAGAAAGAAGAAAGAAAGGGACGGAATTCTATCCTGCAGCTGCTCAGTGATGCAAAGTCCCCGGCTGAGCTCAGAAGATGGGAACACCAGAGTCAATAAGCACTGGAAAAACTCTCTTCACTCAGGATGCATCCTCCCTCCTCATTCTGCAGTCTTATTTATGCAACTCAGTGTTATCATCTCAGTGGAAATCTTTTGCCTGTCACAGGTGCAACAACCCACCCATTGCAATCAGCAAGGCTTTTCTACCAGGTGACAGGTTGGGCCACCACTGCATTCAAAACTTTTTTCAGTAGGATTAGCTTGATTTAGGTTCAATGAATGTAGAACAAAATTAGTTATTCCAAGAGAATCTGCATTGCTATTAAAATAACCACTTCACTGATCTCTAATTACAGTAAGACTCAAGAGCCTTCCTTTTGATTTGTAAGGTGCACATCAACAATACTTTTCTGTGCAAATATTTCACTTAAATTTTGTGTTTTATCTAGTATTCCAGCTACCTAGTAGCCAAAGTAGTTCCTCTGAGAAATGTCTGAAACCCTCAAAAGCTGGTAATTATAAATGAAAAAAAGGAAGTATTTTTATGGTGCTGATGAAACATTGATCTAAAATAAATGGAAAATATTGAAAGATTTTTAAGGTCACCCAAGATCTTAGAAGAAGAAGAAATAATATAAAAATGTTCTATTTCAGAATTTAAACTAAGCTCTCTTTCAAGTGAAATTTTCCATGACCCACCAAAGTAATTTTAGATGGTGAAAAAAATACAGACATCTTTAGAGAAAGATGTTTCAGCTAGAAATTTTCAGCAAGAAAAGTAGCGTGAGTTCACCTTAAGATTCATATTGCTGGACAGTGAATTTCAATAGGATCAGTTATATTACTGATTTATTTTATCTCCAAACAAAAAGAAAAATTCATATATTGATTTGGATTTGGGCATGTAGTAGGACACAAGACACTCATGCCAAAGCAGTTTTCTAGCAGAATTTTATGTATGCAGCTGAGAAGAAAACCTCACTGTACCCTGCAAAATTACAGTAAGAGAGCAGAGAAGAGAAGCAGGATAGCAAGTGCAAGAAAAAAGCAAACACTGGGCAGCTGACGGGCCTAATTGCCAGCTTTCTCTCCCATTCATGCATGCTGTGGTTGTTTCAAAACGGCATGAATTGACAGTGCTCTTTTAAATGTCTCCAAAAAAAAAAAGGTTTGGAATGAAAATGCCAACATTTATTACAGCTCAGGTGCCTGAAGCAAGAGAATTATTGCTGAGGTGTTTAAGTGGCGTGTGATTTTCTGTTTTATTTTCATAGAGAAGTATGATTTTTGAAGTAACTGCTGCAATTGATGTGCAAATTTTGACACATTTTGTATGACAAGTGACTAGCCCAGTGGTACCTCTGCAGATCAATAATAGCACATCTCAGTACCTGACTAGTGGGTGTTTGGAAGGAAAAGGGAAAGGTTTGCAATCATGCCCAGCAGCAAAATGATTCCCAGGGGCTTTTGCTCTCTATGTTACTGAACACCTGAGCTGTTTTTATGGAACAAACTCAGACAGCATTGCCAATTCCCTGGTGTGAAAGGTTTGGATTCATAGAAGCAGAAGTCAGAAATATGCGGCTTCACTGATGTTAAAACATTCACAGATGACCTAATACTTGACATACTTCAATGGGACATGAATTTCAATTTAATTTAATATGCAACCCAAAGTATATCAGGAAAGTTCCACCAGAATTCTCTGGAGATGTAACGGCACTCACCTCAAATCAATTTTTCAAAGAACTGGCTACTTCAAAACAAAGGAATAGGTACCTCAAGGCCCCTTGGGCTTGTCAGGAAACAAAATGCTGAAAAAATACACCGCAAGCAAGTGCAGTAAGATACACCAGTCTTTTGACATGAATGCAAATAGCTCCTACTTCTAGAGATGCTTTCTGGAATATTGGAAGCTCAAAGAATGCTTGATATTTTGCATTGCACAGTTTCTAATTTCTTACTCAGATGCATCTTCCCCTAAAAGGCCAAAGAGAATGTAGAAACTTTAAAAAAATCTTAATGTTAAATATTTTGTTTAATTTTTAAAAAATTTTTCCTCTCCGAAAGGAAGGAGATAAAAGTCTATGGAGATTACAATGCGCTTCCTATGTAAAATGCTATGCAATTGTCTCTGCTAACATTTTTAATCACAGAAATTTACTGATAAATCTTGCTATGCCTCTGTGAAAAACAGATATACATGACAAATGCAAAGCAGTTATAAAAAACACCACATCTAGTGTGATTGTTTTTCACAGAAATGTTCCCTTTCAAAATATAAGTTTAATAAAATTGAAGCATTTAAAATAAATATATTAATCTCAACAATACATTTTGTGAAACCCAATCTAATTATGTTGTTAAAATGAGAAATGCTACACATGCCAAAATATCAGCAGAATAAAATATTTCTTTCTTACTTAATTGTTTACTGCAATTTTGTATCACTCACAAGAAGAAAAAAAACAGGTGAATCAGGTCAGCCGGTGGAAAAGGTTTGAATGTGAGTGAGACGTGACCTCTGCAAAGCTCATCAAATTCAACAATGCCAAGTGCAAGGGCCTGTGTGTGGTCAGGGCAGTCCCAAGCACAATCAGAGGCTGGACAGGAAATGGAGTGGGAGCAGCCCCAAGGAGGACTTGGGGGATCTGGTGGATGAGAACCTTGACTTGACCCAGCAGCATCAAGAAATCAGCCGTGTCCTGGGCTGCATCCAAAGGAGCGTGGCCAGCAGGTCAGGGGAGGGCACTGTCCCTGTCTGCTCCATCCCCTTGTCATTGGCCCTTGTCAGACTGACCTGCAGTGCTGTACCCAGCTCTGGAACACTCAGCACACCAAGGACATGGATTGGAGCCACTCTAGAGGAGGCCATGAAGATGATCTGAAAGCTGGAGCAGCTCTGCTATGAAGAAAGGGTGAGAGAGCTGGGGCTGTTAAGCCTGGAGAAGAAAAGGCTCTGAGGAGATCTTAGAGCCCCTTTCAGTGTCTAAAAGGGCTTCAAAAGAGGGGCCCAGAGAAGCTGTGGTTGTCCCATCCCTGGAAGTGTCCAAAGCCAGGTTGGACAGAATTTGGAGCAATTTGGTCCCGTGGAAGGTGTCCCTGCCCATTGCAGGGGTTGGAAAGAGATGATCTTTAAGGTTTCCTCCAACCCAAACCATTCTACGATTTTTGGGGAACTGCAGGCAAATTACTGCTAAGTCATGAGAGGAAAAATAATAGGGTGCTGTAGTCAAGGTTATGGTACAGGAAGGACAAAAGGAGTCCACCGACTTCTGACTCCAGTGAGAGAGTGTTTATTAACATCCTAGAGATGATGAACACAAACACAGCTGAATGACATATTTTTAATTTACCACAATACCTCTGACACAACGGAAGCAGAGACAGAGCTGAGCTGAAGGACAACTGGAGGAATTTAAATGTTAGAAATCAAAATTTATTTGTCCCTAACTATAGTTCTATCCTATCTGGAAGAAGAACAGTAAATTCTCTTACCTTCCACTCAATAAAATGCTTTACAGAAGGGTTTTATAACATCATCTTCTAAGCCTGTTCATTTTTGTTGCTTCTGTCTTTTGTCTTTTCAGCCTTTCTAGCACAGCCTTTCTAGCACAGCCTTTCTATATAAATTTATTAGAAAACAATTTATAGTATTACCATCAATGATTCTTCCTGCAGCATTGTAAATATGCACAAAGGTTTAAGAAACTGGTAAGGCATGTTCCTGCCCCAAGGGACTGTGTTAGTTATTAAAGTCCTCATACTTTTTACATTAATATACTTCAATGCAAATTTTAAAAGGAATTATTAAGAAAGATCAAAGTGAAACAATGAAAAATAAATTAACAAGAATCACCTACTTACAGATCCTAAATAAGAATAAAAGAACAGTTTGTTTAGAAAATACTGTCCAAAAATTCTTAATGTTCAAGGAATATCTAAAGCATTATTGCTTCCAGTTCAGTTACAACTTACTGATATCAAACTTCACAGCACCTGAAGCAAAATGTACAGTGCAATACAACGAAGACAAAGAGTTTCAAAGTATTCACACAGAGAACTGGCCTTCAGTTGTTTCAGCACTGAAAAGAAAGAAGAAGGGTTTCTCAAATTTACTCCTATGAATAAGCCTGTTTTACCCCCCTGCAATTCTTTAGCTCCTTGTATGCAGGCAGGACTCTGGGCCAGCACATGAAAAACAGCAGGCTGGCACATCCTTCATGCTCCTTCTTTTCAATTTACTATTTCACTTAAAAACAAAGTCATGACAGTTGATGTGACAGCCTCAAAAACATGAGCCAAGAGCAAAAGTCGGTAAGATCTGCCAGCCTCTGGCAAAGTCTGACACATGGCTCTGAGAGGAGACGCCTGCACAGACTTTCTCTAAGGGTGGAAAACACTGAACGTGGAAGACAAAGAGGAAGATCCACATCACAGAAAATTCCACAGGAGAGCCTGAGAAAATGCAATAATGCTGTGAATCTGCAATCGCTCCACCTGACTGGAATGTACATGAGTGGAGTCCTTCTTGTGGGAGATAGATGAGGAGGAAGTCTTGGGATGGAACAGACAGAGAATGAAACTGGGGCAAAAGGAGTTAAGGAGGCAGTGAGATGGGACAGGGACAGACCAGAGAGGCCAGAAAGGAGGCAGCAACCCACAAGTTGTAGGAGAAGGAAACTACCAGAATTCTCACCATCTCACAGCTCTGTCATGGACTCCAAGGTTCCTCAAACATTATCACTGCTCTGCTTTGCTTTGGCAGCAGTGCCTCCCACCCACCTGCCAGCGGGAGACAATTTGCTCCCACAGCAGCTGCTGTGGTATCACAGTCAGCAGAGTCCTGGGTCATGGGCACAAACATGACAAGCAGGTGACAGTAGGACCAGGAAGGAATAGGCTGAAAGTATTTGTTATCAGAATGCCACTAGAGAAAAAGTAGTAAAATTGGAGAGGACATACAAAAATGGTGCTGGGGAAATCTTCCAGGCTTACAAATCCAAACTTTCAGAGGTTGTTTAGCATTGGGAAAAAGACTGCTTCTTTGGAAAATTGGAATCTATCCCAAACCACCACTGAGTTCCTCATCAAAGTAAGACTGAACCGAAACTAAGAATCAACCATTTGAAACTTTTTCATAACACACCCTTCATTTCTAGATTCATAATTTGTTATTGCAAAATCTTATTTGATGAAACCTTCATTTGTGCCCCAAATCAGTAGGAGTTGTGTCTGAATACAAGCACAGTATTTGATGCTAAGAGGATAAAAAATGCTGCATCTTGAAAAAATATAGCACACAGAGATTACTTTTTAACACTGTACCTCAACTAGTAATCTCTATAATGGGAATAATCCTATTCCTTCACTTCATAAAGGTGAAAACAATTTCATTAATGTCTGAAAACCTGAATAGACCCCTGGATAAATTAGTCATTTGCTCTTCAAAGCAAAGTTTGAAAAGCACGTATTAAATAAATATGTCATGCTTGAACAAGGGAAAAAAACCTACTAAAAGATAAACATCATGTTCTGGGCCCTGAAAATGATCAGGATCTTGTAGAAAAATAAATACTACTGTAATACTCATGCCCATATAAAGCTAGCATTACCTGTCATACAGGTAAGCAAACTCAGCATTCAGGGTTTGACTTGGTAAGCTTGGTCACGGGCTTTTAATGTGGCTTCCTGAGTGTAAGTAGACATAGAGCAAAAACCTACATTTTGCTAATCATGGTTCTACCAATTTTCCTTCTGTATTCTCAGAAAAAGCTTAGAAAAGAGAGTAATGACTTGTGAGCCAGGAAAAATCATCTGGTGTAACAAACCTCTTTCTTCCATGTCTATTTAATACAACTTCCTGTTTGGTCAGCATCCTTTAAACCCTTTCTCTGTGTGTGTACATGTCCTGGGTTGAGGTGTATTCTATTACCATCCTCATGAGCTGTTGAAATCAGGTGGGGCAGTGTTTTCCTTGCCTCCTCCCCCCAGACTATCTTGCTGTTAATGGCCCATCATTGTCCTGCTGCATGACTCAGAGATAACTCCCTCCGGACTATCTTCTGTTAACGAGCCTAATCAACACCTGGCCTCATGACTCATTACCTCATTGTGAGATGCTCCACCCAGAGGGAGGAACCAAGCATCCCATCATGGATATAACTGGGACTCTGAGCATCAAAGCGACGGGCTCCACTGGATTTCCAGAGGACAGGAGCTACACAGCCATCGCTGGACTTTCTGAGGAAGAGCAGACCCCTTCTACTACAGGATCACCACTTCAGAGGATTGCAGCCACCATTCCACCAGACTGCTACCACTACCCTGCCTAATAGGGATTCAGGTTGTATCTTGGCTCTGTCAGTGTTTTCTTTTACTTTCTTTTCCTTTTCTTTAATTTCCATTAAATTGTTATTCTGACTTGGTGCCTCTCACTGGTTTATTTTCAAACTAGTACAGTACATAAAATGCTGTGGTATCTTAATCTAATTTAAACCAGCTACTTACTTGTCTTTGCTTCTGAACTCCTCCCTGGAATTTACCACTCTGCTTTAAGCAGTTCTTCCTGAATCCTGCACATATTTTATGTCATCCTTTCAGACATCCTTAACCTTAAACTTCTATTCAACAGGAACACTCAGTACCTCACAGTTTCTCATGCTCTGTGGCTGTCAGCTCTAGCCAAAGCCCTGCCACCTAACCAAAGCTCACTGAACATTCTAATGCTCCGCCAAAAAGAAAGGAAAGTACGTGACATGACAGGGTTAGCCAAACCCTTAATGTGTACAAGGTAAGTTTTGCTCAAGTTTCTTTCTGAGATACAAGAGACACATAAAACAAATCAGGGAAAAATTAAAATTAGTAAGAAGCTATTTCTGTTTATTATCTCATCAAGGTTGGGATGTGGATGGCAGAATCCTCAGCTTCCATCTGCCACACCAAGAGGCTCCACAGCAGCAGTCAGAGCACACAGGGCTCATCCCTTGGCACACAGGGACAGCCTGTACTGCACCTTTGAGTTTTCCTTCTTGGGGGGAAGGAAATCAACACTAAATGGAATAGGAACTTACTAATTTGTTAGCTCTGAAGGCAACAATGATTTCCAAGCTATGTATCTGTATGACTGCCACCCATGGACTTGCAAGCACACTGACCCAGAGATTGCCTCACTTCACATCTTTCTGAAGGAGAGAGGGCAGCCCCAGTGGTAGTGGTGTACGTGAGGCCATGCTGGTTTGTACACACCAGCACCCACAAGGGAACTGTACAGCTCCGGTGGGGCTCACTGGTGTCAAACATCTCCCCATTTACACTTTCCTAGCCAGGAATGGCCTTGATCTACAGACTGTGGCAATGACAACCTAAATGGATACCAGGGAAATATTAATTCAACAACTAATGTTGAGATAAACATGAAAAGTCTCATTAAAAGTGACTACGAATCCATCTGCAAATTCCAGCAAGCTTTGAATCAGACCATATTAGAGCAACTCCCAAGTTCTGACTGTGGTGATCAGTTTCAAGGCTCCTGCCCTTCATTTTATCAGTTACATTTTTCTCTGGCTCATAACCTCACTGACAAAAACCAAGGTCCCCATGTGAGACCCTCCCCTTCCTCAGAAACACACAACATGACTAATTTAGAATGATAAGCAAAACACAAGATCCAAGTTGTAATAGTCACACTTACTACCATGCAAGACACTTCATTTAAAAATGAGCCTAAAACTAAGTGCAGACAAGAATAATTTTCATATCAGAAGACAAATATCACTGGTATAATAATAATGTAAAATTAAAATATTAGAATCAGCTAAACTTAGAAGATAGATAGCAAAATGAATAATATATGCAAGTACAATCCAGAGTTCTGTTTTATGCATACAAGGGGAATAATTAACTGATCTGGAAACATGTAAATGAGGGCTTAAAAGCATTTTCAAAACAGCATATCCAATTTCAGTTACACACGCAGAAGTTGCTACATTATAATAATTAGATTTTTTTTCACAAAAGATTTATTTATTTTGAATAGGAGTATTAAATATTATACTAATTACTAGTTATTTTACTTTGTACCCAGGGAAAAGGAATGAATATTCATTAATTCCTCAAGCTACCAAACCCCAACAGACCAGATAATTCCAGCATAGTTACTGATAAGTAAGGAAAAATTTTGGTACAAAATCAGTCTCATTCCACAAATTGCACCTCTTTTTTACATGTTAAATGCACTACAAGAAGCAACAGACAACAAATAAAATCACAATATATCAGTGTTTTTCCTTTAATTTGTAAGTCTTTTTGTATAACGCCCTCAAGTAATCTTTTTATTAGTATTATTTTGGGGGTATCGTATCGATCTTGCTGCGGCAGCAAAGGTAAGACTCAGCATATTCTGGAGTAAATAATAATCAAAACATCATACACATATTCATCTGTCCATTATTTTTTATAATGGGAAAAGCTCTGCTGGTTTTCTACCATTGTTATAGCAAGTTCGGGAAAGCCCCTTGTCCCTCAGATCCAAAGTGGCCCAGAACAATCCCACTCTGTGGGGAGCTTGTCACTGTCCCCCTCAGACACCAGACTCAGGCACCAGAGTCACAGCATCCCTCATGCTCAGTCACTGCACAGCCAGGGGCTGGGCACACTCCAGATGTGCATGGAGAACCCTTCCCAGGCTCCTCGAAAGACCAGCCATGCCTGTCTAATGATCTTAAATGGTCAGAGAGGAACTATCTGTAAGTTAATTTGATATTTATGTTATAATTCCCATTTGTGTCATTTCATTCAAATCCAGAATATTTGAAGACCAACTAAATTTATTTCTCAAACTAGACCTAAAAATTACTGGAATTAGGTAGACCCTCTCGACAGTGTCTCAGTGGAAGATATGAATTCTGGATGAGTCTGGATGTTTTCTGTTACATTAACACTATTTCACTCTTCATTTTAAGTTGTCTATATTTTACAGTTATAGACAGTGCGAGATGAATTTTAACAAGCAAGTTCAGAATCTAATCACTGACATCGTGGTCAACTCATTACTTTATAATTTTTTTTTTTTTAATTAAAACATTACTGTTTATTAAAACATCATTGCAAAAAAATCCCTCAAAATTCATGAATTGCTTCCACATACTTCTAAGAGGCCAAAATTTAAAAAATAAATAAAATAAACCTTCAGAGAATTTTTACTTTAGCTGAAATTTAAGTATTTACACTTTGCACTTTGAAATCAGTCTACAGTTTCACATTTAGATGTTCTCAAGGAAGGTTAAAATCTCTTATTTGGACACTCAAAATGATCCAAACAGACATATGAAAAAATCCCTCTACTCCCTATATGCAGGATCTACATCTGATCTAGTGATTTAGATGGAAGATTCCCATGGCTTTGAAGAGTGTTTAATAACATACCTAAAATATTTCTTTTGAACAGCACAAATCTCCTATTGATTCTCTCATTTTACAATAACCCAAATTTTGTTCTCTCTTAAAGACCCCTCACAGTGCCTTGTAGTGACAATGTAAAACAGCTTTTCTTGGACTGACTGTTTGCACTTGGCTTTCCTTGCACAGGCGCAACATATCACCTCTCCCGAGTTTAAAGGATGAACTCCGTATCATCTGCTGAGGAACTCATCCATGTCATTCCATGCATCCCACTGAAAAAGGGCATACTGGAAGAACATATGCACTAAAGCTAAAATGACATCAAGTCCTTTCCAAACCCCAGCATTCGGAGAACTGCATATGCCTCTTTTGTGTGCAGAACTTGACTAACTCTCAGCACAATGGGAAGAATGAAGAGGGTTCTCTTATTTGTTTGTCTTGCCTCAACTAAAATCCAGAAATACAAACACCTGACACCCCAGGCACTCCTCTCACATCTCACATGCAGTTGCCAATATATTGGAATGAAGTCTAGTTCCTAAAGCGTGGAAATGCACAATGTAGTTGTGGTGGCCGGTGAACATACATTACAAGGGACAGAGAGTTCTCAGTAAGACAAGCCCCCAGTACCACAAGAACCATTTCACGTTACGGGGACCCAAAAGGCTTCTCCCAAGATGCATTGTTCTGTTTTGTTAATATGTCTCACTTTGAATTCCTCGGCTGGCTGTCAGCCTCCACCCCCTCATCCCTCCCCCAGAGCTTCCCCATTGGCCCCTGTTCCCTAGTCCCGCCTTTTCCCCGCCCCCGGGTAAAACTGACTTTCGGGATCATGTTGGTATTTGCCTGTGCAATCTTCGAGAGTGTGGAATAATAAATGCTCCTGGCAGAACGCACGCAAATGCCCTTCTGGACTCTTTGCTACCGACTATAACACTGAACCCACCCGTGCTTCTGTGGGTGCACGCGGGACCCCACGGAGCCGGGCAGGGCCCATATTAGTAGTGTCAAAAAGTGTCCCGGGATCTGATGACAGATGTGCAGGAAAGTACGTAAACTGAAACCAAATTCTTTTCAACTTGGCATTAAGTCCTCAAAGACTAACACTCTAATTTAGGGAACATGCTCTAGTCCTAAACATTTGAACAAACACTGAAGTTCTTTCCTGGACAAGAGGATATGTGAAGAATTGTATCCAGAACTTAACCAAATATATGAATTTTTCTACTACTTTTTTTTTTTTTTTAAACTTCCCTTTCTCTTTTATACTCATGAGGACAATTTATGGCATGCCATGATCAGTAGAAAACAATACTGTGACATGAAGCATGTCACTGCTTTTTTAAAAACCTGTATAGATAAATAACATAAAAGAAACCAACTAAAACAAAAACATTGAAGTATAAATAATGTAAAACCCATCATTTAACAGTCTACTGAAATAAACTAGTAATTAAGGTATTTACTATCAGTCTAACCCAATGCAGTCAGAATTAGGTTAAGTAAGTTGTGTGCATGCAGGGGTGATACATTGGTCAGAATTATCCTTTGCTAATTTGAGATGCTACTATAAAACACGCAGTGAAATATTTCAAAGAAAATGTTATTATATTAAATGTTACCTTTTTTTGCTATTCAAGTAATTAATTATTCAAACTGTTACAAGAAAGAGAGTCTAGATTCACACGCTTGTAATGACTAGGAGGATATTTAAAATTCATTACAGTACATTAAACTTCCACTGATTAGTTAGCATCACTGCAAAATAAATAAATAGCCAATTTGCTTTGATCAGCAGAAATTCTGATAAAATCAGCAAAACACCAATTAAAATGTGAAAAATGTCACCTACTGCCATTATTCTAATGGAACTAAGACATATAGAAGAAACTGATTCAATGTTTATTTTCATATCAGCTGCATCTTCAAACTGTAAATCATTATAGCTTTTACTTGCATCTCTTCCTCACAAGCCCAGAATTAATTCTGTAGATGGATTTACTATGGATTGCATCGTACTGGAATAGACCATCCTATCATAAACAGAATAATAAGGTCTTGCTGCACTTCTGTGAACTCCTGTTGGGAGGGGCAGTGGGGAGCAGCAATTCACTCAGAAATATGGCAACAGATATGAAACTTGACATGAGGGATTTTTGCCTGAAACTTTGTTCTTTGGAAGCAGGTGGAAGGGAATGAAATGATTAAGTAGAGGCGCTATATTTAGTTATACACATTTCTTATTTATTGGGTTCCTCAGCTTTGAGGCCCTGAGCCTGCAAATAACCACGCAGTTGCCTGTAAATTGGCTGGAACCTTCTGAAGATGTTGAAGGCAAAATCTTAGTAGCTGGCCTGCAGTTTTTAGCAACTCTAACTTCTATCAAATAAGGGGATTTCCTACAAATGAACAATTCTTATACCTACACAAGCTTTTGACAATGCCAGTGCCTCTAATTTCACATATATAATCTCCAGCTGGAGTGATTGCTGGGTATCCAGTTAAGACAATCTGGGTGAATCCCTGGAGCTCCTGGCTGTTTTAACTGAACACAGGCTGAACCTTTTGAGCACAGCTACACATTTTGGGGTGGCCTGATTGCAGCCTTCCAGTACCTGCAGGGAACCTACAGGAAGGATGGAGAGAGACTATTTACAAGAGCATGGAGTGACAGGATAAGTGGGAATGGCTTCAAATTGACACAGGTTTAGATTAGATATTGGGAAGAAATTGTTCCCTGTGAGGGTGGTTAGGCCCTGGCACAGGTTGCCCAGAGAAGCTGTGGCTGCCCCATCCCCGGAAGTGTTCCAGGCCAGGTTGGATGGGGCTTGGAGCAACCTGGGATAGTGGAAGGTGTCCCTGCCCATGGCAGAGAGTAGACCTAGATGATCTTTTATGTCCCTTCCAACCCAGGCCAGTCTGTGATTCTATGATGACTATATGAACTACTGCATTCTTCTTTTCATCCTAGAAGCCTTGCCAGCTCTCAGAAAAGAGAACCACACCGTGTATCCTACATACCAGCTACATGTAGTGCAGCCTGGGGATCACAAAAGGAAAAGCTGTGGCCCACCAGAGGTTAATAATTAGTGTTTACTCTTTCCCTGTCGGAAGTCATTTTGGTCAGACATCCTCTGCATGAACCAGTCCCCACCATGAAGTGTTTCTTTATGTACACAAGCCAGATTCTTCATGGTTTATTTGCCTGCTTAAACTCCAAACTGGGAAATTTTCACAGTATCTGGAATGGAAACTGAGCAAAGACTTTAGTACTTGATCCACTGGTGGTCACTCAGTCCGCTACTGACAGCAGCAGCTGGCACTTGTTTAGAGATAAATCACAGACTTGCAACTACAGGAAGACATAGTTCTGGAATAAAATACCAACTAATAGGGAATTTAAAAGCTCAATCACAAACACATTCTTCTCCTGGAGTAGCGTTCCTGTGAGAGTTTAACTTTGAGTGCCCTTGCAAAACAGGATTTGATATCAGAAAGACTTCAATAGAGGGAAACTAATGATCTGGCACACACAGGAGGAAAAGAACCCCAAACTACCACAGGTATGGAGAAGTCAGCACAAAGATAAGAAGAGCTGGTGTGTTAGCTCAAGACATGAAGAGAGAAGAGCCAGAGTGTGCGTGCCAGTGCAAAAGAAGACAGAGCGTACAGCACCTTGAAAAAAAAATGGAAAAACTAACCTTGAAGTCAATGAAGGAATTCAGCAGTTAAGATCTGTCAATTATAGGGTAAAGCTCTTGAAACAAACCCACCAGGTAACTTCTCTTTTCCCAGCTCTCATTACCCTTCCCTTGCTGACAAAATATGTCCAGATGGCAGAGTAGCAAAAAACCCTACAACACAGTTCCCTAAGCAAGAAGCTTTGGCCCAAGGCTTGTTTTCTCTCACCACCTGCAGCTGTGGCAGCAAAAATGTGAGCAAGCTGACTAAATGGATGGCTGAACAGATACAAAGTGCCTGCTCCAGTCAGTGTCAGGCTGCCCTGAGAGTTCTTAGAAAGTTCATTAATTTTGGTCTCATGAAAAACCAATAGACGCCATAGGAGTTTACTATAAATTGGTATTTTGATTTCTACTGAGGAATCATAGCCTATGAATGGACAGCCTGTATTCATGCTGCAAACCCAGCTGCTGACCAGAATCAATAGCAATCAACTAGATAATTTTGTTCCATTTTTTTCTGTTTAAGTAGCAAGAAAAGTAGGGTTTATTTGCTCAAATGCTTATTAACCCACACGTTGTAATGTCTGAACTGGTTCTTCATGAGGGCCCAGGTCTATTTGAACACCAAAAAGTGCACAAGAATACATTAAAAAAAAAAAAAAAAAAGAGAGAGAGAAATATTAATATATGCATCTGTTTTCTTGCAGTCAGTCCTCATGTTCAGTTTTAAGCCTTAAGGCAGGTAAAGTGCAGACACTGCTCCAAAATACACACCACATCAGAGTCCTGCCACCAGCACACAATGCAGCTTTGAGTCACACGCAGCTCCTTATTAAGAGGTTTTGGGTACAGTCAGGAAAACATGGAAAAGATTACACCATTTTTGCTACCCACTTTTTCAGTGTCCAGCAACTATAAGCCTCATGATAAAAACAGGCTTATGCTTTCTGTCTCCAGTCCATGCTAGTATGAAATTTTGTAAATGATTATGTTAACAACAAGGAAGAAACTCAGTGTGTAGTCTCAGCCATCAGAAGAAAACACCATTCTATGAGGAGAAGACAGTTTCATGCCAGATCCACAAAGCAGGTAACAAAAACGTACAGAATGTGAGACCTAGCCTTACAGCTCTTCCTGTGCCTGCAGATAGGGTGTGCAAAAAAGACATTAAAGTTGATGGTTCTGGGCAATCAAGGAACCCCCACAGCCTGTGGATCTCTGTTTCTTCAAGAAAGTGCTGTTTTAAGACAGAAGGAGAATGCAAAATGCAGCACAGACTCTCAATTTTCTTAGTTACTGTCCTTTAACAAAATTTCCCTGTAGAACCTGCAGTTTATTAATTTGCATCCTCTGATGTTCATTGTTTATGAAACCTGCATCTTTCACAACTACTTTTTCTATGAAACCTGCATCTTTCACAACTACTTTTTCAACTATTGTAGCACTTTCTAATACTAAGGAAAAATAGGTACTCAAAACAAAATGAAATGTTACTCTGAAGTTCAGTAATTTGGAAGGAAAGTTACAGATACACCCGCAATCGTAAATGGTCTGAGGTTTGAATGATTTTTCCACTTCAGTTAAATATATTGAGAACTGTATTCAAATAATTAAAAAGTGCTGGAAATAAGCAGTATTTGGAATTAATGGAAGCCATATATTCACCCTGTTGCATTCATTATTTTTAAATTATAGTTCCCACAGATTAAGAAACGCAGTGAAGTTAAATGAAACAGTTTTGTTGCTAAATATTGTCATTTAGATTAAAATATATGTGTCTGTTGAATCCAAAAGCTAAACATTACTACTGCAGCTGCTTTTATATTTACAAAATCTAAAATAAACTGCCAACAAGCAATGAACAACAATGGGAAAACATTTAGAGACAATGAAAGCCCCAATATCCCCATCTCCCTAGGTAACTATTTTCTTACATGGTATAAGTTGTCAATCATATTATGTAGACATCAATAAAGTAATGTTATATTAGTTGCACATTTCTAAGTAGTCTAATAAGGGATATATACATGATAGATGCTGTAATATGTGGTTGAGAGTCCAAAAGGTTGCTCATAACCCCCTCTTATCAAATTACTGGCTAAACTCTGCATTTAAAATGTACCACCTTCACCATATTGGTAACACAGAAAATAATTAAAAACCTTTGATAAGCCATTTTTAAGTGAATATGACTGATTGGGAGCAACAGTGAAAGGAACAATGGAAATTCTTGTCCTGCCAAGAGTCTCACAGGAATAGACTCACTCAAATGCACAGGTCTACAGATTCAAATATCATTCTTCCAAATCCTCAAATCCCTATGGAATTCTGAAATTTTCAAGTTGGATCCTTCATCTGGGGGAACAATCATTTGAAGCAAAATATCAGAAAATTTTACACACATGCTTTCAGGATATTGGTAAAACACTGAATGCTAGCAGCCTGTGTTCACTGACCATGGGAGAAAGGCTCTTCCACACTACAGCGGAAAAAATAAATTTTTAAATACATCATCACCACACAAATCAACACAAAAATGCACATTCATGGCTGAAGTTATATTAAAGACCCTACTGGTTTCCTTTGAGGCACAATTTCATCCCAACAACTCAAGAGAGAGGGTAAGGTTTTGTTGTGACCCATTTTCTATTTCAAAAACTTCAGTGTATTTTAAAGGGAAACATATAAAACGTATTTTACATTTATTTCCTTCACACTTGTATAGAACTTACAGAAATGTCACCAACCAGGCCTTACACATTTCTATGTTCCATAGAGACTTTATCAACTTATTTTTTTTCCCATTCCATTCAAAAAGCCATGACACTATAACAGATTTAAACAAAGCAGCCAAGGCAAATACTTTTATGGTGTGGGGACATATCTCCTAAATGATTTCGCTAAATAGGTCACCATTATTAGCATTTTCCTATATTCTTTCGATGCAGTCCTACATAGGCATAATCATCAGCAGAAGTAACACAAAAATACTTTAGAATAAACTCTCTTCTCTGTTGCTTTGATGCAAAAAAGTGAACATGAAATTCTAGAAGCTGCTTGAGAATACGTGTTTCAAGAACCTCACCAGTGGCACAATGTGAAATGACATCAGAAGAAATCAACTATCAGGCAATTGAGGTACTTACCTGGTGCTTACCTGACTTCTGGGCTGAATTGTAGTTGCAGTATTTTCCATTAGTTGCCACTCCTCATTCTCCTCACAGCAGCTCCAAAACCAATATGCCATTCATTAGCTAAAAGAGAAAAGAGAAAACATAACTAAACAAAAATTAGAATGAAAGATAGAAAGAAGATGAGAAAAATCACCCATGTGTTTTAACAAGTGAGAAGAATTTGTTATGGCATTTAAAAAGAAATAATTTCCAGTAAGTACATACTCGGAATACTATGAAATCTTCAGGGGTATATTACTAACCAGTCAAGGAAACAAGTTTTGTCTTTACGCTACTTGGTTATCCTGTTTATTTCCTAATAGTTCTACATCCATAAAAGGCCAAAGGACTCTGACCTTGCCAAGCTAACTAAGCAAGAAAAGGCAATCATGTGTGCAAGGTTGTCACCTACACTACAAATTATGATAAAATATATCTCAGTATTGGAAAAAATAGCTGTATGTCTTCAGTGACATCCACTGTAGTACACTTAAGGATTTGAATAGGACAGCAATTTATTTTGCACTAAAATGTTTTATGGTTATCATAAAGCATTATGTCTTCAGAGACTGAAAGGAGATGTTTTTATGGACTGTTGCTTCTTGTTGCATTATCTCCGTAGATCAAAAATTATCCCTCTATTTTTTCTCTTTTTTTTCAAGTGCCCCCCATTGCCCCAGTAATAAGAGATGTCGTACAGTGGTTCAGTCTGATAAAAAGGAAACTGTTAAACAAAGTGTACAAGGAACATATTTCTAACACAGAGGAGTTTTACAGTGAATAATTATCCAGCTAATTAGTGAAATAAATAATAATAATTGCCTGTCCCTCCTCATTAGACTCTTAGAAAGAAAATGTAGCCCCAAAGCACAGTTCTAGCTTTTGATTTGAAAAATTGGACTTTGTTACAATTTTATTATCACCTTGCCAAAAAGTCAGTCCTCTTGCACAATGAGAGATGGAAAAAATGACAGGCAGATTGACTGATGGGCAAGATGTCCATATCTAGCTTAAGAATAGTTTTGAGGTGGTAGTTGAGTAACCTGATGTGGTTACTTTGCTCCTGATTTATCCCTTCTGAAGAGTCTGGACTACCAGTGAGGATTAGGTGGAACAAATACCCAGTGTGTTCTTTTGACAGGGTAATCTGATGGATTTCAGGCTTATCTAAGTCTATGTAAATTGTAGATAGTGTATAAATTGATTATGCTTGAATGCTATTAATATATCAAAGTCCCTTCCCCTTCATCACATGTTCTTCAGCCTTTTACCAATATTCTGCTTGCACATGGCTGACATTGGTCTATGTTTCTGCCACCTTTGGACTGTTCCCTTGTAGTCCACTGTTTTCCAGACTTTTCTGAAAATTCTACACTTTACACAGAAATAGAGTGTCTGCAAAACAAAACACATCTAAACATGTTAGTTGATACTGAAGGAATTTCACTGGCTTCTAATGAGGAAGGGAATTAGCCTGGAGGGGTCTGGTTCCAATGTGATGCTAACATTAAATGGAGTTATGCACATCACACAACCAATCAACCTCAACCTTTAATATAGCTCTCAACAGCGTTTCTCCAAAACAGAGGCCTTCAGAGGATTAGCACAAGAACCTTTTGTTCACTAATATGATATTATACATTACTTCCCAAGTACCAGTAAGATCTTTGAATATTATTGTCAGATACCAATAAAGAGAAAAATCAAGATCCCCTACATAGCCCAAAAGAGATAAGGCTAAAATATGGATAGGCTTTTAAGAAAAAACATGGAATTATTGTTTACTTATTTTAACATCACTCCTTGCCATAATTCCAGTGTGATGTATATAAGATGTCCCATACATCCTTATGCAAAGCTGTGCTCCCAGTCCTGGATGCCAGGTTAGGTGCAGAATGTATTCAAGATAGTTAAGAGGACACCAGAGTTTTAAAGAGCCTCCTTCAGGCTGCAGCATTATAACTCTGAAGCCCTTCCAAACATTTCTTTGTATTGTTTTATCATTTTAGTCTTTCAGACATTAACCTTCAATTTCCAATCTAAAAAAAAACCTGCCCTACCACCAAAACAGAAAAACCCTCAAGATAATCTTCTAACTTTTCCATCCTTTACTCATTTTTAACTTAAAATGCCATGTAAAGCTGCAGACTTTCACATGTGCTAGATAAGGAAGCTTACTTGCTGATGGTGTTCCAAAGTCTTTCCCCACATTGGGTTAAAAATGGCATTTTTGACTAACATAGGGAAGCATCATTTCAGGTTATATTACCAGAAGAACATTTACACTTCTCTAACTCCTGTGTTTCTTTGGCTGTGCTTCCCAGAATAGTAAGAATTCATAATTTTTCCCATCTTTGTACTGCACATAGCACAGAATTTCTTTTGACATTATAAAACAGTTCTGGAGCAAGTTCCATTGACAAATACACAGAACCTCTAAATAATTTTCATTTCCCAAACAGAAAAGTGTGATTCATAGCACATAAACAACTGCTCCTCTCTAAATCCTACCTTATATCTTCACATTAATAAATGCTTTTTCAAGTTATAAACAGCAGCATATTTTTCCAGGGTTTTTGTTTAATTCCTGAATAACACATCCCACAGATTACAAGTAATGTACTGTATGGAACTAGGAACAGCTACAGTGCAGGGAAACAACCCTTCAACAAAAACTCAACTCTCTGGAAACACATAAGAAAATGGAACTCCTAACATAGAGTTGCTAAGGTGCCGCATGAAGAGCATGTCTCCGCCATTTATGTCATGTTCTTCAAACTGTGTCTGGATAAAACATCAGTATTTCTCATTCTCATGCCAGAAGAAGTGGATTTGAATTAAGCAAATAACACTTTTATATACCTAAAAGCTGTTCAGAAAGGCATCAGTGTTCTTATTCCCCAGATGTTCAACTTGGCTCATTTCCGATCCAAGCTTGTGAGATCAAACTAAACTATACATTTCTGTTTGTTAAATAATTATATTACTTTAATCTCCCTGTTCCAAGATAATTTAGTGCCAGCAGGATCAGCTGTATCATCACACCATCCCAGAAAGCCAATCATTTAAACAGTTCAAAACCAGAGCTTGCTGCAATCAGTTTGAGGTCCTTCCCAACAGCAAGAATTTAGTTATGAAGGCAAGTCAGCTCAGTCACTGGGGCCTTCAGATCACACTCTGAATTACAAATGCAAAGAGCTGCCCATGTTCCTCACCTGTCAGGCAGTGATGGGTCTCTACTCTTCACTCCATGAGACCACACCAACTCTTCCTCTGTCACATCCACGTAATGTTAGCATGCAACATAACGGGAGATTGTGCCCACACATCTCTACACAAAAATAAAAACTGTCAAAACAAAAACTTCTTGCAATGCTGCGGTATCAGAGGGTGAGCCAAAGCTCATTAAAACCAATGGAAGTCTTTCTTCTTCACTGCAAAAGGGAAGAGGCTTTTCCTCTCTAAATAATGCATGAAAAATGTACCACACAAAGATGTGTATCCCAAGAAGAAAACGCTGCATTGAGGCAATCGCAACCGACCCAAAACAGGACAAGCCAGGTTAATTTTTAAGCATAGTTTTGAATGAAAGTCACGTTGCACACAAGCACCTGTTTATCAGTTGTAATCACACATCTAAAATGAAAACTGGAAAAACTCACAGCATACATCAACCTGTTTAGTCTGGGAGAATGGCAGGTATTTTACCTGAATCATGAATAAAAGGGAAACAGACCCCTCTCTCTGAACAGCAACCATTTCAAAAGGTCTCATTAGAAGGTTCCTCTGTTTTCATTGATTGTTTTGTTGTGACAAGATTTGTTGTGACAATTCAATCAAATCTGATTGAAATAGGTTTTTGGACCTTTATTCCAGCTAATTTCTTCCACTTGTGTGGACTTTCTCAAGAAATTAGATTTAATGAGTCATAGTCCTTACTGATAATCACAGGAGAGCTCATTAGCTTTTTGCCAGATTTGTACCCACTATTTGCCCTCAATATGCTTATGACTTACTAGAGCTAAATAGGACACATCAGAGAAAGCAGATGAAGCAATACAGTGGATCTGAAGTACTATAGAGATAAATATTTCTCCTTAATTTATTTTGAGAACGTAAAGAAAAAAAACATGCCTTCTCTCCTTTTTTTTGCCTGCTTTCTCTATTGTGTTGGCATAGCTGACAGCAAGACACACAGAGAAAATTAAGAAAGACATTTGAAGACTCCTTGGAGATACAGGAGCAGAGAACCAGCCTAAACAGTCCAAAATACAAGGCACTGGGGACTAGAACACATTTCTGTCCCAGACAACAAAATTGTGGTTTACCACAATCCTACAAAATCTTCAAGCTATCAATGACAGATTGATGCACAAGGTAGGGCAGCTGCTTTTTGACCTGCCCCTACCACATTTACAGCTCTTTATCTCCATTTCAGACACTGCTGGTTGGGTTCTTGCCTCTCAGCCCCTCACCTGCACAGACTCTGCTGCTGCCTGCAGGGCCTGGCTCTGGGCTGGGCTGTGCAAGGAACCCCTGAGCCCCGTGGCTGCAGCACTGGGAAAGCTGTTTCTGCTCTCCACACAATGCTCAGTGGAACAGCAGGCTTCCTCTGGGAGACTGGGAGATGGGAACTGTAGGTGGAGAAACAGGCCATACACATCTCCTGAAAGGACAGGCCAAGGGAAGCTGTGATCTTTGTTTCCCAGGTTGTTCCCAGCATTACTGACAGAATGCTGTTGGCTCCTGCCAGGTGCTCATCCCAGCCAACTTCACAACTGGTCACTTGCTTAGAAGTGTTTGCTTTTATCTCTCTCTACAGCTTTCACAGAACATTATTTCTTAGCTGAAAGGGAAAACCTATTCTGCTTCCTAGAAAACTGAGGATCACCCCGCACTGTCATGATACGCTTTCACAAAATACCCCCTTTTCCAAACGTATCTGAAGGAGAGCCCAATAAGCAGGTGCCAAACCCAGGAAGGTATTTTGCCAGATTGTACTATTGTAAGTGCTCAACTTTTCCCAGAAATTATCCATACCAGAAGAAAAAAAACAACTAGAAAATAACAGCTTTCTCAAGCAATTCACTGCAGTTCCAATCCCCAAAACAACAAGTACTCTGATCTCAGCTTAATAGACAATAATATTGTTCTAACCCTCTCCTCTCAGCCATCCTTTATACAGCTTCTACTGTTCTTCACTCCATCTTCTCTCCCCATAGTGTTCTCACCTTTTACACAGAGATCAGCAGTGGTTGCAAAGGGACAGATCAGGCTGGAAGGGGTGACATAAGAGAGTTGTCAAAGCAAAGGGAATTTTAAATTTCCTATTGCCAGGGCTCATCAGAGCTGACACAAGTCCCTTCTCCATAAAATTTGGCCAATCTCTGCCTATTATAATACTAACAAAGTTTATATAAATCATGGGAAAATTATGAAGATGTGTGTTTTTAAGTGTATTGGTAAGTCTGGTGAAGTAAAGGAATTATCACCAGCAACGAATGTGACTACAACTTTCTAGCATGTTTATTTTAGCACCATTAACACCACCCCAGATGCACCCAAGTTGAATTCCATCAGACAGGAACACATAACATATCTTGCTACTTATTTCCCAACTATTTTAATGACCTGCTTATTCCCTATAAAGAGGGTTGTTAGAAAGCAGAAACTTTCAGTGAATAGTGGCTTAAAAATATCAGAAGTCAGTGAAGAAAAAACAATTAAATGGGATCGAAGCCTTGATCTCACTCCTGTTTCAATTAGAATTGTCTGTTCAGGTCTATTCTTTAGTTTCACACTTGCACACTTCAGTGCATATTCCCTTTGTACCCACAGCACCCATAGAAACACATAATCTTCATTATACATATGGGAAATAGGTGCACAAATGATTATTTTTGCTGCATCAGAAAGGTCAAATATGCACAGCACCAACTACTGCTTCAGAAATGAGACCTTGTTCGACTTTCACAAGTCTTCCATTCCAGTAGTGTCTGAGCACTTCCATTACTGTAATATTTGGTAGTTATCTTCACAACCTTCCCTTACGGTAGGAAATATTTTTATTTTCTTTCTTCAGATGAAGAAGCAAGGCAGAGCAATCTCCCAACATTCCCAAAGGAAGTTCGGACAGGAAAAGGGGCACAAGTGTTTTAGGTCCCATGCTAGCTTCCTTTATCATCAACCAGCCCTTCAAGGTCACCAGGTCACTTGACTGTACATGCAACCACTCAATTCTCCAACAAGGAACATGACAGAAAACAAAGAGCTCAAGTAATCCAAATCCCTTTTATGCCTTAGGGTTTATGGTGTTCTGCACCAAATCTCACTTCTCTCCAGCTTGAATAAACTTTTGATAAAAGTTGAAGTGATAATGAGATATACACCCATCTTTGGCTTTTTAAAGAAAATTACTTTGGCCATGATGTAGATTGATGTGCAGAGTAACTGACTGAGACCAGGAATTACTATTTTGTCACTGCCTCAGGTCAGAGCTCTGAGCGAAACAATCCACCTGTTTCATGCTTTCCCCTTACTATAAATGCAGGAGGGGAACCAACCTGTAAGAGTTTGAGATCACCCAGTGCAGACTTGTATTTATACAAGATAAAACACCTCTGCATTTTCAAGGAGTAATGTAGCCTTTTATCACCAGTTCAATACGTTTAATGAATTTTAATAAGCAGTTTTACACATCTGCTCTTTCCTGTACTTGGCATCTCTTACCTCCTCATAAACTCCATGTTGAGATGGTCTTTTCTTCCCGTTAAGAGTCTTTCCTGTGGGGCCGGTGGTGGCCACTGAAGGTGGAAGTTCCCTAGCCCAGCACTGGGAGGGGTGCAGGGAGCAGAGGGTCAGCTGTGCACAGGAACAGGTTGTACTGACATCAAGTCTTCAGGAAGATCCCAGACTATTTGTCTAATCAGACCAGTTGCACATTTATGTATTTTTCATCTGTCATTTTCACAGCAACAGAAACTGACAGCTTTTTATGCCATTATATAAGCTTTTTTTTTTTCTCCGGGAAGCTAATGGTTTTAAAGTCTGAGACATTGCAAACAAGGATTTCAGGTGTAATTCCAGCTCAGGATGACTTCAGGGTTCCAGTGCCAGTCATTAATCACCTGACCTGCACTTTCTGGGTTTATGATTTTGACAAAATCCCTTCATCTGAATTATGGCCTTGTATGTAGGATGTGTATTCTTCTACATATAATTTTTAAATACAAAGTGAAAGAGCATGGAAAAATTAGGATCTATGACTTAAAAAAATCTAGTCCTTTTATGGCATAGGCAAACAGAATACTCTTGACTTTAACCTATGGGTTCCACTTCATATGTGGTGTATTTTTCATACATCATGGGGTTTTATAAATTTGCTGTATAAAGCACCAGAGCTACGTTACCAGCAAAATAGAAGGAAAACAAATATGTCAAGGTAATGATGCCAGGACAATTCCTTATTGAAAAAAACCCAGTTTATTAATACCTTATTGCTACAAGCTAGATCTTATTATCATCTTGGGTCATTTAGAATCTTATTAGGTATTCTGATGGCGGATGAATAATCCTGTGATAAATTCTTTGCCATGTCCTTCACAGTTGTCATAGCAGGATCATAAACAGCATTTATAACAATCTAGCCTGGAGGAAAAGGCTTACAATGGTCTGTTTAACATGCAGGAAATATTCAGATCGGCCGTGTCTGGTTAAATTTGAGACCCACAGGAGAGATACCAAAGTTAAATGTAGCATGGGTTTCTCTGAAGATTAGCTTTAAGAAAGGCTTTGGGTCAGGGACAAGGGGACTTAATGCCAATGATATGGCCACAAGCAGCCTTCTTTCAAGAAAGTCAACTTGAATAAAACTGCTGGCTACAAGTTACTTTCTTACTGAAAAATCACTACGTCAGGTTACTTGAGCTGCTACTTAAGGAGCATGGTTGAAATTATTTGCAATTGTATGTCTTGGAGCTCAGTCATCTACTTCAGTGATTTTCACACAAAAAAATAGTCTATGCACCCACATCGTGAAAAATACGCCGATTTCTGCAGAGCTATAGGATATCTTGCCTACACTGTGTAACTTCTTGAACTCTTGCAAGCTCAGAACTGAAAGCTTCAGAACAACTACAAAAGTAACAGGGGTAAGGTAAACTCTAAGAAAAAAGTAAATTTACACTGCTTTGAGTGGGTACTTAAAAAAAATAAACCCCAAATAGTCTACACATATAAACACACTGAACACAGTGAATCACTTATATCTGTTATCACTCACTGTCACATTCAAAGGTACAATACCAGCTCTCCAAGACTAAGTGCAGCAAGTGCCTCTCAAACCACTAGAGTTTTTCAGAACTGACAATAATTTTAAACACTTACAGTGGTGCAAATTAAAGCTGAGCCAAAACGAATCCTGTGGGACCTGTCAGGCACATTTTCAGGAGAGTGATAATAGAAAAGGGTGGCTCACTGGAAGAAATTGTGGTGGCACATTTGAGTCCAGCCACATACGTACACAAACTCTTTCTCTGCAATAGCTGATGTAGCTCTCTGGGCACAAGGAACTGGAAGTTGCCACTACCACCTACAAAAATGGATTTTGCAGCCATCTGCGTGCACACACAATCTTCATACCAACACAGAGACACAACACCTCTCAGGACAGCACATACGGCAGGAGACTTGAATGGATGCAGATCAGAGTCTCCACATGATGAGCTAAGTACTGTCATTTGCTCAGAATTTGTTCCCAATAAAAAATTGTCAGTAATTCTGGAGTTTTTGGCACTTTAGGTATGTACCAGCAGAAATGAAACTACAGTAATCACAGAGACAAAAGAAAAAGAGCTTTGAATGGAGAAGTTAGATCAGATGGGAGCCTTCAGGATGACATACTCTCCAAAGGCTCTACGGCTTGGGGAACTACGTAAGTTTAGCTGAAGCTGAGACACACTTATTTTTCCTGATTAAAATCAGTTGTTCTGGTTTGGTCTTTACACAAGTCTAGTCAGGATGAAGGAGAGCTCACTTGTAGCACTCCAGCTGCCAAAGTAGCAGAACATACCTGTGTCAGTCACACTGCAATCAGGATGGCATCTCCGATTCTCACCTCTAAAGCAATGGCAGGTAGGATATGGAATTATAGCACTTTTTAAACAGAATTGCAACGGTGGGTTTTTTTTACTAGTAAAATTCAGTCTTTGGTTCTCCTTGAAAAGCCATGCTTCCTCGTGAGGAGTTCTTTGGGGTTTTTTTGTTTGGTTTTTTTTTTTTTTTTTTTTTTTTACTGTGAGATTTACACCGATAATCTTCCTTATTAATTAAAAAAAAAAAAAAATTTACCTTCTTTGCAAAAAAACCCCCTCCAAGACATCCACAAACCTTTCCATCTCTGTTTTCATAACTGAACAGCAGTACAAAGAAGTACCATGTGTGAGGATTACTATTTTGGATGAACAGATCAACACTTAACCAGACTGAAAAAGCAGGAATGTAAATTTAATACCCTTAAGATTGCAAGTTAACTGAAAGTCTTTGGAGATTTAGAATTGTTAGTATCTTTCTATAAATACACAAAATCCCTCCAAGGCAACTCTCTTGGCATAGTCACCTAAGCATATGAATTTACAGAAGTCTCTCCGATGTCAACACATTTCAAATTCTGGGTTCTAGTTAGTCTTGTACTAAAAAAACTTAACTGTGATGAAAGAATCTCTTTTACAAGCTAAAAAGCCTTTTCCTTTTGTTTCTAAACTTAAAATAAGTAAAACATGCTTATCTTAAAATAAGATAATGTGTCTCTGCCTTCAGAACACATTCCTGCAGCTGTTTCAGGCTGAGGTGAGTTCTCAACATTATCCAGTTTTCTTCCCCCTCCCCTGCTCGTGTACAATCCCTTTTCCTGCTGAAATCAATGGGACTTCTGCCTCTGATCTGGCCTCATCTGAATCATATAAACCAATTTCCTGTTAGTTTTATTGCTAGTAGGAAAGCACATGTGGGCCAGTAAGACCATCTCTGATTTCACAGCATTTTTACAGTGCTAGGTAATGAAATAATCTAGTTTCTACAGATATGACCCAAACTAACATTATTTGACAAACTTTGCAGATAGCTCTTAAATTGACATAATCCAGCTATTGACATAATCTAGCTCCACTGGGCTTTTAGCACTAAACTCCTATGAACTTATTTTTATTTTTTTAAATGCACATTACTGTATTCAAAACTTTTAGCCCTTGCTCAGTGTTTTCATTCAGCTTGCAAAGCCCACCAAGGTAAGTGTCCAGACAGCTTTCACAAACAATCCTCTACAAATCTGTCTGGGGAGGCTGATTTCTGTCCAGGTGCTTGCCCACAGCTTCTTGAAATGCTCCTGGTAAAAGGTGCAGATACAACCCAGGGCCAAAGGCAAGATACAACCCAATATGAGCCCATCCAGATAGAACAGTGCTTGCTTTATTTTCCTGGCACAGATTCTCAACTCTCTAAGCTGAGTTAGGCAGCCTGCTCTAGGGTAGGGGGATGATTATGACACAAGCACCTTCCATCTAACCTACTAAATCCCCTCAAACCCAGCTCTCTGGAGTATCTAGAAAAGTGCTATGAGGCTCAGCAGGAACCACAAGAAGAAAGGTCTTTAAATATCAGGAACTGTCAACTCCCAACTCAGAGGCTAAATACCCTCAGAAATTTTGTGACTTTGAGAAGTTAATTTTCAATTGGTACCTGTGATGGAGCCTTGAACAGCAACACTGCAGAAAGAAATTAACATTCAACATTTATCTCATCGCCAAGGACCCTCTCCTTCTGTATACAGAAGTAGCACACAATCCTGATTACAAGAAAGGAATTGAAATATGCTTGCCAAGTCTGCTGGTTAAAATATGAGTCCCAGCAACTAAAGGTTGCATTTCTTTCCCAGGTGCTAGGGAGAAGGAGAGTGCGTCAGTGGCTCAGGCTGAGTAGGGCTGTCCCACTTTCTGGTGCAGAGGGTCCCAGCCAGAGGTCCCTGCTGTACCTGCAGGCCAGGTGTAACCTATGGTTTGGGGAGTGAAGCTCAGCCAGCTGAGCCTGCCTTGCTGCAGTCACAGCTTCAGGAGCCTTGAGTGGAATGAGCGTTTTTAGGGATATGAATCCAACCCTGGTTCCTGAGCAGTTCCTGAAGTCAGTTCTAGTTTCAGTGGGCAAAATATCTTAGAAATCTCTCTCGGATGTGAAAACCCTGTAACACACTAACAGGGAAGTTGATGCCTAGGTCAAATCAGCTCAGAGGTTCAGCAACACAAGCACCAAGAGTACAGGTCAGATTTGCACCTCATTGCCAAGATGCCATTGCCACTGCTCCAGAATGGATATGTGACAGCAGTGTGTAATGCTGCAGAATATTCTACATAGACACTTCACTAGCTCCCAGGGAATTGAAGTGACAGATAAACAGCGTGCAAGACTGGCTTCCAAATCACTTGGAGCAAAACAAAGAAAGATGGTAAATACTACTGAAGGAAAAACAGTATCCCAGTAATTCCAAAGGGAAGAGATTTTCAAAATTTCCCTTTTTCCAAATTAAGTTGCATTTCATTTTATATCCTCAAGTTTGAATGAAACTCCCCCTCCTCACTTACTCCCCAGAAAACAGAAGTATTCATTAAGAGGTTTCCTAGGACCTGGCTTGGCACTCTCGGTGAAACACCTCTTCCATTTTCCTCATGCACTGAGATTCATTTACAGAACAATTTTCATTGAATATGTAGTTGTACAGTATAACTCAAAGTGTGCCCACATACATATTTCCCTCCATAAAGCAGCCAGATGTTCAAATAGTAGCCATGCTCTTCTGCACCTTAGTGGATAGCTGCAAATACCTAAACCAGTTGTCCTTTGGTCTCAGAGACACTCAGCTCATCAGTGAATAAGTAAATGCTTCTGGAGTACAAACCATTGACTAGATCAATTGCCGACACAATTCCCAGTGACTGAATGCTCTGTACACTCCCTAAGTGTTGCCAATTAGAGCTTAAATGTCTAATTAACAAGAAATAGACAGAGTTCTCCACTGTTGACTTTGAAGGACTATGACCACTAAATACCTGCGTAGCACAATGAGATGAAGAGAATGAGAAAGTGAAAATTAAATGAGTTTAGTGATGTCTGGACAGCCTTAATATGTGTGTGTGTATACATATATACACACACACACACATATACAAGTGTGTATGTGTATATCCCTGGAGACATTCCAAACCCACCTGAATGCATTCCTGTGTCACCTGCTCCAGGTGACCCTGCCTGGGTAGGGGGGTTGGACTGGATAATCTCCAGAGGTCCCTTCCAGCCATGACTATTTTTGAGTCTATGAAATAATGTGGGTTTAAATTTTCTTGGCTTGTTTCTCAATATATAGTTTCTTTTAGAATATACCATCACTTGTTTCTACTGATTTCTGCTTGATTTCTCCTAGAAAATACATTTTTTTTTTTAATATAAAGTAACTGTAAAATAAGAACCTAAAGCACAGTTAATTTTGTTTTAATAATAGTCATGATCTTGGAATTTAAGTGTTTGAAAGCATCCTTGTAAGCAAATAATGTACGGACCAGACTGTATCTTTCCCTTAAAAAATATGTTATGCATTATTGTCATTCCTCTTACAACAAATGAGACAGAGAAAAGGCAGAATAACAAACTCTACAATGAAAACTTAGTGCATTCATTGCAAGTCTGAGCAGTTAATCAATACAGATTACGAACTACTCTGGTTGGTTTAGAGCCAGTTTCTCAATATGTTGATAAATACCTTGCTCACAAATAGCACCAGCATTATTCCTCATGGTTCAAAGCAATTTTTCCCTCTTGACCAGGATTAGATTATACAACTGCTCAGAGCTATACAAATAAATGCAGTTTGGTGCTACCTAGAACAGAAATCTGCTGAGAAAGACATTTGAAACTGGCAATAGATGCAGGCACTGCAAATAATTTTTCTGCATAGATGGATGATGCACCAGAGACCAACTCTTATCATAAAAAACTACAATAGCAGATGTCAGTAAAATAATATTTAGCAATGACACGGACAGCCTACAAAAGTCAATGAGGAAAAAAATCTTCTCAGATACATGTGTATGTTGTTAATCATAATTAAGGCAAGTGTGACAGTTTCTTGGCAACAGACACTGAGTTCCCTTTCCTGACAAATCCTGCAGGAATACTCTCTCTTTCATTGCATCAAGCCTGCAGTTCTTTACACTAATATCCTCCACTTGGAACACCCACCCCAAGTCATAGGGAAACTTTTCTTTCATCAATTGTTTTTTGCTGGATAATCCTATGATGACTGCTACCAAAGAAAGGAGCAAGTTTCTCATTAGTAAAGTAAAAAGAGTTTTAAAAGCCAGTACTATAAACAAGTACATATTACACTGTTGTAGACAGAGGTGGGAGAGCAGGGACAAAAGAGAGATTCACAGCATCCAAGTTAGGGAAATAATGCCAACCATATCCTACAAGGAGATTCAGAGCAGCACATGAAAGAGCAAAACATGACCACCCTAGAAGCAGCAAGTGGATGGCAGTCACTCTGAAATGTATTTTTACTTGCATAATACAGTATCTGTAACACCTAATTATCAACACCTATGTGTAAACATTGCCAAGAAAGCAGTTTATAGTATGTAAGTGTATATTTTATATACATGTATATGTAAAGTATGCATATACTTACTACTGACTTCTCAGTAATGAGGGCATTACTGATTCTTCAACCACAAAAAATGGATGATCTGGAGGGAAGCAAGCATTTTCAAAGAACTTCCATTACTCTCTCTCCTTTAAGAAAATCTTTTTGATAGAAAGATTATGGTCAGCTGAAAGTTCTTCATTCAAAACAAGTCACATTTTACCATGATTCATTAAATTTTTTTATAAAAGGAAAAAGGATTGAAGAAAGAATGCTGAACCATTTAAAGAATAAGCTATAAATGCATGTATTAGCTAAAAGGCTTGCAAAGAAACATGGTTATGATTCTAAAAGACGGTGTAAATACCACAGAGAGAAAAGAAATCCCTTACACTATATATAATTACATTACTGATAATTATATCTCAGTAATGAGGAAATTACAGTAGAAGAACAGCAAAGCATCTCACAATAAATTGCACAAGTTTATGGAACAATCTCTTCAGGGAAGTGTGGTGACTCCCTATATCATCTGAAAGACATAAAACACAGGAGACAAAACATATTCACAATGTGCTGTGGGGACAATACTGAGCAGAAAAAGAGATGGACTGGCCTTTTCCATTCCTGAGCACTGTACCCTAAGCGTGGCAGTGGGGTTTAAAATCACCACCTCTGCTATCTTCCGATTTTCTTGTCTGTTCCTGGCTGTATCTCACGTTAGTGAGATCCCGCCGGGTTTAGCAATTAGCATGAGGAAAGCAGTATGATAATCAGAAGAAATTAATGGTTTAAAAACATAATCTTACACTTCCCCTGAGACTTGTTCCATACAACTGGATTCTCAAAAAAAAAAAAAAAAAAAAAAAAAGAAAAGAAAAAAAAAAAGAACAGGTAATTGATTCTTATTAAGAGAATGATCTGCCACAAAATGCTATCCATGTGAAAAAGATGTTAATTTTAAGCGCTCTCATAGTTAGTGTGAACCTCTTCTCTGACTGGCTTTCTAAGGAAGAAAAGGATCCTCAATGCCACCTTTGCTTTTGCACCTACTCAGAACAGCTGAGCACAATGGGTTTTCAGGTGCTAACAACCAGCAGCTGGAAAAAGGAGCATGATGTGACAGTGAAATAGAAGTCTCTAAACAATTTCAGTGAGAAAAGATACTTTCTCCACCTTTCTCAGTCAATTGTGTGGAGAAGATAGGAGAGCTCAAGAGTCACAGATATGCTATATATTGTATTTGACCATGTCCATTGCTGAATTTTTATACACCTTTTGGAAAAACTGAATTACAGACATTGTTAGCTATAAAAAGGTGTGTTATTTATTCTGGCTTAGTTTCCTGTCTCACTGCATTGTTTAATAATGTAAAAAAGCAGTTAAGTAAAGCAGAAAACTCTCAGTAAATGTCTTGTCCTACTTCCATAAGTGTAGGACATAAGTGGACCTCTTAGGGAATATAAAAAAAAAAATAGAAATGCTCAACCACTTCACTCCAAAAAAATGCTTCCTATACTCAATAAGTCAACCAGCTCTTGATTAAAATAATTTTTCAAGATTGCTATTCTGGGGGAAAAAAAAGCTTTCATATAAAGTTTTTGACAAGACAGTAGAGGTGCTTCAACTCCATGTTTTCCTTATAACGTGTGAGCAGCATTTTTTCTGCGAACCTTTACATTAGCAGTACCAGCGCTGAATCACACAGAGCAGCCGTGCCTCAAACATTTGCTGAAGTCAAAGGGAAAGGCTGCGTGCAAACTTTTGGTGCTGCAGCAAACCCAGCCCCGCGGTGCATCTGCCCACAACTGTCCAGCAGCTCACATGGCACAAAGCAGGCTGGAAGTCTGTGTGATCCAACGCCACCTGGTGATCCCTGTCCCCTCTCACAGTGGGACTTAAAGTTACATTTTTCTCTTCCAACACGGTAAGCTAAAAAGATTAAAAAAAAAAAAACCAAAACATATTCCCGATCCCAAAAAGTTGTAATTAAAAATTTTAAGTGGCTATAAAATGTAAAAAAGTTACTGTTAATTCTAAATCTCAATACCCCAAAAGTTTGTTTTGGTTTTGGGTTTTTTTTAAATATTTTCTTCTGTTTGTTTGTTTTTAAAAAACCTCTTTGTATTGTAGCATGGCAATAACAAGTTGCGTGAGGAAGGCAGATTGGGAGACTGACCCCAGCAAGGGGCGATGCAAACAAAACTGAAATCAGCCACCATCAAGACACCAATTTATCCTTAGCCACAACCCCACCCGTTTCATAGCAGGGAGACAACAGTACCCTCCCTGCAGCAGAAGTGGCTGCTGGTGCCTCCTTACACTGCCCTTCCTTCTGCCTGGGACACGAGGCCACAAACGCCACACTCACACCCCAGCGCATCCCCGCTTTACCTGGGAAAGCTGCAGCACATTAACCTGAGGAGGCCTGATTTAAAGGTGTCTGCTCCAGACACCAGGAATCTCTACATTTCTGAATAACAACTGATTTTTAAAACACATTGCTTATGTTCTTCACAGACCTGGAGCCCCCTTCAGACCCAGACACCAGCTTGCAGCATCATGCCCTCAGTGGCTCCAAACACAGCATCTATAATATCACTCCAGGAAAAAACCAGGAGAAATACTGTATTCAGACAGATGTCAAAAGAGTTCTTTTCCCGCAGGGACAGTCTGCCTGACTGCCCTGCTGGTTTTGTCATTCTGAGAGCTCAACACAACTCTATTAGGATAAATTTTGTCATAAGATAAATTGCATGCTGAAAATGCCTCCTGAAGTTTCAAAATCCACAATTAACAATTTCATATTCATAATGGTAAACATCAATACATCTTCCTTGGAAAGAAACTACCATCTGCATAAATTTAATGAGTACTTTATTACAGTGCTATTGTGGTAGCAGACTCATGCCACTATCTCTCTTGTGAAATCTGAAAATACGTGCTAGAAAAATATTGATGACATTGTGGTTTCTTAGGTTGTTTTCACAGGCTTCACAAAACAAGCAGATATGTTCACAAGATATATTCATGATTACAGGGGAGAAACAGACCTGACCCTCAGAGAGTGGTAACAGACACTGCTTTTTTGTGTTTTATAAGGCTGGCGATCCAAGGCCAATGGAAGCTCATCATGAATTGGGTTGATTTTTTTGTCTAATTTATATTCTGCAACAGAATATCAACTTGTCGAAAAGCTACTAAAGGAGCCAATGTTTTTCCTATTAAAAAGGCAATACCATCTAAAATTCAATGTATTAAAAAGGATGAATATTTGTCAAGTATCTTTCCCTGCTGTTCAGTGCCATCTTTTGCACTTTTGCAAAAATATGACATGGAAATATATTCTCCTTGGTTTTGTTTAATTTCTCAGTCCTGGAACCTTGTTCTATCTGCTTGAACTGGGTTAATTTACTAGAAAGCTCTCGAGGAGCCAGACATCTTTTCCAAGCATTGGATGCTGTGTATCACAGTCAGTCCTTTGGCATTAGGAGTAGATTCCATAACAGATATATAATAGCACATGATTATGTTCTTGGATGGAAATAAAGGAGAAGGTTGTAGAGAACTTGGAGCCTGCGGAGGATGTTACTTATGCTTTCTTCTTTCAGAAAATACAGTAAATCTGCATGAAAGATTGCAAAAAGGATTTGATAGAGGATGCCCAAACAGGAAGAAAAATTTCCCATGAGCTTTTTGGGAACTGGAGGTAGCCAGTTAGACCAGATGATAAAGGTGCACATGGAGTAGCAGAGCTGGCAATTCAATCCATTTTGCTCCAGATCTTTATGGTTATACAATTACACTCATGGCATGCAGTAAATAAGTCTGATCTGTAGCACAGATACATTGCCCCCTTATTTGTAAGAACAACTTATAGCAGAGACGTTCCAACAAGTCCAACTAATACTATTACAAATATTAATATTTGCTATTTCCTTTTATAAAGGAAGGATTAACACCACTATCAAAGAAGGAATGGCAAAGAGCAGTTAAAATAAAAGTCTTTGATCCTCTGCCATATGATTCACCAGGCCTAACTCCATAACACTCTTCTCTGGATCTATTAAACAATTCCATAATTTACAGACTCAAAGTCTCCCCAAAGTGTACACAGGTGACCACAAATAAGAATTAGTCAGAGCTGCAAGCCACAACAGAAAATATTAGGGAAGGCTTACTGTTTTTCTGAATTCCTAAGAAAAATGCTATGGTGAGAAGAGGCACACAGAATTTCAAAGCTCTTTCATTGGAAGAGGTAGGATTTATACACACAGTATAAAAAAGGAAATTTTCCATAACTGTATAAATGAACAGCATCCTCCCTCTGAAGGGCAATATGCTGTTGATTTCTGATGCGTTGATGCTTTATTGTTATCAACAACTTACAGAAGTTGTGGTAACAGTAAGCAGCAATTTTCTGACTTCAAAATTAGAGAAGGCTGTTAAACACCCACTGTTCTCCAGAATTCTTTTCTCACCATCTAGTTTGTATTTTTATTATGAATACTACATTCAACTTGTAATTTTCTAATCAACTGAAACTGCAAAATACTGATTAATCTAAATTATACCATAATTATAATGAAATCAGATGTGCCACTGATTGAAGGCAGATGCAATCTGAAGAGAGTGATTGGTGCCTTAAAAATGGCATCTCAGAATAACAACAGGGAATCTAAAAGGATTTTTAATGCTAAACATTATTAATGCTTTACAGTTGATAAGTAAACCCTATGACATACAGCTCTTTAGAAAGATAGAAGGAAACAAGATTAGGGTAGAGATTTTTTGTCACAGGATCTCCTATTTCTTTGTCTAAGAAGTGTCATTGGGGAAGGAAAAATAATTCATTAAAGGATATTAATTATTAAAATGTTTCATCTACCTCTCTTCCAAATCACTCCAGCTACATGTTCTGTCAAGATCGTTTGAAATTTCTGGTTTATTTGCTGAGCTGGTAAAGTAACTCTAGTTTCTCCCAAATTAGCTTCTGGTCCTCTAGAAAAAGAAACATTCTATTTCATTTTCCTTTTCTATTCCATATATGTCAGGTAGCTTCTAACTGACCTGGAAATCATAACACTAAGTTAAAAATGGTGGGGATGGCTTTTTAATTTTTAAGTGATCCTTAAATTGGATTTAAGTGATTTAAGTCGGACTTTCACAATTCCAGCAATTCTCCTCATTCCAGGTATTTAACCAACTTTCCCCGCCAAATAATTTTTAAATAAGCAGTGATGTAATTGGATGACTATTTAAGAAGTCATAGCATTCTATTAAAAAACTAAAGAAACCAAGAATTATGTAGCAATAAGATCACTAAACCTATCACCATTGTAGTGTAAAGTTCCACCTCATGGCCTGTTATTTAATTCCCACTGCCTAAATTCCTTTTTTGGTAGCTGAATATCATGTTAGTGTCCACTACCTTACTCCAAAATGCAGAGTAAGTCTGTGCATTTCTGTGCAGTCACAGAAATAAGAAAGGGAGCCCAGTTACAACTGTGTGAGCACCTGAATGTTGCAAGAGGCTTTTGATCCACCCCTTTATGTTGCTTATTACTCGAATTCCCTTAGAGCTTCCTCTATTTTTTTTTGTTTGTTTTTCACTTGGGCTTCCATGCAGGTTTGAGATTGAGATTCCTAAGTTTCTATAATATCAGTTCAGCTCTGATTCAACAGTTTCTTATCTGATCATACAAAAGACGAAGCAATTTTAAATTTAACTTTTTCTTTATGCCTTATTACAGATGGGTCTATAAGAAGTACAGGTAAGGTCATTTTTCTAATATGAATTTTTCAAGTCAGAAAACTGAGTACAGTGATGATACATTTGGAATTTGCTGCTCAAGCACACTTTATAGATGCTTTCTGATGCTGGAAGGACCTGCAGAATTTTGACCGGTGAAGCAGAGCAAACCAAATAACGTCCATCTGCCTACGTCATTTGCCTCTACAGCAAATAATCTTCAAGGTACAGATAACTTGAAAGCCATAGAATACACTCAAACATGTTTTATTACAAGAAAGGAAATCCCATGGTATTTCTTTCTTGAGAACAACCAGTGTCTGTAGCATTTGTTATCACTAGCCAAAGTTCCACACAAAACTTCCAGCCCACTCCCATTTTCTTTTTAGTGTCTCTTAGCACTCCTAGAACAATCTGTGATCAAATACAGGTTAACCATTCTGATACAAATCCCTCATATTGCTTGAGTGAAACCTGAGTTTTCTGAACTTATCTTGTGTCTCCTGTAGCATGAAACAATCAAAGATGTGCTGTATCAATTTTACTAATCTTTAATAGATGATAATTAGAATTAGATTCTCCGAAGGGAAGGTTTGAGTGTGTGTTTACCAGAAGAAAAGTGACAATGATTGATCAGGAATAAACCCAGAATGTTTAGCCTAATTGATTTCCTGGTTATTTGAATATAAAACTCACATTTTATTTAAGGTTGTTTGTCTAGAAAAACAAGATTGCCACTGGAAACAAGAAATCCCTTAGCTTTCTTCTTTCCACTGGCAATCTGCTAACAGCAGCAAATTACATTCAAATTGCACATCAACTAGTATTAGTATTAATTGTAAACTAACCTCAGTTCACTTAATTGTGGGCATAATGAAGTATTACAATTAGCTATAATTTATTATTTAAATAAGAAATATCAATATTATTTAGAGCAGGTGCCAATTACAGCTGGCAGTGAAATACGCTGCTAAAAAGGATTTCAATTAGAAATTCAATTTCGGCAAAGACAAAGGTCCCCATCACCCTGTAAAAGATGAGTGACCTCCACAGGGAAGGCAAGAACCTGGATCTCACCTACTCGGTGCACCATAGATATCACGGAGTTCTGGAGAGGTGGTTACATACACACCTGCAGACCCGTGCAAGACAGGTTAATATAGCACTGTACAGGAGAGACAAATCACTACACAAATCCTACACTACATTCGACATTAATGTACCAGTGTTTGACCTCAAAATTCCTTGGGTCAAAGCCACATTTCATATCTATATAGTCACTACTGCTTGAAATTCTCTTTGCTTAATACAGTGATAAATACAAAATCTAGTTTTCAAAGGATCTGGATGCAAAAAGTCTAGAGGTGAATATGTGCCCCCTTTTTAGTATTTTAAAACTTTGAAGATTCCTTTCTGGCTTCTTATTCCAGTTCTCTGCAGTTTTGAGCAAAGTAGTAAATGCCGAAGTTTGAATCCCCTCTGACATAAATTTGAAGATCCTTAACTCTCCTATTAAAAAAGAATGTATCTAGTTTAGTGTTTCTACACACAGTTCTTTATCAGGATGAGAACATTCACTCAAAAAACTCATGTCAAACTTACTATGAGATAGAGTAACCAATGCTTTTGTTAGAATATGCTTGTCTTCGCAGTAAAGAAACTGCATCCACCAGAACAGTATCTGCCAAAGTGGAAACAAGAAGCATCTATAAAACAACCTAGACTAATTTATACTAATTAAACTTTATATTAAAGATGACACGCTAGTGCTGCTAAAATCTAAATTTCTCAGTTTTCATACATTCTCACTGCTTCCTACCTCAGTTTGCATAATTATAAATTAAATGTAGCAACTCCAGGTGAGCAAAGCATGAAACAAGTCAGGGGAAAAAGCCAAAACAACAAACAGGTTTTGTGTATTCTGTGCTTCCCTAGAAGTGTTGGACTCTAAACTGGGGCTGTCAAATGAATGTTGCCAACAACAAAACATAGAATCAGGGATTCTTTTAATTTTGCTGGCATCTGAAAGCATTAGTCAGTTCCTGACTTCATGTTGCAATAACACAAAGCAAGGAAAAGATTTTGATTAGCTAGGAAAAGTTGAAGAGAAAAATTGCAAGCTGAAATATGCTGCAAGTATGCTCAAGTTTCAGCCACAGGCCCATGGTGATAGAACTTTTCTTGCTGTACATTAAGATAATTTCAGTATACTACAATTATGTGCCTAATTAAAATTAAGAAATTAGAACACAGTTAAAAGGAATGATATTTTGCTCACAGCTAATTTCATTAAAGTATTAATGAACAGGACTCATTTTATGGCTAGAGGGCAACTACTTTCTGCAAAGTACTTCCATGCTAGCTAATTTATTCATGCATGAAAAACAATCCAATGAGAAATGAGTGAGCTGGGAACTGCTGGTCCTAATTAAAATATTTAAAACACCATGTCTATTCTGTTCCATCCAGCCAAAGACCTAAGCTAGGAGCCAGCACGATACCAATTAACATGGAACAAGCAAACACACAACACCCACAGATTCTGATTAAAGTGCATATTACTGCACCATACAATATATTGTTCTACACATGTATGTAAATGTTTAATTAACCCACATCTAAATCTCTGTAATGTTCAGAAATTGATACTTTAAATCCTAAACAAGTGACAATCAGACTGCATGATGTTCACTTTTATTTATAACAATGCTTTCTTAGCACACTCATTGGAGTCATCCTGCAATTATACAGTGAATTTCTTAAGGGAGGGAGGCGAGGCAGAAGCAGAGGAGGAAAAAGGAGCAGGCAAAAGATTTTCTTCTCTGCATTTTAGACAGCAATGAGATTGCTGGTTGCCAAAGGCTTAGAAATGGAAGGAAATGTTGGGTTAGCCTCAGGTAATACAATATTTTTCATTAATAATTGAAAGAAGAGCCTGGGACTAAACCCATTTGTCAGTCTTGGACGCCAGCAACAAAAACAAAATAAAAGCGCTTCCTTTATAAACCAAAGAACTGTTTGTGGGGGAAGAACCCAAGGGATGGTTCCCACTAGAGAAGAACTCTGCAAAAGCTCAGAGAGAACTTGGAGACTTGCAAACTTACTAGAAAGCAGGATCAGAAAAACAGAAAATTCTCTAAACTTTGCTTCATACACAGATGAGAAAAATCTGAGTTCAAGGAGACTTGAAAAAGCAGAAATTTGCCTCAGTTTGCACCATCGTAGGTCTTCCTTTTTGAAAAGTTTCTAGGGCTGTCCCTCTCCCCTCAGTTAAAGCATTTCAGGAGAAATCTGGCTCCCCATAGAGGTTTTCTTCCCCTTTTCTATGCCATTCCCCTACAAAACTCATACCCCAGTTTCTTTATTAAATGCAGCAAGTGAAAGAAATTAAATAGCATTCCCTTGCTTTTTCTGGCCTATAGGGCAGACTATTTTCTACCCTTCCCTAAATGATAAGCTTTGCAACATATTGATGGAAGTGTCCACAAGAACCCAGAGTCGCCAGAAACTTCACCAGAGCAGCTCTTATGAAAATTTTTCTATTATCAAACCATGGAAATCTGCTACCACAGTCAGTACCCATGCAAATTAATGTGTGCCTAGTTTTCATGCACTGGCTGTGGAGGGGTGAGAGAGGAGTGAGCCCACACCCACTCTGATTCTTCCCAGGCTCTGGTATTTTGTGCCCTGGACTTGCTCCTCATTGTTCTCTGGCTCAGTGGCAGACATGGAGTGCTGTAATCCTTCAGTGACCAGGGATGCAGAGATACATGGCCAAAAGGGAAAGAGGCAGGAAGAGCCAGGGAGTTCAGAAAGACTAAGGATTTGGAAGGCAGGTGAAGTCTGAATACAGAGAACAGTGAAAGGCTGCAAGGAGCTTTTAAGGAAGATATACAGGCCAAGAACAATTAAAGTTCCTGGTAGAGGGAAAAAAGAGAAGTGTTTGTAGGGGAAAAGAGCAAATAGAAGATCTGAGAAACAGAAGAACTAAAAGAGGGCAAAGAAAACACAGGTGCAAACCCAGTGGAAGGAGACATCCTTATGGCCAAGAGACATGAGCACATCTCAGGTCAGGTGAACCCAAAGAACAGAAAAACTAACAAGAGAGCAAAGTAATTACCCAGAAGTACTGAAATGAACAGTTTGTGTTACAGTGGAGGGATAAAACTGGCAGCTGAAATTTGCTCGTTCCTTTGCCATACAGCATTAAGCACATCTAAACTACTCCAGAAAAAGGCCACCTTGCTTTGATAGCATTAGTTTGCAGTCAGGAAGTTCTAACTTCCCATGAAACTGATTTGCACCAACATCAGTTTCAACACCACTGCTTCTGCCATGTACTGAAAGTAAATGTAGACTGTAGTGTCTTCTCTGACAAAATAATCCCATAGCCTCCTATAATGTCTTCAGTCTCCACATGTATATTCTGGTCTTTTCTACCAGTTTAAGCAGTGAGCTACACTGTATGTCCCACTCGAGTTCCCTTCTCAGTCTCTCTGCTGCCACAATAGCACAACCAAGCCAGATTCAGGATCCAGCTTGGGGTACAAGACAGAAAGATGACTTACGGCTACTTTAGTTCATCCTCACCCTCTGCTGTTCTTGCACTCAGGACAATTACCTGACCAAGTCTGTGTCTCAGGACCAATGTATTACTGTCTCTGTCCAGCTCTGTGGGGTCACATGCATGCACGCACACACAAACGCACAACCAGCTTCAGTATAAAGTCGGTCGCAAAGAGATGGGAAGGGCCTTTGCATGAGTTCCAGCAGGAGCATTTATTTCTTCGACACCGCCGAAGATTCAGGGGCAAAGACTCAAACAACGACGAGCTCAGAGGTTTTACCTGGGGGCGGGGAAAAGACGGGACTAGGGAACAGGGGCCAATGGGGAAGCTCTGGGGGAGTGACGATGGGGGTAGAGGCCAACAGCCAACCGTGGAATTCACACTGAGGTAGATTACCATAACAGAACAATGCATCCTGGGAGAAGCCTTTTTGGTCACTCTAACCTAGAGTGGTTCTTGCGGTGCTAGGGACTTGTTTTACTGAGTACTCTCCGTCACTTGTAATGTATGTTCCCCGGCCACCACACCTATGCATGATCATTTTCAGGCATCATGGTTGTTTATTGCCAGGTAATGTTGTTTCTCTTTGTTAGTATTTTTAGTGCTGAGCTGGAAAAACATACAAAAGGGTTCCCTAGTTCCATATTCTAAAGCCTGGAAAACACTTTTAAAGCCTGGAAAACACTTTTAAAGCCTGGAAAACACTTTTAGAGCCCATAGAAGACTAAAAGTTGTTGTGGTTTGCCCCTCACTCCCCAGACTCTTAAAACATTAGCTGCACATCACTGAGTGGTAATACATTTGTGACCCTTGTAACTCTATACATTTAAGATAAAATCATGTCTCATGCTAAATAATACTACTGTCTGTCCTTCACAACAGATGCACTTAAATATCTTGTGCCCAATGGTAACCACTGAGAGAATTTTTCTACAAACTACTCCACATGGAAACAAGATTCTGCTCACTCAGCATGACTGGCAAGATCAGGACCAAAGAGAGCTCTGGGCTGTTGGTTTGATATATATTTTTTTTTTTTTCCCTGGTTCATCCCATACAAGCAAGAGTGGGTACAAATACAATATGTAATTGGCTTCATCAGTGTTGAAGGTCCTCCTTGTTTACCAAACAGCCAATATTCAAAGAGTTTTCACCTTGCATCAAACGCTGGTTGAAGTGAAGGAAGGTCTTCCAAAAAATCTACAGATATTTTCTCACAAGCTATTGTCTCTTTGCAAAGACCTAATGTTTTCCTTGAGATCTGCAATGAAATTTGAATAGCCTCTGTATGCTGCATACAAAGATAGAAGTTACCTTTCAAAATTACTGGTGACAGACAAACCTCTAAACAGTATACCTCTATGGATTTGGGGATTTTTAAAGACATTATAAAAAGCCAGTGTTTTTCTGAGATATCTGATTTCCTGCGTTCTCTAAAAGGTGGCTCTGCTTTCACTTGGTGTTCTAAATCATGCAGCACAGGTTAATTTCAACATTCTCAAGTAGCAGGAGCAAAGAGCAAACTTCAAAGAAGACACTAGATTTTTATGCATGTTTAGCCAGACAAACATTAGTCCTTTCCCCTAACTGAAGCAGCTACTCTAAAGAACGTTAACTGTTTTCTAAATATTCAGATGTTCTGTTGTCATAGTTTCATAAAGTAATGAACAGCTTCTTAATATTTAATAAGCCTTGCCTGCTGTCCCCAGGCAGGGAGCACAGACAGTTGATAGCCAGCTACTAAATGTCCGTTAAAATACAGTATCTCTCCTTAAAATGTACTTAACAAACAGGTTTTATTACCTGCAATGAAATGTTAATTGCTTCAGCCACAAGACTGAAATAGTCTTATCCTACAAGAAGCAGATGGGGAGCAGGGAAATCTGGTACTTCCTGCACTCTGTTCTGGCTCTGATGGAACCCTTACCCTGTGACTAGTGCTTGTTACTGGTGCAACTGAACTCTGCTGTCTGGCAAAGTGACAGACCGAAGGAACTGGGACAGTCAAGGAATGCTGCAGAGAAGCTATTTATAAACCTGCTTCTCAGGAATCTTGTTTATTGTCTCTTGTGTGCAATGCAAATCAGAACAGATTGCAATAATGATCTTCACTAATTGGATACAGAAGTCATTAATACAGAACAATAATATTTGCACACTTTAGTTCTGGCTTTCTATGTTCTCAAAGCAAAAACTAATACTAATGGGATGTGAAAGAAACAAGGAAAAACATAAATGCAGCTAGGACTAGATATTGCCCTTTATGGTGCTGCCAAATTCGAGGTCCATCTTTGCACTGGACCCTGGCTGGACTGATGGCCAGGTGGGCTAAAGATATGTCAAAGGGCTGGGAAAGAAAATGCCACAAAAAATTGAAGGAAATTCCTAACTCTTCCTGCCTGATCCACACAGGTGCACAAAGGCCACATCCAAAGAACTGTTCTGTATCTGCAGTTACCCAGTGATATCTTTATCACCTAACTCTCCTCACAAATATCCTACATTGCCCACACAGATGTCATCAGTTTGAAATAAAAGAAGTATGTTAGTATCAAAAGACAAAAAGTGACACAATCAGAAATAAATATGAGAACTAACTATTCCACCAAAGCCTCATTTAGCTGACAGGGAGTTTGGCTCTGGCTTTGCAGGAAACACAGAAATAGGAAAAGTATAAATATGCTGCTTTAAATTAAAAAATTTAGAGAGTCTTTAAAACTGTTTTCAACTAACTCTGTGAGAATTTTGTGCAATGAACTTTGTCTTCTTAGACTATATTTCTTGGTGTCTAATCGGTTCAATGGCTGAAGAGAAAGAACAAACATGATTAGAGAAACACAATCTGCCTTTTGAAATCAACAACCTCTTAGAATCTTGAATATCCCTTAAAAACTATTTGGCTTCAGCTGGCTACTCCAGTGCTTTTGAGCTACTAGAGCCTAACTGGGCTACAGTTCATAACTTTAAAGGTTGTAAAAATTATAGGGTCAATCTTCTCTAGATAAATGCATGTGAAATACAAAAACCTCTCATGTGCTCCCTGCACGAATGCAAATACAAAAAAAGGAAAAAGTTAGTACAAGACATCACTGATTTATTCTTCCATCAGTCAACATATGTTGGTCCTTGGCTGCAGCAGCCTGGGGTCATATGAACCTGGGTTCATATCTATCCCTAACTGACCAAAGCAAATTGGAAATAAAAATGTTCTAAAAGGCTTTTACTTCTACATACCCATGAAACAGGCAAGCATCATGCTTTGCAAAGAAAAAGCACCTGCTAAAAGAATCTAAAATAACAAAATACTGTATTTTATATTACCAAAGTACAACCATCCCTTATTTCTCACTAAGATTTTGACACATCTGTTTGTATAACCAAAAAAGTAACTACAACTGTGTATTCTAAAACTACTCCCACTCTAACCAGCTGCATTGAACCTGTGGAGCTTTCAAAGTCTTTAAAATGTGCACAACAGTAGCTTCCCTGGGATATTCTCAGAGACAGTTTTGAAATCAGAATGCCATCTTTGCTACTGGTCTTTTCCTGATCAGGTAAATTAGAAATACAGCAATTTGATTTATTCATAGCTGTTACATGACATGAGAATGGACATGGAGAGAGTTTGTATGTTCCTGGGGAAGAAGGAAAAAGAGAACAAATGAGCATCTTTTTTCCCCATAAGCATGGACAGTTGTTCCACATCTTTCAAGTGAGAGGTCTAGTTTGGGATCTTACAGAGTAGCTTGAGCTGGATGAGCCAAAAGCAATTGAACTTCAGACACTGTGAGGAGATAATGGAATAAGGCATGCTAAACTGAAAGCACAAAATTATGATATAATTTTGGTATTTTTTTCTCAAAACCTCTCAAAAGCATTAGAAAGATAAAGAACCTTTTTAGGAACTCCGTTTTTATCACTCAGATACACTGTGTCTGCTGTGGTGGCACTGAATGTCAGCAACAAACTACAAAACATGGACACATCCAGAAAACAATGTAAAGGCAAAAATGTTTATGTATAGAGACTGGCTTTTCCTTAACTTAAAGAAAACATAGAATTAGACATCTCAGAGTAAATCAAACCTTGGACCTTTCCTCCTAAGAGACACAGAGACAGTAAATAACTCTCACACTTGTCTTGAGTTCAGGCCTCAGTTTTCCACATCTGTGACCTGGTAGCAACTCCTGGATGCTAATGCCCAATAAACCAGGTTCGGTAAGCTGAGGTGTGGCTCTCCATGTGATCAGCTGCTGGAATCAGTAGCTCTATCCTCTTATAATCCTTGGGTAAGTCTCCTTATAAATAAGTAGGCATGGATAGTATGGCCCCATGCTTAAAGCTGAGGTCTAAAACCAGAAGATGTATGCACAATCAGAAACAAGAGTTAGAACACAAGCCCAGGGTCTGGGAAGGTGTGCCATATCCCTGGGCTCTGGGCACTGCCCAGCCAAGCAGGAAGGACAGAGGATGCTGCTCTTGGCAGCCTGCAAAAAGTGACACCTTCAGTGTTTACTACAGATTGACCAGGGGAAATGTAAATAAGCAGTTCTCATTCCCTATAAATGAACTGAAGGCAGACCACAGCACTGCTATAGAGTAAAAAAGGTTTTGTTTCTCAGACAATTCACCAAATCACAATTCAAAATCTCATTTGGAGTTCCTCAGAAGTTGAACTGAGGTCCTGATGAGAGATTGCCTCCTGTGAGGCTGCTGTTGAGCCTGACTGCCAGCAGCCTGCAGTTTCCAAAGGGAATTCCTACCACGCGGATAACTAAATATACTGCCTTTATACACTACAGTTGACTGCTGCATGTTATGGAGGAAAGTAGTTTCAGCCTTTGAACTTTAGAAAACAAATACCACATAACAAAATATTTCCTTTGTAATTCAGAGACCTTGATACCTTGAGATTGAAAGACTCCCACTCTGAGTAGATACTGTAATTAAAATAAATAATCAAGAAATGGGTATTGTGCAAAAGTTACAGCTTACAGTAGTAGGCAGAAAAAAATCCTGAAGCATCGAATTTCTGAATTTCTTCAACTTAATAATGATCTGCAAGTTCTTCAAGACAAACTCATTTGAAAGTTCCTGGCACTAGGTACCTCTCCACCCTACATTTAGAATTTTTTTAATCATAACATGGCTCAAAAAACATCCACTTATACAAAAAGGTTTGTACAACAGCTATGGAAGTGTGTGTCCTAATGGTGGATTTCCATGACACTGCACTTTCAGCTATCTCAATATTCATGGAGGCTGTTAGGCAACATCTGTGAAGAGGAGTCTTCAAGGCAAAGAAAATAAAGCCTAAACAGTCTGAATTGAATAATGAATGAGAAGATTTGAAGCTTCCAAACAAATAGAATGGCTGACTGCCTGTGGAATACAGAATCTTGAATAAAGATGCCATTGGTGCAGCAGTCAGAACCTATCATTTAAAGACCTTCCACAGCACTCATTACACACAAGGACGTTAATTGAAATCATATTGCTCAAAGTCTGCAGGAGTTCTGCATAAGGAATGCTGGATAGGGCTCGATCTTGCCCTTGTGTTGTGATTGAGTTTGATTTTAAGTCTATGAATAGTTTTGCTGATACTGATACATTTATTCTAGCTAACAGTCAAAACCACTGGCCCATCAGATTTTGGGAATTTTCACACTGACATCTTTGGCATATTTCTTAAAGATGTCTGTGTTAACACACTGCTACCTGTGCTGTGGCTGCAACCAAATTTTGAGAGGTCAGTATTTGTATCCCATGTGACTGGATGCACCAAAAATTGAAGTAAGAGCCATCTCTAAAAGAAAAAGAATCCAAATTTCTAAAAGCATTTTATCACCTGTCTGGTTGTGATTTGGCAGCTTTGAGAATTTTTGAAAATACAAAACCGACTTTGTTTTAACCTTGAGCTTAAAGTTCTGTAATGATTGGTATTTAACTCTACCAACACTCTTAAATCAAGAACATATTTCCTTTTCCTAAGAGCCCATAAAACCTAGTTTTATTTTCCTACCACAATGCTATAACTAATAAGCTCTTTCTGTTGAGGAACATTCTGGAGATTATCATCCTCCAAAGCAGAAGATGCCTCAATTATAATAGTGCAAGTGCTGATTGCTGTTGATAATATTAGTTCTCAATAGTTAATTTGTTTAAGAAGATATCTGATACTTTACTGAGAAAATAATTATTAGTTTAAACAATCATTAAAAATATACACATGCTGCATAAACTGGAGATGCCCTGAGCAATGATCCAAAGAGCAAACCTATCAGAGGAACACGTCAACAAGGCTGTCATCAAAATAGCCCTTTCCACTAGCCACAGATGCTGCACTCTTATTATAACTTGGATTAGCTTTCAAATATATGTAACTGCTGCTAGAATTTTAAGTAGAAAACAACCCTTTTTTATTATTTTGATATCACAAAAACCATTACAGACAACCTTCTCCCTCTGAACAAAAGGACTTTACGTATGTATTGTAACTCTTTTCTCTGTGGGTTTGAAATTACACACAGTAGTGCCAAAGGTAAGTCATTTCTAGAGGTTTAATACATTTCTGATTTTTTTTCCTCCCTCTTGCGAAATATATTTGTGGCCCACAGCAATCACTTTAGACTTTTTAGACACGTCCGGATAGAGATAGATGACACAAGTAATCTACTTATCTTCCTTTCCCATCACCAATAAAAGTGACAGCCTGCCTAATTAGGCCTAATAAAGCAGCAGCCGAGAGAGGGGCTCCGCAGCGATCTAAGGAGGAATGGCATTGACCCACAGATACAGGTGCCGCCTTGAGGCAGTACTGGTATTGCTTTATCTTCAACACATTACAGCCAGCTCATACCATATTCAAATGCAAGTAGCATGTTTTTCTCCTCAATTCTTAGATCAAGAACAAAAAAAAAATCTCATCTAATCAAAAAAGGCACTGACAATTTTTCAGCCTCACATTAAAAGCAAAGAGTCATTCAGAACAGTGCACTCCATATTCTATTTTATAATATCACTTTAAGCTATTTCTTTGAATCACAGACATTTCTTTGTTAGGAAGGAAAATCAAAAATTCATCAGAAGAAGTTCTCAGGTTTTTTTTCTTTTTTTCCCCACCCCTTTTTTCCTTTCCCACCCCCCCTTCCCCTTTCCTTCAAACAGGGCTATTGCATGGGGTTTTTAGCTGGAACCAACATTTATAGAAGTTAGGGATCCTTAAGCAATTATTAGTGGTGAGGCTTTGACACGCCTGAGAGTTGTCAACAACTGACTTTAAATAAAGTAGAAGTAAAGGGAAATAAACAGTACTCAGCAAAATTAATACACAGCCTTGCAAATTAAAGATGCAGTGTTTTTTTAAACAGGGAAAAAAGTGAACTTTGCATGAAGCAGCATTTTAAGTATATCTTTGTAAAAATTATCAGATTGTCAAATGGCATGAAAGTAAATCAAATCTGCAGCTATGTGTGATATTTCTACATTTGCTCAAAACAAAACTAAACAAAACAAAAAAATCTTGGGGTTTTTTCTATCTGGAAGTATTCTTCATTCTTATTAGTCCAGAGAGCCAAAGGCTGTTTTTGTTCAACTGGTACTGGAATACCACCACTTTCAGTACATTCCTTGCTAGTGGAGGGTTTGTACCAGGAGAGTTGAATACACAAAGGATTTTATTTGAAATTATTATTCAAGTTTCTATCTTCTCTGAATGATGTGGAAAGGCTACAGTTCTGTGGTCCAGAAAGGTTGTCAATGTTTTGCATAAGAACATCCCCAGTACTCCACATCAAATGCCAGCTTGTACATTAGTCAGTAACCCCTGTCAGTGATATCTGTGCTGGCAGAATTTGGATTTGCTGTTCAAAATGGATGCAGAGTATTGCAGATGAAGCAGTCTCCTTCCATTAGAGAACTATTGCTTTGAGAATATGCAGTCCCAGTCTGTGCACAAGGTATCATCAAGACTAAGGCCACTGGAGGGGAAAAATAAAAGAATGTAGCACTAACTGACAATATTTGGAAGGAACCAGTCCTCCCAGTTCAGGTCATTAACTCATCTATGAGCACCAGGAATTACTGAAAAACGCCCTGACTTTTGTTGTTGTTCCTTAATAATGTACAAACTGAAACACACATTTGCTGACTGAGAATCCAAAATATTTTAATCAAAAGATTTCAGTTTATGTCAATGCCCTTGATTCAGATTAAATTTTTGTGACTGCAGGAGAAGACTGTTGTAGAAAATTAGAACACAGCAAAAGCTTTTTGTGGATGAGAATAGAAATTATCACAGTGACATTTTCTATCCTTTCTCCACCATATAAAAATGACTCTTCACACACAAGGCACTGGATAATGACACACTAGTGGGTGACAAAGAACAGTTTTACTTTTAACTAAGCTTATCTTGTTAAGAGTCCTTCAGAAAAAAGGTTTAACTAGTTCCAGAGTCATTCTTGAAATTAAATTCCTACTTACCGAAAAATTAAACAAAATAATATTTTTCATGCAATCACAACACAAAGGAAACATGGAAGATATAAATGAGAAATCTGTGAAAAGCTTCTTCAGGTATGTGAAAGAAACCTAAACCTACAGTTCAGGGGATGATGTGTCAACAGGCAAAAATTGCAGAAGGAGATAAAAAATGGAAATCCATTTTTCTGATCTGACTGATTCTAATGAAACCACATGTTCAGTCTAAAAGAGTTAATATTCTACTTCTCATTCATCAGTATGATACCTTCACAACAGCTGATATCTTGTCATTGTTTGAGGAAGTTTCTTTTAAAGGAAAAGGTTTTCCCAGTTCATTATGACAAAAAAATTCAGAACTCAGACATCACTAAAATGTTAGCTACCTTAGGAGCCACAGAAAATGTAGAACCACTGCTAGTTTAACAGGTTTTCTTCTCCCAATTCTACTGAAAACAGAATTCAGTTTAAAAAAAATTTAGCTGTCTTAATAAGCCAAATGACGTGCAAATTATGCCAAGCTGTAACATCAACAGATTTGTAATTGGAAACTAGAGCTAAGTAAGGGACAATAGACTGCTGACACGTTTTTAGTGAGAATATGGGCGTACTACTAGAATCCTTTACATGGACTGAGAAAACACAGCTGCCACCAAATAAAGAATGCAACACAAAGAACACAGAAAAAACATAAAACCATGTGAATGACAAAACACATTTCCCCAACTGGTTAACACCAAGAAACTCAAGAAGCAAGGTACTCAATGTGTTCAGCTTTGAAATCATTCAGGGAGGGATGGAACTGACATTAGGCTCAACTACCAGAAGCAGTCAAGATATTGCTATTATCAGCTCTAGTGCACTTAGTACTTGGAGGCCTCTGACTCCAGGCTCAAAATGTTCAGTGTATTACCAAAAAATGAGTATCTGGGCTGAGCAAAAGCCAGATTATTTGCTTAAAGAAAGCTCTCTGCAAAAATAAGAGCATCTTTGGTCTTCTTGCATATTCACCTTTTGTTTTTAGTAGCCACTGTTATTTGTTTCCTGTCTTAAAACAGCCATTTTGCACAGAAGCTTTGAAAGGTTATCTAAAGGGGAGGAGTGGAGCAGGTTTGGTGGCTCAGCAGCATAAATTCAGATGGGTTTAACAGACAGGGAAAATAATCCCTCACCATTAAATTCAAACTACCTCAAGAGTCAACCTATCATCCCATAATTAATCTCACTGGTTTAGTATTCTTGGCAAAAGATGAAGGTTGAGGAAAAAGAGGTGTTGCTCACAGGTACTGTCTCCACATAATCACAGGGACTAGTAATTAGTTTACTATGTTTGTTGCTTCTGTTTTCTCCACATTATGGAGGAAAAGAGTTGTTCCTGCTCCTCTTACATGCCACTGATTTTCTTACGAAGGGGAGCCAGGACTTCTTTTGTAAGGATGTGGAAATAACCCATAGCAGGCAAGCACAAAGTCAACATTAGCAGCTCCACAGGACAGGAAGAGCTGACAAAGGTAAATGAACCAACAGCAATCAGAAGGCTGAGGGGTTTGGATTAGGAGGGGACAATTTTGGGTCACTTACTCTGAGAATCAGAAGTCTGTGGAATGGAATCATTTATATATTTCTTACTACCTGCATGGCAACTGTACTTACTGAAGTCATTGGTTTATAACACAAACCCCAAGCCCTTTCCCAGACAGTCCCCCCCCAGCACTGAGGGTGGTTGTGCTGGGAGCAGAGGACATCCACTTCTGTGCCAGCCCTCAATACTGTGGCATGTGCTGGCTCAGCACTGCTATCTCAGCCTGAATTGGTAATAGACTGACATAAAACCCTTAACCCTTAATGAAGTGAAATAATGTGATTTGCTGAAAATGCTGGGCCTTCTTTTTATTGGTATTATTTGAAATGAAGTAACAGATGTAGGTCAGCTTTATGAACATAACAGATGAACAGCATTTCACTGCCTCACACTGGTCAAAGCTAAAATACTCTTCTGGGACTCTGCTACCTGCAAGTTTACAATGTGCAACATCTTACTTCAGACTATGGTTTCCACTTCAGTACATTCATGATAGAAGGCTTGTCATTATATAAATTTATGGGTCAACTGGGCATTAAAAACCCACGTACATTGTCTTAGGTGTTTCAAGATTTGAAAGTTTCAGTTTTCACTAACAAGCCCAATTTAAATGGATCAGATCTTATTAGCAATTTCATGCTGTGGTGATATCCCCTCATGAATGAGGCCGTAGCTCCAGAAGTGCAGGGAAGTTCACTGCCAGATCCTGCATTAAGAAATGCAATTTTCCTGCATCAGCTTTCAAAGACACTACAAAGCTTCCTGACTTGATTGAAACCTGATGATCTGCTGTTTTGAAGACTTGACCCAAAAGACATCTCTTAGCAAATTCCAAGACAAAGTTACCGTATCGAGCCTAAAGTTAAAAGTATTTTGTTTGCTGATACCTATCAAAGACCCAACACTAATTTTAGCTGAAAATATTCCTCAACCTCTTCTGGAAGGTGTTGTTGCTTTCTCATTTTTCAGTCCAATGATTTACTCAGATAAGTCTTGACATTTATGTTATGGACTTCTGTAAATAGGAAGAGAAAAAAACATTTTCTCTAGTTAATCCATTGAATGATTTTTTTATCTGGGTCTCAGAATCACACTCCTTGGTACCTAGGCAGCAAATTGATGTGGCTTTACCCTCAGTAAATCCTGGTTAAGAATCAAAAGTCCTCCTACAAAGTCCTGAAAGTACATGTTTATGGTTGAACAAGTTACTAGTTGCACCCATGGCAAAGACTTGTCCACCTGAAGTGAAGCCAATGTGCTTTGTTAGACTGGATTTCTGGTGCACATACTGTGATCAGGAACAAATGATGAAGACAGAGGACTGATGAGCAATGTCAAGTGGTTTTCTAGACATCTGTCTCACCTACATATTTTCTTAGTCTTTTTCTACATCACCTCACCTCAAGCTGAGAACGTACATAAGAGATGGACAAAATTTAAGATAAGCTACTGCAGAAAGCGTTCTAAAAAACTGTCCTGTGTTTTGTATCAAACATATCAAAATCCCACTCCACATCCACAGAAATATACAGTCTTCAAAAGCCCGGTACACTTACCCATGTTTTATGACCCTGTACCTCCGAGATCAAGGGCATAAAAGGATACAAAGCTATATATTTATGAATCCATCATGTGTCAGCTTTTTTTTCCCTCTTTTTGTGAAGGGTTGGGCAGGTTTTCTAGAGAGACAGATATTTGTAACAATGCCCTGAGGGTTAAATAATGATGTTGAGGGGGAAAAGTTGGGTCAACCTGCATAGTTTCATATGGCCTTAGTGACCGGTATGGAGCTGATCACCACAGCTAATGATTACACAGAGAAAAAAATTCCCTCAGTGCTCCATAAGTAAATAGAAAATGCTAACCTTAGCATATTCAAAGGAGCATTTTAGCATGCAGTCGTTAAGTTATCTCTTGGTTATTTATTTCTTCTGCTTGTTATTAGCTGTGTGAAGAATATTATTCTAATTATGTCAGCCCAATCAGCAGTATTGCATGTCCAGGCTCATTTCCATTAGTTTGAGCTTTGTCTTTCACACTGTGATACTAATTCAATGAGACATCAAACATTTAAATCGACCCAGGATGCCGAGGTCAGGCAGTTTTGCCCTTCCACTCTATTAGCACTCGAGTGTAATTGTGTTTGTCACTCCCCGCATGACTAATAGTATCAGGGTGACTATCAGAGCACAAATGAGCAATGCACTAATATATTATTTTGTTCTATAATATCAATATGTGTTTATTCAGTGGTTGTGTTAGCCAAGTTGAAATGTTCGCTTTAATACAGTAACCATAAACTGTTCATTTAAACAGGGGCACTCACTCATACAATTACTTTACAGCAATAGAATTTTTACTTTGCAGCAATAGAATTTTGCTTAAGTGGGAAAAATGAAAAAAACACCTCACTTCAAAAATAAGCTTTCAGAAATGCAGCAAACCTCAATTTGGCCTGAAAGCATCAGGAAAACTAGGCATAGTTCATACACAGAGCATATAAAACAATTTGCAGTGTATAAATAGAAACGTATTATGAGCAATATATAATCAGAGAGTGCATATACCACTGAAGCAATTTAAAAGCAGTTTGCATCTTTAAGAACAATTGCTAAAAACTTTAAAGCACCAGACCTTGAACCAGACTATTTAGATACCCAAAGAAAAGGAAACTAAGGGATTTCCTTTACATCACTGCAGTGACGCAATCCACTATGGAATTTCAGCATGTGGCTGACTTGAAAGACTCAGGTAATCACCAGCTGTTGCTGTTCATGTACTTAAAGCCAAAAATTTGCCTTAATGAATTCCTGAAAGGGAGACAAGATTAATTCCCTCAAAACTTACATAAACAGGGGAAAAACAAGGGGAAAAAACCTAATTATGAATTCAAAACGTCTGATAATTATCAAATCTGATAATTTCAGGGAAAAAAGAAATCTCTCTTCTCAGTGCAATAAAGCCTCTGAGTATTTTAAATGCTGCATCATTAACAGATGGTTTCAGAATAACTAAAACTATCTATGTCCTTATGCATCTTCCTTTCTTGTTTATGTTTCAAAACAAGGTAAAACTTATTCTTTATACTTTCTAGGGCAGAACTTGGTCCAGCTCCAGGGAAGGTTAGTTTTCACCTACAGCATTTGTGCTTTTGCACTTTCCTTCTCTAGTGCTGAGGAAAGAACACATGACACCTTTTGTGTCAGCTTTAAAAATGCCTAAAGTAAAAAGTATTACTTCACACCAGCATGACATAATTAGCTCATTCAAGGTTAGAGATGGAGAGGGAAGCTTTATTTTTTCATTGAACAAATACAATTTGCTTCTCAATAGTATACAGGACCTTTCAACATTTGTAATGCACAAATAAACTTCATAAAAATAATCCAAACTTTTCTCATTTTAAATCACATCCATTAAAATAAAAACAGAACCACAAAACACACACAACCAGTCAAGTCTGCGAGCCATCTGCCAAACTTCTGGGATGCTTTTCTGCCTGTCACCATGTGTGTGCAACCCTTCCTCTAGGCAAGGTTTCAACATTTGTTGAACTTAAAAATATGTTGTTTGGATTCATTAGAGGTAACATGCTAAAATCTCCCAGATTTGAATACAGACTCTGAATATTAAGACGAATAATATCACCATCATTGTCTGCTTCCCCCAGGATTGCACACTGTGTGTACTCACAGTTGCTTGCTTCGCTCACACAACTTGAGGTACAGGTAAGGCTCTTCCATGAAAAAGTATTCCATCTCATGTCACAAATTGTTTTAGAAGGAAATCCTTGCCCTGTGACATTAACTAGACCTAAGTAACTTCTGAAATTTCAGACCAAATAAAACCCACTCAGTAAAGTTCACTTCAGCATGACAAGTTAGAACCAACAAAGCAAACCTACGCACCCCACCCAATCCTTTTTCTAACCAGGTGGTTTTATACCTGACTTTTCTTCAGCAGGAGATACAAGACCCCCAGCAAACCCCACTACAATTTCTTCTGACTTCAGGTCAGAGTACAGAGACCTAGAAACAGCATCAAGCTCCAGGAATGGTGCCTGAGCTGAACTTTTAAACATTTCTACATCACTGAGCATTAGCGATCTGCACCCTCTTTACATTGTCAGCTTGTGATGAATCTGCAGCAAACCAAATTTGGCATCATGCCCAGTCTAACTTATATATCTTCTCCAAATCATAAACTTCCTAAACTAATGCTTCCCTGTGCAAAGATATTGGGAAGAGGATAAATCTTCAGCCATAGCAGGCTCTTAAAATTCATTGGATTTGCATGGCTTAACTGAAAAAAACCTGGTCCTTATAAATATAGACCAAAGAAAAAAGTACATTTTAACAGTTTTTTATTGACCTTTCCCTATTTGAACAATCTCTCAAGAGAGAAAACATCTAACTTCACACCATATCACATATTTATTAACTTCTCTTAATTTATGCAGCAACATTCCATCTCATTTGCACCTCAGACAAAAATTACATTTTTGTTTAATCTTCACAAGTTTCTCAAATGAAAAAACAAACAAACAAAAAACCGCCCCCCCCCCTCCTTTTATGGAATACGTAACAGATGAGGCAACTGCTTTCTGGCCTTCCTGAGAGTAGAAACCCCAAAGTATTATTCCCCTCGACAATGATTTACAGCACAGCCTTGGACAAATTACTGAAAAGTGTCTTTGTATGTCCCTGATCCCTGTGTGTTGAAGTATCTTCAACTATACCAAGCCACCAAGTGAAACTCAAGAGATGTATTTGTCTATAGTACGCTTATTCCTCTACCATGCAGCAAATGTTTGTGTTCCTTTCTGTGCCCTTCCCAATTAGAGTTTTATGTATTTCTAATGAGTAAAATTAGCTTTCTTTGCTTTGAGTTTAACTTCAAAGTTTTCTCTTTTTTTTATCTTTGTCTGTGACAAGTAATTACTATATATGGTAGAGTTGGTGCATGTTTTTCTATCAAAATATTTATTTTGATAAAAAAACAAGGAAAGTGTGGGTGGAAGGAAAAAATGCATTTTCTGCCCAACTCTAATTATATATGAACATACACACATATGTGAAGAGTAAATGTACTGTTTTGCATACTTTGTTTTTGCCTACCCATCCATGGTAATTAAACCCATGTGTATTATATTTATTCCCCTGAGTTCAACCCTCCCTTTTGACAAATCAAGTGATTAAACATATAGTTTACTTCTAACAAGACTCTATGCAATGCTAAACTGCTGCCACTTAGTTGCAACAGCTTTGCTTTTTATAATAAACACATTGCTTTCTTTAAAACAACAATTGTCTGTATTCCCTACCCCCTTTCACTTGTGCTTTGATAAGCAGCAGCCCTAAACTGACAATATTTTGCTTCCTCTGGGGAGGACATTACCCTTGATTCTGCAATGTAACTTCTGTGTGGCAGACCATGGACAACTGGCTGCTTCTAAGGAAGTCACACCAGCGTTTTTAGGGTGATGCAGACACCCCTAACTACATCCAGAGAAGTAGTGATCTCATATGTAGTAAAATCAGAGCACGAAAGAAATGGTTGCCATTGGAAAGGCCTTACCTTACCAGAGGAGGCAGCTCTGCAGTTTCCCCGCCACAGACAGCACAGGCAGCCTTGGCAGTTCCTGCGAAAGCAGAGGGGAAGATTAATAACAGAACTTCCTGCTCAGGCCTCAGTATATTTTTGTTGATTTCAGTTTCCATAATATTGGTTACTAATTCCTTAACTTTTTGGAAAAGAAGATGCTTAGCTCAAGCATCCATTTGACTGCTAGATCAGCTAAAGTACTTGGATTCCAGATCTGTGGTGCTTCTGTAAGTTCCACAAATGGATTATTTGAGTAATTCATGTTTGGAAACAGGCTTTTTAAGAAAACTCACCATGATTCTAGAGAGAAACAAGAGTATCAATGGCAAATGAAATGCCACTTCAGACTAAACCAACATAGCCCATGGGATCAAGCTTATGGCCCTGATACTTGAGCTAACAATGAGGACTCTGTGAGCAACCAATCCAAGTGCCAGCAGGAGTGTGATGGTGCAACTCTTGTCCACCAAAAAAACAAGGAAACGTTTGCTCCCATCACAGATAACCAAAGCTATTGTTAAAATAAAGCCTTGAGTTTCTTTGAAAATTCTTCATAAAGACAACAGAGGTTATAACAAAGTATCCAAAAATCTGTATATTCTTCCTGTTGATTGGTAAGACAGGCTGTGTGTGGACGGAGCTCACATACTTTAAACATTGCAAACTGGCAGGCTATTTTGCTAGCCAAAGAATGAAAACATAGCTTCAGGCACTCATCCTGTAAGACCTTTCCTTCCAATAACAGAGTAAATGAGGGGGACAGGGGAGCTGGATAGAAGACAAGTTAAACATTCAAATTCCCTGCACTCCCTATTTTATTGGGAAGTGGCCCTCCTCCTTTCTATACTTTCTCTCATTTTCACATAGGATCAAGGCCTGCAGATTCTTTATAACTTACTCATGACATGTAAAATATTGGCAGTCCAGTTGACCAAGAAATTCGTAGAAGTAAAGCAGCAGTACTACACCCAAGCCCAAGCAGAACTCAAGTTCTGTCAATTCTTCAATCCATCAATATCCCACAGTGGGCTTGGGAGAGGTTTATATGTGATCCATTCCCAAATTCCACACCTTCTAGAAGAGGACATCTTTTAGATTTGGAGAAGATTACAGTTCATTTGAATGTTATAAAAATAGGTACATGTTAGAGGAAAGGCAATGCGATACAGAATAAAAAGGGCAGATGCTTTTGAAGTAGTAACACAGGAATTTAAAAGTCAGAAGTCTCAGATAATTTCCCTATTACAGTCTGCTGAAAATATCCATGTTTTAAATCCTTTACTAATAGTTTTCTAGTTAGTTTCTAATACAGATTAGAATGCATTACTATAAAATGCCACTAACTACAGCTTTGAAACTCAATATCCATAAATATATATATATATATATATATATCTGTAAGGCAGGATTACCTCCTTAAAGTGAAACACACAGGTGTGACACTTCAAAAGGATTTGCCTTTATTTAACAGACAAAAATTACAGACCCATCACATTTGCAGTAGTGGCCCTGATTCCACTTTATGTGAGATATGTTGTCCCTTTGTTTGCTGCTGACAAGCGTAAAGAGCCACTTTCACTGCAGATAATAATGGTTAATTTATCACACAGAGCAGTGGCTGACCTCTGTGCGTCCCTGGCCCTCCATCACCTTCACACCTGCTCAAGCTAATTGTTAGAGCCAAGTGTAAATGAAAATCAACTGGGCTAATAATGAATGGAGGCCATTACTCGCAACAGCACATTGCTTTACAAAGGTTTATCAAGCTCTGATATAACCAGTCCCTTAGTCACAGCTCCCTGTTTTATAAATGACAATAAGACAAATTCTTCAAGCCAGGAAAGAAAAGCGGGCATTAGGCAAAACACCTATGTTTGCCACTGGTTTTAGAGACACTTAGCACAGCAAATAATATACTGACATTGGAAAACACAAGCCAGAAATCCTGGTTCATAAAGTAACAGAAGTATTTTTTAAATTCTGGAACAGGATAAAGTGTTTACCCATTTAACATGATACCGATCCCTTAAGATTCATGGGTGTGAGTATACAAACTAAGGAACAGGCAAAAATCCATAGGTGAATAGGAAGGAAGAAATGAAAATCCAACCCATAAGTCACACCAGAGACTTTCCTTTTAAACAGCACAAGACAATCCACCACTTGATAAACTGAAGTCTCAAGGAACTTTACCTTGCTCAAAACAAAACATAGAACTTGCTATTTTTTTAGCGAATCCTACATTTTCATCCATTTATCTTCAGACAATAAGGACAGAAATAATGAAAATATCACAAATAGTCATTCTTGCACAATTAAAAAATTGTTGAATTTGGGGGGTGAAAGGTTGTCTGTAACTTCAAAACTGAAAGTACAGAAGATATATATAAAGATGTAAGAGCTATTAAATTCTCTTTAAGATCCCACCTCTGTAATTGTTTTCTGATACAAAAAGAATGGCGATGCCATCAGTGCGTTTTATGTATCTCCTCCAAACCCCCCCCCAGAGACAAAAAGTCAGCAGTTACATTCAGAATCATGCAACAGATAAATAAACAGCTTGATAAAGATTAAAACAAAAACCCAAACCAAATAAAATTCCACTTCCAGCTTCTTATCCACATTCAGATTATTTTTCAAGCAAAAACTCAGGACCCACAGACAGTGAACACTGTGTAAACAAGCTTTAAATGCATCTGAGCTGGGTCCTGCTGCCTTCAGTAATTTACTAGAAGACAAGCAAATACCTGTTTTTCTGTAGGACTCTCATTACTTCTCTGTACACATCACCACAATTTTGACTTTTGCTCATTTGAAAGGAACAAAGAGTATGTATTAAAATTGTCCATAATCTGATAAAATACTTTTATTTACCTAATGGAATAATTTTTATTAAAAGCAAATCCATACTCATCCTTCCCAAAGAATATCATAAAAGCAGAACTTCTGATCAATTCAAAAGTATTTTTTCATAAAAAGTTGATAAAAAGAATGAAAACATGCATAGTATTTTCTACCATGTATTCTATACTAATAATCTTCTAGATGCCTTCAAATTAGTAAAATAAAGTGCTTTCTTGCATGGATCTACAGGACAGAATCTAATATCTATACAAATAAATATAGAAGCTGCAAGGAGTTACTGGACATCAAATTGCTTGTGGCAGGGCAAAGGCTAAAAAAAATGGAAATGAAAACTTGAAGTTGTGACACAGACTTTGGACAACAAGGTCAGTAAGAGTGCTGAAATTTCATGCACACAATCTGGAAGAAAACTGTATATGTACATATGTCACAGGTTCACACTGCTATCCTGGTTCTCCAGAATTATTTCGTAAATTTGCTTGACTTACACTTTTGGTCCCTATTATATTTTCTCTTGTTTTTACATCCTAGTCAATATGGAGCCAGCATAGAATTGTGCGGTATGAATGTGGCTCTCTATTGCATTGCAATGCAAGGATAAGAGAGAAAATTCCTCCAGTCTAACCAGGACACAGCCAGAGCATGTCCAGTCTGAACAGAGTTCCTGGGATCTCATCACACTTAACACCTCAATGACATGCAAAGCAAAAGCCCAAACTGATGTTCCATTTTCCTTAATGGGAAAATATTTTTCCATATGTGCCAGTCTTATGAAAAAACTGTAATTCATTTTGCCCTTCTCATGGTCAGACTTGTTTTATGGCACAACATTGTACACTACACTAGCTAGTGCTGGTTATTCCACTCTTCAGGGTCCAAAATCTTATTTGAAAGGAAAGTGTGTGGTGTCACACATTCACAGAGCTGTACCTTTTACCTCAGAATGTGTGTGTGTATTTTGGAATAAGTAATGAGCTATCTTCAGTCCTTTCCAAGAGTACACTAAAAGACTAAAGAAATGTAAGCACATGGAACTGGTGCTGTTTTCCACAGAAGGTTCTTTGCCATTTCATATTAGTTACATATGAGAGAAACTTTCAGAGCCACCTTCTCTGTTCCCCAAGTCATCACCACAAAGAAATAATTATCTTTTTTAAAAAGTGACAACAGATTGCTACCCAGGCTACTCTAAGTATTCTCCATCAAATATCCTTAAATATCCCATTCCTTTCCCACACATTGTCACAGTTACTCTGACTGTAATATCTAACATATTTTCTATAATTCAGTTTAAACTTGGTAATTCTTTGTTCAGTTTTAGCTAACAATTGAAAAACTCACTATAAAAATGTTGAAGTAAAAAAAATTCTGCAGCAAGTTGTCAATGCACTTTATCCCAAGCAGGTAGTGCATAGTGCCCCATCATCCTGGCGACCAGACCTAAGGATTTTCCCTGTATGTTAGAAGCGCTGAGTCAGAATGCAAAGCAGTCACTTGCGTACAAGCAGAAGACATGTTTCTTTCCAATCGTAGATCTCAAAACATTTTTCAGAGTAAGAACAGGTCTTTGTAAAGAGCAGTTAGGCAGCTGTCTCATGATAGATTTATTCTCTTGGTTGAGCCTATTTAGAGGTAAATCCATAGACTCTAACCAGTCTATAAATCACATACCACAAAATATGAACTTCAGCACCCTTTTCCTTGTAATTGTCATACTGACTGACTGATGACATATTTGGCTCAGAAGTGGTGTACTCCCTTCCCATCCTCTCCCACCCCTCAAGGTACAGATACTGCTATCTGAAAGGGCATCCTGAAGTAAAAAGTGCTCAGGATCATCTCAGCATCTCTATCTCCCCTCGCCTCCTCCCAAGCTCTGTTCAGAAAGAGAATCTCTCCTCAGTATTCTCTACCTCCTCTGCTCATGCTCTGGCAGCAGTGCTGAGACTGGAGGAAAATTCCAAGTTCATCCATGGAAGTAATTTTCCAGACATTTTTCTGGGAAGACACCCAGGCCAGAGGAGGATCTGTGATTGGAGCAGAAAAATTCTTCTGCCCAAGTGCCCAGGGCACTTCAAATGCTACAGCAAGCATTCCATCTGTCCGTGACTTAGGAAAGGAAAATAAATGTGCCAGAGTAAAGGAATCTGATAAAGCAAGTACAATGCTTGTACTAGCAAACATTTTGTATTATACTCCAAGAGCAAGATCATTCTGAATATATAATCTCATTGTATTTTTAACTTTTATACCCATTAAAACTTCAAAGTATTTTATGAATAGAAAATTTATGCTATGTGTCCCATGAAGCTGTGCTAACCCTTTAGAGAACTAAGATCATCCCACTAAACAGAATTTTCCCTCTCAGTAATATTTAATACAGTAGAGAGGCTGATTGTGATAGCAAAAATATGTTTTAGTTTCCTAAAAGGAAAAACCCTCAAAAAGTCTAGGCTTGAGCAATTGTTTTCCTACACAATCAAATTAAAAAGATAGAGAATAAAGCTTAGAGCAAGGTCCTATTTAAATAGCAATGCATACTCTGATATTAATGGAAAAATATATACTTGGAAGAGGGGAGCAAACCAATCATTTAGATTATATAGTTCATGGAGAGCATGTGATTCATTAATGATAGGGGTATTCAGTAAAACCAGTTAAGGAAGGCAGCCAAAACCAATTGATGCAATCAGAATGCTCTCCCCATTTATTAGGCATACAACATTTAAGAAAATTTACAAGCAGCAACATTAACTACTGTTCCCAGCCTTTACAATCTGTACAATGAACTCAGTCTTCAACAGACAGAATAATTATGCTAATAGAAGAAAAACTTTCCAAAAAAAAAGACAGCCAAATCTAAGAGACCTGTCAATGCCAGTGTCATCAGTGGAGTGATAACTAGTAAAGAGCAGATATCAAAGGCTGTCTTTTTCTTCCCTTCCATGCTCTGTTCTGTTTGAGCCCATGGTGGTCACAGCTCCTTTAACAATATTTATAATGAAGGAACAACGTTGGAGATGTCAACCCTGATTATTCATAAAGGCTCCTCCTGCCCAGCTCTCCCCTTAGGCTAACTGTAAAAGTACCTGATTCCCAATTCTCAAACACAAAAGCGCACAGAGCTTGAAAGCTGAGCTGACTAATAAAGTTTGCATATCCCTAAGAACAAGAGCACACAATGAAGAAGAAAAGGAATGGCAAGATTAAACAAAAACAGTAAGCTTGGATGGGAAATAATAAAAATTTAAAGAGGCAAGAACTTAGATATCCCTCTACCCCCCTATACTCCTGTTCATTTACATTTCAGCATGTCCTAAGAAGCATCTGTTTTATCTCCTGACTGCTGCATCAAGGTATAACATACACTACAAAACTTAAATCACAGTTTGGAGTTGGAATGATGAGAGGTTGTGAGCAATGTAACTTCTAGGTCATGGAACTTCAACTCAGGAGGAATCTAGAACAAGGTATAAGACTGACCCAGCAAACAACTCTGACTTACTGTTTCACTTTGGACCCTTATTGGTATGTAAAACACACATAAATATGGGAAATGCCTTCAAACAAACAGCAAACAACAGCCTCACCATAGTACCATGAGCTGGATTTGTCTGCTGTAGAGCTTCAATGCATCTCTGAGCACTTGTCAAACAATAATAGCTCGGGGCTAGTCTGTCAGAGATATTTTCTTATTCACACACAGACTAAAAGAAAACAAGGCCATCATTGTCCCTCTATTCTGCCTTGCTTACATTATGACTGATGGCTGGCAAGGACAAGGGCCTCCTGCCCAGGACAGGCAAGGGGGCAAGAAGGAAAATCGAGGCAAGGAGTCCATGCTACTCCAAGCAGGCACTGAGCTGCAGGAAGAGAAGCCTCTTGACTGCTCCTTTCTGGAGGCTGACTAACACCACAGCATTGCCTCACATTCTGAGAGGCCTGCCCAGTCAAAAGAGATGTGGGAATCTCAGGGGCTACCACCTCCTCCTGAGAAGGAGCGTGAAGCTGTTGGACTCCACTCTAAGTTGCCTAAGAAAGAAAGCCATAATAAAACCACCATATTATATCTCAAGAAAGCTACAGGGGCATTTTGAGGTGGAAATAACAAAAATACAGAATCATCCAATACAGAGTTTGAAGAGGACGTTGGGAAGAACTTTCTAAACTGGAGGAACTGACATGGCATTATCTCTGCACAGCTTCCTTTCTGCTGGTAACTTCCATGGCAGAGTGGTTTCAGGGCTGAGCAGCCACAGGCTACTAACATTCATCCATAGAATTGCTGACACACTCCCCTGGCTGGCAGAGCCACATGGAACAGTATCTGAGACAATGTGTCCCTTCTAAGTGAGTCCAGTGGATAACACACATCCTATCCATCTGCAACTGCTAATGAAAGTGTACCTGTAAATAACAAATGGGAATAAAATTTATTTTATTTACTCCTTAATAAAAATTTACTTTCTTTCACCTCACTTTCACAGACTGGAACAGTAATGGATGATGGGTGCAAACTATATTAGCAGGATAACACTTTCAAATAACCTTCAAAACTATTTAAAAGTGTGAACAAAATTAAAACAATGAAGCAGAAGGAAAGATATGTTCAGCAGTAACATTTTAAAACAACTGTTACTGTACAAGTCTGCTAGTGGTGATTTTTTAAATCACACATACACTACACAACCCTTTATAAAGCAGTGACATAGGACTAGCATAGCTAGGTAATCATACAGGATACCCAAAATACCCCACAGAAGGCAGCAGGGAAACAGCTGATCCGTGTATTTCCTTCAGAGCATTTGAAAGCAGCTACCCCCTCAGTAGACAGGATGTACTTACAGACCATCCCTAGCAACTGATCTTTATACAGAGGTGCCATCCCAGTGGGAGTGGCAGAATGTGTATTACCACCAGCCAGGTTGCACCTTTCTGAGAAGAGCATCTGAACTTTAAAAATACAAGACAGTGTAGTGACAAATTGAGCTCAGTTAAAACTTGTAGCAACAACTGTGTAGGCTCTAGACAGACTAAAAAAACACATTTTCATTAAGAAATTCACATTATCCATAACAACTTTTGTAGACTGTATTAGTTCTTCTTAACAGCAGCAACCTGCTGTTAGTGTAACTGCAGACATTTTCCTTTTTGTAAAAGAATCTTCTATGCTGTGACAGGAAATGGGCCAGGTCTGTCTGAACTGATTTTGCTACACTCACGTGTCCTTGTGCACCTTTTCTCGGAAGGATTTAAAACGGGTAAAATGTCAAACTACCACAGCCTAGACTAGGTTTTCTCTTACCCTTACAGCACAAGTTATGCCACCTCAGATGACAGGAAAGTCAGAGTTCTGTCTCTAGGACTCAGCAGTTTTGCCTTTACACCAGCATTGTTCTACTTTGGTTTACTCTAAGTCCCACAAGGAGAAGGATGATACTGTGGGTGGCTTACCCACAGAGGGCATATTCTCTACTGGGATATGCAAGGCAGCATTGCAAAGGGTCGAACAGAACGTTCCTCAGAAATGCGGTTCACTTAAATCACTGTTGGCAAATGTGTAAAGAAAAGCTGCCTTTCACTCTAATATATTGGAAATTTTTGTGCCTTTGAAATGTTATAGCTACTTAACCTCAGCCTTTCAAATTCTGTCTGTTGATTCCCCTACATATAATGGGAAAAAAAGCATTTCATTTCTTATGAGATACATTTTCTATCACAACCATGCTAACCTGATCTAAATGAGAGGTGGCTCCAAGAACAACTTAAACATTGAGAAGTCCATAGAGTTTAGAAACTGGTGAAGCATCTCAATTATATATGATCCAAATGAAAATATTTCTGCTCAAGGATCAAAATAGTCCATTTAAAAAAAATCCCAGCTCTATCACTCCAGAAGTTTTTCTTGAATTACAAGGGTCTTCCATACTTAATTGCCACAGGAGTTATGGACCTTTGCCTAGCTAGAGAAACAGCTGTCATTACTCAGTGACGTGTAGTGTTTATAACGTCACTGTCTGTTGCGGTGACCCAGCCCACTGCGGGGCTGGGACAGCAAGATGCCAATCAATCCCAGCCCATTCCCTGGATCGAGTTTCCCGAAGAGGCACACTCAGAGGGCGGGTCGATGGGCGGCTCAGAAGCCTAAGCTGCATCCCCTTGGGCTGTGCCCAGGTACAAGCCGCCTCCCCTGGTTCGGGAAAATTCTTGGTTACTCGGTTGTTCACTGGTTCTCTGTTACAACTCCCACCTCTCGGTTTCCCCCAGTGGTTCTTGTTAAATTGTATCCTCCCCTTGGCTCGTAACTCATTGGTTGTTTTCCCCTTTCCCCGCGGTTTTCAAACTCTCCATAAAACTGAGGACAAGGCTCAGGGGAGGCTCCCATCACATTCCATCCCTTCCGAGCTTGTTCGGGTTGTGAGACTTCTAACAATAAACCTGTTAGAAGCCAGACCAGAACAGCCTCTCTCTTCCTTTGTCTCCGAGCTAACGTGAGCCAATACCATCGGCTCCTGCCGTGTTTCCTCTGCAAAGAAGCCAGCAAGCTAGCCCACCCAGCCAGCAGCACTTTTCATGATGCCGAAGTTGCTTCTGCGACGCACAGAAGAACACAGTTGGACTCTCTCTGACCTGGGGCACGCCAGAGCTCGTGCCTCAAGCACAAGAACTGCATTAACTGTCCTCCAGAAGAGTTACCTCTGCTGAATTTTATTCATGTACCTTTGTCAGTCATCTGGAAACAGAACACATTCATCTCAACTGCCACCCCCATGACCTCAGTGTGATTCTAGGAGGAATGTGTTTAGCCGGTATTTATGATACTCATCTCACTTCTCTAGCAAGAGGGCAGTGCATGGAGTGCTGAGGGAGATGAGGAACAATACCTGACTTAGCTCAGTAGCCATAAGGCCATGGCCTTTTTACTAATTAGTGTGATTTCAAAAATAATTGGCCTTCTTGACTATGCCACAGTGCATCAGATGAAGTTGTGCACTAAGAAAGTGGCACAGTAAACTCATTACTATTTACTCATTCGCTGCCAAATTGTTAAAAGAGGTCATTTAAAAGGTCAAGAGTGATACTACACTACATGAGAGCTTTAATCTGAACATATAAAAACAGGCAGCACCTAATTATGAAACCAGAATTAATAGGGAGATGGTTCAGAACAAGAAGATAAGCACAATACAGTCAGAGAGGAGTAATTAACCAAAACAGTCCTATATCTTGGAACAAGCCAGCCTTACCTTTCTAGCTACTGTAGAGTACTGCACATCAATTTTATAGTGTGCATCACTAGCCATTCACTGCACTGCTACCTAGAGCTATTCACTATTTTAAGCCTCTGCAACCTAAGTAGAGAAAAGGATGCTCAACCCCCCTATTTTGACATTCTGAGGTACCCTACTTTAGGGCAGTATGAATTCACAACCCAGCTCTCCTGACTCGAGTCTTTAGGCTCCCTCCATAGCTCACAACAGTCCTTGACAAAATCTGTCAGCAGCTTTTGGTTTGCAAATGAACTTTTTAGGAGAATTGTAGCAGAAGTAAACACCTCATGCTTGCTGCAATTTTTAAACATAAGAAATAAACCTTCCATTTATAAAACAAACTTAAAAATCTCTTGCCCTTTTACAGCTCTCCACTGCTCTTCATCAGGAGTGTCCTTAATAAGGCACTATCCAGTGAAAGCAGGAGCTGCCTTTGCTGAATAGGAGCCAGCTGCTTTTCCAGGTGGTTTGTGTTTGAATAGATAGTCGTTCCTATTGAAAGCTTTTTCAGTATTAGAGTCACACCCATCCCAGCTGCCTGGTCTCCACTCTGACTTGAAGAGAGAAAGGATAATGTCTATATCTCAGAAAAGAGTTTGCAGCTCACTAAAGGCACACACATCTAGTAGAAAACAAATTTAAAGCAACGCTATCACAAACAGGACGAATCTTGCTCAATCTCTCTTCTTGGTACATTGGCCTTCTCTGTAAAAACACCATGCCTTAGGGAAATAGGGAGTGGGGAGGGAAGGAAGAATCACGTAAGCAAACTCCCACACACCACCACCACCACCTGAAAAAAAACTTAACTTTACCCCTCCCTTGCCTGCCTTCAACATTCCAGCAAAACAGTCGCATGTTTGCAAGACTGCTCATTAACCATCACATTGGAATTTCCCATTCCACCTGCAAAGTTGCACTTTGCATCTGACTACCTAGAACATTTAATCAAACTCCCACTAGGAGCCAAGTACAGATCCAGGAACTCATGGCAAACTTCATGGGGAAATGAAGTAAATTTTTTAAAAACATTAATTTCCCAGCCAGTCACTATTGGTAAACTTAGCTTTAAAGCATCTACAGCCAAACATGCAGACATATGTGACCAGAGAAGCCAGCTTTCCATTTCCTAAACCACGCATTCAATTTAGATTTAATAAGACAGTAATTGCCCATTAAGTACTCATTGATTACCTCAAATACATTTATTAAGAAATAGCAGCTACATAATGCATCTCTTAGATACTCACATATCTATTACAAAGCTGTTAAACAGCAATAAATGTTTACCTAAAAAATTAGCATCCAGCTAACATAAAATACACATGCTATTAAATCCAAGAGAAATACACATTGAAGACAATTAAAGTCCCTGTCTAGTTGCCTCAATTCTTCCAAGAAACACTGTTCTCCCAATGTCTAAAGTTGCAGCAAGAACTCTTGAATAACAGTCTTCTTTTTGAAAAGTTTCAAGAAGAAATCTCCAGCTTTTTGATAAATCCTTCTTAGAGCTTCATTTACTTGGTGAGACAACATCACCCTTCACAGCTCTGACTCGGGGATACAGAGGAAGGCTCTTTCTACCACACTCCACCCTTCAGTGCAAACAGGTTCCCAGGAAACTCCTTTCCATGGGTCTCAGAATGGTAGCTTCAGATGGAAAAGAAATTTGTGTATTGCATCCTTTTTTCTGCATCAGTAAGGAAGGTACATGTCTCTGCTGAACAGGTACACACACCAATGAGATAAGCAAGGGAGGTGACATTCAATGAAGTCAAGAACATTGCAGTCCCATGGGATACATTTCACAGAACTAAAAATAACACTCCGGCCATATCTGACCTGGATCAGAGACTTCTGACAAAGAGTTGACAGGAGTCTTGTGAAAGATGCCAAAACAAGCACCAGAAGGAAGAGGCTGTGAAAACAGAGAGTGTGGGCCTTGGGGACAAGGGTTCTACACAAATATGAAGCACTGAACAAACACATACAAAATGGAAGCTGCACAATGAACAGTTCCTTTAAGCCCAGAGAATTGGCTTTTAGAGAGAAAAAAGCTGCTGGAACAAAATGAGGTACTTTCTGTCCAGCGGGCACTCCCTGGAATCAGATCTGAAGCACCTATGTAGGGCAGCATAATGAAACTTTATTTCTGGTGCTCACAATTCATCAATTTTCTGGGTAAGTCCAAAACTCCTACAGACTCACTGGCCTCCTGCTGCAGCAATTAACTCACTTTTCCTACTAACTTATTAATTAATTTTAAAAAGCCCTTGTTGCTGAGCAATGCATATACATCATTAACATCAGAGAACTCCTTTATTGCATTATTGTTTATTAAAACACAAACTCAGAAAAAGGAAATTGGAAAGAATGAAGGTTATGAAGCAAAAAACCCAGAGATGGGTCTGAAACATAGACATACTCAGTCATGGAAATTCTGTTTGAAGCTTCACTGTCTGTTTTATTATGGATTCCATAGGCAGCTTCTAATTTAGTGCAGCTGTTAACACTCCTGCTACATCAAAAATTCCCTCTGCTGAACTTTTGCAGAGGTTTTTGTGTTAGACAAGAACCAGTCCTTTCCAATTTCACAGTTTCCTAATTATGGTATTGCAGTTCTCATTTGTACTGTAAACCTGATCAGATAAAAAAAAAAAAAAAAAAAAAAAAAAAAAAAAAAGTAGTAATTTACAACTGTTGGTAGCACTGTTTTTCCCAGCTGCTGCACTTACCCAGTGATACATAAAAGGTGAGCAATAGCTGGTCAGTAACCAGCTTAGCAAATCGTGTCTAAGAATATTGTTGTGAAATGTGTATTACAGCACCTTCTGTGACAAACCACTGTGTAAAAGCTTTGATCTTCAGTTGCTATTCAAAGCCTTAATACTCGTTTCTTTTAACTACATACTTTAAGAAAATTAATATAAACAATACTTCGATTATCAACAAATTGAGGTAAAAACCTTCAAGAAGGATTAACCCACTAATTGATCATTTAAAGCTTTAAATAGCAAACTATCTCCAAATGACTAACAAAAAAGCTGTCACTGTTAAAACATGTCTGATAACTAGACAGATTTGTTTTTCTTCTTCTACATTTACAATAGTCACCTTTCTTTCCAATCACATCCACAGAGGTATTTCCCTTTTCTTTAACATACTAAGTTTCTTGTAGACAACACAATTCATACCTTTTTCCAGCAATAGTGGTTCAGGGCCCCTCTGAAACATTTGTTCTGCAAAGTGACATATTGTGACAAATACAATGATAATGGGGAAATATGGAAATCTGACAGAAATATTTTACTCCTCATTTCCACTAATGAGAAAAAAACAATGAGAGACACCTATCAAAAAAATTGCAGTAAGCAATTTATTTGGTTGAAGCACAAGCAGTGCTTTTTCTTTCCTTACTCCCCTTTCTCTTACTTTGCTTAGAGCAGGCTTTTCATTTTTTCTTCATTTTGCTTTATATTGTCAACCAAGAACAGAGTTCCTGAGGAGACAAACAGGGGGTAAAGAAGACAAATCTGTCTCCTTTGTGTGAGAGCTGTAGGCCAGAGTTATCAACTCCTCTGCTATTCAAGACAGATTTGCATATCCAAGGCCACCCGAGGCAGAGAAGGCATTTGGAGTCTGATTTTTTTTTTCCACAAGAACACATCAGGGAGCTAAGAAAAATAAGGAAACTCCAAAAAAATACAAGTAACTACTGAAAAAAACCCCAACCAAACCACCACAAAACTTTGTGGAAGGAAAAAACCTTCTGTTCAAGAATTCGTTTCTTGAAAAAAAGACATTTTATACATAATTTGCAAATATCATTTTTAAAGAAACTTCACAGACAGAATTTGGCACAAGAACTGCAGACTGGCATCCATGCTGCTTCTGTCTGTATCTTAATATGACACAACTTCTCTGTATTTGGGAATCAAGGATGATGGAGCAGCCAGTTTGCAAACAGGTCAGTCAGTTTCCCAGCAGTCTTGTCCGAAGCACACAGACATCAAGCCCCTGTGATGGGTACACTGTCCATCAAGTCCATCATTAATACCTACTCTTTGGTAGTATTGCAGAAATGCCACTGCTAAGGGTTAAGGCTCCAATACAATCCATCCCTAATCACAATGCTTGTCATCGTACAGCCGTAGCACCGGAATCACCAGATCTCGTGATAGCAACGCAGTGGTCGTGGAAATTGCTTTTAGAGGTGTTCTCAGGAAAATCACAATTCATACAAATGTATTTAAGTTTAAGTTAACTTTATGTATATCACATATATATCAGGAATGTGCATGTGATCTACAGGAGGCCCTGGAGACTGTGTATACATTCAGTACTTCTATTAACCACAACTGCCAGCTAATTGGCTGCCAAGCTCTGCTGCTGCCACGTTACCCATTGTCACACATGCACTTGCTTTAGTCTGAGACAGAGCTACTTTTGCACTTCATTTTCCTGCACTTCCTCACCAAATCCATTTTTAGTGCAAAAAGCTGCCACCTATAATGGCATAGGAGGACTCTGTCAAATCAAGGTGCTATTAAACCTGAGTAAAGACAGCAGAACTTCACTCCTTGATACACAGCCCAAAGACAATAAAATCCCCATTCTTGTCTACTGTCCACACTGAACTACTGTTAAAAAAATCATCTTGACTTCCACAGAAGATGATGTGTAATTAGTTCTTGATATATTATAAACAACTCTCTTAGCTAGACCTGAAACAGTACTCAACCGCCCAAAGACAAACAATATATATATGTATGTATCTATACCATGCTACAGAACAGTACTTAGCAAAAGTAGTACACAAATACAAAATTTGTTTCAGCAATTTAAAATCAGTGTTCTGAGTCTAAAGCTTTCAACCTGTGATTTGTTTGGTTTAAAAAGAATGGTTGTGGATGCAACATTTTCATAAACTTTTTTCAGTAGCATGAGAAATTAAACACTTCCTAGAAACCATTAGACCTAGTCATAGCCATATTGCACATTAGAGAATTCTTATTACATTAATTATTTATTAATTTATTTATGCATATTTTCCAAAGAAAGTGAGGAATGTAAGTTTGCTGAAGTAGAATCTGAATTTAATTTGTATTAATTTACCAAATACAAAAACAGGGGTTATTGTAGTGAAAAACCGTACGTGGTTGAGGGATGTGAGGAATGAGACAACTCTTAGTAAAAATTAAAATAATTTATTAAAACGGAAAAATTGAAAAATTACAGAAATTAGAAAAATATAAAAATTTGGGATCCTAGTGGCTCAGGAGGTATGCCCCAGGAGCGCAGGGATTAGACATCTTCAGGCTTAGACAGCACTGGACCTCTGGTGGAAGAACTTGCAGTGCTGGGCTGACTTTTAGCTAATCTGAAAGTCAAAGGTAAAAATTATTAAAGGCTCCTTAACAGGAGTAAGGCTTAAGTACCCAGCACTGATGTCCACTGCAGCTGATCTGTACCGGTCTCTGCGTGCTGCTCTGCCGTGCATCGTTGTTTTATAGTGCCTTTGCTCGGACCCAGTCCACCCACAGCCCGCCCATAGCACACCCCTTTGGTCTAAAGTGATTGGTGCTTTCCTTTTGACAGATCATCTCTGTCTACCAATAGCTCGTCGTTGTCAGGGGGGTGGTAACAGCTGAAGTAAGGGTGGTAACATGCCCTCATTAAGATTCAGGTTGCTATGGAGCTTATTTGCGGAATAATGGCTATGGGCTAAAAATAGCTGCTGGCTGTTAGAACTGGGGTTTTGGAGTTAGTCCCGAGACTAAAGTGCAAAGCAAAACCCCCCAAAAAATATTAAAATACATCTAATACCTCCCAAAACATCCACAAAAGCAGACAATGAACATAGGAGAAACAACTCTTACAGTGTACAAGTGGTTTAAAGTTTGAAAAAATGGGATTTTTAACTAGGAAACTTTTAACTGGGAATTTTAACTGGGACTAGTGCAAACACACTGTTTTGAACAAGTGAAAACACTAATAATGAAGCTTGATAGTGAAAACCCTAATAATAATAAGGCTTGATTTTTGTACCTGGGTTGATGGGTTAACTTTATTATTCAATTAAAAGATCTGTTTAACTCAAAATTAACTAATTAAGGCACTTAACATGCAAAGACCAAGCTAATTAGGGATTTCATGTATGACAAGGGACAAAGCAAAACAGACAAAAGTCAGAACACTGCAGTCATGTGAGTCAATCCCCAAACCCAGTTTGGTTTTTTTTTTTTAGGAGCTTTTGTGTGTGTGGTTTTTTTAAACCAAATATTTTTGTTTCTAGAGTATATTTTGTTTATAGTGTAGTAGGACACATTTTTCAAGTGTTTCTCTATTACAGGATTTCTGAAGGAGTGTGTTAAAACTATCTCCCACACAAAATCAAACAAATCCCCCCAAAGCCTCTCAAAATCACTGATCTGCATGGTGCAGAAATTGAAGGAAAGGAAGAAAGCCACCAACAAATACTCAGAGATCCATTGAAATAAAAGTCATAGGTATTCGTAGCCTGGCATATGATTTCCATGCTTTCTTATATGCTGAGAAATATTAGTACAAATATCAATGTCAGCCTAAGAGGAGAGTTTTGCTATGTGAGACACTGGCTGGTACCTTTCCAATTGCCTGTTGGCACAAAGAGTTAAAAGGCTGGCAGATGCAAAAGTATGAGAAACTGCAGTAGAAGCTTGGATCAGCTCAAGCTTTTCCTCACCTATTTATACACTACTGCATTTCTTCTCATAATGGCCTTTCTCACATGGCACATTAACTATTAATGTAGTACTAAAATGAACCCGTTCTCTCTTAGAAGCTTCCCAGAATTGGTGTGACTGAAGTGAGATTCCTCCCTCAGTGCCCAGACTGGATTCCTCTAATCAATTTCCTGTCTTCAGGATAGCAATTGCTAGAAGAGAAGAATATGGCCTGTAGCTCCTATAACTAATTGGAGGGCAAGGCAGAAATGAAAATATGATGGCACTACTTTGCAATCCTACAATCCATCAAGAGAAGCAAAACTAAAATTCATGTAATTATCATAACTGGTTTTTAAACCTATGAAATTACTTCAAAGTGAGTAAAGGTCTAAGTTCTATTCTTACTCCATCTGTTCCATAAGCATTATGACTTTCCAGGTATTAAAAGACTCATTTTAAATGGCAGAGAAAAATTATTCAGCATGGAATTTTCAAAAAGAATATGCTAGTCACACATCAGATTATTCTGCAGGAAGAGGATAAGCAAAAAGCACATATATATAAAACACTCCACAAATACTTAGCATTCTTTCAGGATAAAGAATACATCATAGTGCCAGATGGTAAAATTGTGCAAGTGCCATGAGCCACACCCTTGGAAATACGATGTCACAAACCAGACAATATTAAAGGACAATTTGGATCAGTTTTAAGTAACTCAGTACTTACTCTAAAACAAACCAATTTATAGGTATAACAATTAGATCTCACTGGTTTGGTTTCCATTTGCAAGGGTCAACTTTCAGAACAGTTGATTCTTTAGCCCAGATCATATCAATGTACTGCCTTCTTTCCAGAAAATCTGAGCTAGAAAGAAGCTGCAGGAAAATGCAGGTCCTGAAAACTGTATGGAAGCACCTGCCTTGGTTTGCCGGGGTGTCATTGTTGGGGCTTTTCCAGCCAGTGCTTCAAGGAATAGAGCAATTACTTTACCCTTCCTGGCCAGAGGCAACATGCAATGATTAATTTATTAAATTATTAATTTACTGCAATGATTGTTTAGCACCTACAAGAAAATATACAACATCATCAACTATAAAGTTTAACTCCTCTTTGAAAATGGGGCTGCTGAATCCATTGCGATCAGTTTTATAAGGTATACATTCAGAAATATTAATTTAGAGCCTTTATGAAACTAGAACCAGTTTCTTAATCATGTAAGGTCCTGTTGAAAAAGTGGCTAGAAAGGTACCACTACCTTTGGTGCGCTAGCACCAAAAGATCATAGACAACTGACAGGGTTAAGTCTCATGATAACTCCCTTTAAGGCTGATCTCAGTCCGTTCTTTACCCTATGTTTTCAATACTGCAGAGATTTCTTTTGCCAGGGTTGGTCAATTCTCTCACACCTTTTAAATTTCAGTTCCTAAACTAAATACACTAAATGACACCCTTGACAATGAAAGCAAGTCAGTTAATTGGTGGTTGCACAGTAATGGACATTTTTTCAGCTAATGTAAATCAGTATGCTCAGTAGTCACACAGATTTACATCCATCTTGGATTTGGTATAATAATTTGTTTGCTATAATATTCCCTTTTTTTGGACAGGTGTTCTTAGAAGCATTATCTCACCTAGACCTGTGAGCAAGAAGTTGTATAGAAACCTGATGATTGCTGAAAGTTCTAAAATTGAGTCCAAATTACTTTGCTTGAGAATTCATGAAGTGATAGTATTTTCATTTCCATATGCCCCTTTAGCTTATAAAAATGCAGGGACTTCATTGCTGTTTAATTCAGCTTGAAAATATAATGAAAAATATCATTTTGGAGCCAATGCAAATACAAAGTCTCCTTATTTCTTCCCGTCTCAAATAATTTTTATAAGCATTTGCTCAACAGCAGCTAAATGCAGAATTGGGAGAGCTTGAGGAGAATTTGAAGATATACGTAAAATCAAAGTCCTTGAGTTCTAATGTTACTTCAAATATTCAAATGTTCAAAGACAGTAACATAGCACCAGAAAATTAACTTTCTTTAAATTCATGTCTTTTCTAAGCTCAAATGGATTAGCAGCAGATTTGAGGTAATTAATTATAATTACTCGTTTCCTAGGGAAACATGATATAATAGACTCATTAACTGAAATGTTACATTTGTTCTGTGTTTGATTCTCAGATTATTTTAACACAGTGCAACATTAGTTAAAAGTTTTTTGGGCCAGACACCTTTACTTATGCTGAACAGTTGCTCCCCCAATGAATAGCCCCAACTGACTTCAAAGAAAACCCACTTAGGCCCTTAATTAGACATTTTCAGCCTATGAAGGTAAAATTCATTCCTTCTCGGTCAAATTCTGTGGTGTCTATTGAACGTGAGTCAGTGGGAGCTTTTCTCTGGGAAGGACCATTGAATCTGTCTCACAGTTACTTCCTGATACTCTCTTCACTCCTGACAAAAGATTTACCACCTAACCAAATATCTAACTAAATAGCACCTGCACAGTTTTGAAGTAGTCTTAAAAAAGGGCTCAATTATATTTTTTAATTTTTCAACTATCTTCCGTTTGATGCTATAGATAAGCAGAGGAGCATTTTACGTTCGCCTTTCATCATGAAGACATAAATCCCATTGAACTCCTTATGAACTGAATACACAGAAAACTCACTGCAGTCATTAGTACATCCAATACATTGAGAATTCCACACAGCTATTAATAAAACTCCTCATACAAGCCACAGCTCTCAGTCTAGACAATGCCAGGAACACGAAAGCTGCCTCTTGGTGCATGCAAAAGATCCCCTCTTTGATGCCCTTGTACCATTGTCCTCAGTTTCAAAGTCAAGGGAAACCGATGATGCACTTGTCAAAGAAAGTAGCTGCAAAAATGAAGAACTGGCTAATTAAAACAGGAAGGACTATTTATTTTATGGTCTTCTGAGCTCTCAGGAAGTTCTGACGCACGGAAGAGAAATTAAACAACGATTCATTTTGTCCCTGTGCTTTGAGAACCAAGCCCAGTAAGATTACAGATAGGACAGTGATAGGTCCAGCAGGGATTTCTACCAATTAAGCTTCTACACTCTGGGTGGGTAGAGGTGTTTTGTGAGCCATGAGTTATTTTTGCACATTTCATGGGCTGCAGTGGATAGCCACAAAAGGGCTACATTAAGAGCAGTGTTACAGGCTTTGCTCAGAGCTATCATGTGTTCCTGCAAGTCCAGACCTCTAAGAAGATTTCAGTGAGAGAACTGAGAATGCTTAGTTCTCTAATCAAAACCTTGATAGGTGTGCTTTTACTTACCAACCTTTACATTTCTGCAATCAAGAGGGAAAAAGAAAAGATAAAAAGGTTTAATTAACAACAGATACAGCTAGATGATGCCAGGTTTTGTTCCACTGCATATTTACTGGTTTTGCCTATATGTCACCTAGCATCCCAAGAAACTACAACTCACAGTCTGTTTATTGCTAAACCAGAGCTTTCACATTGCCACCTTATTTTTTTTTAATGAAAGGCACAATTTTTTTTAAAATGAAAGGCACAGTTTATATCTGTTCTACATGGAAATAAGTGTAGTATTTTAGGTATTTCTATCATATGTTTTAGGAAACATCAATTAAAGAAACAATGAAATAAACAAATTTCGGGTGTGTCTCACAGTATTATGAATACCCTACTTTGTAGAGTGAGTTCGAAGTTACACACAGAGGATTCAGTAAAGGCAGTTTTCCTTTCATGGTTCTACAATCCATCAGACCACATCAAAATATCAATATATGTATCCACAGACAGTGTGATATACATCATAGAAGTGTGGCATCTATCTTGAATATTCCATCTTATATTTAGAGGGTTAGGATCATAAGGCAATCCCTGTCTATACCTTTCTTTTCCTTTGCACAGAGCAAAGACCTATGTTTGGCATAGGAACGTTTTGGCTTAAGTTTTATGCATATTTTGAAGATCAGATTCTTTAGAAAAAAGGTAAACTTCACGCTATTGTAAAAGCACAGTATTCTGAGTATGTACTTATGTGATTTTTTGGAATCTAGTGTTGCAGGCAAGACTGGCATACAGTGCCAAAACGGGAAAGGCTAATGAAAGAAAAAGCAAAGCCACTTTGATGCAAAACCTATACAAGATGGAATATACTCTATTGAGAGACCAATGGAAGCAAAAATTTACTGAAGATCATGGGACAGATTTAGACAATCTCCACGATTTCAAACGTCTGTCAGGAAAGCATGTGTGGAAATGGAGATTTGAAAGTAAAAAGAAAGAATGGATAAAGCCACTCTGCCTGAAACCATCGCATTTTTAAAATCACAAAATACCATTTGAAAACAAATGAAAGAATTTATTATTAAAACCTTGATTTTGACCACTCATGCAAATTGTCCAGTCATAATTTCCTCTTCTCAGGAAGGCATTCATATAAGAAACAGGAAAAAAAAAGATAACTAAACAAGATACATCTAAAATGTCCATTTTCCGCAAAATTTTCTACCTTTATTTTACCCTACTTTTAATGCTAACAGAAATCTTAAAAAGTAATTTAGGCTTTTTGCTCAGCCTCAAGGATGGTTTTCTGGTAAAAATAAGCCAGAACTATTAATTTCCTAATTTCACTTTTTTCACTCAGGCTATAGAAACATAGGCACAACTCGTTTTGCTGTCCTAAGGCCAGAAGGGGAACCTGCACATCTGCTGGGATTCATGTTTGGCCTACTGCCTGGAGAAAAACCTCCTTTAGTCAGTCTCAACACAGAGCTGTTTTACTAAGTTGATACATAAAACTAGGCTTTCTTCCAGTTAAACAACAATAATTTGTTTTAGTTTGATAGGTCTTTCTAAATAATGGTGTCATCAGTAAACATCTGGCTTCTTCCTAGCAGATTAAGCCTCCAATGAGGAAAGTGTGTTTATAATTCTAATTTGAAACACAGCACATTAATATGCTGATTCTCATAATGTTTGCCTTAACCTGTTTGGAGAAATTATGACTACAAATATCTTGTACACAACACCTCTAAACTACCAGCTTGTACAAACAACACGAGAGCGGCTGCAGTCTCATACAGATGATTAGAACCACTTCAGAGGCAATCATGATTAGCGCTTTGGCTTGAAGCCATATTTTACACATAAACAAAGCATCTGTTTCTGAGTTCCTGTCCCAGGCTAATAGACCCACCTCCACTATTACTAATAAGCTCATTCAAGAGAGCCAGATGGCCTATCTGAAACAGCCCCACTTCTTCCTGAGCAAGACAAACCAGAGCCATGGAACCAGAGCTGGCTCCAAACTGTATTTCCTTGGGCTCTAGGAGTCAGTAAAACAGCACATAAACTGGCTCCACTAGAGAAGAATACAAATGATGATACCATCCATTATTTAGAATTGGTGGGAGGCCAATATCTGCCCCTCCAGAAGATCCTTTCATGTAGGTACAATGAAGGAAGATGAAAAGTACAGCACACTTCTGCAGGAGTCGGTGTAGTGCAACGCTCACTGTCCCCATCCCTCGCGGGGTTTTTTTGCAGACTTTGGAAATCCTTGCCTGCAGCCAGGCACTCCTGCTCAGCTGTCTTTGCTGTACATTGTGTGTACTTGACAATTGGGTGGTTTTACATATTTAATACAAGTGTCATATTTAATTAGTAGAACTGGGCTCTAAAAAGGATCTTGTGCTCCTTAGCCTCAACTGAAAGTGTTGAGAGCCAAACAGAGCAGCAGTTGGCTGGTCCAGTTCTAAGATCTCTTTTTTTAACCAGTTCAGTTTCTAAGTAGATTAGAGTTAAGATACTCCACAAGCCAAGGAGTTGATGCTGCAGGGAAACCCATAATTGACCTGGCCTAGGAAGATTCCTTAGATTTTATTTCAAACCAAACAGGTGACAGTTAGTGACAGGGAGAGGTGGCCATTTAGATCACCTGCCCCAGCAAAGCACATGTATAAAGAGAACTTCATTTCCCCCCTTCCACTATGATGCACAGGATGCTTTATTCCACTGTGCTGACAACTGAATTTCAGCAGTGTGTGTATCTGCATGAACTATCAAAGACAATTCACTACACCAGGAGCAAATGAACTCCACTCTAAGAGCAGTAGCAGGTCACATCACCCCTGCAAAAGTAAGGAAGTTTTGCAGAGGAAAAGTCCTTTCAGAACAGCACGGCCACAGTGAGCATCCTTCTTGTGTGCTATCCTGAAGCTACAGACAAAAAAATCCTTTACTTCCATCTCACGGGGATACCAGCAGAGTTGCAAAGATATAAACCTCCCCAAACGCAGCTCTCCTCCCCCTCCCGTCACCATCAGAGACAGAAAAATGAACCACTCTGTGAGGGGAGAAAACCCTCATGGAAATGTGCTGAAACAATTGAGGCCTGTCACTCCTCTTCATTAAAGGCAGGTTCCATGGCAGTTACTGAAGCTCTGTGGGATCTCTTGGGATAAAAGCCAGAATAAAAATGTGTAAAGTATTGTTCTTCATGTCTTTTCGCCATACTGCCAGTCTTGTGAGCTATGCACACAGGGCATTCCTTGATTTAAAGGAAAGACCTGAAGATCCCATTTCAGTGCCCAGGTCAGGTGTGATCCCTACTCTGTGCCACTGTCCACACCAGCAGCTGAGAACTCAGCCTGATTTTCATCCAGAGCACAAAGGATTTAGTCAAAGGTGCATAACCGCAATTGTCCTTCTACTGCAAGGATTTCAGCTGTTTTTCCTTGAAGCGATTATTACAGTGCAGGTAAGCAGGAGTATGAGACTTGAATATAAAAAAATCTCTTTCTGCATATCTAGAAATGTAAGAACGTACTGCCTTATGCATATGGAAAGAATGTCATGTATGTTCTGGTTTTCTCTCTTCATATTTTGAATTGCACAGAACCAGTCATTTTGTAGGGGTAAAAAGAGAGGGGTTTTTGCTTTTCCCACTGAGGGATAGAAAGAAGGGTCTAAGTAGAAAAAAGGAAGAGAGGAAGTGATCAGAAGCAAAACCAAACCCCTTGCTCCAAGAGGAAAAGCAGGTACACGGTTCTTACAAGCTTCATATAATATAATAATATATAATAATAATATAATTAATATAATCAACAAAATGCATAGCAGAGTGATACCAAGCACTGCCTGCACTAGACATTACTGAGATGAGCATTCTCTTACAGGCTGTGCCAAATTAAGTTATTTAGAATAAATCTTTGGGATTAATTCTACCCTCTGAGAAAGCTGGTTTAACAATTGGGGATGGGGCAATTGGGAATGAAGTCTTAATCCAACAAAACCTCATTTGTCCAGAGCAGCCCGTTCCAAAGGACACTAATGGAATTACCAAAGTTTTTACAGGAACTCACATCTGCAAGCCCACCTCAGTCTGCTGCCTATGGGGAAAAAGGAGAAAAAAAGCCCTTTGTAATTTTGACAGACTATGACTTTCTCTCTATCCCTGCTGGACAATTTCAGTGTGACAAAGAGGCTTTCCTCCTCTGCCACAGCACCCTGCTCTAGCAAAGATAATTCCCTCATGGTGCCACTCAGACTTTGCTTCCTCTAACACTGATCATGAGATCTTACCAATTTTATCTCAGCATAGGGATTTTCAATCTAATGAAAAAATCTCAATGTGTTGCCATTTTTCAGAGAAGCCTTCAGATGCTATTTCCACTATTAATCTATTTGAGTAAGAGCACACCAGACATATAGTGAAGCAGTGTGAAACATATACTATTACTCCTTTTAAGCTGAAGACTTTGAGATCTCTTTGCTTATTACTCCCCACCAAACGGTAATGCACAATTTATTTAACATCTACTCTGTGTGTGCTGAATTAGCTCACAACGCTGCTGAGTGTCCCTTGTGAGCATGTGCTCCATTTGCACATGTCTAGCATCCTGGTCTATTTAGTCCTATCCCAACTGCTTAATGTCTGAAACAGAAGCATCCACTACATTCTGCTTGATCTAAACAGATCATTTAATACCCTTGGACCAAAGGGACCTGGTGTTTTGGTAAGCTCCCATGGGCCTAACTATCACAAAGAAGAGATTGTTGAAAACACACACACACACAAAAAAAAAGAGATAGGAGGCAGGCAGTCTGATCTTTATGACCCACTGATTATTCCATCAGTGAGTAGCAGCATAAATCTAACTCCTGACCTAACAAAATACTATTTTACTTCCCTTTACTCTATATTTTATCTTTTATAGCCAATAAAACGTTATACATTACAAAAGGTTATGTTCTCACCAATATTTTCACTAAATGACAATAAATTCCTAGTTGAGCTGAGCAGAGGTTTCAGCAGCAACTATCCTGACTTTGCTGGACACTATTCCTGCAATTCCCTCTGAATATGCTGGCACCACTAATACTGAGAAAGCCCATCTGGAAAATCTGACACTGAATTTGAATCAGTGTAATGACCCTCTTAATGATTTAATGGCAAATCTATACACTAATACAAAGCTGAGTTCTTTTCCAATAACCTGGTGTAGTATTTACCACAGAAAGTAAAATTCCCTCCTTAACCTTGCCTTTTTGAACATCCCCAAGTACCATTATCAGTATCAGCCTTCTTAACTGATCTCCCTGAGCCTTAGATCAAGGCTCTAAGACTTGTTCTCATTTTTAGTCCATGAGTTAAGAGGAGAAAATTAAAAGAATTCTTGACTGCAAAAAATAGGAAAAAAGAAGAGAGATTAAGGTAGTTCAGAAGGATCAGGAAGGGAGCAGACTACACCTTTAATCTGCCCTCAAATCTAAGCAGTCCAGTTACCTGGACTATATGTATACCAAAACCAGGTAGACTAGAAAACAGATATGAAAAATTATACACATTTTATGGTCCATTGATTTGGGAGAGAACAGCAGAGCATGCAGTCATTTCAAAACAGATACAGAAAAAACCCCAGCCAGAACCACCGATGACAGCTGACCCCCAAAAGACTGAAGATTGGCCAAAGACCATTGGAATGACAGACAGGGCAGTTCTACCACAACACAAGACTTCCCCAAATATTTCAGTCTAACAGGTTGTCTTGGGGTTCACTCATACACCAGCTGCTCCTTTTATTCCATGAAACATTGTACATTGAACTCTGCATTCTCATCTTGGCTGCCTGGTCCCAAGTTTTCAGATTCACTCTTGCCCTAGTGCAAGGTAGGACCAAGACCTGCAGCTTGGACCACTGTGAAAGTACTTGTCCACCTGGGGAAATAACTCAGATACACAGGCTATGAAAATTGGATCAAAGCTTCAAAACACATTTCCCAGGCAGCATTTGAGCTGAAACATAATCATTAATGTTAATCAGTCCTGAAGAACTGAACTTGGGAACTGAAAACACTTAATGAAAACAGCTCATCAGCTGCTGTAATAGGTTTGCTGTATCAGGAATTAAAAATATCCTTTTTTTTTTTTTTTTTTTTTTTTAGTTTAAAAAGAAATTAATCTCTAATTTAAAAGGAAAATTGAGAATCTGAGATAAACTAAATTACTTGGACAATGTCATACAACAGATGACAAGAAAAAAGGGAACTGCAATCAGATAACTCTGTCCCACAGAGTGTTTCTTTTTCTTCTATCAGTGACTCCAAATTGCTGCCAGAGTAATTAAACAGAGAACAGTATTCATTGGTAATACTGTTTCAAAACATACACTCATGCTGACACCTGAAAAATGTAGCAAATGTTAGCTAGAACCTGGCGGGGGAGAGAAGAGGACAGCTATGCTTATAAAACACAAACTACTGTATTAATCCTGAATCAAGAGCATTTTCACAACCCAAATCATGTCTATTTATAATTGGTGGCAACTTCTTTCAGTTACGATTTTTTCTAAAACGATGAGATTTTCTGATGACATAAGAATATGTGATGACAAAGATTAAGCTAAGGGACAAAGAAAATCCGGGATCAAAAAGCCAGGATGTCTGCAAGCCCAGTATCTGCCCTGTTTAAGAGAAACTCTGGACAAGGTCACTGGAGCACTGTCCTGGCTGAAGGGCCTGCAGCACTACAGAACCTGATAAATGCCTAGTTTTAGGAGGCACACAACAGGAGACTCAGACACTGAAAGGTGTTTAGACACCTAATTCCCATTGCTAAAAATGACAGGTCTGGACCTTCCAAGACATTGGAGTGCCTAATGCTTTATACTGGAGACACAGACCTGAATTTACAGCCGACTCAAGTGTCCAACTGAGCACCCCACTCACTCAGACGGCTCAGAGAGGCCCTTAGCGGACACATCACACTGAGATCACAGCACTCCTTTCCCATCTCAGAGGTTACCTTTGATAAATTGTACACCACACTCCCATCTTTTCTTTCTAATACTTAATCAGAGGAGATCAATCTATGTGAATTATCTGCTACTTACAAAACTTCCTGTCCTAAAATACACTTCTTACACACAGAGTCTAGAGAGGCAGCTCTGCATCTTATTCATCCAACATCAAAGTGTTTTCTGAGCTGTGACCTCCACTAATCCAAATTACCTGCCACAAAATTGCTTAAAACAAAAGAGAGAGAAAGGCAGATTGCAAATTTATTTCCTCTGTTCTGTTCTACTAAGTCTGAACTCCACTCATAACACAGAGTCTGAATTTTTTTGCCTGTTCATCAGTTACCTTACTGGAGTTCATTATTTTCAGCCTTGTGGCTCCTACTCTGTTCCAACTCCTTGTTTTGAAACACTGCATTAGCATTATCACCAATTACAGATATAGCCGTTTATTTCTGAAATAACTGCACTTCTGATTTCTCTTCACAGTCCTGTCTCCTTGTCTATGGCAAGAAATGGTGGAGGGAGGAAATAACTGAAAAAGTCCCATCCCATCTTATTAGTTTTTTTTATTTTCTTCTCCATGGCACCCTCAGACTAATACAGCTCATGTCCAGGCAGGTTTTGAACCAACAGGATATCTACACCTGTTTTCTCAAAGTAAAATAGAATAGACCAAGACGGAAGAGGAACAGAAAAAAGAAGAAAATTGTCCCACCTGCCCACATCAAACATGTAGCATGTGAGAGCTGAAAGCAACCAGAAAATAAAAAGCAGTTGCTTTAGTAAGACTTCATCTAGTAAAACAAAATCTAAAGCTCACACAAAACCAAAACCAGGGTAAACAAACTCTGCCAGTATTTCAGGTGTAATTATAGCTCACATCAGCCTCTTCTCACTTTGATTTACCAAATAAAATCTTTCAATATAAAGTGTTTAAAACCAAGCTGTAAAAACCTTGATATGTTGAGGGCATTTGCAATACACAAAGTTCCAAGAGACCAGGAAATAATCCTCCTGTAATTCATCATTTGCAATAAGAGCACTACAATGTAATCACAGTCCAGAACCACTACAGAGTACAGTCTGTTTCCTGATTGCGGGGAAAACCTTCCTACAATGAGGAAGAAAATTCAGAACTAAGAGTTCACAGTAAAGCCTAAAACACACGTAAAGACCTCCTAACACCTTTTTTTTTTTTACTGTGGACCAAAAAATTGGACTGGGAAAGAATTTAAATCCCCTGTTATTAATGTATTTGTTGTACAATGCCAACTGTTGCTTTACTGATGTATTTAAACACATCATTGTTCATATATTTGTAATAAGTTAATTGCCATACCCTCTCACAAACAAAATACAATATACTATATCTTCACAGAAAGCCTATAAATTATTAGTAATTTAATTTTTTTTCACAAAATATCAACAAAAATACTTTCCCAGAATACTTACCCATCTTTAGTGCTTCACAGATCTAAAGTATTTTAATATTTATTTTAAAATTAAATGGTATTAGAGCTACTTTAAATAAACCTCTTTTGTGAAATGCGATTGCAAAATACTTAAATATTTAATACTTAAGTTCAACATTTACTAAGATGACTATTTTGAACCAGGTGATTCATTCTGATTTTTGCACAGACATGATAAAATAGATTCAGTGAGTGTTCAATAATAATAATATTAAAAGCAGATTTTCAGGTAAGTTCTTTGTATGCTTAGAAATAGCCTTCACAAGCCTTATATTTTATTTTCACCTTACAAGTAAACCATTACCTCAAAATAAGTACAAACCAGCCAGCTAAGGACACTTAGCAGAGGAGAGTATTGGCCACATTCCTTAGCAGTTATTCAATAAGGAATCACAGCAATAGTCTGTGTTCCAATCAACCTTCTTAAATAGATACATACTGTGTTGGTTGGTTTTGTGGTTTTTTTTTGTGTTCAGCATTAAACAGGGCCTTAAATAAGCCATACTCAAAAGACATTTAATGAATATCCTCTTTTCTGGACCCTAAAAATGCATAAGCTGAACATAAACCATCACCTCACATAATCAAATAACTTCTTTCTGTATTAAAATTTTAAAAACATTGCCCGTTTTGAACATATCAGTCAAAGTGAGCAGAAAGGAAGGTTAATATACCTGAAAAATTGAAATATCTCCTTTAAAAAGCTACTTTAATAACACGTATTTTGTTATTAGCAAAGACAGTGCAAATGCAAAGAGAGTGAAATTCTAGCAGTTATTATATTATGACTATAGCGAAAGAATGGGGTTGCATTTAATTTTCTACAGAAAATAACAATGTACCTGATTTAAATCAGGAGCAGCCGACAATATCAAGATCAAACCCACTTCCTGTTAAAGAAAAGGAAGAAAATTCCTTTGCATTTATTGTCATTATTAATCCACTCTTTGAAAGGTTCTTTGTAGAAAACCTCTCTGCTTGGGAAATTCACAACATGACTAGAACTTAAGAAATCGTTTCGTTTGCCTACACCTAAAGAAAGCAATTATAAAAATTGGTGAAGTATTTCAGAAAAGAGAGCAGGTTTCTAGATACAGGACAAATACTGGAAGATGAAACTGAATTTTTGACAGGAAGGCTTAGAGTCAGGGAATGTAAATGTTTGGAGAGAGCAGAGTTCATATGTAGGGAGACAGATTCCAGCTCTCGGTGTTGTTTTGTTTGGCTGCGGGAACACCTTGGCGCTTTCTCAGAGCTCCCTCTCGTGAGCGGCCGCCGCCAGTGCACCCAGAGCGGCCCCTCAGAGCTCGGAGGTGCCGCAGCTTCACAGCGACTCGGTTCTTAGCCCCAGAGAACCTCCCAAATAGAAATGTCTGCTGCCAAACGATACCCAAATACGTCTGTCTTTCCCTAGAAGGGACAGGATAGTAACAGAAGGACACGCCAGACACCCCGAACCAAAACCCCAACTCTGCTGCTCTAGGTGGTGCTTCTGAAAGAGCTCGTCACTCCTCACTGCAGTGGGAAAAAACTACACTTGAGGAACAAGCCCTGTAAACAGTCACAGCACTGTTCAGAAAGCAAACATTACCCATTTGAGAAGTGAAATAATAGATAACTTTTTAATATTAATTTAAAAGGTGTTTAACAGCAAGGACTTAAAGCTTCCATCTTCCAAGGAACCTTTTCTTTACCAGGATGTAAATGTTGGCTTCAGTTTTGGATGAACTACATTTTAATTTAATTAAACCATTCTACATCTGATTCTCACTTGTTAAACATCTTGCAATGACTCCTTATCAATGCACAGCACTAATAAACTGCTTGTTTTCATAAGATGTTTAGATGCTGTGCAAATGAAGGCAGGAATTGCAGAAATAAGGAGCACAGCTTAGTACAAGCATGACAAACACTCTTTAATGATATTATCTTACTCTGAATTCGACTGTTTACACCCTAACTTAGATTAATTCCTCTGAAATATGAGCAAGGGAATTCTGAAAGGAACAGTAAAGTCTCCCTTATGCATAGGACAGGAAAGCACCTTGGCATGCCAGAAACATCACTACCTTTCAATAAGTTATACTGGCCCAAAGGTACAGCTCTATATTCCAGCATCTGTGTTGAACAGTAGGTCAGGTAAGAAACACATCTAATTAAATCCTTTTACTGCTATTTGCTCTGCAATTTGGCATAATTAAAGAAATGGTGCCAATGAAGTGTAAAACTTTTAGTTGTTGGCTGTGCTATTGGAAAGGGAACACCAAAGAGCAAACAGAAGAAACTGAATCAAGATCTGACCTGAAAAAAATTTCTTCACAAGTTCTTGGGACAACAAAGATTGGGAATAGCAAATTTTAAGGGGTTTTTTTTGTTGGTTTTTTTTTTTTTGTTTTTAATTCTGAAGGTAAATAGGTCTTAGAGTAATGGTCTAAATTACATGATCAGCAACTGAAAGTTTGTTTTTTAATCGTATATTCAATTTTCCATGCAGGGATTTACTAGTAAAATGCTGCACCACGGTTGAACAATTTTTCAAGGTACTCCTATCTTTCAAAGTCTCGGAGACCTGATTTTTACAATATACCATGGACAGGTACCCACCTTGCTTATTAGCAAGGCTACAACCAAACGACAGGATCAACACCAGAACTTAGAAATTTATTCCTATCTGAAACAACAGTAAGCCAGTAATTAAAAAAAAAAAAAAAACAACAATGCCAACAAACAACTTGAATTTCTAGAAGTCTTCTAGATCTCACAGGAGACTAATTTACTTTCTAGTCTAAAACCAGTAAAAATAGTCTGGGCCTTTGAAATCCTGCTGGTTTATTTAACCTGGCTTTGCTCCTGAAGAAAGACAGCCTGCAATTTTGAACATCCTGTGGCAGTGAGGCAGAGCGTGCCAGCCATCAAATTCTAGTTGTTCATTCCACTGACTGGAAAAATGCTTGCCATTTTATTTCTTTTATAGGGCCACATTTGAGCAAGCAACATTTATAGAGATGACTTACCTAATTAGGTTCAAAGAGTGCTTTGCTATCTCAGCAATAGTTTTTAAATGTACAAATCTAGACAGAGAGGCATTTTGTAAACAGGTGTGAATGACACTGCTCCATCAAGCATTAAATTGGAGCTGCTCCTGGAAAATTGTATCACTTGTGCATTTAAGTTCCCAATGTTTTGCCAACTGCAGTGTTTTCACACCCAATATTTTTTGTGGTATACAGACAATGATATTTAAGCAAAATTTTTCACCCTTCTAATAGTGGCATGAAACAGCCTCCTGTGTGCTTCTCATATTTCTGAAGAGATCATAATTATCTCTGAGGAATACCCCAGCCTTTGAAACAGGGCTAGAAAGCAGTTAATGACTGAGGGAAAACACCTGATACTTGCGGGCGGTTTTGCATTTCCAAAGGAGCAACAGCTGTGAAAAGAGGAAACCATTTTGCCTCCTGACAACTCTGTGGTATTTGCACTAATTTGTGCTGGGGATGTGATCGCCAGCCCCCGGAGAGCACCTGGATGGCCGCTCCCCTCAGCCTTCACCTGTGAGGGTAACGCGCCCCACGCCTAGCTGGGGGGAAAGTTTTGCTCTTCACACCTTTTCCCTCAGACTCGGGGTGTGACTTTCATGCTGTAGTAGGAGAAAGTGTCTCAGTAAGACAAGAGCAGCGCATCCTACCGGCTCCCGACCGTGCTGGCTAGGGATGGTCCGCGGTGCCCTCAGCCCGGCCCGGCCCCTCCATCGGGCGCGCCCGCGGTGCCCTCAGCCCGCCCCGGCCCGAGCCCGCCGCAGAAGGAAGGCGGGAACTCGCCCCTCACGGAAACAGCAGCGCCCACCTCGCTCCCCTCCCAACTGGCCAGGGCCGGCGCACCTGGGCAGTGATCTACAGCCCCGGCTCTGCTGCAGAAAACACTCCTGTTACAGGCTGCTCTCAGTGTTCTCAAACTATTCTCACACACAGGCACATAAAGTGTTTAAACGTTGAAGAGGGATTCAGGTGTTGGCCCCTCACAGGCAGGCAGAGATAGGTGTGGCTCAGGTTTCAGTGGCACTTAATTGGGGGAAAAATATTCACAGAACAGTCAGGGTTGGAAGGCACCGCTGGAGATCATCCAGTCCAGCCCCCCTGCCCAGGCAGGGTCACCTGGAGCAGTTAACACAGAGAACACATCCAGGTGGGTTTGGAATGTCTCCAGAGAGGGAGACCACGACCTCCCTGAGCAGCTGTTCCAGTGCTCTGCCACCCTCAGTGTGAAGTTCTTCCTCATGCTGAGGTGAAACTTCTTGTGTTTTAGTTTATGGCCATTGCTCCTTGGCCTGTTGCTGGACACCACTGAAAAGAGTCTGGCACCATCCTTTTGGCACCCACCTTGGAGATATTTACAAGCATTAATCACATCCTCTCTCAGTCCTCTCTTCTCCAGACTAAATAGGCCCAGCTTCCCCAGGGTCTCCTCATCAGCCTCCATTCCCTTTATCATCTTTGTGCCCTCTGCTGGACCCACTCCAGGAGCTCCATGTCTCTCTGTACTGCAGAATCCAGAACTGGACACAGCACATCAGCTGTGGCCTCAGTAGGGCCAAGCAGAGGGGCAGGATCATCTCCCTCGACCAGTGAAGAGAATGGTTTTGGATCGGCTGAGAAATCAAATCATTAAACAGATGAAGGGCTTGAGGAAAGAAGATAAGGCTTCAGCCACAGGCAGTAAACCCCAGGAGGATAAAAATAACACAGAAAACGGACATCAAGAGCTAAATACGCATCAATTGTTCACACAGTTTTCAAACTAATGTCTGAAAGACCTGTATTCTTAAAGTAAAACGTAATTTTTATTTCTGTTTTATTAGAAACATCGCACAGAGGTAGAGCCTTTCACAAGCACATGTGAGCGCATTTCTCCCTGGAGAGTTAGTTTCTCTGGCTATACACTGTTAGGACCTTTGGCAGAGCCAAGCAGAGCTGCTGAGAGGGGCACACACAGCACAGGGGAGCAAACGGCAGCAGGGCTCTGGCAGGGAAAGGGCAAGTCAAGGTTAGCTAGGAAATTGAGGTTTTCTAGGATTACAGTAAAATGAAGAGCAAAAAACGCATGTCTCCAGACTTGGGTTTCTTCCATGACAGTTTTCAGTCCTCTCCACCACACAGGTTCAGCAGTGCCCTCTGGTAATCACCTTTTGTGTCTTGCTGTAAAGCACGGGAAGAAAAATACAAAATACACATGAGGAAACAATCACAAAATGTGAAAGCATATGAATTATATTCTAAACCTGTGGGATGGTGTATGATTTACATTGAAGACTTCTCAGCCTGGAGGAGACTATCTTGACCGAGTTTTACTTACATGCGAACTGAAATTATTTAATCATTCTTGCAATACAAATGCAAGGCCAAGAAGAGAGAGAAATTTGGGTATGAAAAAGAATAACACAACAAAGGAAACCTGAAGGACTTGATTCTGCTCCTTTTCACTGATTGCTGCAAAAATCATACATCAAGTTCACAATTTAAAAAATTTGCTTATAATCTGCAATTGGCACCTTCAGGAAAATATTCTGGCCCAATATTTTGACTCAGCTTCATCTACACAAGGAACAATGTAGCATATGCTCTTGTGAGGGGGTGTAGAAGACTAGTTTTTAAACAGACACACAAGCTCTTTATCTATGCCCCAAGTTAGACAAAGCCTAGCACCTATAGCTCCTTGTCCAATCACAGAAATGGGCAAAAATCACTCTAGCTAAAGATCCTTCTCCTTGAGCACTGAAATGAAAGGGAGCAGCAATTTAGACGCTCTATTTTCATTCAGCAATTTCTTCTCTTTTTGATCTGAGGATAGGGACAGTTGAACAAAATTTTCCTTCAGAACACATCAATTGATTGCACAAAGCTTGCATATATTGTCAAGTGGCTGGATAGTGCATGGATAATATAATATTCTCATTGTATTCTCACTCAGCCTCTAACACACCTCCCATGAATTCTAGTGGTACAATGAATCCAATGAAGTCTGCTGCAAAGGTCCATGATATAAAACAAAAGATGAAAAACTTGCCTGGATGAAATAATAGAGAGATTTTCCATATTTCCTCTTGAATTCACTCTTAATTTTCAGCATGTCAACCTCACAGCGGGATACCATGATCCTGATCAGGACCTTGTCCCGGGTTCCCTTGCCCTACAAGCAGACACAAATTCAGAACTGCAATAGCTGAAATGTGTAACAAACCACTGTTAGGTTAATGATAAGACAGCAAACTACAGGCAACTGAGATGAGCAATAAAAGATATAATGAATTAAATCTTCTAAGGTCATTATTATGATCCAGGAATTTGAGCATGAATGTACCTTTCTTATCAGCAGTGTTTAACCAAATTGCAGTCACAAATTTAGCTTAGAGTGTAAGCAGCAGTTTTGGTTCATCAGGTCTTCCTGTTATTGCCTAATGCCTGTCACCAGGTGTTTCTCTTTCATCCTTTTTCTTCACAAAATGTTTTGAGGCAAATTTAATGTCTTATTTTGGCATTCAATAAACAGCTTTTTCTGCTATCTGCTCTTGGTTACATGCAAAAGATTTGCTAATGATAATCAACTGATCTAATAAAGATCTTTATTATGAGACCCTTTCCTACATTTCCCTATACCAGATGAATCTGAATAGATAATCCAGGCTCATAACTGCTAAAGAATGCTTTTGAACAATATTAGGTAATTGTTAATTTATTTACATGCCAGTCACATTTCATATGAACAGAAGTGCCTAAGGAATCCAATTTGATGAAACAATGACAACAAAAAAAATAGTAGCAGGAAAAAACAGTCTTTCCTACCTTCATGGAATCATACAGTCTATCTGCAAAATACAGCTGCTTGTTCTGAATGCATTGGACTGAAGAGAGAAACGAGGATAGTTAAATATCCTGCCCATACACAATAGCAGGACACAGAATATTGCAGCCATTTTTAAAGATATAATAAAGTTTTCAGAATAAGGCTTATTTTCAAAATAAGGTTTTCAGAAAAGTTCCTCCAAAAAGAGGCCACAGAGAAAATATTTTCACCTGACTTGCTACTTAGAAGTTGTTTGGTTTAGCTTGTGATTGAACCACGAACGCTCACATTCTGAGAAAGCGTTTCCTTCCATGGAAATTGCATAATTTCAGAATTGCATAATTTCTGAATGTTAGGCCTCCTCCATACCCCCCAATTCATTGTTCCACTTCTACAAGCAATCTCTCTTCTGGAAACACTCCTTGTATGCTAATCTACCAGAAGCCTCCTTTTCAAGGCTGAGCTCTGTTTATACTCCATTTGCATTACACAGCTCTCAGTTCACCCTTAGTCTGAAACAGATTTTCCCCTTAAAGAACTCCCTCTTAAGCACAGTGACATCCTTGTCATCTTCATCTCATGGCACAGTACCAGCCTTACACCCTGCTTCCCTATTTCAGAGAACTCAGTGTCAAATGAACTCTTCAATTAGCTCCTATCACCGCTCACTGCCTGCCTGTTTTCTCTCACACACACAGCTGTTTTCTCTCCAGCCTATGTAGATACCGAACAGTTTCAACCTTTTCATTTGCTTGGGGAAACAAACATTAAGCTTCTCTATCAAATAAAAGTGTAACTAACAGCAGATCACAACACACATGCATTTTCATTTTAACTGGAAAGCAAAGTTTATGTTTTGCAGAGAGCAGAAATAAGCTGCTTCTCAGTATCTGCAATATCCTAAAATACACCATTGGATCCAACAACACCAGCACATCCAGCTAATTTCTCATCCAGCAAGGTGAATCTGGGCCCTGAGTGCTGAAAATATCCTATATAAAGACAGTCTTCAGGGTAACTTACCAAGATTAAGAAAGGCATTTTCCAAATCTCCCTTAACCTCCTTCTTGATGCTCTCCAACATATCATATGGGCTGTAGCTCTTGTACCTGTCAAACACTAGCACAGAAAAGAAAGCAGGTGAAACCAAAACCAGACCAAGAACTGGCAGAACTAACCACCCAAAGCATGAACACTGACACAGGAATATAGATTAATAAATACCTATGCAAGTCCTGAGAATTTCATCTTAAATACAAGCATAAGTTTGTCAACTAAAGGTCCCATGTCATGGCCTTTTTGTTTTCCTTGAACACCTCCATAATCTGGTAAAATCCCATCTTAATTCTGTACTGGTATTTTTTGAAACAACAAAACCCTGAAGTCTTCAAATGGCTTTTCTCATGTGCTGCTTACAGCAGTATCAGAGCTGTTTTTGAGCCTTCACTCACAGATTTAAACACATGATATAGCTAAGCTACCCTGGGACAGAGGTAAAAGCTAAAGGACTTCTCAAGGTCTTCTGCAACCATGTTTTCCAGGCTTGCAACATCTTTGTTTTCAGTGCATGTGGCATAGAATTGAGCATTATTACACCTGTGTAAAAAAGAGCTGTACACACAAAATGTGAGATCAACACATCTGCAGAAATAACTAGATTAAAAAAAAAATTAACACCTTGGACATGGATTAAGACTTATGAGATATCCTATGTTTTTTGACTGCCTTTCACAATAACTTCAATTATATCTGGGACAAAATAGTTACTATTTTATTATAACTTTTTCTTATAGGAAAAAAAAAATCTGTTTCTTGAGTAGTACCTTTCTGCAGGTGGGGAACACTTCTTTCAGTCATAATGTTGATCCACTTGGGGACATCAGTTCCCTTTCTCTTCACACCAGCATCATAGAGGTCCTGGGATTAGAGAAAAAAGGAAAATCACAAAAATCAGGAGTTGCACAAGAAGCCATTGCAGATGTATACACTTTCCTTACTGGAAAAATAAGCACTACTGGAACTGTGTCTGTGGGAGAAACACAAGGACAAGTGGTTGGGCAGGTCACCAGGACAACATTTAAGGACCTAATCTGAAACTATGACTAATTACTTTGTATTCATCTCTGTCTCCAGCTTTACTCTGTGTTTAGCTCTGTTTACCTCAGCAGAACTGCTCTTGACAAACTCAATGTAATAAACAAGCATTAGCAGCCACTAAGTTCATTGCAATGGACGTGTTTCCTTTTGTTAAAGGCTCTTTCTCTTCATGGGTCTAAAAGAAATACGAGAGAGCTTCTGTATAGAGGGTAAGCAGCCTGTGAAAATGGATAACTGAAGGTATCAGGATTGCAAGTGGCAGATTCATTGACACCATGAAAACATTACTGGCAGGGCAGTCTGGAATACACACACCTACTTCACAAATGCTCTCCACTCCCACAGTATTTTTATGTTCAATATCCCCAAAGGCCTGACCAGCTGGAGATATTTCATGGTCATTACCAGCACTTACCCTGGCATCTTGGTCAATCAGCTCGTAATCAATCACAGAGGTATCTTCACACCTTTTGCCCTTCAAACAAGATATGAGTACTTTAGAAAGGTTTCATAGAAAGTTAGCAGTTTGCTACATGCATATTCCATTATTTTTCTTTTTTTAACCTGAATTTGCTAAATGAGTAACTGCATGCTCCACTCCCATTATGAAGCTGATGCTATGAATGCTGCATTTCTGTTAAAATACTTTGCCCTTCATTTCATTTCATTTGAATATTTTTCCCCCCCCAAAGGTCAGTGAAAACACAGGGGAACTCAAGAGTGTATTAGAAACCCAATTGTTTCACTGGCAGCCACCACTCAGGCACATTAGGGAAAGTGGAAAACTATGAACAGCCCTACCTTGGCCAGGGCAACCATTAGCTTGCGGAAGTCACCAGAGGTGTCTGATATGATGTCCTTTTCCAGTTCTGTCTTGTACACTAGAAAACAAAGAGTTCTTTTCAGGCAAAGGGTGTCTTACAAATACTGCTTTACAAGAAAAAGGGCTGCTAATTACTGTGTTTTATGCACATAAACGAACAGCTACAGTCTACTATCTAAGTCATGTGTGGAGGACAATGAAAACCAGCCCACGCTTGCCTACATCAAACCCAGCATTGCTACCAGCTAGTCATGAGTTCCTTGAAATCAGTCTGTCATGGAAAGCCTATAAAAAAACTTCATTTAGACACAACTTGTATTAGTAGCAAATATCCTTCAATCTGTTTGCTACCAAGCAACAAGATGAAATGATACAAACCACACCAATATCCAGAACACCACTACAAAATGGCAGAGAACCAAAGCAGATTTGGGTAAGCTTTCTAATAGTAAAATTCACACTGAGGGGAATTATCCAAGTAACATAGTGTAAAAGACATAGTACATGAAAACTTGCAAAGTAAACTTACTTTCCCTGTAGACTCTGTTGATTTCACTGAGCTCCTGATTTGTTCGGGAGCAGATTATTTCAATGAGTGTATCTTCATCAGTTCCCAGCCCCTGCAACACACACATGACTCAAGGAGCTAGCAATGAACAGGAATGCTTCAATGGTTTAAAAACATCTTACAGACATCTCCTCTCCCCCACTCTAACACAGTTCAGGGATATTTTTTGCCAATTGCACCTGAGAAACAACAGATGGAACACTTCTGGTGGCTTAGAGATCCTGTAGATGTTATGCGCATCTGCTCTGAGTGTCTAACAGCGGCCTTCTCACCAGCATAACTGGATAAGGTCAACTTATCATGGCCTGTGTGATTTTTTTCTATCCACTGGGAGCACAGGAAGAAAATCCAATCTTATCCTCCTGTTAGGGTGCCGTTTGTTAAGTCCATCTGTAACAGATTGTCATTTTGCATGTGGCAAAAATGGGCATAGCTTCCACAGGATTTCAAGAGGAGTAACATCCTGGGAAAACGTCTCACGCTGAAGTCTTGAACGTGTGGAAAATGGAGGCCATTATGTGGCAAAGTACCCTTTGGGTAAAAAAAGGAGTGAACCCAAGTAATTTTATTAAAATGGCTTAAAGCTAAGAGAACTAGGAGAGCTTTCTACACAATGGCTCTAATAAGCATCTGGGGAAGAAATGAAGGCTAGAAACATATATGATTTTCTAAACATTTTTGAAATATTTCCAAGAATGTATAAGAGAAAAATAATTAACACGTCAATGATAACTTTGCTTTACTCAACTCTGATGCCAAAGTCATAGTTTGTAATGCTCTATCAAGCCAAAGTTATGCTCAGGCAAATTCAGAGCATTGAGAGGTGCTTTGTTAATTCAGACCAGGTGCTTGGGAGCTGGAAAGAGCAACCTATGGAGAGCATAGAATATTCTACACTTGTGGCTACTCTGACACAAATTGCTTGGTCTTTAATCCCAAACCCCGAACTAGTCTGAGTCACAATAAATTATGGTTTGGCTGTACTCAGACCAGGAGAGGGCAGCATCTGATTACTCAAACAAGGCATTTGGCCCACAGTTGAGGAGTTACCATCTCCATAGTGGGTTGGTTTTTTGGGTTTGGGAACTTAAGGGGGCTTCGGGGTGGGGGAGGGATTAGCATGTGTGTTTATGCAGTGGAGGTGGTGGTTTTGTTTTCTTCTTTGTTTATTAACTCCTCCTTAATCATCTGAAGAAATTAATTAATTGGTTTTATTGACATGTTCTAAATTTCAGACATATCATTGTACCTGTCTTTAACTCTTAAAAAAAAAATTTACCTGAACAAGAATATCCAGAATGTAACTGATGATTATAACTACAATTTCCCACACCCTAGTTTGCTTAAAAAGGTGAATGTACTGGCACGAGCATCTCTCAAGTCTTGTTTCAGTGGCCTGCAGAGCAAATATTTCTTTCTCCAAAGACTGCTTTTGATGCCCCATTTTTCTCATGTTCTACACAGGGGCAGGTCTAGTACAGGATGTTCTTTCAAGATCAGTGATGTGACCCAGTAACTGGTAACTACTGTATTAGCCTATAAATGCCAGCAGAGGATCTGACGGCTCCTGCTAACAGCTGCTCTTTTAATGGTTTCTCATTCTACGAACTTGTGCATTGTTTTTAAGAGCAGTCAGCAAAGCAGCCAGGCAGAGCAGCCTGCCTGTTACTCCTGAGCTGACAAGAATGACTTTTTCCTTAAGGAGAGGATTTAAGAGTTTAAAAACCACAGAGTTCCAGAATTTCTCTCATTTTGGATGCAGCTGGATATTGAAACTGTAGCACTAAAAAAATTAATAATCAGTTTGAAAACTGTGGCCTTGGATATGAAGTCCATATTCTTTCCTGAGACAGTGACATCAGATCAACGATGTTAAATTTCAAAGCTTATTTACCTTCATGGCAGCTTTCAATTCAGAGGCATCATACTGGGCTGGTGTCTTCAGCAAGCCCAAGATCACTGCCTCCAAATGACCTGAGAGAGCAGATTTGAGCGCTGCAGAAAGTTCCTGTAAAATAGATGGGACAACGGAAGAAAAGAAATTAAAGCTCACTTCTGATCTCCAGAGCATTTAACCTACAGGGTTTTAAGTCCCCAAGCCTGTAGCAGTGTTTCTTATACAACTGACAAGAAAACAGAAACATAAAGAACTTTCCTGCTGTGAAAGCCTAAGAAAGAAATTAGGGCAAAGGTATTTTTTTCTAATCCTCTGAAAAGAAGAAATGCACCAGTGTCTGACAAAGTGCTGGGAAGCATGGTGCAGACAACCTGAACAGCTTCACTCCAGTCCTAAAGCCCTGATGCTTTGCTGGAGCTAATAAGCACAGATGGATGCGAGTTTGACTCCCTGTGGTCAGTGCTTCTCCATCATACTCCCACAGTTTTCCCAGCAGCACTGTATTATTTGTGGTTTTCCTCTTATCCCAGCCATTTACTAGCTAAGACATTAGAAAATTGACTGCACACTTACTCCACTGTAAGGCCCAGTTCCCAACCAGCTATCTGAGGAGATAAAAAATCATCCCTGAGCACTGAAAAATTATGTCTGTCTTCAAGGCAACTATCACAAGATTGTAGCTGAAATCTCTCTTGTTAATTGCCAGTCAACCCTAGAGAAAGAAACAGTCAGGGATGTTCACTGCAGAGGATGCAAACCTGCACCAGAGTCAGAGCCCATGTCCTCTTATGGGTTTCAGATGCAACTTGAATTATGCTAATTATCAGCTTCCTGTAGTGTACATTACAAAGTTGAAATCCCTGGGATCAAGTCTGGGGTTCACATAGATCCATGTATTCCCTAAGGTGGAGGAGTTAAATCTGTAGCATTCAGAAGGGAATTGCTGCATTTTAGTTGCTGGTTTCTCACTAACAATTAGTGAGCTGGAGAGGCAGGGGAAAAGGGGGTAGAGAAAGTGACCTTTGCTGAATCGCAGAGAAGTTTGTGACAGAGAGATAATGAGCCAAGGTGTTTAGTTGATTTCCAGAGTCACCCACTTAATCCAGGGCACTAATTTATGCTAATACTGTATGCACTTACTGCATGGATTGACCAAGGGAGGGAAAGGAGTTTGGGGCATCTGGCTGCTTTAGTCTGAGAAACATTTTAGTACAACCACTCCATTTGGGATACAATGCTCCAGCCGTTATTTGTGTGAAAACGGGTTCTTCAGAATTGCCACAGGAATCTCTGTAATAAATTTTAGGGAACAAGTTGCCCAGAGAAGTTGTGGCTGCCTTATCCCTGGAAGTGTTTAAAAGGCCAGGCTGGATGGGGCTTTGAGCAACCTGATCTAGAGGAAGGTGTACATCTTGGGCATCTAAGTTCCCTTCCAACCTAAACTGAGAGTTTTCATCAGACACCACTCATCCCAAAGGAATGAAAAGAGAGCCAGACTATGTGACATTCAAAATTTATGATCTATTGATAGATCTTGCAACACACAAAGCAAGCAGCCTAGTACAGCACAACACATTGCCAACAAAATCTGCACAACTGCTGGCAAAGAAAATCATGAGACACTGTCCCTAGAAGATATACCTACGTGTCTTTTCATATCCCACTTCCTCCTCTCTTGCCTCCTCACACGTTTATCTCTCTGAGTGGTTTCTACTGCACATTTCCAGTGTTTACACAACTGTTTTATTCTTTGGCACTTGTTAAACTTCTGATCAATTCAGTTTGTTCTTGGGTTGCAGCAAAGAAAAAACGTGAGAGAGAAACAGAAGAAAAAAGTTGCAGATTTTCTTGACTGTGCATTTCTGTGGTCATGCAGAACATTAACAAAGCTTTAAGTGACACATTTCATGACTGGGGTCCCTTTATGTGCAGACTCTCCCAGTGTCCCCGGGGCAGGATGGTGGGGTGCAGACGTAGTCACACATGCACGCATCCAACCTGGCCGTGCCTCTGCTTATGCCTCTATCAGTCATGCACAAAAGCTGGTGAACTTCTAAAATTTAACTCTACATTTACATTTGGTTTCAGATGAGTATTCTGGGATGCTACTGGAGGACTACCATTTGGGGTCTGGCAAACCTGGAAGAGATACATTCATCATAATCTGAACTCTATAAGTTTCCTCTTTTTCATGGGCATGAAACTTCAAATACAATAAGATTCTCAAAACTTTAAAAGAGAAGAGCTCTTGCCTCCCAGACAGCAAGACTTATTTTGCAGAATTCTGCACACATTTTACAGATTTCTCTCCATCAGTAGATCAGTACCTAAGGTAATTCTGACAGGATAGTATTTAATTACAGTTCAACTCACTACATCACTATTCCATAGCTGCAGTGCTCGTAGCACAACTGACTGCAGTCCTTTCTCAACTAAGCTAGCTCTGTGCACAGAAACAGAACACTTCCCTTATGCTGAGTTGTCTTAACAAACAGAAATCCAACCCCCCCACAAATAAACCAACCAAAAGGAAAAAAAAAAATCAATCCCATAAAGCATCTCTCTTTCATTTTGTCTTTCAAATGGAGGTACTTCATGCCAGTGACTTCTCAATATTTTTAGCACATTTCACCAGGGAATCCTGTGGATCCCACTGTGATTTCTGAAGGTGCTAGGAAAGCACCATCTCAAACAGATTTCAGTCCCAGTTGTGCATATTCAACACATTTCAAAGTTCTGCCAGTCCTAAACTGTGACAGCATGGACAAAGCAATGCATCTTTAGTTTCAGTGAAAAGAAAAACCCTGAAAAATCTAATTGTCCACAGGAAAAATATTCAATAATTACTATTTCTTCATATTTTACTACCTTTTTGGTTCTTCTCTGATAGGCAAAGGCAATGTCCTGCCTCTGTTCATTGCTGCGGTTTGTCAGGATGTTGATGATGGTGACCTCATCCACACCTACAAAGACACAAGACAGACAGTCAGAGAAGCTTTCTTGTTACTGTTCTTGTATCAGGATGTTCCCCAGCACTCCAAACACAGCACATGTGCTGTCCAGAGCAGAGCTCAGCAACTCTCACTAGCTAGTGTTTATCTTATCCTGGCCCTGGAGAAAGTGCCACCAATTAGAGCCCAGAGTTCTCCCGGGATGCAGATCTTTGTACACACTTCAAAGTCTAGTTTGTGACCAGCTTTGCTACTGTGTCTTTTGCTTCACTTGGGTCTCTGTGCACTTGTGTTCAGGCACCCAGAATTCTGCAAAAAGTTTCTCAAGAACACAGACTTTAAAACTTGTACTTACTAAAGCCTCTCCTGTCATTTTAGTGTTTTCAATTAAGGTTTCTTAATAAAGCAGTTATATTTTCCATTTAACACATTTTATCTATCACTTCAAACATAGAAATGGGAAAAAAAACCCAGTATATTTAATTCAGTATGTTTCAGAGGCTCAAAAGACAGAAGGGATTTTTGACACTGGAAGAATTAAGTATGCTACTTCTTTTTGGAATCACTGGAAGATCCATGCTGAGCTGTAACTGGCATGCCTAGAGGATGTGGGTGCTCAGACTCCCAACTTATCTTTTAAGTAAGTGAACTGCATATCAGTAAAGGCTTCGTTTTAAGGGAATCATTCCAAATCCATGCACTTCAATGCAACTGTCAGCTTTTGAAGCAAACAGGTGGCTCTAATCCTAGAGGTCAGAACAAGCCCAGAGCTTCACCTCAGTTCTCTCTGTTTAATAAAAGTATTATGAATATCTTCTTTCACACTTGCACACACATCAGCATAAAAGATGATTTCTTGATAAAAAAACCCAGAAAGTAAGGACTGGATCACCAGGTACTAGCAGGACTCAGACCCCTGCCAGAATTCAGCTACATTTATTTTCCCTATTACCCAAAGTAACCTGAAACAAAGAACTGCAACAGATATTATAAAAATGAATCATATAAAGTAGGAATCTTGCAAAAGACCTTTTAGCCCCTAGCTACAGAATCTAAAATTATAAGTCAAATCCAAAAATCCTTCCCCTTTCTTCACCACATTTTTCATTATGAAATACTACACTTGGTAGCCTCGTGTCCTTAGCTTGTGCTGAGGCAGACCTACATCAGTGCCCTTATTCACACAAGCTTGGCCTGCAAATGACGCCAAAAGGCCCTGGAAAGCATCATGTGTCTAAGTTACATACTCTGGGTTGAAAACTGACTGCACATTTCAGCCATAATCTACTCCTGCACATTTTAAAGTGTTCCCACATTATAAAAGAAAACAAATTCTCCCTGTCCAGAAACGGCCACACACAGACATTGAGCCTGTTGCAGGCCCACAGCACAAGCCAATGTCTTAAGCTTTTTAATAAATTCTGAATTGAAACCACTCTTGGCATTCAAAAAAGCAAATGACATTTTCAAGCTGCATCACAATCGCTATAGATTAGAAGCCCACAAATGACTGACTGCATCCAAGTTTCTTAAGCATATGCTATGGCAATATGAAGTTAACTCATTGCTCTGGCATGCAGTGGAAAGTAAGTGCTTGTACTTCATTCACACTTGGGAATCATGCTGCATGCACAGGATGCTGACTCACAGCTGCTGAGGTGGGGCAGAGCAGGACAGCAGCTCAAACACTTTGCTGTTTGCTAAAGTCTCTGAAAGTTTTAAGGCAATGAAAGAGAGTTTATTTCCAAATTTATTCTGGCCAGGCAGATTTTATCCCTGCATTTCTATCAATGGGGAGTGGAAAGAAAATTCTGCTTAATAACAGCTTTTCTTGTGAAAGAGGCAATGTGTGGCATTAGTAGGATCAGTGTTGGAGCTCAATCAGCAAAAATGAGGACATGAACACAAATGGGGTTAAAGGGAAAAATTTAGATAAAACAAGACCATAATTTCAGCTCTGCTCTTTTGCTTAGCAAGGGTTCACCAAACTCAAACTGTGTTGCAATGAGATATTTCTTCAGTGATAGTTTTAATATTTGGAATATGAGCGATGTAATTTGGTGGATTTCAGGCATTGCCCTCTCTCAGCAGCAAGCCAGCAGACATCCTCTAAAAACTTTTATTTCATAATCTTAAAAACCCTGTCAAAAGGTAGGGGCATGTTGGATACTACATAAACAGGAGACCCTTTTGTAAGATTGAATTGACTGGTTTACATATCATCATTGTTTTACCAGTTTCTGGATATAATAAATTTATTACAGGTCTACGTTCTAAGCCCTTTCCTACAACAAACCTGTGCCTGAATTCTGCCAGCCATGGAATAAAAAAGTATTCCATGAGACCTCAATAAAAGGTTGCAAGTAACAACTACTCACAACCTAGTCTGAAAAAATTATTTAACAAGTACTTCAGACACACAAAGTCTCAACACTAGGAAATAACTCTAAAACAGAAAAGGGACACTTCAGCAGTCCTCTTTGCTACAAAAAAAATGAAAAGGAAATCTAACATAAGCTCTGTTAGTGCCCCTCTAGATAGTTTCTTCTGTTTAGGTTCGTGTACGTCAGCTCATCTATACACAGGGCACAATAGAGCATTATAAAGAAATTAAACAGCTTCTTGTCCTATGCAGAAAAAAGCCAACATTTACAAAGGACATGCCAAGGCACTGGGTGAATTTGCTGCAGAAACGCTAAACAGCATAAAAATGAAACATAGCCATGGCATTTATACCAAAAGGAACAAGCCAGAACTGTAACAAGTTATTTGCATTATGCAACCTCTAGGTTGACAATTGCTAACTACAAACTGCTTTTATATGATCTGGAGTAATTTTTGCACATTTCCCTTCCTAGGCTGGTGGATACATATAAATCCCCTGCATTTAATTCAGCTCCACTCAAAGCCCTGAAAAGGACTGGACAAGGTATTTGTGCAGTGTAGTTTTTGCAGGTAGATGGATGCCCAAATAAACACATCACAGTATTTTCCAGAGGTCCCCACAGATGAACAAATGGCTTAGCAACCTCTCAGGAATTAGTCTGAAGAGTGTGCATGAATGCTGAAATATTTAGATATTACATAGAGCAGAACAGTCAGACACTCTGCCCTAGATCTTTTCCCTAAACCAGATATCCTGCTGTTGTTTTGGCAGTAAAATAAGTTCTAGCCATTTTATAACCAGTCACTAAAATGGAGATTCGTAAGTCTGATTCCAGGAGTTTCCATTACTGAGATACAGCTGGATAATAATTTATATGGTAACTCTCCCAAACTGGCCCGCCCTGATGGCAAACACCAGGCTTCAGGCACTGTTTATATAAGGTATAGCCAGAAATAAGATTCCATGAGAAATCATTTCCATAGCACTGCTATAGTTTCCAATATATTGGAAATACTGTTTTGGTGAGTGTGAAATGCAGGCCCATTACAGCGTGTACAGACCTTGATTTTCAGTACAAAGAAAGCCCAGGGGTTCAGATACCAGGAGTTCTTTATCCTGTAGAGAGTAAAGCCCCCCCAAATTATTCCTACATGCCTGAGGTTTTTTTAAATTTTCAACCACAAAACAGTTTGCATGTATATTTATAGCTTATCTCTCTCACTGTCTTAAAATGAACAAGTCATATTCCTCTTCACCATTCTGTGATAACTTACATTGTTTATTTCTACTTTTCACATACAATGCAAACTAATTGCTAGAGAAATGGTAATACTTCCTAGGAAAATGGTAGCTGCTGTGGATATAGACAGTTTGTTCATTACGAGTGTTATATTTTTAGTTCAAAAACTACTTAGATATTTCCCAAAATTATTTTAAAACTTGCAGGTAGCTGTTTACATCACTGTTCATAAAAAAAAAAAAAAATACCATTCTTGTCTGAATGAGTCAGAATTTTCATTTGAGGAAAAACCCCACACATATTTGAGAGAGCTCAGATTTTAGCAAATTTTCTGAATTAGCAGATGAAAATATCCTGTTACAAAGCATTCTAAGTGCAAGGAAACAGTATCTGGAAGAAGGCTCGTAACACTCTACTTCTTAATTTTCCACAATACTTCTTTTGTGGGGTTCTTTAGGGTGGAAGGTCCAGTATCAAAACAATAAAGAGATTTCCCCTTTAAAGCCACCTTCCCAAAATAAGTCCTGGATAACAAACTAGTAAGCAGAGAGAAGCTCAATCCTATGAACAGGTCCATGAGTAAGTTCCCTATTATTCACTCAGAGTTGAAAATCATTTCTCTAATGAAATGTTCCCATGTATCTTAACTACACTGCTTATCTTCACTGGGAGAAAGTGGAAAGACAACAAGAGCTTGACTTTCCTGACTGGAAAAGTTTTTGTAATGCCTAGGATATTGCAATTTTCATTTGCAATAATTAGCAGCTTGAGAGTTCAAATGTGTAAATTTGTACCCATCCTGAGAATCTGATGGTGTATTTGACATGCTTAGATTTGCCCTATAATCAGAGCTGCAAAAAATTCTGAAGTCTAGATAAAACTCTACACATACACAAAGCATCTGCTGCCAAACCTGATGGTATATATACATCCCTCTGACCAGAATTTTTTTTTTTTAAATCCAAACCATAAATGATTCAAAATTAGAACTGAACCCACTTTAATAAGGAATTTCTCCAGTTAAATTAAGAAATCTTGCGAAAGGAAGCTGCATACTTGTTAGGGAGGGGAAATATTTTACATTTTATAGCAAGTCAAACATGTGCTTTGCTGGCACTGATGGAAGACTTAGCATTTCTTTCTGATGAGAAATTGTTTGGCTTTTAAATTTCTCTCTCTCCTGACATGAAGGCAAAAGACTTGCCAGTTCCAGCTACACTCAGCTGTTGCTCCTCTGGCCTAAGCAAGTGTGGAAAGTGTGGCACTCCCTGTCCCAGGACTAGGACAGGATCACAGCCCCGGGAGTACCACTAAGGCATTACTTCAGAGCTGTAGTTCACACTCCCTGCTCTCCTGATGGTTTCAATATACCAGAGGGAACCCTATCCAAGAGCCTGGCTCAGAGAAGCTCTCATATTGCCCTGCCCCTGAAATACTGCAAATTCATTTCTAGTTTCTAGGACCTTCTTTGACCCCAAATTAATACAAGATACATGAGCATTTAGCTCAAAACCCAGGAGAAAAATGTTCAAACCACCCCTACGCAGCTCTCTGGAGAGCTGAAAGGAAGAAGAAATGTCCAATCCAACTATCCAGTAGAAATCCATGATTCAAAGCCCAGTCCTAAATCATTGCCAAAGGAGCCGACACTTTATTCTTAAGTGGCAGAAAAGAAGTAGAATTTGAAGTATTGATGAGTCAAGAGAGAAAAAGTGGACACTTTAGTGATAATCTCAACAACTCGTGGCTACAAACTTAAAAGCATATTCAAAGCATGCACTTAAATCTAATGGTCAAGATCTCATCAGTGCAGTCTGAGAAATCCAACACCACCTAAAGTAAGTATCCTTGAGTAAGGATATCAAAATGTCGGTCTTGAGACACAGTTTTGTTTTGTTTTTTGCAAGCCAGCCTTCTATCTTACAATAGAATGGAAGCCCCTGTTGCTCACCTTTGGTCTTGATGGCTGTTTCAAGGGCCGCAGCATCCCGGTCAGCATCAAAGTTTGAGTAGGCCTTCACTGTGGCATATGCACTTGGAGGGAGAGAATGCTGGAAGGAAAAGAACAAAAAGAACTTCAGAGTTAAATTGTGTAATTGCTGCAGTTAATGAAACACATGACTCTCGGTTGCCTGGTATTTAGCCCAATGTTTAAATGCAAGAACTACCATCAGGTATCTGTGAAAATGGAATTCTACAAAGAGCCACTGAACTCTGTTCTCCTTGTTTATTGTCCAGAAATCCATTCATAGCCATGCTTATTATAACACAGAGAGTATAGACAAATAGATACATTTATATTTATTTCAGCAAGAACCTAACACCTTCCAAGTTTACTCACTAAACTTCAGTATTCTAAAATCTGGAATTTTCTGGCGAGATCTGAAGGAAAATTACTACAGGAAGCTAATTCCAAGAAAGTTAAAAGTCTACAGTGCTTTCGATGTGAAGCCAATATTTTACTTTTGATTATAGGCTACAGATAAAAAAAAAAAAAAGAAGGAAATTGAAGATTAACAATGATAAAGTTAGAAAAAGTTTTGTGCACAAATCTCATGGGTTTTAAAGATAACACAAAAAATCCATTTAAGCCTATAGTTCTAGAAAGCAGAAGTTACTCATAATCTTTTGAAACTCTTGGCCTGCAGATCCTTGCTTTAAGCAGCATGAGGCTTGCAAAACCAAATGACATTTCAAATTACCTCTGCTGAGAGTAAGAGGACTTGCAGGTAAATTCACTTAGTAAACAGATGCACCATTTTCCAATTTACCAGATTTTATCAGCTGTTTATTATGACCCTCTCTTGAGGATTATAGCTGCAAACAGTGAGTGACCAGAACAGAGAATCAACCCAGCTGCTTCAGTTAAAGCTAACAGCTTGTTATCACCTCCCAGGGGAAGGTCAAACTAAACCACAGATTTTTGTACAAGTAGGTGGGCAATATTTACAAATCCCACTCTGCTGAGTTCAATTTAGAAACCTGAACCTCTGGCAGAGAGGTAGAGCTACTAGCACCTGAAATTGCCACAGCCATTTCCTAAGTGAATGAACAACTAAGCTTTCTTGGAAAAGATCTCCAGAAACTTTTGTTTCCATCTCTAACTCCAAAAGAAAGCTGGGTTCATGAACAGGACTAAACTATCCTAATATCCCTGGAAAATATTTTTACATGCAAATTTTTAAGAGGACAACTTTTAACTAAAAAGTTCCATGCTTTCTGACTAATTTTGACTCTATCCCTGTAGAGGTCACGCTGTTCTGTACAGATTCCTCTGGCAGCTACCCGTGCCTTCTGGAAACAGTCTGTTTTACGCTGTGGAGATGGGAAGTCAGAAAAGCACCAATAAACTGAATAATTTTCTTTTGTCTCTTATCATCAGCTCAGTCCAGCAAAGTGGCCCCAGTTTGGCCCAGAGCCACACAACAAAACACAGCCTGTCCTTTTAGCCGATCGAGCTGGCAATCCAAACAGTAAATGGAGACATGCACAGCAGCCTTACAGAAATCTGTGTGCCTGAAAGATTCCTAAACCAGGCATCCATCATCCTGGGGCACTACTCATTAACCAGCACTCTGGATAATCTGAAGCAAGTCACCTGGTGACCTTAGCAGAGTTGGATACCTCTCCTTCCACCTACCTCTAAGTATTTTCTGAGTAATCTGGATGGAGTATTTTACTGTAAAGATGATACCATACACTAAAAAAATACAGAGCATATTTGCAATTTGGTGTTCATTTTTCCTCTGTCCCAGCTGCCTGATCCTTCTTACACTCTGCAGCAGGATTCCTGATGGAAATGCTGCCATGGAACAGTATTCAAATCTGACTTTTGCAACTCCTTGCAAGCATCAGGGAAGAAACATTTCTGCCCTTGAGAACAGATTGCTTAAATACTATTCCAAAAGTAATTCTCCATTGAAACACACAACCATGAAAGACGAAGACTTGACTGCTTTTGTACTACAAAGCCAGTTTTCCCACTTACCTACAGTGCACTGGCCAGTTCTTTGCAACAGCTCTTTCACAAACACTGTCTGGTATAAGTAATTTCACCACACGTTACAAAAATTGCCCAAACATTTGCTTGTAGCGAGCTCAGATCTGGAGCTACCAGCTCTAAGATTTATATGTGTAGCAATTTCATTAGCAACGTGGTGAAATAATGCAAGGATAGGATTCACTTCCTCTTCAGTGACAATCACAGAACCATAAATTCATGGCATGATATGCTGATACCACACTGGTAATATACCATCTAACTGCAACTTAAGAAATCAAACTGTGGCTTTCTGGTATTTCAATAAAACTATAAACCAGTTGCAGATGTGGTAAAAAATACACAATCAAAACCAAAACAGAAAATGAGAAAATAAGGTTTTTCAAGAGCTAGTTTGGGTTTGGTGATAACCATTACAGGAATTAGATCCCAGATATTTTTGTTCTCATAATGTTCTCCATTTTTAACTAAAAAAAAAAGAAAAAAAAAAAAGAAATTCAGAAGGTATAATCAAAACTGAACATATTTCCATCTTCTGTTCTCATCCTTAACTCACTTGTTCCTTTGGTAGAAAGGGACATAGATGCAAACCAGCCATTGTTTGCCCTGTGATCTCTTTGATAAGGCCCAGCAGGAGGATACTGCTAGTGCTGCTGGCCAGTTAGAAGAACTCTCATTAAATCATGTAACTGTTCTATGGTTTACAGCTTGTTTGTGGATGAAAACTGATCACTGCTGATTAGTTTTTTAGCCAATAAAAGTTCAAGACCTGTGGAATCTTGTAAACTGTACAGCTCAGTACAATTGTTGGTGCAGAGTCCTGTAAAAGGAATGAAAGGAGACATTTAAGTAAAACAAACTTTTCTTGTTTAGATAACAATACTTACATCTCCTTCAAGGGTGAGCTTGCTTAAGATTTCATGAACAGTGGACATCTTGAAAGAATGCTGGAAGGAAAGAAAAAAAAGCCAAAGTTGATTTAAATATATTTACAGTTACATCAGTGTGTTACACCAGTCTTGAAACACTGCAGCACTTCAAGTGACACAGTCAAATGGATCTGCTAATACCAAGCAGGAAAGATATAAGAGTTTCCAAATCACACCACCATTAATAATGCAACAGCAAGAGGTCTTCATTCCATTGTACAATAAAAATTCCTTAAACAAGCATTTCTTATGCACTTTAAATACTTAAACAGGAATTGGAGAATCTCTGCCTCAGAAACAGAGCCTAAGCTGACAACTCAGTACCAGGAAAATTATTCAAACATTATAGCTTGGTCCAGCTCAAAGTCAAAGAACAGCAACAAGTAGTAGCATTTAAACCAGATGCCAAATTCCTCAAGTACTCAGGAAATGCAGTGGAACTATTTCTTTTCATGCAGACATTTTACAAAGCCATAGTAACCCTGTTCAATTTATAACCCTGGAATGCTGGGTCCTGTGGTTTTGTTCTAGCTCCCCAGAACAAACACCACTTAGTAACACAGTTATCACAGATGAGGTAATAAGGACTATCTTAAAATGGTAGCTCCAAAAATAAGAGCCATTGTGGCAAGTTAATCAGTATCAATGCTCCATTGCCAGGACCTGGAAAACATGTTGCTTGTATATGTAAAAAAATAGGGAAAACCCCAACCCTCAGATAGATTATACATGTTGCAGAAATGAACATTGATGTGATAAGCTTGAGTTACAATACTTCACCTTTTTTAAACGCTTGTTTCTGGGCAGGGAGTTTGCCAGAGCTGTATGACTGTTAATAGTGAGAGTCTCTAATCAAGGAAAGCTTTTCCAAAGGTTGTAAGCCAGGGACAATGTTTAAAAGGCTTGATGCATTCCCAAAACCCTGCTCTCAAATCTCTCTATGGAAAGGACAGACACTGCCACTCACATCCTGTCACCCAGGATGGCATCTGCAGCAAATATCATTTGCTGTTAAAATGAAAGCTTTTTTTCCCAGGACCTCTACAATTCAGCTGCAGAGAGCATTACCAAACCAGGAAAAGAGCTGGCTTCAGGAGAGGGGAAAGGGCAGCAGCACCTCAAAACCAGTGACATTCCACAAATTGATAAGTGAGACTGAGACCAAAATTGCCCTGTTTCCAGTTGGGTGCCACACCCTTCATTTCCACACTGTCACCAGTTCCCCAGTCCAGTTCCTTGGCTCCATGCCCTCCTAGACAACTCCCAGCTATTGTGTGGCCAGTCGTGGCTATGTCCTTTCAACTGGTTTTCAGATGGTTTTTAATCCTCCATCAGCCACTCTGCTGACAGGATGGGGGCTTCCTCAGTACCAGCCACCCCGGCCAATTTCCCAGACAAACCAAACTCCTCTCCACTCAACGACCAATTAAGGGCTTGGAGAACCAGAAAGAAGTTTGAAATAGTTTATTAATGATGGTGATCTGGTTAAAACTCTAGAAAAAGTGTTTTAAATTTTAGCTCCTGAAAGAGAAAAGCAAAGAAATCTTTACTTTTGGAAAAAATAGCTAGTGTTATAACAATAAAACACAGCAGCACAATTACAGTATTTTTGTAGAGTAACTGCTGTTATCTCACCTTTCCTCAGAATACAGGAAGAGAACCTTCCATCTTCTGAAACAATCTAGGTGTAAGTAACAAAAGCAACTTTACTTCAAGCAAAAATTAAGATTCCAGGGGAAGAAAAGTAAGGCAGAAAACAAAAATGACAGTCATGCACTGATATATTTGAGAAAATTTTTTTTTCAGAGGAAAAACCCAACCCAGGCCTTTAAAGACAGGTTGCAGAAGTTGTAATAAGCTGCTACCTGCTGTTGGCACTATTAATCATGCTGGTTAGAGGGAATTGATATATTCCTGAGTTATAAAATTCTTAATGTTTACACTTAATAAAATGAAGAGCCTATCTGTGAGACCTTTGTACTCTAACAGTATTTCAACCACTACCAAAGATGAGTTCCTGAATTCCTTTAGCCTTGCCTGTCACAAAGAAAACAACCAGCAAGAGCTGAAGCAAAGCAGCTTCAAAGCAAAGAAAGCAGCAGAACCTTTCACATTAAAAAAAAAAAAAAATCACTGAACAGCTTTTTGCAAGACTACTGTTTCTAAATCAATTCAAATCCACACTGAATCAGGTTTGTTGGAACAAAACATTTGATCAGAGCCCAGGAACAGAACTAACACACATAGAGCCGGAACTCCAGGTTCATATCACCAGCACACAACAATGCTATAGCAATTGACTGCCCATCAAAGCAAGCTGGCAAAAGAAAAAAATGGGAGTTCTTGCAAGAATCTTTGCAGAGAAAGATTTTTTAATCCAGAGAACAAACACAGCTCTTGTCACACCCTGCTGCTCTGTAAAGCACTCTTATTTGAGAACAGACTCTCACTGTTCTCCGATGGACTAATTTTATCTGATGTAGTTTTGACAAGTTCTGGATGGGTTTAAACATGTAAATAGAAAATACTTGCACTAGCCTGTTCTTCCTTACACTGGGAAGGAATCAAGTTTTACCTTCCAGCTGTAAACTAATACTTCAATACCTTAAGGCAAGTCTCTACAACCAATTTCCAAATGCACATTACACAATCCTGAATCACATTATTCTGCTATGGTGTGTTTTGACCTCAACCTTCCCAGAAAGCACTGGTTTGCAGGTCTGTAATTATACTGGCCCAGTCTCGATTCACCAACTTATCCCCATAACTGTTTGGTAACAGAAGAATGCGTGCTTAAAAGCAGCCCCGTATCGTGATTCCCAGGGCCAGCTCACACACATTATGGAAAAAACCCCTGTGTTCCATGGAAAAGTTTCAGGTATGCACAAACAACTACATTACTCAATAAGCAGAGTTAGCATTTTAAGAAGCACTTATTATACTAAGCAGAGATCTGAACAAAGGGTGTTCCCAGACATCTGAGCCAAGGAAACGGCATCCCCAGAATGAGAGAATGGAAACTCTTCCACTTGAAGCACATTTGTGTCCAAAACCTAGGGCAAGCCTGTTAACAGAGGAGATGAGGGAGAGGGAGGAAGACATGCAGCATCTGCTGTAAATGAAACAAGGCCTCAAAATCGTTCATTTATATACAGTGCTAAGCAGGAGTACAAATAGGCCAGCTTGTATCTCCTCAAACCACCCAACAAGGTTTAGCACATAAATTAAAGCCACTATTTGGAGCAAAAAGAAAACCAATCATCTTTAAAGAATTTCAAAACCCATTAAACCACACTACCACAAACATACTTGAACCATTATCTTCCACAGACTGCTAATAACCCAGGAAGTTCCATTCCAGGAAGATACTATGCACATACAAAATTAAGGACTTTTGTTTCTTCATATTCAAATTATCCTCACTTTTGAGACTTTACAGGAAAACCTGTTGGGTTTGGGGGGTTTTTTGTTCATCAAGGCACTCTACACCAAATGTTAGCCAATGGAAACTGTACTCACTAAGGCTGCTTATCACAACCAGCTCTACCAACAGAAGGCACACACAGGAATGAATCACTCAAGAGCACAGAGGTTCCAAAAGTCTTTCATTCTTGACCTTGATACATGGGGGTCTGCACCTCTGTGCAGATACAGCATTTGAATATGAACATAAGAATTAATGTTGAATAGAAGTAAAGCTGCCATGTATAAGCACATAACTCACTTCTGCATGACTATCCTGAAACCATTTCGCTTCTCTTTCAGTTAAAATACCTGGCAACATTCCTCTATCCTCCCTCCCTCCCCTCCTCACTCGAGGAGGAAGTGGTGTCCGAGCTGACTCACAACCCAAAAGGCAGCAGCAGGATCTCCGCAATTCTGCTCATGGTCGGGCAGGGTGAGGGGCAGAGCCACGCCCAAGCCTGGCTGTGCGAGCAAGGAGGCGCACAGGGCTCCGTGGCGGATCGCGGGGCAGCGCAAAGGCAACCCCCGGGAAGGGCTGCCCACCCGGCACTGCCCTGCAGGGCTTTCCTGCTGTCCGTGCCAGCTGCTGCAGCTGTAGCGGCTCCGGCAGCCGCGGCCGCACCCTGGGCGAGAAGGGAAGGGAAACGAAGGAGCCGCTGCCTCCGGCGGGCTCTGGGCTCCGCCGTGTCTGCAGGAGCAATTCCAGCTTCGCTCCACCTCAATGAACACCGCCTCCAGCGAGCCTGCTGGCGGCACAGCTTCTCTGCAAGCCTCCGCGCCGAGAAGCGAACTTACAATACCGTGGTCAACCCAGCTGAGCCTTTGTATACCTTAACGACGAGAAGAAGCGACTATCTGGGGAAGTTTGACGAAGTTTGGGACCGGTTCCTCTTTCCTGAGCGCCGCCACCACACCCACTGTTGCTGCGGGGCGCACAAAGCTTCCTCGCCCACAGCCCCACCGTCCCAGCGTGGAACCGAGCACAGAAAAGTAACGGGCGGGCAGGGCCGGAGAGAGAGAAGCCGGGCGCGGGTGCGGGAGGGCGGCGGCCACCGCAGCCACCGCCCCGCTCTTCATCCTGCCCGCGCAGCGCCCGCTCCGCTCCCGCCGCAGCAGCGGCTCCCGCAGCGCGACCCCCGCCCGCAGCCCGGCCCGGCGGCGCTGCCGCTTGTCCCGCTCCTGCTGCGCTGCCGCCGAGGGCTCACCTGGCTGGGGCGGGCAGGGCGGCTCTGGCGGCGGCTCTGGCGGCGTCTCGGGCGGCTCTGGCAGCGGCTGGGGCCCGCGGCAGCCCGGGCGGGGTTTTGTAGGGCCGGGCGGGCCCTTCCCGCCCTGGCGCCCCCCCGGCACGGCGCTGACTCACCCGGCCGCGCCCGACTCCGGCGCGGGACGGGGACGGGGTGGGGAAGGGTAGGGCAGGGCAGGAGCAGCCTCTCCCTCTGCACGCGTGGCCCCGTCGGACGCCTAGGGCTCTTCCAAGGTTGCGGAGACGCCGGGAGCTCAGCCCTCACCCCCAGCCCCGCTTCTCCACCTGCCCGGTGGCCGCCCAACTTTCGGATGCGACCCCGTGGTACCCCCGGGAAAGGCGGCCCCGTACGACTCCCCCCAACCCTCGCCCCAGCGTTCCCGGGGCAGCAAGTGGTTGTTGCAGCCCATGCTTTAGGCTCCCCCGAGCAGCGGGGCTGCGGCAGTGCTGGGGCCTCTCGAAGCAGAGCACAACACCCGAGTCCCAGGTGCCCAGCACCCGGCTCCGGGCTCGGACCCGAACGGCCCCGCCCCAGCAAGCCGGGCACTCCCTGCCCCGGCGTGAGAACTGGGCTCATACACAGCAAACCAAGATCCCTACAGTGGGGCCCAGCCTGCTTCCCGCAAGCAGTGCTCAGAGTTCAGGGGGTATCTGAGCTGGAAGAAGCCTGAGCGACGTCTGCCACAAGCAATACATGCTAGAAGAATGAGACACAAGCTCTGCTTTGAGGCTCCCTGAATCATGCTGATAACCCGAACAGGCCTACCACACCCAACACAGGGACAGGAAATCGAAGCTTCTCCCAGTGCGAGTAATGAAAACTCAATTATAGAATTCCAGGTGTTACCCTTGTAACAAAAGCAAAATATAGTTAAAAAGTAGTTGCAGATCTTCAGTTGGATCACTTGCGATTACTGTTTCACCTCAACAGCATGGACAATTTACTGGTCATCGACCTTAAATAGTGCAGAAAGCAGCAAGCACTTCCCACCCCAAATACAAGCAGTTTTTCTTGTAACTTCAGCGTGGTTTTCTTAATTCCCTGCAGGTGAATAGATTTACACAGTTCTTTCAGGAATATGTTGTCACACAGTGATTTGATTCTGTGAAGAGATATTTGTCTCTGCTATAAGTATTTTTTTGTAGGCATAGACAAAGATGGTAGGCATAGACAAAGATGGTAGGCATGGGGTAAAAAAGTTTTAGGCTTAGCCAGGTCCACAAAAACAGTGGTGGCAAAAGCTCGGAAACACAAAAGAGACAAGAACATGGGCTGAGAGACACTGTAATTGCTGGGATGAAACAAGATCAGCAGTACAAAAAGGGAGAAATATTAGGAAATACTACACTCAACTTCAAACGTGGAGGCAACAGAGTGGACACATGAACTGGTCATTGCAGAAGGTGAAAATAATGTTAATACACCTTTTCTGGTTAAACAAAAGTGACATGAAAGGGAGAGCCATAGGAAAAGGCATATCACGGAGCAGCGTTTTGTCAGAAAATGTCTGTGCCAATATTGCATTAGTTTGACACATTAGCTTTCTTTTTGGCAAGGCCACTGTAGTTATTTCTCTGTGTATTAAGGAACCTTTCAAAATTAATTCTTGACTATCCCACTTCAACCAGTGTCTGTCACAAACAGTTAAACAGATAATTTCCCCTTACTTTTCAGGTTTCTTAGGAAAAAAAGATTATCACTGGCAACTTGGAAATCATAGATCAAAAATACTTACAGTCCTAGAAGTAACAACCATTCTGTACTGCAGTATTCATTAGGGGCTTGAAATAGGGATATGCAGCCAGAGAGCCAATTTGCCTCCTAATGGCTGCACAATCCCTCAGGGACAGTTTTTTTTTAACCCCTATCTCTTGTCACACATTCTTAATACAAAAGCAGAAAAGCATAACCACAACATCCTCAGCTGAAGAAAGTGTTTTCAACATATATGTTGGATTTTTGTATACAATCTGCTGAGTCACATATTAATTAACTGAGGAGGAACATAATCATTCTCTTACCTGAAGGTCCATTTATCTTTCAGTCTTCTACTGCAGCCTGTTTCAATGACACTACTACTTCCATTTCCTTAGAAATTTGTTATCTTTTTAACAATTCAATACTTCTTAAAATAGAAAGTAGCTCATATACCACCATTAATTTTGGCTAACTACATCTTTATATGAACAGTTTGCAAAAAGTTTGGTATCAAGCGAGCTATTATAACCAACAGCTTCAGAAATATTGTCTCTAACATCCAACTCAATCATCAGTTAGTCAATCCCAGAATCACACACTGACCTCAGTTCAAAATAGACAGGAGCCTCTCTGAACTTCTACAAACTTCAGGGACTGCTGAAGTTATTTCAAAAGAAAAAAGATTGACAATAGGAAAAAAGCCAGTATATTCAGAGTCATGAAGATACAAACATATTCAAACATGTTACAAATTCCCTCAATTGCTCTCTGTATATGTAGGTCAACTGACATCAAAGGCACTTGTCCCAGCTGGGGAATTTAAGTAGTATGAACAGCAGAAAACACAGTCATGCTTTTGGCAGAAGAGCCAACCCCTAATACCAAAGCCATTCATCCTGCCCATGGAAATATGATATATTCTTCATACCTTTAAGAAAAATGTCTGCAAAACCAGTGATTTAAGGAAGGCAGCAGTCAGACTGAGCAAATATGAAAACCTTCTGTTATCTGCCAAACAGGGAAAGGGAATTAATTCATGGGGAAACAGCAGCCAAGTGCCTGTGTCACTTTTTAAAATGAGACCGTAAGACTGTATGTCATATAGGTTATTTCTGAAGATTTACCCAGAACTTGGAGGGTTTGTTTAGCACGTATCCCAAGGGGTTCTGGTCTGTGATCACTGCTCCTGAGCACTGCTGTCAGCTTTAGGCTGGATAAAAGGCTGGGACAAGGACTGCACTTACCTCAAGTCCAGTGTCTCTTGTGTTTATCTCACAGCTATTTACTGGAAGAAACATGCTTTAACTAGTAAGGCAGTGCCAAGAAAGGTTTTCAATTTGTTTTCACATTTTTTGATCCCAGCACTCCCTTAAAATACCTGCATAGAAGGTGATATTTTAAATCACCAACAACTCCTTCATGTGCAATTCCCCTATTTGTGACCTGGAGCTTCCTGCATGCTGACCACAGCAATCAAGAGCACACTTTGCTTGGCTGGGGGTGCACAGAGTCCTGTGGATGGAAAAACAAATATAATAGTGCCAACTTCCCATTCTTCCCTTCTGATTGTTCTCTGTGATTGAGCTTCAGTAGTCTATGGACATGCTGTAGGTCCGTTTGTTCCATCCTCTCAGTGACATTACCATTGCCAACTCTACCATTCTTCTGTTACTACTTAGTATTGTTTGATAGTAATTTTATCTTTTTTTCCTCCCTCTTTCAATTCAATATACCATTTTTTTTCCACCTCACCAACATGATTTTTCCTGTCATTATCTTCTTATCATATTACTGGAGGCTTGATGTGCTTAACTTGAACATTCTGTTTAAGTTTCCCTCTGACCCAACTTTATCTTTGCAGTAACATCTTTGCATATGGAGTCACCCCAGCTAATTTTTCTCGCACTTCTGTTTTGCTCCTTCATCTACACAGATCTTGCTCACCTCTTTCAGGATGCTGTCTACAAACAATCAACACTGCATTAACACTGCATTAAGGTATGAAGGCCACAATTCTGTCAATATATATTGCCTAGCTAAACCTGTTGCTTCAATTAAAAAAAAAAAAGAGGGGAGGGATCAGAAGAAAGAACTTTCTGGTCTAGGTGTGACTGAGCCTCTATCTAGTGTTGCTCCCTGAATGTGTTGCAAGAGGATAATATAAATTCCATTCTGATAAGCACATGGATAGGGCAGACCTCTGGGTGTTGTTTATGCATCTTGATTATTTGTGTCTAATTTGGGAACTGCCATGATACAAATACACAGAGATTTGTTATTAGCTCTCAAAGTAATTACAGGTTACAAAGACAGTGAAGTATAACTTAAAAGTTGTGCCAGTTGGGTTCCCAGGGTAACAACTTGGCAAGTTATTATGTCTATGGATACAGAGGAAAGAAGGAAGGACTCCTGCTTAGCACACCCAGACTGTATTAGTAAAATTCTAAACACTTGTTGTTCTGCTTGGGGGAAGGGCAGGTTGTGTTTTGGGTTGTTTGGCTTTTTTTGGGGGGGGTGGGGGTGGTTGAGGGAGTTTACTCTATATTACAGAATTGTAATCCCACATTTTTGAAAAATAGACTAAATACCAGAATACCAATGCCACCTTTTATCTAGTACAATACCAGAGAACCAGACATCTTGTTAGGTGCTCCACCTAACAACCTAAGCCCTAAGATCAATTCTATTCTGTGCACTCTCGTTCCTACACTACCATGCACATTCCCGCACAAATGTTATTCTCCACTCAGAATTTCATTTACTTGAAATAATCCCTTTTAAAGAGCTAGACTTAATCTCTGGAATGATCTTCTGTGTTGGCCAGATCTCCAGTATTTTGTTATGTGCGTGTTTGTTTTACAAATGAAGCATTATAATAGGTAAGATAGCTGGCATTGGCTAGTTCAGTGTGGGAACAGAGAGTGTATGCAGGCATAAAGCAGTGTGCTTATGAACAGATCATCCAGGTTAGACACTGGCCCCCTGGGCTGCCTGCCCTGCACTGCTGTGGTTTGCTGTGTCATCTTAGACTGTTGCCTTCTGACTGATCAGGCTCCATCTTTTGACTGCTAACTCTTCAGAACAAAGTTTAAGCATTGCATCTGCTAAAGAAAATGGTAAACAACATTAATTACTTCATCAAGATACAAAAATAAATTAGATTCATCAAATTGTTTCCAGTTTATCTTCATCTGTTTCATACAAAGTCTACGTTACAAGACAGGTGATGTAACCTTGTTTAGAGGGTGTATTTTAGCAATCACTGTGACTGACAAAGACATGACAAGCATTCTGCCCTGAAGTTACTTCCCATGCAGAATCTCCAAGTGCCTCATACATAAGAGCCTAACAGCAAATGCTCTTTATAGCTAGCAAAACATCTACCTCTCCACCAGCTGGCTGCATCTTGAAGGCGATTTGTAAAAGTTTCCTTTTATATCCTGATACTGTTTCATCACTGGATTTGCCTTCAGCTACTTCTCAACTCTATATGTGAAATAATTGTCAGCTGTTCAGTATCCCTCTTCTGCTACCTCCAAGCATATCTGACTATAACCTTAGCTTAAACTATAACATATTTTCAACTGTTTTTCTTAGTTTGAACTCTTATTTTCAAATATTTTTTTTCCTCACCAGTGTAAATAACACCATCATCCTCAGCATTTTATCTTTCAATCTCAGTGGATCCTTCCACTCCAAGGCACAAGGAGCTTGCCTCCAAAAAGAACCAGATGCTTGAGTGACTTTGGATCCCAAATCAAGACAAGAGTAACAAAGCAAAATATTAGCTAAGATTATAGTTACAGTCAGAAAGGAACTCCTTTAGATATTCACAAAAGCTAATAATAAAAACATGTCTTGGGGCACACATACAGCCTAAATAAAGTCTCTATCACATGGCAAAGCCCATGAAGTTTAGGTCACTGTGGTGCAACCCACTGCACTGGCTGTTCACTGTTCAAGGCAAACATGGAATCATCTGTGCTCTGTCAAGATGCTCAGAAGCAAGCAAACCTCTTTATTACTCTCACCTAGCTGACACAGGTAACATGAGCCACCAACTTCAAAGATGCTGTAGGCTTTTCCTCCTGACTCAATCCAGGCTACTGCACCCTCTTTCCTCCTGTTTGGCATGAGAACTAGAGCAAGCCAGAGAGGTTTGCACATTTAAATGACACAGAGATCCAGCCAGCAATATGCATCATGAACAAATGTAAACCAGCAACTCAGATAACAGGTGCAGCAAAACCTAGAAAAGTAACTCCTCTAGCATATGTTTCTCATGAGTATTACTTGTATCTGGAGCTCAAATCCATTTCTACCCTCAACTGTGAATCACCAGCAGTTTGGTTTTTCAGTGTGCCCCATGGGAGTAATCATCTAGTGACTAGGAGAGGTCTCCTAGATACACACAAACAAAGAAATGAAACACTTGCCAAACCCCTTGTACTGGTATTGGAGGCTTGAATAAATTCCAGAGTCTTTACACTGAATGAAACAGTGGCAGGATATAGAAATAAACAGTCACTATATGTGTGTAACCATGTTTCAGTGCATTTCCTCAGTCCCTAGGGACTTCCTGATGCCCTGCTTGAGAGCCAGTTGCCTTCTCATGCAAAGATCATGCAGTCTGAGACAAAACCAGGTCTGTAAAGCCTGGTCAGATATTAAAGCATACTTTCTGTTCTCAGATTATCACAAATACCCTCAATCACAGTTAATGTACTTTGGGTTGGAGAACTGCAATTCCATCTGAATCCAGGTATCATGCTGTCCTTGGTCCTAGAACTAATTCTTCAACTGTTCCTTTAACAGGTTAAAAAGATCAAATCTCAAAACCAAACCCCACTGTGCTGAGTTCAGCTTTCTCAGTAATATCAGCACAATGCTACTGGTATAAACAGGCTACCAGTATATATTACAACATTAAGGAGAGATTTTGAACCCATTTAGATCTCACAGTGCTTAAAACAATCATGGCTTCCAGCTCTAAAATAATGTTCCCCAGACAGCCACCACAGTGGAAAACATTGTAGAAAATATTACCAGTGCACATAGGAGCCCCTGACATCATCCAGAACAGACCAGCATGAATAATCACTGCACAGTTTTTGGCCTGTCTTGCCAAAGGACAGAAACAACTACAAAAGATGGAAGCTGCCAAAAGTCCTCAGGGAATTTTTTCCTAGGAATAGTGTTAAAAGCTTTAATGCAAAACCAAGTCTGTTCTGCTTCATTGTTTCCCATCATTATGTGCTCTTTCCACTTTAGTGACTCATAACACAAACAGTCCCATGGTTTGGATTAGTCTCCTGGCCTCTGCCAAAGTACTGGGGAGGCTGTCACACCTTAAATATGCCCCTAAGAATCCTGGAGAATAATTCTGAAAGTTTCAAGGAACCTAATTAAGCACTACCTAAACTTACTCTAAAAATGCTTAAACAACATGTTCCTAAGGCAACTACATACTGCAAAAATTATCTCCTTGTTGTTTAACATCATGCCACCTCCGAAATGACCCAGGAAAATGTACTTTAAAATCACTTACAGTGAGAAGTTCACTGAGAGAAGTCAACACACAATTTCTACAGCAATCTGGAATGCAGCCAGAAATTTTCAAATAAAATCAACGATTCTGTGAAATAGCAGGAAAGGGGGTTTTTTTGGTGGCTTGTTTGTTTTAAAGCATATCAACCTTGTTTTAGTACAAAACACAAAATGCAGGATTTTGAGAAAGTTCTTACATGATCTAAACTTCATTACCTATTAGGATCATCCGAGGTACTAGCTAGGCATGAATGATGCCTTGCAAGACAAAGGAATATCAGATTCTTAATTGCATAGGACTGATGTTTTTGTTGCTCTTACAAGTGGCATCTTACAGCTTTAGAGAAAATTTAAGGCAAAGAAAGTTGACTTCAAATAGCTGTTGACTGGCTGGCTGCGACTAAGAGATTTGTTTCTGCCAGGCATGCTATGACTTTTTCAGGTCAGAAGCACAGGTCTGAATTCTAAAACCAGAGTTCTCTTCCTCTAATGAGTAAGAAAAAAATATATTAAAAGCCTACTGTTTTAGCATGAAGGAGTACACATAATACTTAACATTTTCACATTTGATTTCTGATAAGCCTTCAGTAAACACTTCTACTGGAGTTGGATAACTTTCAGTGCTGTGTCCTGCACACCAGTACCCAGTGCTCACACCAGGCAGACAGAGGAGACAGAACAAAGGGCTCCAGTGCCAACACAACTACAGATCATTTTCAAACAACTTCTCAACACTAAGGTTTATTTTTCCAATGCTTCTACCCTCCAGGAAGTCATTAATACAAGAATGAGCAGCCATCAGTGTGTATAGAATAAATGAGTTCAAAACAGCAGAGGAAAGAGCCCAGCTGGCTGAGCAACAAGGACAGACATGGAGAGCCAGCCAGCCATCATCCTTCCTGTGGAGAGAGAGGCTGGACCAAAGAAAGCCTTTGGGAAGGTTTTGCCAGTAGAGTTAGAAGCCCAAATTTAAGACACAGCCAGAAACATGCACACACACACAGAGGAGCATGGAGCCACAGACATTCTCTAGGCCAAAGAAAGGTGTACAATACTTTTATCTTCTCAGTCAGTCTGTCTGGGCTGGGAGAAAACCTTTAAATGGAAGGCAACGTATTTTTTTGGTAACTAGGATGTCATGTGAATTATCTTCCCTGAAGAGGACAGGAAACAAACCTATTTATTCATGTCCCGCCCCCCCCCCCCCCCCCAAAATTTTCTGCTTGTTATTGAAACAACCAGCCAAAGAGGTTGGTGACAGGTCTACTGATGCACAAGATGCTTTTTCTCCAGAGACAGCAACAGTGTCAGTACAAAATTCTCTAAGGTTTCTTAACCTCCCTGTGCTGCTTTTGCACTAAACAAGTCACTAATCAATCTCACTGTGCCTTCTGCTTAGGTTACTTGCAAACAAGCCAAAGAATTTCAACTGTGATGCAAGTACTTGTTAATTTACAAATGGCTACAAAAGCTGGAAGTAGCATGTGCAGCTTTGCAGTAACTATACCTCCTTTTTATTTCATTACTTCTGCTATAAAGAATATCCAGAGAGCCGCACAAGGTTACTGTCCTCCTGACAGTCAAGGGAACAGAACTGCAGTTAACTGCATGGTTCTGAAATAAACAGGTTTTGACTGCTGAGGTAGCTTTTAACTACAAGACCTGCTCAGCCATGGGCTTCTGACAGCTTTTTCCTTCCCTCTTTTTTAAGCTCAAATTTAATCCAATCATAAAAATATTTGTTGAAGTGCTCTGTCTGCCTGGCAGCATAGCCCACACTAGACAGACTGATGGGTGACTTACTTCAGCAGGATTTTTTTTTTCCATTCCTCCTGTTTCTTTATTTTGAATTGTATGTGCAAAGATTTGGTATGTGGAGCTTTTGAATCAATTGCAGCAGACTTGGTACGGGGTGGCACTCATGCTGTTCACTCAACTATGGGATAAACAAGTGTTAAACTTGAGTTTTCAACTTTTTCAAGGTCGCATCATTATTCCAAATTTTGTTTTCAGAGATGAAATTCAATTCTAAACAAATATTCACATTTTATTTATAGATGCTTTAAAACATTTTCTGAAAAACACACCAGGAGCATTGATTTCAGTGTGAATTTGACCACACTGATTCTTAACATGGGCACTTCTAAATTTATTTTCAGAAAATCCTTCTGTTTTCCTTTCTATGCTAAAGTGTATCAGAAGAACTGGAATGGGAGGAGCAAGAGAACTCCAGTAAGAAAGGCTATGCTGCATCATTCCTTTCAAATCACAGCAGAATGCACTCCAGCAGCAGCTGTGGTAGCAGCAAACCTTAGGGGAAAAAAGAGTAACAGTCACAGCAAGACTTTCTGTTGGATCTGTTTGGGAAAACAATCGAACTCTCAGGTACACAGATGCACCCTCATGTCAGGGGATTAATCTAGAAACATAAAGGTAAATTCCAGCTGAGAATATCTGCTGCCAGCAACTGATTCTGTGTCCAGAGGTACAGAATTTGACACGTTCCTTTTCAGTTTCAGGTCTGAAAAAGCACTAGAATGGTCAATACCTTTCTTTTTTTCCACAGTTGATCACCTAGAGGTACTTGTATATGAACCTATGTATAAACTCTGGAAGTCCATTTTGAGATCAAAAAAGCCTTTATAAGGAAATGCCCAAACTTTCTGTGTTTGTGCAGAGGATGTGCATTTTAACCCTGTGACCTCCCCAGGAACACCTTTAGTACTTATTGAATAGACAGGAAAGAGTCTTCATTTGGCATCACTGTATCATCTTTGATATTGTTTTGCTGAGGAATTCACGAGCTCCCTTTCTACTTAAACATACAAATCTAACTATTCTCACAGTGCTCACACAGTGCAGTGCTAGCAAAGGACTGACTGCATTTAGATAATGTTCTCAGCATCATTAGAGTATCACAGAGTCTCATGTTTCCTGTTTCTCTGAAGGCATTAGTTCCTAAAAGCCTGAAATTATTCAAGAATTCAGGATTGTCTGGACAAGGCAGTGGTGGGGAATGGACAGGGAGTCCATAGCTCTCATTTCAAGGTAAAATTTCAAAAATACAATTTCAGTTACATGTCCTTGAATGCAAAAGGCTTGAAACACTCAAAAGTATGTCAAGGCTTATTAAAACCTACAACTATTTTAAAACTCTAGATTACCTTTGTTCAAAGAATTCTGATGATATCTGCCATAGTAGAGCTTGCTCTTTTTTCTTTCTTCCCAAACTGTATTCACTTGGCAGTACCTGAGAAACGAGAGGCTTGTGGTATGTGCTTGTTCTCAAGGCACAGGCAGGTAAGGTGACATTCCTGGCCACTCATGGTGCCATACAATGGAGGAATCTCATGCACAGGTGAAAAACTGTTGAGCGAAGTACCTCTGAGTAAGCTTCAGTGAAACCAAAAAGTATTCATGCATCTTTTGGAACAGCTGGCTCTGTGCACAGCAATGAGACCTAGGCTGTCAAGCTGAAGGAAGCAAAGTGGCTGACTGGATTATACAGCTTTGGTTAACAGTATCAGTATCCTTTTCCTTGTGGCTCCTCTCAACAAGGATACTGACCATTTGGAAAAATAAAGAAAATACTTTTCCTCTATTAGGGCTATCAAAAATAGGAAATGCACGCTTGTAAAAACATGCTGCAAATACTCAGAAGGATGTGGCTGCTCTATTTCATTTCAAGAATCAGAGAAGATGTCACTGGGGTCTAATAGCCCCTCCCTTCCCCACATAGTTATTGCTACCTTATTCTTTTTACTATTGAGTTTAAAGTGAAACTGTTCTTCTAATATTTATTGAAATATTCTAATCACAAACAACAACAAGACTGTTTTCTCTATCACCTCTATTGTTACACGTCAGACAAAGCTGCCATGCTGTCTTGAGGAATAATGGGCCTTCCAGGCTTTTCTTTTCTTCTCTCACTGTTAAGCAGAAGAGAGAAGTATCAACACCAAAAAACGCCCTTGAAGGCTGCACTAGGACTGATACTATTTAATAATTACTACATGAAATTATTCTACAAAAATTTTAAATATTGGCAGTATATTGTAGCTACATAAAAATAACAAAAAAATCCCTCAGCAAGATATATCACAATGTCTTCTCAGTCTTAGAGCAAGACAGGAACTAGCTCACCTTATAGACACGGCCACAATTAAGAGCAGCCTTGAGATTATCTACAGAAGACCTTCATAAGGCTCAGAATGGCTTGAACCAGCTTTTTGCCAGTGACAAACTTCCATCTACACTAAGCAGGGCATAATTCAAATGCTTTATGCTTAAATAGACTGTCACCTGCCCACCAAAGGTATTTTCTGGCATTGAGAAGGAAATTTAATTTGGGATAGATAATACAGCAATGTATCTTTGAAAACATTTTAGTGCAATGATTTGGACACACAGGAACAGAATTTGAGCTTGCAAACAAAGTTTAAGAATCTCTGTAGAAAAATATATTTTAAGAGCAACTAAAAAAGAAGGTGAATATACTTTTAGTACAGAGGAGTTTAACCAAGCCATGGCAGTGCTTCTGGGAAGAACTGTACCCACACTTATAGGAAAGGACATTTTATTAAGAAGTAGCTTAGTTATATAACTTCTCAGAGAACCATCTGAGAACATTACACATCCAGTCAGACTTTGACAGGTGAAGAGACTGAAAATGGTGCAATTTCTACCAATAGAATTAAAAGCAAGCTTAAATGCAGGTCAGCACTGAGCATTCTGAAAACTACACCTGAACTGACTTTTATATTCTTTTGGAAACAGGCTGCTATTTAAAACACAGGGCAAACAAATCAGAATCAAAAGAAATACCTCTTCAAATGGCTCAGTAACTGCTACTGAACTTCACAGCATGGAGGTGGGGAGAGTCCCTTGCTGTTGACATCTCCCACCTTCCAGCACCAGAATGGATGACTGGTCACTTGGTCCCAGTTTTCTGTGCTTCCAGCTGCTAGGCTACATTAGAAGAGAAAAAATGCAGCAAATCTTTTCCTAATATATTTTACATAGACAGCTTCTATTGTATTCCGAAGAGTTTTGCAGTCAGACAGAAAAGGTGAAGGGATTTAGCCAGTCACATATGAGAATAGAAGCAGTTCATCAGTGCATAGTGGAAATGAAGTTTAAAACTCTCATTACTACAGAAATAAAGAAAAGTCAGATTTCGCAGCCAATAACCAATTCACTGACATAAAGAACTGATAAAGTTCCATGGATTTACACATATGCCAACCAGTCACCTCAAATGCCAGGTCAGAACGTCACCTCCAGTCCTCCAAAACCAGCTTCAAACTGTCTGAACACAATACAAAGCCATCAATTTCATCTCCTAACAAACACCAGTGAATGGGGAGAACCAGACATCCAACAGTGGTCTCACACAGCCATGTAACACCTTCTCAGAGGCTTTCTTCCATTTCTGGTGAAGCTGTTTGTAGCTCAAAGCTGAATCAGTTGAGCTGGACATGGACAGAGCTTCTCGGGTCCAGCACTACTCAGTATTTTTACATCAGCTGGATAATGTAATGGAATCGGTTTTCCCTGAGTTTGCAGTTGACACCAAATGTGGAGAAGAGGGAGGCAGAGGGGACAGATGAGCCACTATTCAGAGAGAACTGGACAGCCTGCATGACCAGGCCAAAAAGAATTGCAGGAGCCTTAGCAGAGGTAAGTCCTGCAATAATGCCAAGCAGCAGCAGCCCAGGCTGCTCCATTACAGTTCTATAATTAGTACACTCTCATTAGTAATATAGTGGTGTAAAGTAGCAGGCATAGAGAGAGACGAACAAATAGACAATACATTTCTGCCACATGACACTGCATTAGGAAACCAAATCCCATACAAGTCTGGCAAAAAGTTTTATACATACAAACTGAAAACTGCCTTGAATCCCCCAGACAGAGTCAGTTATCTGGCAAAAATGACTCACAGCTAAAATATTCCTATTATATGAGAAGTCACTAAGGGCATTTAGGATTTCAAATCAGAACTATTTGTAAATTGCAAACACAAGTTGAGCTCGTCAACAGCTTATTACTGCAGATACAACAAGCAGTGGTCAAAACCAGAAAAAAGCGAGTAACTGAATAAATATATCTTAACACTTGGTAAAAACCCACATCAGAAAATGCTTTGTATTTCACAGAGAACAATTTTTAATATACATTCATTATTGAAGCCTGCTTTCAAAAAAATCCATACCTTCAGGATTTTTTAACGGGTATACTCCAGTAAACAATTTTAAGATTTATTTTTACCCTCATGACATTACAACACATCCTATCAAGTCCCAGTGAGAACAAGAATGCTTGATCAGATGTGTGTACTTGGTAACTTCCTTTGTCCAAACAAAAGACTTGAAGAACACCTTTAAGACCTCTACTTTTTTTTGACAGCAGTTTAAACATGCAAAAAAGCAGCTCTTCTGTTATTACTTTACTTGTTTAGCTGTACTTGTAAGTATCCTAATGCAAATCTATGGCCCTTACTATTCAAATAAACACAGCTTTTGTCCTTCATTTGTTACACCATTCTAAAAAGAAAAATATATTTTTGTAAGTAATTTAAAAGCTGGTAGACACCACATGTCAAAAAAAGATAAATAATTAAATCCAAGTTTTTACCCTTATAGACAATGCAGAAAATAAAATGTATATTTAAAATATGTGAGAACAAAAATGTGTAGTGAACCTGAAAAACTGGGAAAACTGGAAAGTTATTTTTCTCGTTACGTGGTATCAGAGGTTGCTGTCAGCCACTTCTTCACTCTTCAAGATGCAGTTTTTCTATAAATATCACCAGACCAACAGAAGATACTCTTTTCCCCATAACCAGCCAAGTGGCTGCAGCCACATCCTTTTTTTGTCTGACTTAATTTGAGATTTTCACTTGAAACATGTACCCTGAGAAACAAAAGGGTTAAAGGTTTAGAGAATGCTTCAGCTATTGGAGCCATTTCCTCTGCCAGCTTGTTCTGGCTCCTCTGAAGCTGCAAGAAACCTCAGATTTTTTGTTTCCTCTTGTTCTTCTCCAGGCTTATTCCTACTTCAGTTGCGTTTTGTTGAATTTAGCTTTCCACTTTTTCTTCACTTTTCTTTGCTTGCAGAAATTCTTCCTCAGCTTCTTTGGAGCCACACCTTCATTTCTAACAGGCTTAGCTGGCTTGCATTTTGTTTCCATAGTTACTGGCTTTCCCTCATGGGGTGTGTCCGATTGTCCTTTCACCCCAGCCATCTACACACATATGGTGAAAGAATTAAAAAAAAACCAAAAAAAACAACCAGTCAGAAAATCGAACTAGAATTACCAGAATTAATAATCTTCGATCTGCATTGAGCACAAACATATACAACTACACTCAGACAAATGCCTTCTAATTCACATCATTTCAAACAGACCCACGGGCCACATCTGGACTGGCACAGCTGGTCTTCCAGTCACCAGTGAGAAGTGACCAATCCTGCTTCTTTCCTGTCTACGTGCCTGCACTTCCTTCTGGCAGCAACCAAACTGCACAAGGTAATTAGGAACAGATGCACAACAATTTTGCCCTCATATGAAGTCAGGCTGTGGCTAAAACATACAACTCAACCTAAAAACTATCTCACAGTGCTGGGTTTTCACACAAATGAGTAAGTCTCTGCTAAAGAAAAATAATGCTTGAAAATTTTCTTACTTCTAAAGGGCCATACTACCTCAAAAATAACAGACTTGAGAGCAGGATCTTTGGGAAATTTCCCAAGCATGATAGGCATCACTTACTCACCAACATAAATTACAAAGCAGGATGGATTCCCCAAAAAATTCTGACCCCCAAAGATGACAGATAAACTACACAGCTATACCCCAAGGGACTGAAATAGGTTACTCCTAAACTGCTAGTCTGCTTTTCCATCAAGTGAGATACTGACCTTCTCTTTCCACCCTTCCTGGGGTGCAGGTGGAAAGGTGCATGGAACTCTTCCATGGCTTATGTGGTAGGGCAAAGGGAGGCTGGGATCTAGGGGCACCCATGGGACTGAGAGAGTGGCAGGCACAGCAGGCAGATCACAGTGAGCTTTGTGCAAGTTATAGGATGATCTTGTGGTCTTGTCAAGAGAACTCTTGTAAATTGCAACTGATGAATCTCCTCCAGCATGAGTCAATAAATAAGAGCCCTCCTCCAAACTAAAATGAGAAAAGTTCAAAACAAAAAATATTATTTTCATGTTTTTTGGTTTTTTTTAAATTTGATCAGAATAGTCAATATGTTCTTAATGCAAAAGCAGAATATCTTTAGATGTTTAGTCCCTGTTTCATAAAAAGACTGTGCACAAAAAAGCGTTAAACTGTATTGAGAAATACACACTCATTAATGTGTTTATAATGTACTAATTTATCAACAATGTACACACTGTCATTATATTCAACTAAACATGTAAGTATACACTGAAAATCATCCATGTTGGGCAAACTGTATTTCCTTAACCAGCATCTTACAAACAACAATGCCCATGTGGACACAGACACAAAGAACAGACGAGCTTTCAACACACACAGGATTAAACAGGTTTTCAGGAAGATAAGGTCAACCAACTGCCCAGATCAAAAATTTTAGTCACAAATCATGAAGCTACAGAAATTATGAAGAGCAGGAAACTCCTCTGTAATTTGAATGAAGAGGCTTCCCACTCAGTGCAAGAAACCCACTTCACAAAAAAATTAAGACACTTGCAGTCTGAAAGCCTTGAAGTAGCTACATAAAGAAGCCGAAGAAAGGCTGCAATGCTGTACAAAGACAGGCTGCTATAAGTCAAGGCGAGTAGAAGTGAACACAAACAGGGTTATTTCTACAAATTAAGCAAAAAAGACTAACAAAACCCAAATGCCCAAACTCTACATGTCAGCCTATACACATAACATTACACCTCACTCCTGTGAACTGTTTACCCAGCTCGTAAGAGTCCAGTTTCCTTTCTTGAAGAACCGGTTCAAAAACCCCAAGTTCTTATTCTTTTGTATCATTTATGCAAGCCTTGCAATGCCAAGCACATTTTACACAGTACTGTATTATACTATGATAGACCTAAGAGAACCTGTAAAGTATTCCATGTATATGACGAAATAAAAATCAGAGTAGACAAGCATTCTACAGAAGAAACAGGATGAACTGGGCAATGTGGCAAACAAATACAACGAACAAGAACTGAGCACTTACTCAGACACCTTCTTCAAAATATGATGAAGTATATTCAATGAATTTGCAGGCCTGTGAAAGAAAAAAATAGCAGAAGTAGTAACTTGCAATGCTTTTTAGGGTTTGAAATTCATTGCTGAAAAAACTTACTAAAAATACTCACTTAATCAATCCAAGCTTTTCTCTTAAAGTTTCTGGAGAAATCTTTTCTAGCATAATAAGCTTTGATGTAAAAGCATCAATATGTCCTGAGAAAAGAAATACAATTAATACACTAAAAATAAAAACAAACAAATGCAAGACCTTAATTTGCAGATCTAATGCCTTTTTAAAAGGATACAAAACTTTGCTCTTTAGGCATAGAACAGTGAAAAGTATTTATCAATGATGCACCATAACACAGAGTAAAATGTGCAGCTGCTTTAAGTACAGACATCTGTACCTGGACTGTCTTTCTAAACCAGGAGATGCCTGACCCCAGCAAACCTTACATCTTGGGTGATGTGTGGGATACAGAACCTTATTTTGCCATGGCCTTAATCTCATTAGTTAGTTTGTATCTTCACAAGTTCATTCGACCCTTATCACTTTGCTTCCTTACTGGACAGATCCTGAAAGCTGATCTTTTACAACAAATCTACTTTTGAGTTTAATATACTTGCTTTTCTATTCTGACGTATTGCATGACTTTCTGGGGATTCTGACCTTTGTCTCTTGATTTTTTCCACCCTTCCTCACCTGAGAAACTACAATTTACAGCTCAGGCCTCGATCATGGCAAGGTGTTAAAGACTATTTGTCTTGGACTCGGTCAGAAGCAACAATTCAAAGCTCTCCTCATCACATTTTTAAAATAAAGGCTGCCAAGGATAGTTTAGCCCACATTTCACTTGATGAGCAGTACAGATCACCAGCACAGCTTGGACATGGATTTGACGACTGTACCTTGCCTTCTGGCTCTTTCTCATGCTGATGTTTTCCCCAAAATCTATTCTATTTCAGCTCCCACAAGCAGGATGAGGAAAAGGCAGCATAATAAAACACAGCCTACTCAGCGGAACTCACTGTCTTACTACATATCTGCTCTCTTAAGAAGCGTAAATGCTTCAATTGCACAGTTAAAACTGTTAAACCAGAGCATTTCACATTCCAAGCTATCCATTACCAACAGTTTACGTGTTGTGTAAGAAGACTAAGTAATAACTCTCACTTTAACAAATTAAAGAAGATGCAGCAGGACAACTTCTTTTAAACACTGTACATTTGTCACTTTTCTTGCTATCAGTACTTTGTGCAAGACTAAGCAGCTAAATTTCATATCCTGCATTGCTGACTACAAAAAGAGGCTTGAAGTCATTATTAAAAATATAATTTAAATAAAATCTGTTTGAGTTCTGTATTCCTCATCAGCCCCTCCTCAAATCAGAGACTTCTCTACTTTTAAACTCACTGACAACATAACTGGGAAGAAAAATAATCACAAAATATCTATGACTACTTCCACCTAATTTATATAACTATATCTTAGAGTTGAGAGGTGACTGATTGAAAATACTTGACATGTAGTAAGTTACCCATACATTAAGTACTTTTTTCCAACCCATTTTTCAAATAATCTTAATTTAAAGGCCAATATTATTCCATTCATATGAAGGTAAGATATTCTTGCAGAAAGTTTCGCTTAGGCACTTAATGCAAATAAGTGAATAATGGTCAGGGCAAAATGCTCCCATTAATCAGCAAAGCTTATCACTACTTTATTTACAGCTTATATCAAGTACAAGTGCCTTATTTGGGAAGCTTGTCACAGAAATTACTGCCTTTGCAGATGCAGGATTTCCTATCTGAGTAGCAAGGTGACTTAAATCAACAACCAGGCCAGGTGCTTTGCTAGCAAGAGGAAGATGTTTGTTTGATGATAGTGTCTCTGCTTTTGTGCAAATCATCAGTACCTACTTTGAGAACATCCTAAATAAAAAATTCAGCTTCATCTCCCCCCTGCAGTTGCTGCAGGAGGCCATGGTTACACATCTGTTTTCTGTCTCAACCCCTGAGCTGGCAGTGCTGCTGAGTCACGGCTGAGCTGAGATCCTCCCTCTGTCACACACACCACCACCAGACAATTACAGGGGAAAGATCAAGGTCCAAAGAACTTCTAATCCATACTCATTTGGCAATATGAAGATGGTTGAGACAGTGAATGAAGCTTTTTCAATAGCCAAAAACACCTATGCAATTTAACACTGAAGTCTGCTACATGCTCAAAACTTTAAAATTAGAGGCTTAACTGAGCAAGAATGCAAGTTGTAGTACTGTGCTAGTAAGATCATAGTTTTCAAATCATGTTGTTCCATACTTCCACACTCATACTGTGGGGTAAATTTATAAAGAGCAGTAAGTCTACGGCTTCACAAAGTGTTTGATTTAAAAAATTATTTTATTATAGAGCACAGCATTTCACTTAAAATAATTCAAATTACAGCATGATCTCAGAAGCTCTCTGCCTGTCTCCTTACACTGAACACATCATTGCAATAGTCTCACTATCAGGTATCAGATTAGTGACAGGGAATGAGAGATTCACCCCATTTTAAGTTGCTTGTAACACAAGGATATCATCACCCTCAGAGAACTGTCCCTGGAGTTTCAGGACAAAGCTCTCTACTGCAGAGCCCTCTGAGTAAATCTGGACATGCAATATTGCATTTTTCACAGCTCCCTTTGAAATACAAACTGAAAGGCAGAATTTCACAGCTACCTTGCAATATATCAAGAGCAGAAAGCCTCCCCAAGTAGAATATGGTAACAGTTTCCTATTAAAGGCTATGGTAGATGCTCTTTCTTAGAGTGGGTATTTACTTCCACGTATTTTTTTTACCTACCTCTCTAAGAAACTGCACAGCAGTATCAACAATCTGCCCCACAGGCTAGGAGTACCCATTTACTGTGCAGGACAGTGACAGCCCACAGAAACCTGTGCCTCCTCAGAGCCCACAAAAGAACTCCTGTGCACCCCAGGGCTTGCTTCTGGAAAGAGTGTATCCAGGAGCTGACAAACAAACATGACTGGAATAACCAGTGTTTCCCAATCCCAAGGACACTTTCTCCCAAGCACAGGAACAGAGATGTGCTGGAGGCCAGGTCAGTGCAGCCTGCCAGCCCAGGGCACTGCCCGTTCCACAGCCAGCAGGTTAGCTACAGGGGACACACTGAGGAAAGCTGTGCTGGAAGGGGAGAGCTCTCTGGCTCTTTTATTGGAACAATACCTGCACACCCAGCCTGCTTTCTCCTACATTCCCAAGAGCCTCCATAAAAAGGGGTGTTGGCTGGATGAGCTGTCTGCGAACTCCTGTGTAAGCCATACCTTCAGTATATCCTGTAACTGATGTGAGATTAGATAGATACTCACTTCTTCACTTTGTGCACCCAGCAAACATCAGCCCTCTCTCCACAGTTCACTACTTCCTCCCTCTGCTAGCCACTCTGGAAGCGTTAATAAAAACTTTGCTAACATTGCCTACAGGAAGCTTAACTGCAGTACAATTCAGTATGCTGGATATATCCTCATTATAAATACTCAGAATACACTCAATAGAGTGGTCTGCTTGCTAAAAATAAAAAGAAGAAATGCTTCTGTACTGCACATTAAGATACAGTTACATGTAGAGAACTCTGTACATAATATGCTCTTCCCTGAGGATTTTTTTTATGGAATGGAAAAACCACATCAAATATTGCTTTTCAAGTTTAAAATTAGAAATATAATTTCCACTGAATAATGGGAGCAGACTATGATGCAATTGGCAAATACATTAGATTTCACATAATCCTTGTAATTCTATGGTAGCTTGCATAGTTTGTATGTAAAAATTCAAAAACCGAGAAGTTAGCATTTCTAAAATAGCATTCTGATGTGAGCCAACAACAGCAAATGTGTAATTCAGTGCACAAGTGGAAAGGTTAGGCAACCACAGGCCACAACTGCTGCCATAACAACCCTAACACCCAGATTTGTTTCTACATGAAAGTGAGGCAGTCCCCACTGCAGAATACTCACTCACTGTACAAACAGCATTACCCTCACTCAGCAGCATGCGCCAAGCATATTCTAAATATCAACTAACCACTTTGTTGCAAATTTTCCCTTTTAAAATGTTATTAATTACAAGATAATTGGTATCAGCAAGCTCTCCATATATTAAAATGGTTGTTAAAATAATCTGGTGACATTCTTTATATGCATAATTTCAATTTCTCTACACAACATATAATCCAATAGACATAAAAACTTTCCTGACTTTCAAAATGTCATTGTACAAACATGAATACAGCATTTTCTAAAGGACATGGATACTACTTATCTAAAACCAAAGTTGGAACATCCTCATTCACCACCCAACAGAAATTTTAGACAAAGAACTTATGAAAGATGGAAGTGAAAAACAAAAACAGAAAGATAAATAAGAAAGGACATATGGAATATACCTTTAACAAATATGTATCTCTTCTGCTATTCTACAAATACTCACACATACATGTGTCTTAAGCAAAAACTCAACACATGAACTTACCAATATAAAATAAGCATTCAGAATGCAGCATACTCTGTGTCCACAGCTGGCACACCTCACTTTCTGTAAGAACTTCAACACCGTAGTAGGCTTGGTATTCAAGTTTTGGCAACAGGAATATGGGAGTCAGCTGAAAAAGAGAAGATAAAAGAAAAAATTAGCACTCACTGTCCAAAGCCATCCACAATTTAACTATATTTTGTAGTTTATAATAACCACAGTCCTCTACCATAGCTGAAGCAACAACGATATTTCTGAGATTTTGTTTGAAGGTTCCCATTCTGTGAAATCCACAGTACAAACTTTGGAGTACAGAGACTCTATATAGAGAAAGGTGAAATGGACAGGGCAAAGAAAAAAGAACAACAGGCCTGGGCAAGCTTTTACAAATAATAAAATTCTGCTACTTAGTAATTTTTCCATGTGACTAAATTAATTTGAAGTTTACACTTCTGTGCTCTACTGCCCTCTGCAGCAACTTAAGAAAAAACACACGACATTTCTAATTTGCTTATTGTTAGCAGAATTCTGCCATTCATCACTCCTGTCAGAATCTCACTTGAAACTAGAACATGCTTGGACTCTCACTTGAAATCAGAGGCTACCCTAACTAGAGAGGTAACCCTAACAAGCACTGTCAGTTCTCACTGACAACCCACAGTTTAAATTTCAGCAGAAATTAAGAAAAAAGAATAAACAAGTGCTTGGTTCCTAAATAATGAAGCAGTTATCCCCAGGCATTTATGAGCAGAGGATCAATAACAAAGAGATTGGGATCTCTTCAAAATAAGATTGCAAGCACAGACTCTTGGTAAGTAATCAGAGTTACAATGATTATTTCCATTTCAACAAAGCATAAACACCCACCTGATGTAATTCTGGGACTCTCAGAAGGGACATACCACAACAAATTTGCTGAATGATTCAGAGGGCTCTTTTAAAAAAATTACATATTACTGAGAATTACAGAATAAAATTTCCTTCTCCTGATGCTGCAAGGAGTATTTCGATTACAGTTGCATTCAAACCACTTAATTCCATGAGATAAACCATTTGCTAAGAAATGCCACAGTATTTTCAAGCAGAACAAATAGAATCTCTTTTTGTGTTCTCTGTTGTTCATTTTATCTCCTACTTCCCTGCTTAACTAGGCATGATAGCAAGGCTGAATCCTGCTTGAAAGTATTTATGATCATGAACATTCTCAAAGCCTTGGGCCAAACCCCTAATTACTCCATTAACTTTTAAGAATAGTTCAAAATTACAATGTTTTTACATGAGTATCATTACCCAGGCATACTACTGTAGTAAAAAAAGGAGAATCACTCTTCCTTATCTCCTAATCAAGCTTTAAAGAAATCACAAGTTATTCTTCCCTGTCTTGGTCTAGCAAATATTTACTTCCAGAAGACACACTGCAGACTCACAATTAAAGGTACCAATTATCTCAGTGAGAGCACAAATGCTATCAAGGACTGGGAATACCAGAAATAACAGCTGAGCACAACTGTTTAAAAAAAAAAAAAAATCAAACCAAAAAAAGTTGAAAACTGAATCTTTACCTTTTGGGCTCTCTTCTTTTTCTGGTATCGTGGCAGTGACCTGACTTTCTGCACACTGCAACGCACGAGTAACAACAGATCATCCAAACTGAAGAGCTTGTACACAACATTGCCTTCCTCAGGTGCTTGATACTCTGAAGGGTCTTCTTCAAGCAGCTGAAGTTCACTTGGCAGCTTTCCTACAGTAAATGAAGAACCCAGAAAATGGCAAGCTTGGACATTCTTTACTATGAAGCTGATTAGCTTTTTTCCCTTGCAGTAGGTTTTTATGTTTGGGTGTTTTGTTTAGGGTTGGTTTTTTTTACTGTAGGATGTCTTTCATTTCCTATGATTCTGGGGTGAAAACTACTTCATTAGGCACAAAGAAGTCACTTACATATTAAAAAAAAAAATTAAAAACAATTACATTTGGAAAACATTCACTCTAGTAAATAATCCCACATCATTAGATTTCTCACACAAATAGAGAGAACTCCAAATGTGAGACTCCATTCTTGTATAAATGTCGTTCAAAAGCTGCTTTTTAAGCTTCAGTCACTCAGCACAAAGTAGAGAAAACTTTTATTTACAATGAATGCAGACATGCAAAGAGGTTTCTCGCTTGCTATAGAACTTTCAAATTGCAGAATTATGCTTTCTATCCTTACGCAGTCACTTTTCAGCACACTGGCAACATTGGTTTCACAACCTCTATTAAAAAAAAGCTATTATAAAACATCTGAATTCTATACTCTTAACAGAGAGAGAAATAAAGTACCATGCCTCTCAGCCTTTCAGACTGAGGGAGGAGACATGGTCTTAGTAATTACCAAAATTCATAAATATTAATAAATTAATTAAATAAATCAAAATGTAGGAAGTGATAACACAATGTCAACTAAAACTGAATTAGTTGTGGTAACCTCCAGATTAAGTAGATGCTACATGATCAAATGCACTCCTACTCAGAAAATACCAAACATGTTTTCCCACCAAAAAGCATGGATTTGTTGGAATTAAATATTTGAGAACAGTATGTGCCCTGACACCACCTGTCTGGTTTCCTGCATATTTACCTAACACAATAAAGTGTTTCTAACTTCAGTTGGACAGAGCTGAGAAGCAACTTGGGCATGTGAGGAAAACCTCCAAGTCCATGGTCCCCAGGATGCTGAAGACTTGCAGTTCTGGGTTAAGGTCCAGGCGTAGCACAGATTTAATACTCAGCTAACTGAAAACTTGGAGAGGTGGCTTGTAGTGAATCCTCATTTGCCTTCAGGGACAGAGTGCTGGGAGTTAAGCAACAGCAACTGAACCAGAGGGCTCAAAACTTAAGACACACAAATTTCAATTTTTTTTCAGTTTTTAATAGCATCATTTGATTAATTTTAATTCTAAAAAAAAGTAAAATAATTATATTTTTGATTGACAAGAAACTACTTTTGCAGAATAGACTACACAAATACTTGAATTTCCATTCAAATAACCCATTCCACTACCGAATGGTTTATTTTCCTTGTTTAAAAACCTCGTGTATAAGAATTTTTTGTTTCTCTATAGTAAAACAGTATTTCACATTCACCTCTGTGGACAAACAGCTCCCAAAATGCTCCCTTCTCTGTGCAAGACAGTAATCCTCACACAGAGGAGGTACTGGTAACCTGAGTCACATCTCTAAATAAATGTAACAGATGCACTACTGCCACATTCTTCAGATAAAGTGTTTTCTGTTAAATTTCCCTCCTTACCCAATGACCACACTTACTCTTTTGCACTCCCTCAAAAAGCCAAGTCCAGGTATTTCTAGAAGAGCTAGCAGGATTGGAGGCTGGGGCTGGCACAGTTTCTGTGCTGGAGGTCACCGATGTTTTTGGAGACTGAGGCACCTGGGCTGGCAGAGCATTGGAATTATCATAGCTTACCACTGGCTCCTGAGCTTTTTGGGAATGGGACTTGAGAAGCTCAGTTTGCATTTTCAAAATTTGCCCAACAGGATCTAATTCTTTGGATAACTTTCTTGGAGGTTTCTTGGAGGCTTTTTTCCCCTGATCCATGGTATCTGAGCAGTCAGTGATGCTTGCTAAAGGACTCTGGGTAGGGCAAGGACATCTGGCAGTCTCTGCTGATGTACAAGAAGCAGTGGTTGGTACAGCTGGTTTGCAACAAGCAGTGGTTCCACATTCTGTATCAATTATCAAACGCTCTTCATCTGTGTCACTACTGCATAAAGAAGTGCAAATCTCTTTCTTCTGTGCAGCATCAGGCTCTTTCTCAGAACTCAGAGCAATAGACAGAGGATTTGATTTTGTTTCATTGTCCAACACTTCCTTGCTGATGACACGTTGTGCTTTGTTCAGTCCTACCTCCACTGACTGAAAGCTTTTACAAGGTGAATTTTCTTGAGGGCTGAAGCATGGAATGCCATCTAATGATGGAAGCTGCACACTGGCACATGCAGAACCTTCTTGCTCAGAAAGGGTGTTTTTCTCTTCTTCATCTCCACTGTTTATGGCGGATGAATCTTTCACCCCCATTTTCAGGCCATGAGATAAAATTTTAGAAGTGTTATTAACTGCAGGAAAAGTACTTTCCATTTTAGAAGTTGTTGAGAGCTTGGTAGCTGCTCCAAAAGTTTCAAGTTCTGTAACATCATCATCGAAGTCCATCCCGGTGTCATCTGGAAGAGGAACTGTCCTGCACTGGTAGGTATCAGAACACACCTTAACACAGGGATGAGAAAGTAATAACATTAAAAAACCCCAAAACAAACCAAGAAAAAAGACACTGTTAAATTAAAAACACAAAAAATGTTCTACCATCGATATCTGACTGTTAAGAAAGAGGAGCAGTAATTGAAAAACAATTTTTCTTGTTTAACTTGGAATATCTTGGGGTCCTATGAGTTGAAAGGCCTTTCCACAGAGAAAAAGTTCACAGAACTTTCTCCACTGAAGCAAACTCATCAAAATACATTTTACTGAAGTAAACATTAAAGCAGAGATGCCCATGTAGAAGCATTTAAAGGATCTAGACAGACATTTTCTAACAGGGTCTGTAACTCAGCAACAGAAAAACCACCAACAGAAAACCTAAATTTTCCTTTATTATCACACAAAAAGCAACTTGGGAATTTTAACACAAGTTTTTGGTTTTGTTTGTTTTTAAGAACAGATGAACCTACATACATCCCACTGAAACAGGTTGTCCTCAGCTGGTTTGTCCATTGATACATCAGAAATTGAAACATAAGATGTTTTAGTTGCTAGGAAATCCATTGGAATTTCATGGAAGATTTGATTCCTCTCTCTTACTGTCATTTCTTTTCTCAGCAGAGGTGAATCAACATAAACCACTTTAGCTGGTTTGCTACCTTTTCAAGAATGAAAAGAGATTGAGTGCACATTAAATGCAAGAAAGAAAGACTATTGTGTAATTTAAATAATAAATCTTTCAACTTCCAATTACAGTCAAATCCATTGCACATTCACACCAGAAGAAATGAAAAATGATCCTCTCATTCATCAGCAACAGAAAATAAAAAGTATGTCCAGATACAGTGTGAATTATTATGATCCTGCAGCAGCAATACACACCACATTAATAGCTGAACATATTTCAAATGCAGTTCTAAGTAGAGAATTTGTAAAATAAGAACTGAGGATTCATCACTTCCTATACAGCATCATATCATCAAATGTATCCTGTTTTCCAAAAAGATCTTTTTTCATCCTTGTTTCAAAGTAAATTCTTTTTTTTTAAGTCTCATTGCCCAAGTGATGGCTGCAGCTTATTTCTCTTCTAATCAATAACTCTGTCTGGGCTCTACTGCCCCACTCTTCCTTTGTTTACCCCTTAACACACTTACATATGAATCACCCAAAAATAAAAGGAATACCATGCCCATCACAATAGAGAAAGCCAAGGCACATGTTTTAGGAAAAAAAGTAAATTAAAGCAAGGGGTTGGTTACAGGGAAAAGTGGAAAAGGAAAGCACAGAGAAACCCTTCAAGAACCACTGTGTATTTCTAACACAACCTGAATGTCCTTTAGGTGCTAATTTTGGAACCAAAAATTAAGTTTAAAATCTGTAATGTCGGTACAAAAGGAATCAGGCATTCTCTTTACTGATAAAGTAATTTAATTTCATGTAGGAAAGTGAAAATTCGTAAATTTTGCAGGTATTTGATAGCTTATTTACTATCTGTAAGTCTGCTACAGAAATCTGTCTGCTACAGAAAGCACTCATGGACATTCCAACACAACAAACATTATAAATACTTGAATAAACTGTACTGTGGTTAAAAAAAAAAAAAAAGGTAAGGGAGGAAATCTATATTCAGATTACTGAAGGAGTGCTTGACAACTAAAGTAAAGCACTCAGATGAATTCTTCAGTTTATTAAAACATTTTCTGTTGCAACTGAAAAAATTATCTTCATGGACATTCATTCCTTATTTACTATTCTATGATGTAAATAGATTTTTTAATTCCAGAAAATGTTTGCTCTTTGCTTTTTCATAAAATTTTAGAACTTCTCTGCTTTTTAGTTTACTGAAATCAGTTCACTTGATAATTTTAACAGCTTCATGCAACCTTTTTCTTTCCAAGGAGCACAACTTTGGAGTTTTGAAAAACAAAACCAGATTTAACTGGTTTTTTGTTTTAGTTTTTTTCCCCAGGTGGAAAACAGCTGAATGTCCAAATTCAGTGTTTATGGTGATAGCTGCAGAGGTTGTTCCTATTCTCAATAACAAGGTAGAAACAGTGACTCTGGATCAGCTTTCCAACTTTTTTGGACAACCCCCCATAGTTTTATAACAAAACCCCACCATACCTGCAACAGTGATCATTTTAACACGAACTGGAATTTCCCACTGTTCCTTGTAGTTTAGTCCATGATTATTCAGTAAAGTAAATAATGATTGATTACTTAAAACAACTTGAGGACAGTATTTCAAAGCAAGTTTTTCTGCATTTGAATCTGAACTAATATCCTAAAGAGAAAAAAAAAAATTGTTTCTTTCAAAGTTCTTTTTTTAAGAAATACACTCAAATTTAAATTTACAAGAAGAACTCCAAACCAAATCAAAAATGGATATATATAACCCTTATTCCCCCAAAAGTCCAAATACTACCACAGTGCCAGGACTCGAAATGAAAAAGCAAAGTCCTCTGAAGGTTTTCAGCTACATCTTATACATTCACATTGCAGCATGAGAAAATATGTCTTTTTAACTTGTATTTTCAGTTAATTTGTATACCTTTGAATTACTAGGTTGAATAGGAATTTAGATAATCATGAAATATGGGAGTGCACTGAAGCAAAGAAAAACCTCCAAACCAGATTAACTCACAATTATATATTACAGACCTTCTTATGAGTTCAGTAACAGCACAAAAGAGACATCTAATATTGAAGTATGGTTAAAATTGCACAGTTGTTTCAATGCCAGTTACATATGAATAACCTTAAAACAAATATAAAACCATCAAGAATACAAATTCAAAATTGAAATGATAGAATTGTTAAATATTACAAGTACACATTTCCATGAAGGAAGGAGGCTGGCAATGCTCATGAGGTTGAAGAATATCATCAGGGACTAAGAAGATAATGGGAGCCCAGCAGCACTGAGGACCATGAGAGAAGTAAGGAAAAAACCAGCAATGTTCTTTCTTCTGTCACCTGAGACACCATCAGAAGTGCTCTGTTTATAGCTCTAACATCTCTTGAGGCTTATAACATTCTCCTGCATCACCTCTGCTCCTTTCTTCAGCAAATGTCTTTGAAATTACAGTGCTTCTGTTGAAAGTTTGGGTTTTGATATGTGAAAAAACTCCTTAAATTAGCTGATAAAAAATTATCTGGAATAAACAGTCAAAAAACTAGTTCTACAGAATGAACACTCCCTGATTTTCACAGTGGAAGAACACAAACAGAAATACCAGCTATTTAATGGTGCAGAGCAATCTAAAAACTGTTCAACGTGTAAAAAGGATCAGATTGCACTCTCTACAAAATATGCCTTCAAGATGACAATAAAAGGTTACTTACATTATGCATAACATGAGCCTTTTTTTCTGGGGTTATAATAGACGTAACAGTGCTATAATCTGTGGGTAGCTGAACAGGCATGGAAGGGAAATCTGTTTTACCATGTCTTGCTGTACCCTTGGAGAAATCAAGCAGTGTCAGAAAACAGTTTTCACAGCACTTCTTACAAGGAAAAATATTAGGAACGTACAAAAGTGCATTATAAAGTTATGTGATATAAGAAAACATATATTAATGTAATCTTTTTATTGGCAAACATCTGGTGAAAAGGGTTAACAGCCTTACTACCAAAATAATTTTATTTACGTTTTAATTAATAATTTAAATTATAACCCCTAACTCAAGAACTGCATACTAGTTGCAAAAATCCTAATCCTTGCATAACACAATCCCAATGTAATTCTACTTATTTAAAAAAAACCACAAACCCATTATGTGTACATAAGGTGTTACCATTGCAAGAAGATTTTTTTCCAGCCTAAAGGTCAGCTGTGTATGAAACTTTCCTCCCATGATACTCATGATCTCCTGGAGGGTGTAAAACTCTGGGTACTTCTGCACATGTCCAATACACGCACGCAGAAATTCCTACCACAAAAAGAAAAATAATTTATGCATTTGTATCTTTCATAAGAATTTAATTTTGAAAAGTTTTTTCTGCAATTGGAAGTTGCATTTAAAAACTTGCAGATACCAGTAGAGATCTTTAATACTCTTACAGTCGCTGGTCTGAGAACTGCAATATATTCCAGATTCTCCTCAGCCCTTCATATCCAAGGCTGACAATGTATGCACCCAGCTCAGGCCAATCACTAAAAACATGCAGTTGAGTACAGCTTGAACTGTGTTAAACCAGGTAATTATTTTCTTTTTAGCTTATTTATTGTGGCTTTTAGAAGAACCAGTATTTTTTTGTGTTACTACCCAGTTTACACTAGGCCTAGGCAGAAGTCACAAAGGTAAAGGCATAGGATGATCCCATTTGCCTTGAAACTCGCTATCATGTCAACTTGACATAATTTTTTTGATACCTGAATTAGGCATTTAGGATATTTAGTTTTTATTTAGTAACTAGAATGAGTTATTTCTGCAAGTATTGGTTAAAAGAAAATATGGGCCTCTATTTCATTTTTTAAGTCAGGGTATTAACAATAAATAGGACTTGACATCTGGAGACACATTTTGTGACCAGACGACAAGATATGAAATTGCAAAGCCAATCTCAATATTTAGGGGGAAAAAACCCAAAAGCTGTTTGTCTTCACATGTGCCCAAACTCTGTGTTAACCCCCTAATGGGAAAGTTCGGAAAAAATTCCAGATTTCAGGTTCATTAAAATGTGCTCTAAACCCAAGAAGGATACACGAAGTTGCATTCATGTTTGATCTCAGAATCATCAAAGTGGATATTTAACACAGCATGAACTTGCAGAGGGTTATGATTAAAGTGTGAGTAATCTCTAATTACAATGACTTTAGAACATGCTACTAAGCCTTCCTGTGGAGGAAAGCTTAACATTCTGTCCAGTACTGTGTATCTAGGAGCAACTTCTTAATGGAAATGCACACTTGAAACGCAGCTTCTCCCTTCCCAAACATAAAGAAATTATTTATTTATTTGATGAATAAATATTTTTGCAGTATTGTAAGCAGTGATTTCCCTTCTATTACATCTTTTTGGCTCCAACGAACCACGGGCCAAGCCACAACACACAGCGTAAGAGAAATGGCCACTTCCCCATCTCATCCCAATATAAAATCAGGAGAAGGTCAGGAAACATCACATCCCATGAACAGTTCTATGTATCTTAATCGTGATTCCAAGTCAGTTTTTTAAGAAAGGCTGGAATTAAGCATGCCATTGATAATTACCTCAGTATAATGTAGTGCATCTTCAGAGATGGCATCATAATCTTGGGCACAGTTTTTTGCAGCATTTTGGGCAAATTTCATAAATTCTGCAATTTCACTGTTTACTACTTCTTTCATTTGCTGGGGGAAGGAAAAATCTATTTTTAAGACAAAACAGAATCCTCTATACTAGGTATCTAACCAGCAAAATTTCCAGAGAGACAGTACAGGTAATGATATGAGGGATGGAGCAGATTCCACTTGCTGCTCAATTTGGCAAATGTTCAGTTTCACTTAGGTAAAAAAAAAATTTGCAAGGCCCATTTCCTTAAAAAAAATCCCAAACCAACAAAACACTATCCCCAGAAAACAGCAAGTTTCTTTTGATGCGGTGATTTATAAATACACAGGTTACAAGACACAGCTGATGAAGTTTACACGGCAAAGTCACAAAGTTATCTAAGTTCAGATTTTGTGAGAAATTATAACCTAAGTAACAACAACATAGTAGTTACTGATGTGCCTGGAAATTATATTTCCATTGTTACAGCATAAAACAAAGAAATTAGCATTAATAAGGAAGCATGGGAAACCAAACAATTTGCTGATTAATTACATTTTACAGGACGCAACTAAAACGATTCTCCCACCTACCATGAAGCTGGCCTATATAAACGCATTGCTGAGACTCACAGCAGGGATGAACTCAGCCTTTCTCCTGTGTGAGCACAGCAGGGCAGCACACAGAGCCCTCCCATGCTGATGAACAAAGCTCCCACAGCTGGCAAAGGTCACATCAAAATGTATCCACGGCCTAACACTACCTAAGACTGCTACATGCCAGTACAAAATGCTAAAATCACAGTAAGGACAACTTTTAACTTCCTCCTCAGAAAAAAAGGGTTTTTTTGGGGGGTAGGGGGCTGTTTAATCAGTTGTCAAAGATCTACACTTACCCTCAGTTGTTTAGATCACTTAAAAAAACCCCAACAAAACAAAAAAGCCACAAAACCCCAATTTCAATGAAATAACCAAATACACCTTTTATTTCTATTAAAAAGTTTAAAATATTATCATCCTGAATACTTCCAACCTTTACTACCTTTCATAATACCATGAATTCTATGACTAATTATGACAAATTGAACTGAAAATGAATTTTCCCCTTTTCCTTTACTCTTTGTAAGAAAAGGTGTGACTCCCTTTGTGATGTTCATATGTACGTATCTTACCATATATGTGAAAAATTCCCTTTGACTTGCTGCATTAACCTGGAAATGGTTTCTTTTTTTTGAGAACTTAGTCATCAGATACAAGTATGTTTTCTGCTCCTTCTCAGACAAACAAGAGGTAAATGGATAGGGGAATCTGGGTTCTGGAAGAGGATGATCATTAGCTGGGCTTTTTTCCACCTCAAATGAATCTGGAGCCTGCATGCTATAAGTCTGTCTGTTTTCTGAAGAGTTTGTCAATGCCTCCACATTTTTCTTTGCCTCTCTGAAAGAAAAGTAACAAATTAACAAATTTGCAGTTTTCACATAAATACTAGTATTAGTCAGAAACAATAAAGGCAGCTGTGTAAGCCTAAACTGCACTGAGAGACACTGCTATTCCAATTCTTATCTGTGCCACTGGACTGTTCTCATTCTGAAACTTCACCTACAAACTAACCCTTAGTGCCACCAGCAGGTCTGCAACTGGTTTAAAAACAAACAAACAAAAAAAGGTAGGGTTTTCTTTTTTTAAAAAAACAAAATGGTGTTAACATGAATATGAAACAGATTCTTTGTTCTGGAAACACACATTCTTAATGAAAAGATAAAGAATCTCCACATTTCATCAGTCACTGATGGCCACTGATCAGAAACTGTTTGCACTCAGAAAGGTCAGACTTGTAAGTCAGTTCTGAGAGTGAAGGAGAAAGACCTAACTAGGAAGAAGGAAATTAAAACTACTTCATTGTAACAATAGAAATTCCAGATTTCAATGAAGAAATTCTTACAGAGTACACAAATCAAGCATTTTATTTTCTACTCTAAACAATGCTGGAAGCAGTCACCACAAATAGAAGTAGGCTAGGGCAAGGGGCATGGCTGTTGTGACAACAAAGAAGGAACATTAAGGCTGGTTCTTAAAACAACTCCAGTATACAAAGGCAAACCAGCTTAGCCTTGGTCTATTTAAAATAATTGTACTTAAGAGAGAAAATATTTAAGGCTAACAAAATGAACATTAACTGCTGATCTTGAAAAAAGCATATTTTTAAGATACTATTTCAGCAGCAGAAAACATCTCAAGTGTCAGTCAAACCCAGCAGTATCACATCCACAGTTCTTAATAACACTTCACAGCTGTCTCTCTAAATATGAGAATGTGTCCATCCTTGTGGCACAAACTGGCAAATTTAATTAAGCTGTAGCAGCAACAAGATGCTGACTCAGATATGCCAATGTAAGAACATCAAGAAATTCTAGCAGCTTAAATTGGCTATATTCAGCACTGAATGAAATGGCAGCACATCAAGATCATTTCAGTATGCAGTGCTGTCACAGTCTTCATCGGGGTGCAAACCAAAATAATCTGACAGAGCCTTTCTCTCCATATTTACAGCATTATACTTTATTTGAGCTGACGGCTTAAATTTTACCCCTTCATTTTATCAGCAACCTGCCTTCACAGCTTCTACACCAAGAGAACATACACTTTAGTAAATATCTGAGAAATCCCCCCAAACTGGCTAATTTCCTCCAGCTTTTACTTTCACACTTGCTCCAACAGGTTTAATTTCTCTTCCTCTTGACTCTGTCCACACAACCCAGTTCCATCAATTTCTGATTTTTTCCCGTTGCAACCTCTCTGGCTTCTTCTGGCTGTAAAACCACTCGAACCACACACAGCTGACCACAATCCCACTCTTTTGAGTGTCCACTCCAGAAACTCTTCTAAGGAAGAATCCTACAGTAGTATCAGGTACACCAGTAACAAGCTCATACCTTGCCAATTCAAGGGAAGTTGCTCCAATAGAGATGAACCAGAACAGCTTTCTCCAGCTAAAGATGTAGGATGAAGTCATGTGATGTAACACCCCTGTGATGTATCCCCCTCAAATGCACATTCTCATTGTCAGTTCATAAAAACACAGTAATTCCCCTTTTGAACAAACTATTTCCCCACGTGCTAAATTCCCCACTTACATGGTTTCCCGTTCACATTCCTTAGAGTGTGAAGGTTCGTGCACTAGGAGTCATGTTCACCTTCCTATCAGCTTAATAACTTCTTAAGCCAGGAGTCTAAATACAGCCCTCCAAATGCTGAAATGCAGCATGAGACACACTTCTCCCTATGTGAAATAAATGTTATTCTACTTCCTCAACTTAAGAAAATATAAAAAGGACATCAAAACTACACAAACAACACAACCTGTACCACCTGTGTTCACAGATTCATTTCCCAGTCTTCAGCTGGCATTCTATACAGTTTCTTCATTACTCAAGGAATTAATTACATTTCCACTGCACTCAAGACACTGGTGTTTATGCAAACAGTGTTGGCTACTTCCAAAAGGTAAAAGTAAAAAGGATTTCAAAGCACAGTACTGTTGCCCTTCTAAAGTGTGAAAAGATCTGGATAAACAGATAGCCATGAATTTCTGAACAAAACAAGGGCTGGTTCATGGGTTACAGGACTCTTAGGCTGACCAGTTAAGAGTGTGGGTCAAACTTCATCCCTCTTTGGGATGTAAGAGAAAGCAAAAAACAAGTACTACTCACAAAAAACCAATAACCCAACCTCTATCCCCAAACACCCTCCCACTCCCATAAGACACAAAATAAGGAAGGACTCAACCTCGACTCCTCCTGCTTTGTGAGGTTTCACAACAGATAAATCACAGGATAACACCTGGCCCAAGGAGTCAGTAACAAATCCTTGTGTGCCAGACACCATGCAGCTTTCCCCAAAACAGTATGGGTATGCATCCACAGGATTATAATAAAGAGCACAAAATGATAACATAACATAATATACCTGTTTGATAAATGCCAGAGTTCAGAGAGGCTCGGAGACAAGGAATATTTTTCATAAAGTTCATGGGAGAAAAATACTTCTTGGCCATTTTTTGGTGTAATATCCCTAATAAAAAAAATTTAAAATAAATATATTGCAAAACAAATAAAAAAATTAAAGGCCACATCTGCCCCTGAGAAAAAAAAACAGAATTCATTTATATTAAAAAAAAAGCCTACCTAAACAGTGGTTCCAGATTTCCTCGTTATGGAAATTACATATGTAATAAATTCTTATGTTTTTCAATAGCAAAATATATATTCTTCACAGTACAAAAGAAGAATTTCATTAATACAAGATATCAATTCTAAGTATGGTGAGAGAAATTCTGATGAGTTTCACATGGTCATGAATCAAAAACAAACTCTGGGTTGAAATCGCTGGAACTTTTGAGAAAAATACAGCGGTTTTAATTTTTCAGAAAAGAATTGTTCTTGTCTTCTACGCTGATCTGACCTTCTACACTGTCTTCTCTTTTTTTTTAATATAGCCCTTCAGTGTACAGGGCTTATAAAATCCCAACCTCCGTAAGCTACTGTGAAAGGTACGAACAAAGGTTTTATTTACGTCTTACCTCACAGACTAATTCTAACCCACCTCGCCTCTCTAGGGTTAAAGAGCCGAATTACGTATTTGCAGGGCTTTTCGTATTAGAAACACGATCAACGCCCCGGCCCTAAGTCCACGCCGGGGATATAGAGGACCTCACAGTCCCTCAGCTGGGAGCACACCCACTCACAGCCCAGCGCTCCCGCAGAGAACGCTCGGGCGCTCCCACGGCGGGAGGGAATAGCGCACGCGCCCTCGGGGCGGGAACCCAGCCCGCCCCCCTCCCCCCGGGCCGCGGCGCGTTTTGCTCCCGGCGGGGCAGCGCGGAGCCATGTCCACCGCCCGCGCCTCAGGCGCGCCCGGTTGAGCCGCTCAGGAGAGGAAAACCCGCTCACCATGTCAGCTGCGGCCCTGCGGCCGCCATCTTAACAGAGCCCTCAGGGCAGCGGCTTCGCGGTTCCCCGTCTCACCGCCGTGCAAGCCCGCCTCAGGGCACTGGCCAATCAGCGCCTGGCGCGTGGATCACGTGTGCTAAACCAGTTAATGGAGACGCGGACTCGAGCAGCGCCTCAGGGTGTGGCCGCCATTTTGTGGTGGGCGGGGCGGATGATGGCGCGGAGCCGAACTGCGCGGGGAGATGTGCTCCGCGTTCACGGAGGGGCCGAGGCGGAGCCTGGGCAGGAGGTGGATATCCCGGGCAGCACATCCCGCCCCTTCCCGGCTGTTCAGAGGTGGGACCCAGGGTAGGGAGTGGGTGTCGCGGGTGGCTCCTCCCGGCTCTGGCTGTGTAGAGGTGGGCCTTGTGCAGGGTGGGCGCCTCGGGTCACTCGTCTCGCCTCGGGTGTGCAAAGGTGGGGTCTGTCACTGACAGTGAGGGGTTGGAGCTGCGTGTGAGGGCTGAGATGCCCGAGGAGGCTGCTGCGTTCATCAGCTTCCTTCCTTTCCTGGGCGTTCAGTTTCCCTGGCTCACTTCTCATGAGCAGAGCCGCAAAGCCTTTTTTACTGATGGGCAGGCTTCCCCGTGTGGTAAGATGTGGAATTTGGGTATTCTCAGAACCCATAGGTCTGGGTGATGGAAGCTCATTTTCTTGTGGTGTTACAAGAAAAGGTGATGCCCGTCACTGCTCTAAAGATGGGGCAAATGATTGAGGGCAGAGTGTGTGCTTGGTGTCCTATGATTAAAACTGGGGACTATTACACAAATACATGAAAACACAGAGATGATTCAGAATGATTTCCAAACCCACCAAGGGAGTCTTCAGCTTGCTTGCAGATCAATTTTAAGGACACTGATTTTAATTCTGCCCTCTTGATTTATCTTAGAGAAGCAGAAAGGTTTTTTATCCCATTGGATAGGCCCACCCAGAGCCCAGACGTGGAATTACCCCTTTGTAAGGAGTGATCTTACTTCCCAACCCAGGTATGGTAACAGTTATATAGCTGAATGATGAGAGGGCTTACCTTGGTGAGTGTAGCAGCCTAAGTCCTACATCAGGCTGCATCTCTCTAAACCTGCAGTATCTGGGTATTTTTATAAAATAGTGCTACTTCCTACCAGTGATCTTTGTACTTTCATGACATAAACATGAACATCAGGACACACGTTTCCACTGTGAGTCTGATGAAACACTGGCACAGGTTGCCTAGGGAGGCTGTGGAGTCACCATCCTTTGAAATATTCAAAAGCCAGGCACGGTCCTGGGCAACCAGCTCAAGGAGGCCCTGCTTGTGGCCTCTGGAAGTCCCTGCCACCCTCAGCAATTCTGTGGTTCTGTGAAATAACCAGAGGTCAAAACCACCAACTCCTAACGTACAGTTGAGCTTTCCTTATGGGCAGGCACAGGAAGGAGTCTTTAGTGTCTCACTTCAGAAAAATTCCTGTGTTTTATAGTGAACTATATGGTTCTTTATAAAGCTGTTCCCTAACCTGTATCTTGGTTAGGAACTCTCCAGTGACTGGGAAGACTGGGCAGGAATCATGTCCCGAGTATGAGAAAATTAAATCTGTGTTTTCAGTGTCTTCACTGCTGCAGACATGGAGCTGCTGTAGAACACATGGCACTGCTTAGTGCTACAGTCCTAAGAGTTATCACTTCCACTACTTTTTTTGTAGAGATGATCTGGAGGTGATGGCTCCTTCCAGATACAGTGCTTCAAAGATGAATGCTAGAATCTATTTCTGGATCATGGTCAGGCGTATAGATACTGAGCTGTTAAAAGCTCTAGTCAAGACCGAGGCATTTCTGAGTAGGTGCAGAAGGAGAATTTCACATGCCTGAAGCCTTAAGACCAAGCATGCTGCTGACACATTCAGGTGTTCTCAAAGTTAGCACAGCAGAGGGGAGTTGCACTTTTGACTGTTGATGCCTAAATTGTATTGAAACTTCAATTTTGATACCCAACTCCTCATTTAGAGCTTTCCTGAAGTAGTACTTCTACTGCAAGAGTTCACTGGGAGGGCCTTGTGCCAGATTTCTTTTCTTTTGCACTTGATGTAGGGAACTGTGATTTCAAACAAGACACCTTCAAGTAGAGGGAAGCTACATTAATCCATTCATTCTGAGAAGGTTTAAAGCTCTTGTTGGCCAAAAGGGGAGCTTAAAAGGTGTTTGGGGGTCATCTTGTTTCCCTGCTGCCTAATGAAACATGGTGTATGTGCTAATACAGCTCTAATATATGTGTAGCCTATTTTTGTATCAGTGTATTCCTTAAGGAATAAACCTAATAAACCACAATTCAGAAGAACAAGCAAGATGCTACTGACAAAAAATTAAGACAGATTTTTTCCATTAGAAGCTGAAGTTTTATTACAGGATAACAGTACATAAAGCACATCTAAAATCGATGTGTTCAATGCACTTAATAAAGGTAATGTAATATTAAAGGTACAGTTTCTAAGTACAATATAACAACATTCATATTAGAATGAAAATTGGAGTATTTAAAAGACAACATTAAATCTCTTATTTTTACAGTCATATTTACAAAATGAATCAAAATACTTTTTTTGGGACCGAGTAAAATAACAAACTTGAATATAAGTAGGCTATTGTAAGAGTGAGTTGGAAAGGTCCATGGAAGGGAAAAGTGAAGTGACTGGGTAAAGATCATTAGCAAAGGTTTAGTACAATACCACTTTAGTCTTCCTCTTGATGGCTTACATTTTATTGTGGCTAGAAAAGGAATTTATACATACTGTACACATAACAGACAGCACATATTTACATGTACAGTATAATTGCATTAAACTTGTGTGTATTTACAGAAATTTGAGCATATCACTCAACGAGGTTTTTAAGTCTGTGTGCTTAATCTTCAATCCGATGTATATTTGTAATCAGCATTTATTATGGTGTTGGTACGTTGAACATTTAGTAAAGAGGGAGGATAAATGTTAACCAAATGGTTTTGCATAAATATATCAAACTATTAAAACAATAGGGAGAATGCGTTCCTGGCATTACTTATAGGTTGGTAAGTACAAATTTAAGAGTGAGTCCTTTTCTCTTTGAAAATATCAAAAGGTGACTTAAATCAAGAAGGGAAAACAAAATTGTCATGGCTTATATTTAAGTAAGATGGTAGCTTCAAGAGGTTTTTATAATTGTCCTGATAGTGTTTGCAGTTAAACATTCCACTTATGAAAATATACCCATGGTGCAGTAAAGTTTGTTTTTGTTTTTAGGTCAACAGTATGTTTGCTGTTTAAAAAAAATTATTTATATATATATATTCCTTGGATTGAGGGTATAAAAGCAGTGCATGGAAGCCAAGAACCATGGCTTTAAAATTCACTACCTTCTATTATCAAAAAGTGCAGTAAACAGAAACATTGTTATTAATAAATTGCTCAAAAATCTTTGCTAAAGATCTTATAAATTCAGTAATATTACAGAAAAGTTCTAATAAATATTTAAAAGGTTAATTACCTCTTTAGTTAGATATTTGATATCCATCAGTTTTTAAGAATGAACATGAAAACAATATCTAGAATGAAAGGAACAGGGGATAGGAATACTTTGAAGGGTATATGACTACGTAAATTAAGGTATACATGAAAAAATAAAAACAAAACCCCCATACCTGACAAAACATTGCAAATTCCACTTCTTAATGAACTTCAGTTGCTACTGGCTGTCCTTGGATATGTATTCATGGTGTATAAAGCATATCCAGGGACTGAATGTAGCCATCCATCATGGCAGATTTACAGAACATTCCTATTTACAGTAACTGGAGTTAAGTGTGTAGGCATGGCCCAGTAACATCCGCAGTCTGAGTGTGTACAGATCCTATTTAAAGTGAGGAGGGAGGAAGGCACCCAGCAGAATAACATCTATAAATTTCTGATGCAACAACAGGATAGAATTCTCCCAACAAGCCAAATAACTACCTCCCTTTCAGACAGACAGCATATTGTAATTATTTTATACTGACAGAATAGATGTTTTTCTTATTTTTGATACAATACAGGCAAACTGTTTTAGTAACCAAAAGGATAACAAGCTGGACAGAACATTTTTAATAACGTTAATAATTAATAATGTTAATAATGTAGAAAAAAATTCTACATTTGATATCAAGTATCTGTACCGGTGAAGTAATTTTCTCCTTATTAAATATACTATAGAATAATTTATATAATGACACTATGCATTTAAAGAGAAAACCATGTCCCAAATCTTGTACTCTGATACAGGTACTTGTTGGGCATACGTTGGTGTATATATATATATATACACAAATATATATATTTATATATAGTTATACTCAGTGAAATTAACAAGACCCAAAGGTGGTATTGTCTAGGAATAAAAGGGGTTTGTTTGTTTTTGTTCACAAAAGTAACTTATCTAGCACCACACATCAGAAAAACACAAAAATAGCACACTCTAGTTCTAAACAGCTATGTCTAAAATAGATTATATAGTAAAACAGATATTATACAGCATAATGTGGTATTTGATAAACAGATAAATATTTGCACTGTGTAGGCTGTTTATAGTATAATTTTATCTATACAGAATGAAAGCAAAAAGTTAACTGTATAGAGGTGAGCAGAACAACATTAAATATTATGACTCCAAAGCAGAGACAAAGTTAGAGTTGAAAGAATAGAGCAAGATAAAATGTTTACAGGCCATTACAAGTCCTTAAATTAGTAGTAAAATAAGGAATCGGTTGCTCAAGTTTAAGAAAGCAGTAAACAAGAGATTGCATTTACATGCAGATGTCTAAAACTTGTATTTCTTTTAAATCTATGCACAAAAAGTCATTTGTTTTTATTGCTTGACATTCAGTTATGGCTAGAATATTTTTAACCTTTTTTTTGTACTTTGGAAACAATATTGTTAAAGGTGCCATAAAAATGGACAACATTGAAAACAGTTTGCAAATAAACCACCTAACACTGCAGTTCTTAATACATTTTAAAAAGCCTTGTCTGGGGTTTGTCATATGTTAAATATATTTAATCTGGGAAAATACACTGTAGCTTGAAGCCTCCCATTGGCCCAAACATCCAATACAAAAACACATCTCCAGAAAAGGAGCAGGCAGACAATACAGTTACATATAAAGAAGCAGCCAGTTAATGTCCTAATACTTCAAATATTGACCACTGTTCTGTAACTTGTTTCTAAATCAATGTAGAAATGAGGAACATTTTGGATTTAGAAAGGTGTACAGTACGTATGCCTTTTTGTGAAATAAAATTCACTGTATTGCTTATGAATTCTCTGCATTAGATATAGATAGCATTACAGTTTGCAAGTTCCTGTAAAGTTTGTGCATCTACATTAAGACTTTGTAGGGTAATTCAGGGTAGTGTTTCTCAAACCGAAAGTCACAACTGGTTGTTTGAACGCTGCCCAAGTGTTTAGATTATTATCGAAACACCCTGCCAGGCACACCCAGCTCGGTTCTTTGTGAAGTGCAGCTCCTGCAGCGCGGAGCACGTGCTTGTGCTGGCTACAGGAGCGCGCTGGGCAGGGAACTCGGGAGCTGCAGCTCAGCCCCACGGCCTGGAGGAGTTGCAAGAGCCGGCTGGGGGCTGCACTTGGATTTGCAGTGGCCGGAGAGTTCCCAAGTACCTGCAGCAGCTTGGTTCCTTCAGTTAGGAAATGCTGCCAATAATTCCAGCTGATTCACACTCCCTGCCCCAGGAAACGTAAGTTAATTCCAACACAGAGAGCCCTGTGCAGAATTATAGCCCACAGATATTGTGCTTTCAGAAACCTTGAGAAACACTAACATAAGAACATGAGTATACGTAGGACATGTGAACACTGAAAACATGCAGATGTTAACAAATAGTGTGATGTCACACATCAAGTTGAACAACTTGATTGTGAAGTTCAGCTTGAAGAAGTAATAAGATTATGAGGGAAGACATACAAGTGAATATTGTGGCAGAAGAAGTGAGCCTATGAGTATTGATCTGAAGCCTTTATCATGTTTTGTTTCTTATTTGGATAGCCTACTTATTGCTATAAAGTTATTGCTATATTCTACCAATGATAAAGGCAAAAAAAAAAAAAAGACAAACAGCAACATTACATATGGAAAAGGTAGAATACAGCTTCTGTTTTGATGTTAAAATTCTATTTAGTACCTGAATAAAGTTCCAAAGATAGACTGTATATTATGTTACGTATTTTTCCCCTCAAGTCCAGTGACTTAGCATTATGTAGCAAGCCATTATCACAGTACTAGAATTAAAGCACACACTGCAAGAATTTTTAAATAAAAACTAATTTATATTTTAAAACTTTACTTTTTGTTGTTGTATTTGGTATTTGTATGCATTTGCCCTCATTTCCACCAAATGATTTACTGAAAGGAATATTTAAACAAAAAGAAAGTAAGAGGCTAATGTTCAAATATATTAATGGATGAAACTTTAAAAGTAATAAATATTAGTATTATTAATTAAAAAGTAATTCTAATAGTTATATTTCTCCAGCTAAGGAAAATAAAGATGTTCTGTGCAATCTGAATCAGCTAGCACAGGTAGAATTTCATACAATGAATAATCAAGAGAAAATTGCTTATTATTTTTGGATATTGTATAGTAAGTGCTGTTTCTGACATTTATATTAATAGGTTTATCTACATTGGGAATGTCTAGGGAAAAAATACATGTTGTTTGCACAGCTTACACTGTGTGACCTGTTTTGTTCATCAAGTACAGACTGGGGACTATGTCTATGCCGATCCAAAAAAAGATATTGTAATGCTTGGATCATCCCACTACATAGTTAAAACATCTTATAGATTGTCCATTCCAAGAGTATGTTTAATTGATGTGCAAGTGTGTAAAGAATAGGGCCCACTGTGAATCAGCAGTAGGAATTTTCTTCTGCTGAAGATGCCAGAACACCAAGAGATCATACTTGCTAAGCACTCGTCTGCCTTGGAAAGCCATTCCTAGCTAAACTCGACTGTCAGCCTGTGAAACCCTAAGTACTAGTAAATAGTTTCCCTATTTATTAAACAATCTAAAGTAACCAACTGGAAGCTGTATACCCCGTGAAAAAATCGTCAAAGATACTGGAAAACTGGGGCTTTCTACAAGCAGACAGATTTGACGGAGAAATTAAATTCACTCTCTTCCCAACGTAACCAAAGTCTTGACGCCTTGCTCATTTTGCTTGTAGTTGTTTATTTGCTTTTCTACTTGCATTTTCAAAAGAATGTGAAACCATAAAACAAAGCTAATTGGGATATGCTTCCAGCATCCTATAGTTTGGCACTGGGAGACTTCCTAAACATTGGTGGATTTTGGTGCCATTGTAAGATCACTTGGAATTGCTGTATTTGATGTACTAGATAGGAAAATGTCTTCAGCCTCAGTGCTTCTTTTCAGTCTGGTTTTGGCTTTACCATGAAACATCTGCAACAACAGACAACATTTGAAGTGTTGTTCTTGTATTCCTGCAGATCTGTGTTCCTTTCTGTGTGACTTCACTGCTGAAACCCAATCATGACCTTTTCATTCTTACTGTATTCTCATAAGCTGATTCATTTTCTTTGACAATAATTTAAATACTAAAAGCTGTTTTCTATTGCAGAACACTGAATTTCATCTGGAAAAGTAGTCCTATCATTATAAAAATGTCCAGAGGGTACTGAAATTAATTTCAATCATTTATTTAGTGGGTCAGCATTTATTTTCTAAAATATAATTGTAAAATCTTTGCACTGTTTGGAGTACTTCTGTTTCGAGCAAAATACCGACCAAAAAGCAGCTCTACTACAAAAGTGAGCAAGAGAATGAGGCACACATAGAGCATTGAGTTAAAAAAAAATCCAGTTCTCTTGTGCCTGGGGGCAGGGGGAAGGGAAGAAATACTAGCATATTTTTTAAAAAGTAATTTGTTCCACCAGCAGTGCTGGCCACCCTGTTGAAGAGTTTTAGAAGATCCCTGAGCACATTAGTTTCTGACTCATAACCCCAGCTCCAAAATGATAGGGCTTCTCTTGTTGATAACGAGATGGATTGTCATTCACAGTTAAGTCAATCATAAGGTGCTTATCTATTTACCCTTTTTTTCACCAATCAGCACAAAGAACTGTCAGAAAATAACTTTTATTTTTGTTTTTTAAATAATAAAAGGGCACAAAATTTAAACAATCAATGTTTTGTGACAGTGGTTTAGGATTATTATCTGGCTGCCCCTCGACAACAGACAAGTGATTCAATCGACATTCCTTAGCAAAAAAAAAAAAAAAAAGAAAAAAAAAAAGAAAAAAAGGAAAGAAAAGAAAAAAGGCAAAAAAAAGAAAAATCCTGTACAAATATGTATTTTTCCCTGAGGGATCAAGGTTACACCCGCAAGTGCTCTATGTACATATTGCACTGTAGAGGAATGAAGAACATGTGCAAAAAAAGCAACAATGATTGAAGCTTACTAATCAAACCTTTTAATCATGACTGCTATGTCATCTTGCATTTTGGAATGTCGGAACACAGCTATTCCTTTAATCTAAAATGTTAAAAAAAAAAAAACCAAAACAAAACAAAAAAGAAAGAAAAAGAAAAACACACCTCTACTATGGCACATTCAATGAAATAAAAAGTTTTCCAAAGACAAATAGACAAATTCCATCAAGAAAATAATACAAAGTTCGTTCATTTGTGGTTTTTTTTTTTGTTTTTTAGAAAAATTACATTACTTTCTTTCATTGTTTCACATTACAAAATCTTTTTTTTTAATGTTTACACAAATCACATTTTATTGCAGGAATATTTCAAGTGCCATCAAACATTTATAGAAGGGTTAAAAAAATAGAAGTCTCTCTAAAGTGGTCCAGACAAGGCTTTGTATAGAATAAATCTTTTTTTCCACCTTCTATTTTTGACTTAAGTATTTTGAATACATTTTCTTTATTCCATTGACACTTAACAGCCTAGAAGCAGCCGCTCACACGTCCCACGCATACACTCATGTGCGCACACAATGGACTCTCTCACACACACACAGGTGCACATACACAGATATCTTGGTATCCATACTAAGATAGATAAGCTAATAAAGAACAACCAAACTTAAAAACAGCCTCCCTTTTTACCTAATTCCATACGTCAAACAATGCGGGAGGTGATGACATACATTAGGGTGGTTCAGATGACAGTATAAGTCTAGTAGCTCTTCCTAGAAATCCAGAAAACATCTCCAGGGATAGATAGAACTCCCAAGGAAAATATCTTTGCAGACTCTAAGGACCAGGTCATCAAAACTTAAAATATTATGTTCAGCTATCCTAGTGTTTTTATTTGTAGTGAACTGGGCACATTATGAAAATATTCATGTGAATATCCATTGACCTCCAGTGTTTTTTAACTGGTTGATCATCTGATACCAGGCCACAGTCCCACGTGTTTTGCAGAGGGAATTTCCTCTGCTGCGCTGGGTTCTCACATGGCCACCTCTGACCGGCCACTCCAGTGTTATTCTGAGTCCCCTTGCATAAAAACCTTCTTGGCAACAGATGTCTTATCAGTACATCTGCTGTGTTGTATCCCTTTTTTCCCCCTCTCCATGAAGAGCAACCCAGAAATTATACTCTATTGCCAAGTGGCTGTTAACTGTGATCAGGAAAGCTAAGTTACTTGGGATATGTATGCTCAGCTTGATTTAACAAGGTCCCAGTACACATGAGCTCCCACAAACAAAAATGATAGTATTTTCTGGCCTGGAAGATCATTTTCAGCTAAGGCCCTACTTGAAACCTTTTTATCGTTATGTATTTTATTAGTAAATGCTCCAAGACTTGTATTGTCAATGATTTATGAATGTAAATATGCTAAACAGATTCCATACAAAATCACTGGCACCTAGATGCCTGGTAAAGTACTAATATTCATCATAAAAAGGTAAGAACAGGATGTGACTGAAAACTAATCCCCAAATATTTTGCCTGGTAGTCTACATTGTCAGAAGTAGGAGTTGTATCTCGCTCTCTAAAAAAAGTACAGGTCTTACTTCGTTATTCATTAGTTGACACTGAGATTAAGTTTAGTTGATCTTTACAGGACTAGCACCTAAGGCTGGTCACATTCAGAAAACATTTGTTAGTTAAAAGGGGTGCTTCAAAAATAGGAACACACATTAGAATGCAAGTACCATATCATGCCAGTTACTCCAATAAAGTAAACAATGATCCTAGGAAAAGCGTTTCAGTGGGAGTGGAGAGAGCATGTGCTGGGCTGTGAGCCACCTCTTCAGGAGCAGGCAGGATGGAGCAGGAAAAAGACAGCTCTATGGACTTCATCCAAAAGCCCTCTCTTGCCTCCATCCCAGTGCTCACAGAGCTGCAGGTGTTCCCCTCCCACACTCCAGAGCACACTGCTCTGAGGAAGAACCGTGATGCTCTCCTCTCGGCCTCCTTTCAAACCCTAGAGATGAATGATAGCTGTAACCTTCCCTGATGCGCTAGACTGGAACGGTTTTAGTAAGTGTCACAGATAAATGTCTCAATTTGACCCCAAAGGAAACATGTTCAAATCATAGAATAAACCTGTATTTTGCTAATAAGAACCCACTGATTCTCCTTTTAAAATACTTAGGTTTCAGTGTGCTTCTATTCGCTTGTTACTTCTCAACAACTATAACCTATATGAGATTGTTTACCCTTGGAAATTAAAGCAGTAGGGCACATTCTGTCTCATTCCTTTTCCTTTTCTGAAGTTCCCAGCTTTTTCTTAGGTACTTCATCAGAAACTGCATTTGCGTTGGCCTACAGGGCATCCAGTTATGCATCTTCATCTCATCCAAACCCAATTACACACCTCTGGCTCAAACAGCTACAGTTTTAATTTGCAATGTCGTTTATGTGAATCTGCTTCCTTCAGAACTACATTTACTGCCAGCTTTGCTCAGAGACAGAATCCTTCCTGATGGGAATGGTAATTATTAACACTGCAAGATTCAGCTTATTGGTTGGTTATGCAATCAATACAGGAATCAGAATCACAGAATGCAGATTTCTGATATTAATGATTTCCAGGCTTGTACCGAGTACAAACCAATGCTTTCTAGCAAAAGTGTGCCTTTCCTTCCTTAGTCTGTCCCCATCTGATCAACTTTAAAGTGCGTCTTTTTAAATAAGGAGAGAACAGACTTCTCTGTTCAGCTCCCTGAAACTGAACTGCTGGATGCTGAAGAACAGGGGTCAGTGTGTCTCAAACTCACTGAAATCAAAGACAAACCTATAGATTTTGACAGGCTACAGCTTGGCATTTGAAGACATTGTTTACGATATGGAGTACAAAAGTATGTAATATCATGTATAAAAACTACTTTTCTGCAGACATGTCATACACACATACTTTTACTGTAGATACAGACTTGAATATTGGATTTATGGTGGGCAGAAATACACTATTTAATAGCCTGATTTTCAAAGATGTTGTGTTACTCATTTGTAAATGATCTCTAATTAATTAGTTTAACTCTGACAGTGGAAACTCAGAACCTTTGAAAATAAGGCTTTTGACTTTGAAGCATCCAGGTTTGAAAGATTTGAAAATAAAAGTACCTTTGAATTTAACTTCTGAAAGGATTATTTTAATGTAGAAAATTGTCATTATTTTCAACTCTTTAAAAAAATCTGTAACCATTTCAGGATATGACCAGCCTCTCTTTAAAAGTAACATGGAAAACAGCAGCATAAATACCTCCCAATGTACCAGTACCTGCCAAACCTTTTTCAGTTAAACTTGAATTTCTGGTGCACATGCAACACAACAATGAACACGCTAGCATTTAATTTAAAGAAAAAGGTGCAAAATGAAAGTGCCTTATCAATTCAACAAGAAAAGCTATACCAGTAACTACATTTTATATTAATTAAAACAATATATAAACAATATCTCTTTTGCTATATATAGTCTTCATGCCCATTTACCCTGTAATATATTATAATGCTATTGTTGCTATTGCTATGGACCCTTTTCATGCCATTCTGTCTACTGGCAAACAGTGGTAGGTGAAAAAAAATCGTCCTTCATGAAACAATGAGCAAGTTGTGCAAACTGATGCTGAAATCTCTGCAACGCACACCAGTCGCTGATTACTAGGTGGACTCTGTTCTGACCAACAAATTGATTGTTCTGTCAAAAGTCTGGGCAGTGAACTACAGGAGAAAACAACCTTCTGACATTAGTACCCTCAGTCTGTGTAAACAGAGGTCAAGGATTGAGAAGTTGAGACAGAAAAAGGGTCCATATTTGTAGGCATAATGGAAATCATATGCATGAGAAAAACAAGTTCAACTTTGTTTCATTGTTTCCCATCCTTCGCCTGACCCCGACCGCCAAGAGATGTGCAGTGTGTTGGCTCCCTAGGTCTGTGCAGGGCCATATAAAGTGTCTTGGTTTTCTTTCTTTTTTTTTTTTTTCCTTTTTTTTCCTTTCTTTTGTTTTAATGTTTGTACTTCAGACATTCTAGAAGTGCTTAGGTGATACGTTTACCCATCAATTTGCATTGCTGGCTCAAACTCTGAAGTGAACAACTCCTTGTAAAGTGGAGGAAAATGAAGTCGCACAATGTCTGGGTATATTGCTTTAAATGCCATAAGCTTTTCTGTATGTCGTCCACACAGTGCTCTTAAAGTAGACACTTTGCATATTAACTGTAAAAAAATGAACACAAGTCATATGGTCGTACATGGAACCAGGCCTCCCACTCTTGCTGTAAGGATTAAAGCTCTCCCAAACCAAATTATTTACCTTAACAAGGACATTTCAGATGCACAGTCACGGATATTTGCTAAAGCTATTATAGTAATGGACTCACAGCTATTTGTGAAATAATCTTTTTTAAGTTATTAGGAAAACGTGGCATTAGGTTTCCTTGCTGGATTGATAAACAAGTATTTCAGGGCTGGATCTTCATTCATTAAATTATCCTCTTGGAAGAAGGCAATCCCAATTGCTTTTAAACCCACTGTGACTATTATGGAAGGAACTGGCAATGCAGTAGATTAGACTTATTTACCTCAAGCCAAATAAGGTGAAAAATATGTACTTCAAAAACATCATGAGGGTACTCCCTGAAGTTACTGAGCAAAGTATTTGTGTCAAAGCCTATGGAAGACTCTTTCTTCCAACAAAGGTATCCAAAGTATGCACTAAGAGAAGAATGACATGAGCTAGGGTTTGAAATTAAGAAAATCTGCAGACCCCAGGCTGGACCATCCTGCTTCTATTGTAACTAACTCTGGTGTGAAATGAAGCATAAGCTTTCTGCCTGTGCAGCGGTGTAAAAGGAACTATCTCTGCAAGGTAAAAGTGAAGTGCCTCTCTTTCCCCAGTTCTTCAGATTTACTTCTTGTAACATCACACCACTTTCCCATTTCTGAGAAATTACAAGAAGATACTTCAGATTAGTATAACAGTAGGTAGTGCCTCTTTTTCCTAGGCATCAGTATTTGGAAGAACTGAGAAAAAGGCTGTGTGGGGAAGTCCTCATGGAAGACTGAAAAAAAGTTTTGTTTGTGTCTCGCATGTCTTAAAAACTTAATTGGCAGACAGGCAGAGATTCCACGAGGATTAAGGCATGCATGTTGTAGCACTGAAGTAGTATTATTCTGTGTGAATAGGAGTGTTGTGTAGGAGAACTACAATAAAAACCTTCATCACTTTTCATGAAGTTCCACATAAAAATAATCCCTTTCAGACCATTATCAACCTAGAATCAGACCATTATCCCTAGAACATCATCATTTCACCTCTTCTAGGTTTAAGTAAATAGTCTCAGCTGAGCAGCTCAATTTTGAACAAAGAATTTTGGGTTTATAAATAAATTAACTGTGTATGAGCTTTTACCCCAGAATCTGGGCAATGTTCAGATGAAGCCACTCTTTCACAGTCCTGTGACATGGCATAGGATGATTCTTACCTTTGTTAGAATTCCATCTTCTCGGTGGTTCTTCTGTAGGACGTGCTGAAGTGCTAGCTGGATCTTCTGTTGGAGTTTTTCAATTTTTACTTTCTCCTGAAGCCATGAGCGATCTGAATATAAATGGAGTTAAAACATCTAGTAATGCACATATGGATCACAGCGCACCAGGAAGTACTGTTACAGATGCATTTTTCCTGTTTGCAATCTTCCTTCCACTTGTTATATACTTTCATATAGAAAATGGGTTTCAAAATTAATAGGTTTTGAAATACATTTATCACATGCATTTAAAGTTATTTTTATAAAGCCCTTATTTAGGAGACTACAACGTATGTGACTAAGATCTATTATTTATTTCCTAAAAAAAATTCTGTAAAATGCAGGGTGTTTACAAAATGAGGCTGGCAACTTTTTACTGGGAAATGAATAGATCATATAATGAACAAGTAGTTGGAGAGGATCTTCTTGCTGAGATCTTACAGAATTTAGAGAAAACCAGCAGAACTTACAGAACTTAGAGTGACTTACAGAAAAATCAGATGCAAAGATTCAGCTGTTAAAAAAAAGCAGCTAAACTTCCTGGCAGAAAAGTAGTATTAGCTGCTACGTTCTCTGTGTGACAGAACTGTAGGGTTCTGTGGCTTGCTAAGACAAAGGGCTAACACACTTCCTGTCTGGCCAACAGCATGAGAACATATTTGTGATAGACTCAATAAATCCACCATTGCTAATAGACTTTTCCATCACTACTCCTGAGTCTACTGTGCTGCAGTCTGAACTCACAGTGTGCTTCCTCGGGTGTCAGGCCAGGCACAAACTCACCTTCTGCCCCAGTATCTTGTTCTTCCTCACCTAAGAAGCCTTCCCAGGACCTGGAGCACCCTGTGCACATCAACCTGTCATTATTAATTTAGCTGCAGGCATGGCAGACCCAGCCTGACTCTTGGGATGACTTGGATGTTTGGCATCATAATTCTCAGTGTGCCCAGTCACACAGTGGGAACAGATACCTAAATTACTTGCGTGTCTTTGTACCACACTAAAATGGCAATGCTGGAGGTTTTCTCTTGTGCTGCAGCTGCAAGCTCCCACACATGGAAAGCTGACTATGGGAGTTCAGTAACTGCCTGTCTCACCAGGATTTGGCCCACAGGTCTCACTCAAATGTATTTAAGTCTTTGCACAGAAGCTGAGTTCTCAACAAGGTGAAAATGTGGAGAACAAGGGCTCAGATTAGGATTTCCAATTTAACAAATTGGTTCCTAAATTCAAATGTGTTTATTAAAATAAAAATTTTGGTGAGGAGACACTAAAAAAGATGGTGACATTGCCACAATGTCCAATAATCTTAACGTTATCGTTAAAAAGACCTCAAAATAGAAACAACCTCTACCAAATAAACCTAGAGGAAACCATCTCTTACCTGCAGACATTAAAACAAACGCAGAAAACAAAGCGATCTCATCTTCTGTCAGGTGCATAGAACATAAACTTTTTCCAAATTCAAACACAAAGCTAATGAAGTCTTCACAACCTGCCAAAAAAAAAAGTACAGCTTTTGTTAACATTGTTTAAAACTACTTCAGAGCGACAGAGTTGTTGATTTATTCTGATGGAGATGAGAAATAGCTATAAAACGATTCATAGGTGAATGGTCTCCTTAAGGACTGTGAAGTGATGGCAGTGAGATCTCACTCATCCTTGAGGGTATTACTCCACTCCCACAAGTCCCCAGCTCCCACATCTTGGCAGCCAAGATTCTGAAGGTTTTGCACACTGTATCTTTTCTACATTGGGTTCTTGTGGGGTAAATATGGATAAATCTCAAGCCATTTATTTTCAAGCTCAAAATTGGTTTATCTTTGTTTCTGTTCTAAATAGAATTTTGTCACATCAGTGTGGACTGAAGGCTCAAAGAGTAGACTTAAGTTCTGATTTTAAGATTATTGAGCACACAGAATGGGGGAGAGAGGCACACAAGGCACATGCAGGAGGCAAAAGGAGAAGCCAAGGTCTGACTGAACACGGTTCATGCAGAAGAGGAACTGTCTCCTTCCGTCCATTCTCTTGCTCACACAGGTGTTATTCAGGTTACTGCTGCTGTCACACATGCAGGTACACAGTCTTTAAAGTGAGCCCTGCTCTGAAGAGGATCACAACCTGAGAGAAGAGGGTTTTCCTCAGCCTCCCCAGCCTGACCTTGTGGATACAGCTGGTAACAGATCCAAGTTATATTTCCCTAGAACCCAGACTTGTTTGCACTCTGACCTTGTACCTTGAGGTGTTTTAGAAAGGCAGAGAATACTTCAGTAATTGTCCAGCTTTTTCCACTGATGTATTTTCACTGCCCTCCAAAATGGTTTACAGCCCAAACCCAGTGAATACCTCCTTTTAAAATCAGCAAAAATACATGGGAAAAAATTTCAAAATTGTATGTAGTTCAATTAAAAAAATTATTTACAGTATTTTACCTGCAAATAACTGGACTTAGCACATTTAAAAACACCATTAACATCTTCAGAGCAATAACGCATATGTCACTATACATAAGTATATCCAAAGTAAGCTTAAAATCTGCTGCCTTTTCCAACAGGATATATGAAGTGTTACATCAGATATGAAATCTTGGCTTCTCAACAGGTGAGTCCAAACTGCTCTACCCTAATCAAAATGCTGAACTTCAGCACCAACAGTCCTTTACTACAGAGAGTTAAGCACTTTTACCTCCTGAAATCAACTTGGCCTCAAACAGAGCCAGCATGACAGCTTATGAAACAGTAGTTTGAGCTCCAGAACTCTTTTATTTGAATACTATAGACTAATTTTTCAAAGCAGCTGTATTCCCTTGCTTTTCCACCTTATTATTTTTATTCTGGTTTGGGTTTTTTTGTTTTCTTTGGTTTTGTTTTGTTTTTCTAAGACACAACACTTGACATTTCCTTACCTAAGGACTTGAAAACCTCTGGGCTAGCATACTTGCCATCAAAGTAGACTGTGTTGTTCTGGGAGTCAAAGGCACGGCACATTCTGATGAACACAACCTCTAAAGACCCTAAAACAGAAACAACGTATGTTTGACTATGGAAGGAGAGACTTCAGTTGCAAAGAGCAAGTGAGGATTTAAAAATAATGCTCTGCATTCATTATCAATTGAGTAGAGTAGTAAGTTGCTGTGGTGTAACACAGCATAGTTTGGTTTGCTGGTAGAATTAAAAGAATTCCCATAAACCCTTTTACAAGTTTTTGCTAAAGCAACTTAGTTAATGCTAATAAACTCTAGTAATGTTTTTAGAGTAACGAAGTCTCCGAAGCCAAAGCAGCTCATTTAAATTTATGTTCACAAAGCCTTAACAACTTGGTTCAGTATTTGCAACCTGCATTACTTCTACAATATCTTGCAAAAATATTGTAGAAAAAAAAATCTGGATTTTTACCTTGAAATATTCACTATTAGCAATTAAAAAAAAAAAAAATCCAACTTTTACATCTTAACACACTCATTACTCCCTTTGTCAATAATGAAAATTTAATAGGTAGACCTGAACTCCTTCTCCCCAGAATAACTAAGATGGTATTACTTCAAAGACAGACAATTTGCAAGGTTTTCCCTTATTTAATTTTAAATGAGCATTGTACTACATATGAATATATGCGTATGCAACCACTGTATGTAACACCTTCCTTAGGCAAAACTAATAGAAGCAGACCTTAAAACTGACCCACATACCTGCTTTTAAAAGCACAATTTGATCATTTTGACACAGTTCCATAAAGCCATCAATGCGTTTGGCAAATTCCACTACATACTGTATAGCTTCTGTTATTTTGACTGCGCATAACTGCCACATTACCTCCCTTTGCTGTTTGAGAGAGAAGAGAAATTCAAAGATTACTAACCAAGCTTTGGAAACCTCATTGTCAGAAAGTAAAACTGAGCTAAAAAAACACCAAACAAGAAAGTGGAGTAAATTTTCTCCAACACTCCTGGCTACAGTCTGCTTAAAAGACAAGGGGAATTGACCTCAAAGCCAGAGCCTCATGTGGATAAGTGACAATGCAACCATGGAAGACTTCTTCAGCCATATCAGAAGAGATCCAGGTTGGAGTATTTCTATTTCATAGGCCAAAAATGTCAAAATGTAATGATTCTGGTCATTTCAGTGGGCATTTTATTCACTGCATGAAAATAAAATGCCAATTTACACCAGCAAGGCATGATCATATTTTTCTTATCAGCTTCTCTATTTTGTACTGAATGTAAATTATCAACCTAGCTCATCTTCAGAAGGATACATGTAAAGATGTTCATATGTGAAAATCACCTTATAACAACATAAAGAAGGCATGCAAGTAGTGCGTTTTTCCAATGTTGATAATAATGCAGAATGAAATCACCTAAAGTAGAAAAAATTATATTCCTAAAGGTTAAATATTCTTCTGTGGAAATGAAAAATATGTTGAAAAAACAGTGTGCTTCAGCAGTGCTTCTCAAGGCCATTTTCCAAAAGTAGCCAATTTGTAGTAGCTTGTGGATGGAAGGCATGTTGGAAATAACATTGATTAGATCTTACAATACCCTGGTGGCATGGCAGCACTGTGCTGCTACTCCACAGGTAAAACCCAAACGCTGAGGGACAGCTGGAGCATGAATCAGCGTTAGTGAACCCCAAAGGCTGGAAATCTGATGGAGCTCTGTTTATAAACTCAAAACAAAACACAGCATGTAACATCACAAAACTTGGTGGCTTTGGCTTTTGTTGTTGTTGATCCAGGAGATTACAAATTAAGAGAAGAAAATAACATGCCAATTAGGATTGAAAAAAATCCCTATTGTTTCCTATCCTTCTTTATCAGAGACAAATTTTAGGAGAATGGCTTTGCCTTTTCCTATACCTGTAAAAATGACAAATGCAAAGGATATCCTGACCATCTTGCTGTTTTTGATTCTGGAGCATTTTTTTTTTTAAACACACAGATATACATTCTTGATAGTAAAGAGAAAGCGGTGAAAAAGTGAATTTTGCAGTGTGTTATGGAAATACCATGCTTTAAAGAAACCATGCCATAGCTTGGCATGCTTTATACCTTGTTCTGATAGTTCTCAATTTCTTCCTGCAGAAAAGTTTGCCATGTTATCTGCTGTAACTCCTCTCTCAAGTACTGGCAAGTTTCCATGTGTGACTTGGAAATATTCTGTGCAAGATGTTCTAAAAGAAAGAGCAGAAAGCGACACACATTAAAAATGCAAAGCTATACCTTCAGACACGAGAAAAGCTCATATATTTCAGATGCAACAGGGGGAGGGGAGAGGGTGAGCTGAGAGAGAAAACTGCTTTAATTTGAGTCCCCTTGGAACTGGCTTTGGGAATGCACAGCCATTTAACGCCCGGCCGGAGGACGCGGCCGTGCCCGGAGCCGCCAGCAGAGGGCGCGCTGCGCTCGCGCAGCGCTGCGCGCCGGCGACCCAAAGTTCGGGAATAGAGGCAAAGCGGGACAAGGGGGGCACGGAAACCTCAGCGGCACATCCGTCACTGGACACCCGGGCTCGGACATACACCATGGAGTACGGGCGCAGGAAACTGTGGGAAGAAGCGGGGTGATGGACCCCTGAGTGAGGGCACTCAAGTGTCCATGGACACGGCCGCGCTGAACGCAGGACGCTGTCAGGGACTGGGGACAAAATGGCACTGCCAGCCAGGCAGAGCTGCCAGTGCCAAGGCTTTCCAAAAGAGAATACAGTTACCACCTATCTAGCTCTCTCTCAAGCAGGACTCTTGTCCTATGAGGCTTTCTTGGGAGGGAAAAGTGTCTTTTTTTTTTTTTTTTTTTTCTACTCTCATACGATTAAAAAAAATCAGGAAAATGCATCTATTAGAGAATCAGATGATTACGATAATACACTAAAAAAATCACTAACACTAAGGGTTTTTTCCTTCAGCTTTAGAGCTGTCACCTAGTTTACTGCACATGATTTCAAATTTCCATACAATGTTTTAATTCCAAATAAAATTAATTTCTGCTGCTATACTTGATTAAAAGACCCATAAAGCAGATTTACATTTAGTAGTAAAACTTGGTTCCATAAACCTTTAAGACCACTTTCAAAAGCCTGAATAGAATTTAGATACCCACGTTCCACTTTATCTTTCCTGCCCTGACCATTCAGGTGGGCCAGTTCTCCTATTTTAGCACAGGGCAAGTAGAGGCCTGGGGACTTATCTCACACAACTCTGCTTGTTAGGCCACTGAAAATGAAGGCTCAGACCAAACAGGAATGGTGGTCACTACAACATGGTATTCTGAGGGACTGCATTACTGGGTCTTCTGCAAAATTGGCTTTGTTTGGTAATGATAAAACCCAGCTCTTCACAAACTGAACTGCTGGACCAATCAGTCTGTTTAGATTCACGCTTAATGCATTGGTAATCTGATGTAAGGTATCACCTGAAAAGTCTTTAACATACAGCTGATGTAAAATCAGATTGTATGTGCTACCTGAGCAATCAGTAAGGTAAAACACAAGGTAATTTATACTTTGTCACCATAGCTTTTAATGCATTTCAGAGCAATTGGGTTTTTTCACAAGTGTGTACTTAGAACACTTGTTCTTGGTAGCAGCAGCATGATCCCTGTGCCCTTGCAGGATACAGGAGGCGAAATATTCCCATGTTATTCACAAACCTCCGCCTCACTTCAGGACTGTATTTCAGCACACACCTAAATACTTTCATTGAACAGCCACACCTTTCTAAATTGAAACCTTCGTCTGGCAGACAAACATTCTTCAAACATTGCTCAGTAATGTCAATGCTGGGCACCCAAATCATGCTGTGCAGGGTTTAAACGAAGCACTATGTAAATAAAGGTAAGCAGCAAGACAAAGTTAGTTTTGGCCAGTGTTTCGAACTCAACACCCAGCCTACAAAGGAAAACCCCTTTTTTTTCCTGTGGGTTTAATGTCAATCTTTTTAATACCTTCCATGAGAAAATTAGCAATCATTCCACTGAGACAAAGCTGGTAGCACTGCCTTTGCCCTGACTTTTTCTTCTGATTTTTACCTATCTGAAATTATTTGAACTGAAGCCAGACACAATATTTTGGCTATCAGGACAAATTATATTGCAAAGAACAGCATTCTGCAACATAAGGACATTAAAAAGTAAGCTTCTTGTGACTTCCTTTCTGCAAAATTTCTCAAAAGAACATAAAATAAACCACACAAAATTTTTATTTGGAATACCTAATTTTTCAAACTATTTTTAGGTTTACTTAATAAAATAATTAGAAAAAATGTTGCTTTAGGAAGCAAAATCAGTTCTAAATTCCTGGCTGCTTACATAAGTAATGGAATCATGAAACCACTTCTTTAATGTCCTGTTCCACTTTGTTTATAACCAGTTCACACAGCACACTAACACCAGTCTCAGCTGTTGACAAGTCATACTTGTGGAATTCAGCCCTAGTGTAATCATTAAGGGAAGAGTTTAAAGTAAAATGTGCTAATTAATGTGGTTGTTATAAGGCTCTTAGAGAAATGATAAAAACTTGCTACATTCAAAAATGTCCTTCAGTATCTGCGGCCAGATCCTCTTCAACCAGCAACAAGAACTGTCCTCAGATTAACCCAGTGCTTTTCCCAGGTAAAGAGCAGAAGAAAATCAGTCTTACCACTTTTTGTTGGGAATGACAGTACTGAGATAATGAAAAAGGAGATAAATTGTTAAAAATAATCTGCAAATAAAGAAATGCCCTGTCTGTTTACTCAGCACTAAAAATTAGCTTCTTAATCAGTGTTCCAAGGGTTCTATTACAAGGACTGAAAGCAAAAGCAACACTGGCAGAGCTGATCAACTACAGGCTCATGGGAGCTTTAGTCCAGAGCAGTAAGGAGTTCCCCGTGTGCCCCAAGATCAGGGTATTTACTGTGCACTTCACACAAGAATGCCCATACATGCCCACAGCTCTACTGAAGCAGCATTCTTGCTATCACCTGGCTACATGTGTCACTTTAATCCAAAGGGTACTGTTAAGACAATTACAATGGAAGCTTTTCTCTCTCATTACCTAATTCTGCCATGGACACAGTTGGAGAGGTCTCCCCATTTGTAAAAGAACAATAAGGGAAGAAGCCCGATGCTGGTGTGTAGTCACATATTGGTTCTGGTTTGATTCCATTAATATCAAGACCCGACTGATCTGGAGAAGGCTGTATGTCTAAGTAGAAGCTGCTAACTGCAGAGTCTGCTTTGCTACCTTCAGGGGTATGCCCATCAATGTAATTACTGAGGTCATCGTGTAGCTCTGTTAACCCATTGGTGGTGATATTGTATGTTGGTGTGAGTGGTTCTGCCTCTCCTGGCTGCTGCTGGTGATCCCGCTGCTGCTGCTGCATTCGGTGTTTCTGCACCTCGGCGTACAGGCTGTCCCTCTGCTTTTTTGACATTCGACCAAACTTTACAGCTGAAATACAGACACACGACAGATTACATTTCTGCACATCCACCACCGCCTTTTAATTGTTTTGAGTCTTTAAACTCTACATGGAAGGACACAGCCCAAACCCCAAATGTGCAGGATGGGCAGACCTAAGAACCACTTCTCAGTTATAGGTACACAGCTGCAGCACCTGCTCTTTAAAAGACTGTCTTGACATGCCACTGAAATGGACCATTAGAAGTCACTGGTTTAGCTCAATTCATTAACTTTCCACTTCTGTACTGAAAAGATTTTCTCTTGTATGTCTGTTAAGGTTGCTGACAGATGCATCTCTTCAGCATTCAGACCCTACTTAGAAAAGTAGAAGCTGAACTAGAACACACTGGCCTGAGACAACTGTCCAGTTCCAACCAGCTGAACATGCACACTGCAGAGTGAACCTAGAGTGTGGTGCCAACATGTTGGGTCCATCTCAATGTATCAATAGCAGGCTTTACTGATATTGAGACTAAAGCACGTGGGAAGAACCATCAAACCTGCTTTCAGTGCCACTGTGACAAGCAAAAATGTTTAGTAGATTAATAACTGTTAAGCCTACATGTGTGTGCACACAAGTGCATGTGTGTATCTCCACAACATTACTATGACTTTGAGGAGTATTAGCTGTAAGCCAGCAGCAACTGGTTTGCAGCATCCAGGGAATTCCCAAGGACGCAGCATGTGATTTCAAGGACCTGTATCAGCTGTAAAAGCCTCATCCTTTAGGAAAGGCAACTACTGCCTTCTGCTTTTCTCTACAGGAAAGCAAACACTTTGGAGGAATTAAGTCATAAAATGATTAACTGTTTCAGGTTTTTAGTCTGATGACCAACAAAAAAAATAGAGACAATGTAATTCAAGAAGTAAATGTAATCTGGAAACAATCTCCTTGATCGGGCCTCATGTACCTAGAGTAATGTGTATGTATTTGTAAAACACACAGCGCTGCTGTCACTGTGGCAGGGGAAAAGACTGAGTCAGATCTTCAAATGGGTAAGTGGTGGCAGCTCCATTCCATCTGTGGGGGAGGCGTGCAAGTCTCAGCTGCAAAGCCAGTTCTGACTGAATTACATAAGCAGCCGTTTGGCAGAGGCGGGCTTTCGTCACTACTCGAGCTGCAATTTTGAGCTTAATATTAACAGCACTGGAACATCTTTTCTTCAGAATTCTATCTTTGAAAAAACACTGCGTTATTTTTCTCTTTCCATTTTTTCCATTATTCATTATACACATATTTAACTGCTGTCGATACTGTGATGCAGTTCTGATCTGTACCCATGCACCAGGCAGTGCTACTTGCAACTACAGGTCACTTAAATGGAAATGAACACATAGAGGAAGTATTAACATGAGACCAAAAAACTGCATCTTCAAGAAATGACCAGAGACAAAGCTCTTAATTGGGAACTATAATAGATAAGTAGGAAAAAAGATAAATCCAAGAACTTTGTACATGCCCTGATTTATATATATTTATGTGAATATATAGCAACATCTAAAAACATATAACATAGAAAAATATATAGCAACATCTAAAACTCACTTGATGATCTCAACTATCAGCCCAATGCACAATTAGAATATAATTTTTTGGTTTACTATACCTATACATCCTACTACACCTTATGTTAGTTTTTGCAGCAAGGCCCCGAATTAGCAGAGCTTACCATCCCGAGACATCCCCACAGCAAGGCATTTCTGTAAGCGACAGTGTTGGCAGCGGTTCCGACTGGTCCGGTCGATCAGACAGTTCTTCTGTCGAGGACATGAGTATGTGGCATTGCTCTGCTGACTCCTTCTGAAAAAGCCCTGGGATGCAATTACAAAATACAAGTCAAGAAGCTGTTAACTGATGGAGCAAATAAAGACTCTGAAAGGTAGCATACCTAACAGAAAATGAAGTTCAAGTGCTCTATAGTCAACTAAAGGAAGTTAAGAGGGGTTTGTTGTTGTTTTTTTTCCTCTCCTAGAAACAAACAAAAAACAGTAACTAGCAAGAAACAGTTAATTTAAAAAGTGTTGTAATACATAAAGGAATTACACTTTTTATTCACTGATTTTACAGATCCCATATTACATATAGTACACCAGCTGTTTCTAAATGAAATAAAACTAATTATAGACCTAGATTTCCTTGATTTCCTATCTTTCCTGGGTCAGCATAGTTCTCCAAAATATGGAGGATTCAACAGCTACCGCCCTATTCTGCTCTCTGGAGTGACAGTGGCAGGCTCTGATGTTCAGCCTTGGCAGTGTGTGTATATGCTTAAAAACACACAGCACGATGCTGAGCAGTTTCTCCTACAAAGAACAATTTCTTAACATGTTTTTTATAGACTCATAGAATCACGAAGATTGGAAAAGACCTCTAAGATCCTGAAGTCCAACCATTATCCCAGCACCACTGTGTTCACCACTAAACCCCAAGTGCCACGTCCACACACCTTTCTGAACACTTCCAGGGATAATGATTCCACCATTTCCATGGACAGCCTATTCCAATGCCTGCCCACCCTTTCAGTGAAGAATTCTTTCCTAATATCCAATCTAAGCTTCCCCTGCCACAGCTTGAGGCCATTTCCTTTTGTCCTGTTGCTGGTTCCATGGCAGAAGAGCCTGACCCCCACCTGGCTCCATCTTCCTGTCAGGGAGCTGTAGAGAGCAAGAAGGTCACACCTGAGCCTCCTCTTCTCCAGATAAACAACCTCAGCACCTTCAGCTGTTCCTTACCAGACTTAAAACCAGTAACAGACTTGTATTCCAGACCCTTCCCCAGCTCTGCTGCCCTTTTCTGGACACACTCCAGCCCCTTAATGTCTTGCTTGTCGTGAGGGGCCCAAAACTGGACACAGCACTTGAGGTGCCTCACTAGTGCCCAGGACAGAGGGATGGTCACTGCACTGGTGCTATTGTCACCTATTGCTGCTATTGTGTGAGTTAGTTTGATGCTGACAGCCCAGGTTTTGTTCAACTGCAGGATTTAGATTCTTAAGGAGGGGGAAAGCCAAAACGCGTTTTATGTACGATCTCTTTCCTGAGTAACCCCATCTCCAAAGAAAGCCGGAGCTGGAAGGTTCTGCACACCTACAGCTTTATTGTCTCCTCCTGAAGGGTGCATGTCATTAACCACTACGCAGATGTTTGCTTTGAAGTCCATTTCATCCTTTTGCCACAGACTGCCCAAACATATGCTGCTGTGTGTGTAATACCTACTTCACAAGGATTCTGCAAAGATGTAGTCATTCTAAAGAAGCCTCTGAGAGCAGTGAGCACACTATTTTAGTTTTACGTTGCCACATAATGGATTAATTAACAGTGCTGCAAAGAAAATAGTTCCTTGGAAAGGCTGGGCACCTTTTAATTAAAGCTGGACTTTTACCAATTTGTTATTTACTCAAAGGTTTCATGCTGGAGCCCCTCAGTACACGCACAGATACTTGGTGAAGCAAATAAAGGAAGGACTTCTGCATGACAAGTCTCAAGTAGTCAAGTACTTCATATCAAACTGGCTGCAGACAGAAACATGGCAAAATACTGAGGCAAAGCCCCTGCTCCATCCTAGCAGAAGGGCACCAGTCTTTGTTGATTACATCCCTTTTATTAAAGCTTTACTAGGGAAACATGGAATAGAAAAAAAAAAAAGTAAGGAAACTGAAGATGCTGTCTTTAATCCTGTTTCCCTGTACATAATTTCTTCCCCTTTTTTTCTGGTCTTTGTTTCTATACGACTGAACTTTCAACCATTTTTTTCACATTTGTCAACAGTGAGATGATTGTCACTAAGACTGAAAGTATTGCACATATTGAGCTCCAATTGAATGCACTTCACCCTAAAGAAAACATGAAATACCATGGCAATGCCTACCATTCCAACATCACAACTGATCCCTCTGGAGGAACCAGCTCTTGGGCAGACAGATAGATTAATTTCCAGTTCTGGGAGCACCTTCAGTGGAGCCTGTCACTCCAGTGCAAGTACAAGTGGGTTCACCACTAAACTCCAAGTGCAGTGCCATTCACCAGAAAAACAAGATTAGGGACTGAGCTGACCAGTGACTGGTAGGCGTTCTGCAACAGCCCCCGAAAATTTCAGTTCTCCAAACACTTCCCTAGTTACACTGAATGACATGCTCACACATGAACTGCATGAAATCCTCTACCACCTCTGCAATTCTGAAAGTCAGCCTAATCAATATGTGAAACTAATGTGTCCCAATAACCTCAAGGATCCGTATGTTTTCCCCTTTAGCTGAGGTATATACTGATTCTGAATTGCCAGTTTGGTGTATTTTATTAAGAGTAGCCTTTTATTAAGAATTTTATTAAGAATAGCCTTGTCAAGCTGAGGATTATTTTTAGTATTATAATGGAGAAAATACGGGCCTTTTTCCTTTTCCAGATTTTCCCTAGAGACACAGCTGCTCAATACATTTTAGTGTACAATTTATCAGCTAAGTTACAGCTTGAAGCTAGATTTTCAGTAGAGCAGAACTGCCTGAACCCAGGCCTTTAAAAGCACTTGCACTTTACAAACCAGAGATACAGTAGAGTGCTTTTAAAAACAAGCCAAAGAAAACATCAGTAGTAGCTAAAGAAACAAAAAACCCTTTCCACAAACTTCAAAAACTAATCCTAAACTTGTCCAGAGCTCAGAAACACAGGTATCTGAGATTTGGGAGTGAATTGACAATGAAGGTCATGTGAGAATTTTTTGTTCTAGGTACTGTCATTTACTTGTGAATTTTGTAAGCTTTTGGTGGTCCTTGGGCTTTCACATATAAGACACGTGGAGAAGTTCCTATTACAGGAGCCTTCTCTAAACCTACAGTTTCTTTCTAGGTTTTTTCCCTCCTTTATTAAAAGGAGAAATGCTCTATCCTGTTGTTCCATTCCCTCACTTTTGCCAGATGCATGGAGCTGGCTATAATTTTTCCATCAGGAAGGAGGAGGTGGATGCATGCTTGGTACACGTGTATACGTTCAAGCCTTATGCAAGCTAGCCCAGGCCACATGCTTTTAATTGCATACATGTTTACAGCCATTATTTCATGTGACCCAGTGGGCCAAGGCAGAGCCACCCCTCCTGATCAAGCACGGAGACAAAGCTGGTGCTGCACTAAGGGAGCCCCAGTGTTGGACCAACCACCCTGGCCCATGGCACATCAGGGCCAAGTCTCGGCCCCTCCTGAAGTCAACGCAAAGATCCAGCCCCAGCCACTGAGCTCTGCACGTTCTCTTTTCCTGCAGATGGATCCACTTGGTGCCAGAAGAAGAGCAGAGCACATTACAAGCCACAGATTGGTCCCTGTGTTTCAGACTCCTATTTATACACAACACAGTCTATGGGTTTTCATTTGCTGCCAAGAAATCAGGTTTGGGGAAAAAAGGGTGCAAGAACTTTTCATCTGCAAGTCAGTTTGAATAACAACTTGTTAAAAAAGACTTTGAAATGTAAATAGCAGTTTTTGCAAAGTCTATTAATAGTTTCAGTGATTTCTCTGCTCAGCAGCTCAGCATTGGAGATGGTGGTGTCTGAGCTGGCTCCTGAGCCAGTTGTGCTTCCCTCGTGCCCCAAATGGCACCGCACAGGCTCCCTCTCCACTGCGCACAGGCTGAAACGCTGAGCTCATGTTTGGTCTTTTGACAAATTTTCATTTAATGAATTGATTCCTACAGTTCATTAACATACCCACTTCCACTTCTGTATACACATATGTCTTAATTAGCTGCTCATTGGCTGTTTAATTACAAGAAAACAGCTGACAGCTGCCTTGGTGCATCCTAATGGCAGACGTTTTGGAATGACTGTATGCAAGCCTGTGACAACAAAGGCTTATTCATAATCCCATGATTTATAGCTAATACTTAAAGACTTCCACGTATCATTAAGTTTTGCAATATTCTGAGCAATTAACAATTAGTTGGGGGGGAGTAATTCTTTTACTGTTTTCTAAAACCAACCAACACAAATTTTCTTTAAAGTAACATCAGAAAAATACACTGTAATACAAAAGACAGGCAAATATTCAAATCAGATTTTTAACCCTTTTATAACCAGCAGCACATATCTTAGTTGTAAAGGGAGAAGAGTGCTTTGACAATATTATTTAATAAACAGTGCTAATAAAATATTTGATAACAAAGTTATAGTGTCACTGAAAACAGAGCAAAACCATTCAGTTTTACATGGTAATAAAGACAGGAGTGAGCTTGTGTTTGTTGACGAATGAAAGCAAGATGGGCAGGGACAGAACACCAGGTATTGTTTCCTGAAGTAAAGAACCCAGACGTTCTTTGCAGTTACAATGAACAAGATCATCCGAGGTCTTAAAAGACACGAGGCAAAAGCCAGTACTGACAAACCTTTGAAATGAAAGGTCTGAAACACCCAGAAATGCCCTGCATGGATGGTTTTGTAAGACCAGCTGCATGCAGTCAGGTAAAGAGAGGGATCACTACTGCATTGGTGTGTCAGCTGGGCATGAGCTATTGACAGCAACACCAATAACAGCATCTGCAAATTAAATTACATAATTCATTGACAACGTGGAACCGAATTCAACTTTCAGCTAGGAGAAAAGAACATGGATGGGTACAAACCACTCTCCTTTCCCAGCATGGTCCCTCCTACAGCATAAAAGGTTGTTAATGGGTTCCCACAGCTAAGGGTTGAGTGAAGTGCCCCATACAAATAGAGCAGTTTTGTCAGTAGGGCTCCTACAACCACCCTCTATTTAAAAATTTATTTTATTTATAATAAGCCACAGAAGCCCTCCTAGATAAAGTGTAAAATACAACCTGGCTAAAATCCTCAAATTTTCACTTTAGGGGGAGAAGATAAGGGGATGTTAAATTTACTTTTTTAAAGGCAGATTCAGATTGAGCTAAATAAGCTGATGGGTTGGGAGTACTCAATGCCTGTGCAGAACACTGCCACTAACTTCATAAAAACAGCAACATCATAGCAAGGTAGGAAATGAAAACTTCCCAAGAAACACTAATGGGTTTCATTACAAATCTTCAAGTCTAGTTATGTGAAATGCAATATAACAACTAAACCTGGCCAGAACACTTTCAACTCTGTGAAATGCAAGGGTTGCAAAGCTGCAGAAGAGCAACGGGCTCAGCAAAAAGTCAATTTGTCAAGAGCTGGTCTGTGATTTCATCCATGATACAGACTAGAACTGCACAGTAGGTCTTTGCAACTAAAACTTCGCTTTAGGTTTTGAATAAATTATATTTCTGCTGGTTATCAGTATTTAGAGAGTAACATTTAAGTTAACATTACGATTAAGCAACATTAAAGTTCACGCCAAAGTGGAGTGAAACCAGTCCAAGCTGAAAACACCCCACTTTGCTGCTGCTGCTTGTAGATCATTCCTGACAGCTTGGCTTGAGGGCAGCAGCACAGCTGTTCCTTTCTGACAGCCACGGCCTTGGTCCTGCCATCTGATGCACACGGATGGGTTTGTGGCACCTGTGTAGAACCTCACTGACTTCTCTGCGACTGTGCAGGACATTGGCTGCAGGAGCCAAGGCACAGGACTGGGAACGAGGTCTTTGTAGCCAAGGAGATTTTACAAAGGAAGTTTTAGCATAACATGAAGTGCAATGTAAGCATGCTCAAACCTGCAGCAGTCGTAGCCACAGAAAAGCTGGGAAAAGAAACCCACACCAATCCACACCTGGCTGCTTTGGCAGAAGCCAAGCTATGCCAACCTTTTCGCCAGCCAAAATAGTTCTGTTGGGTGAGACTCTGTTGACATTACTGTGGAAGAGTCTAGCACAAACAGAATCCATCAGCCACAGGAGGGCATTTTAAATGCTGCCTAGGTCACAATCATGCACGTTCTTCATGTGACTTGTGCCCACAAGCACTGCTCCAGTCTGTCACTTGCAGGTCATCTGGGCTCTAGCATTAAAGAAGACTGAGTTTCTTTAGGAGTGAGCTTCTCAAAGGAAAATAACTTGGTTAACTAAGTTGATATTAATCGGCTTTAAAATTCTGCCTGAAATTGTATGGCTATAAAACTTTACTGTGCTCCTTCAAGAGGAAGAGAAAATGCCTAAATCATTCACTGGGCCACACTGTCTTACTTTTCACACTCTGCCTTCAAGATTCAAATGGGTTTCACTGTGCTAAGCATCCCTTCTGCCCTTCCCACCAGCTGACCATTCTGGTGGAATTCTCAGAAGCAGAGAATTGCACAGAGCTCCTCCAAGAGAACTCAACTTATATAGCATTTGAAGGAAAATCATTTGTTCTAAAACATAGTATACTGCACATGCATTTCTCACTAAGTGCATTAAGATGAAGGAAGGAAAACACAGCTGACAGCTTCTCTGTCCTTGGGCTCTTGCTCTTGGAGAAGACCCATGTGGGGAGGCCCAGCTGAGCATCAGCACCACATTAACCCCGCTGTGTCTGCACTCAGGGTTGGATGTCACGGATCTCTCTCCCAGGTACTCTGGTCCCAAACCATTTAAAGAGGTCTCAGACCTTGAACACAACTCGATCCTTGACAAGACAGTCAAACAGCAAAATTCTCACTGCAAATGTCTGCACTTCCCATGCTGAAATTTGATAAAGGCTGCTTAACCACATAAAGCTGGAAAAGGCCACCACTTTGTTATCAATGCATTTTTAGTGCATTTCTTGCATTTTCCATAGCAGCAGCAGTCACAAAGGGCAGAAGGTGCTGTTCCCATATAATTCCAAGATTCCTACTTTTTTTTTTCCCTCCTTGTCATCAATACTTCCACAAGTCTGAGAGGATGTGTTAATGAAAACAAAAATCTTCCTTGGAAAAATACAAAAGAAAACTTTGTAATGTGAATGCAAGGAAGTTACTTTTTGAAGGTGGGTTGTAGTATCAAGCAGGTCAGGAGAGGAGACTAAAAACTATCATAAACATCAATTCTTCACACCTCAAGTATAGATTAACAGGAGAAAACCTATCAGCATGGGAGTGTAACATACATACATGAAGAGAGCAACATGCCAGAGTATGGCTGTGCACACTGTGTCACCTCAAGCCAGCGCCGTAATTCTGCACTAGGGATCAAAAGGAGTGATCTGCTTCACTTCTGCCTGGTGCTGGCACTGTCCAGTTTAATTCCTGGTTGTGACAGACACCCTGGACAAAATATGAATGCTTCTAGTGCAATTCTTTTTCATTAGATTTACCAAAGGTACAACTCCAGGAAAAAATTCAAAGCCTAAACCTTACACAGCAGTGATTGCACTACAAGGAACAGGTAATGGTCCCAGCAAGACCAGAGCATGCTGAACACCAGGAGCATGTGCTACTGTGAAACACCATCTCCCCTGCCAAACAGAACAGATTTGTAACTGTAGCAGAGTGAAAAAGAAAACAGGAGATCTCCCACCTATTTTGACAGAGCTTCATAGCAATTTACAGAGTAAAACGAGACAGGGAGATTCAAGAAAGCCAGACTCACCCTCCCTCGGCTGAATGCACTGAGCAGGTTCTTGGTGGTGTGCTTGAAGCAGATCATCTCTCTGTACCTCTTCTGCTTACGCAGAGAGAGACAATTTACAGCATACCCAGCACAACTGTGTGATTTTGAGGATTGTCCTAAAATCTGCAGCACTGTAACTGTGTGTGTCACAGAAATGTCCTATTTAAAGCCCAAATAAAACCAGTACTTCAGAATCCCCAACGATTTTATATTCAACTTAGGCACAATGCTTGCTCTTTAAAAAAGAGGGAAAATAATCACTATCAAAAGGCTAAATGCTTTTTTTCAGACCTAATATTTTAGAAGCTTACCTTGCAGCCTTCACATGTAATGACACCATAATGGATTCCTGATGATTTGTCTCCACAGATCTTGCATGGAATAATTTCAATTTGAGCTGCAACAGAAGCACGCAACCAGTTAATTACATTTTCTTTTAAACACCTTATAAAAGCATTCCCTGATCAGCATTTGTACAGTGAAAACTAATAACCTGCTAAACATTATACTGCATTAACTATTCATTGCTGAACTGCAAGGATCCCCTAGAGCTTTGGACTAAATTATGGCTGCTCGTTATATAATAGCTTTTGGGTTATTAAAATGGGTCATTTGAGAAGGTGTTTAAGAACCCACAAGAAGGCTACAATCAGCATTTCAAAGCCAAAAAGAATAAGAGAGTTCACATTTTGGCCAAAGAGCTAAGATGACACAAGAAAGGTTTCTTCCAACTGTATTCATGTGAGACCATAGCAGGTAATTGTAAAGCTTGCCTTGCCTGGAAGCAAACGCACCATTCTTACCAGAGCCACCAGCATCCGCCCAGCACACACGACTGGCCAGCCCTAACGAGAAGTTACAAGACAAAGAGCAACTCCATTCTGCATGGGAAACCCAAAACTTATGTATCTGAATCAAAAGGGAATTATCAGTACATATTTATGTATTACCTACCACAGAACAAACAAGGCAGGAAAATACAGAAGCACTCAGTTTACTGAAACCAAAGGAGCTGGCACAGTCTGGAAAATGCCGTACAGTTATAAGGCATGAAAGCCCTGATAAATGTAAATTCATACATATAAACCTACCTACTGAATTCAGTTCAGTGTGTGACTACCTCTAAGTCAAGCACCTTCCCATCTGAATACATGGGTTCAAGAAGGGACTCCTGCATGCTCAGGGACACCTCTCAACTCCTTTTGGAGTGCAAGGCTGCAGTCATTTTGCTGGCAAATTTGGACAGACCATGCTCAGGCACTGCTTTAGTGATCAAACACCAGCAGGGCGCATTTCACATATGCTTGGCTGTGCTCAGAAACACAAATCACACACAGGTAGCTGACTGAAATCCCAGCAAAGCTCTTGCTCTGCTGCCGTATGTTAGAGTGAAACTGCACCAGTTTTCCGGCAGTGGCTTAGTTGGAACAGTACAAGTGCAACTCTTTCTGTGTCTGTAACTGTGACACATTAACAAGTGCTGTTCACCTCCTTGAGGAGCTCAAATCCATTCACAAGCTGCCCGACTGAGAGTTCCTCTTTCATCCAATTTACAGCTATCCAGTCTGTGACAACACACAAAATCACATCTAATACTACTGTCTTACAATGCATTAGCTTAACTTCAGTTGTACTCTGTTCTCAAAAAGTCATGTCCACTCTAAAAACATTGCATTTTGCATGCCATTAAATCCCTAACTGGCTGCTTATTATCACTCAAGAATCATCTTGCAGTGCTGCTGTGTGCTCCATTTCATTGCAGCCCAACACAGCTCAGGATGTGGCCCAAAGCATAAGATAACTATCAAGCAGAAGCCCAGAAGACTTGTAGCACAGCACCCCCTGTGCTAAAATATCACTTCAAAATATTCTCCAGGTACATCAAATGGGGCAGCTGAGCAGCACCCAAATGGGACCTGTTTGCTCCCAGGAACCTAAGAGCAGCTAAAATGCTCTGCTGGGGAAGGCAGTGCCCAACAGCTATGGACTACAGGGTTTTTGCCAGGCAGTTCGTATCAGCAGCTTTCGACGTATTCCCATACAGCAGGACACCCCTTGCATCTGCTTCCATCATAACAACCTTGGTATCATTGACCTTTAATCCCCACCATCCTTGCAGCGATAAAATAAAAGCCTGAAATTAAAAGGTCTGTTTAGGACACTTAAGGAAGGAAATGCTTCTTCCCCAAAAATGGTTTTTAATTTCACTTTGCTTTCAGCTAACACATTAAACACAATGGAACAGGAAGTGAACTAATAAAAGGGAAAAATAATGTGTGTGCTGTTTCATTAATGTGCTACATGAATTATTACTAAAGCCTCATGTTTGTGAGCTTGCAGCAGAAGGGTGGCATAACCCCCCCTTCACATCAACAAATTGGAGAACAGACTGAAATTCACATCCTGAAACTCAGGATTTGTATCATGTGCAGTTCAAATTCACAGAGCAATCCTGTGGGCAAATTCCAGAACAGCTCTCCCAAATCCCAGTTGCGCCTTTTCAACATATGATTATTTTTCTCCTCTGCTGCAGTGAATCAGCAGCCTTCTGCAGCTCCTTGGACAGGGTAGTGACAAGGCTTATCTCCACAGCTACATGGCAATGTATTTTTTACATTTCACTTTTATATACATAATTACTGCCTTATTTTGAATAGGTATAATTGGATCTAGTTTATCTACGATCTCCAGCACGTTAGTTAAATCACCCATGAAGCCTGTCTATGCAATCCCTATTTCTTAAGCAACAGGACATTTGCAGAGTGTTTCTGAAGGAATGTAACATGCCTTCAAAGTGATGGCCTAAAGCTAGGTTAGTAATAGTCTAAAAGGTGCCATAATTAGTCCCAAATGCATTTTCCAGGGTGCTTTACTGGTGTAGGAGAATCTCCACAGATTCACAGGCTCCAGCTGTGCCAGCATTTGCCCAACATCATTTTTATGAGTGCTGGCACCAAATCAGGTAGTTTTAGAATTCCTGATTTCCTCAAATTTACATCTTCAAGGTACTTACTTTCAATTAGGCACACAGCATTTAAAACTCCAACTTACTGCTGCACTCTGAGATGCAGGACAATGGGATGAATCTCAGACGCACAAATCGCTGGGGACTGCCACAACCAATTGTAGTACAAATTAATGCACAGAGAGATCAGATCAATTACTGCTCCACGTGGTGCCTTTGCAAATCAACTCATTGAAATGGAACCCCTGTCGCACGTTCACACACTTCCCATATAGCATGAAAGGACTTAAGATACTTTAAACTTACTAAATGCAAATTGCCTGTGCCAAGATTATGCATTTTTTCTTACAAGGGTGAAAATATTTTCCCCACTTTTAACTTTGACATGCAAATATGTACTTGCTAAAACCTTGTTCTTATGCAAACAAGGCAGGTGGGAAATATTTTTACATGTCAAGAATATGTTCTGACTTGGTTTCTCACATTCCCAGAGTTACTTAAAGCTTCCTACTGTGCTCAAATTAATTGTACCTGTTCTCTGCTTACATTTATTTATATGGTATATTTTTCAAGATTACATAAAATACTCTAATTCATGCTTTAGACTAGAATTAGCCTAAATTACAGTTTACAATTTCTGTCTCCTGGGGTGGTGCTCAGGCTGATTCAGGCTGGTTCATGCATGAGCAAATTATTTCTTAAATATGAATTGCAGAAAAAAATAAACTCTTGTGGTTGCTTAGGAACCGCCACAGATACCCAGGTGACAGATGTAGTTTGTACTCCCAGATTAAAGGCCTAAGACTCTTTCACACCCTGAAATAACAGTGCTCCAAAATCCTACCAAGGCTGTTCTGTGCCAAAGGCAGCAAAGAGGAGGAATAAAAGCCCAAACAAACCACCAAGTGCAACACATGCAAGCTCCAGCACCAAGACCCACCACCAAACAAGCTGCTACAGAAAGGACTCCTGAGAGAAAGAAGGGACCTTCCCAGGGCTGGAGGCAGCAATCCCTACAAACTGATGTCAAACACGCTCATCTCCACAGCAAAGGGCCTCTGCCATCCACTAACACCCCTCAGTTAATGTGCCTTCACTTGCAGCTGCTCCTATCACCAGACTGTCTGGTAACCGTCCTCCTGCTGTAATGTCAGATGAGCTTCCAGAAAAAGGTGTGTGGACTCTGATCTGCTCAAAATCAGACAGAACAGGAACTTGAGCCCAAGTATTACAGGGAAAAAAAACCAGTGTTTTTCCCCCCGAACATTTTTTCTTCCTTCATCCACCGTGTCTTCACATGGCAACTGTCTGAAGTAGCTCTGGTATGCTTAAATAACACCATCGCCTCCACCTAATTCCTAGGGAACATGCCTACCAGCCAGCCAGTGAGAACACTCAATGACATCTTCTGCTGGCACCTGGAACAGAAGAATATGCCTTATTCCCTCCTGCTCTAGGGGAGTTTGTTCCCCAAACCTGGAACAGTTTCACTGGGTTTGCCTGCCTTTTTCAAGCTCCCTCCCCCAACCAAACCCTCTAGACAGCCTCTCCCTTGTTATTAATTCCCACATAATGAAATGTTGCTTTATTCCTTGTCCAGTTTGTGCAGTAGAGAAGGGAGAAAATCTAATTCTCTATCTGTAAGGGAATGCACTGTACAAGCTCATAGCAATCTTTAATTTCTCTCTTTCTAACTCATGAGGCAGACTCAGATCAGGGCAAGAGCCTGTACAGCCAAGCAAAGCACAGGTCACCTTTCTCCCCAGGTCTGTCACTTAAACAGAAACACACTGAACCTCAGCCCACGAAAGTGTGTTACCAGTCCACCTCGAAGAACACACTTTTTAAAATAAAAAATTATTTTCCAAAGACAGAAAACTTTCTCCTCCCCATTAATGTTTCTGAATAAAATGTTTGTTTCTACTGAATTAATTGCCTTGGGGTAGAAAAAGGATCTTTCCCCTTTCCTTTCTCCTTTCCTTTCTCCTTTCCTTTCCTTTCTCCTTTCCTTTCTCCTTTCCTTTCTCCTTTCCTTTCCTTTCCTTTCCTTTCCTTTCCTTTCCTTTCCTTTCCTTTCCTTTCCTTTCCTTTCCTTTCCTTTCCTTTCCTTTCCTTTCCTTTCCTTTCCTTTCCTTTCCTTCTACTTTCACACTGTTATTTTAGAATTGTACATCCATACAAATAACATTTTTTCTCCAATTCACAACAGGTAGGAGACCTCAGATTTGGTATCCTGGGGAAGGGCTCTTCAGTGGATGCAAAAATTGGTCCCGTTCCTGTCTTTTGGGGGATCCACCCAGCTGACCTGAGTGATCTAGAAAGTTGGGTAATGAATGAAGTAAATTGTCTTGTCTGCTCTAGAGTGAAGGGAGGAAGAGAGGAAAGGAAGGAAGAAAGGGAAAGCAAGGAGGAAAAAGGGCATGATTCATCTTATTCAAGACAAGCAGCATGAACCCCTGAGTGGAGATGCCTCCTCTTCAGTCAACAGTGAAGGAATTTAATGATACTTAATTACAAGCCTAACTTTTAGAAGGTGAAAGTCAGGTAAATCCTACTGTCTCTTACTATTTCTGAACTAAAAAAATCAGCATTTTCTGGAAAGGAAAAGCTGTGTAGGAGGTGCTCCCTTCTCCCAGGGTATGCGGGGTCCCAACTGCCTGTGTTTGCTGGCACCACTGAGACACAAGCACATCTAAGGAGCTCCCAGTCACAGCTCCTGAGGCAGAATACCCAGAAATTCCAGGTCTACACTTTTCCACTCAGTATGGATGGACTTCAGCACATACTGATGAGTCTGCCAGACCAGTCTCTACTCCTTAAAACCTCTGTGGGCACTATGCATCCTTCTTGGCTGCATGGCTTTCTGGGGAAAGCATCCCTCACTGACCCACAGCTGCCAAGGAGCTGAGGACGTGCACTAAGGGCTCCACAGGGGTACGGACAGCAGGCAGGGCTGCAGGTGGGACCTCCTGGGGCTCAGGGCACTGCTTAAGGAGGGATCCCTTCCCTGGCTGCAGCAACCCTTCCCACCCCTTTCCCTGGATGTGGCTCACCTGTGCCCACATCACTGGGTGTGTACGACTGTGCAGCTAATTCAGAAGGGCTCTGAAATGAACATGATCCACTCACAAATTGGGCCAACCTGCTTCTAGAGGGATGTAGTTTGTGCCAGACATCCCTGCCAGTGCTGTTTGTAAGTATATTGATTAAATTAGGAGGCATACATATTCAGTGACATATTCATACATATTCATTGACACAAACAAGGGTACTGCATGTAATGTGGTATTTAAAGCAACATGGTATCTGATCACAAACTGAATTAACATGGAATCATTTTACTATATAATATTCTAATCTTCCTGCATTTTCAGCTTCATTACCTAAATAATTTGCTCTGTCATGTACCCTAAGTAATTTGAGCTGGCTGCAAATTACTCGCCTCCGAACACCTGCAGCTTCCAAACGCTGCAGTTGTCTGAACTGAGCACTGGTGGCAGCACAGCTCTGCCCACCCCATTCATGTACTCTGTGAAGTGACCATCTGTCCACTCACCCTGAAATACTGAACCCCTGTGTGCTTCTGGGGATGATGGGTGATTGGGAGACATCTGAGGCGATTTTGGAACACACAGTAAGTGCTCGATCAAGAGCCTGCCCACTCCTTGTGTGAAGGTGTGTTTATTCCATACACAGTCCCCACCATAAAGGCATTCTGAGCAGGCCCCACTGGAGACTGCAGTGACAGACCTGGCAACAGACAGCTCCAGTGAAAAACTAACAAAAGAGATTTGTGTCTCATGGTTGGATTTTTCTGGGGTCCAGTAAGGTTGAAATTCCAGCAGAAGCCTTCCCAGCACATGGGATATTCTTTGCATCTTCCTCTCCATTACAGATTCTCCTGCCTACAGCTGAGCTCAGCTGCAAGTTGTCCCTCAGGGGGGTATCAGATGGGGAACTTTCTGGCATTTTCAATTTTCACGTCTTTGGAACCACTGACGCTCTCAAGCTTGGCTGAAATGTTTTGGAAATGAGGAGGATTGGGGTGATGAGCTGAAAACCAGACAAACACAAACAACCTCTCCAAGCCTTGTTTCCTTAGGAAATCACACTGGTAATAAAATAAATACTGAGGTTATACTGGTACAAATCTTTTGAAGTCTGTGGGTGTGATGGGTGGAGTAGAAACGAACATGGCCACCAAAGTATTAATTAAAAGTAAAGTATGAGCAACACCTCAAACACACAAGGCAGAAATGCTGCAATGCCAAGACAAGCTCTGTGGGCTTGGACACAGCTGGATCCCTCAGCAGGTCACTGACATTTCTCAGCATTCCCAAATGCTGGAAATGTTCATATTAAAGGAGATACAGGATAAATAACATGGCACCACCTGAGCACTTCTGGGCCTTGCAAGACTGACTTTGAATTCCTTCAACCTCTGTTTGATTTGGGCACACAGGAGGGAACAGTGCAGTAAGAGCTCATATTCCCATGCCAGGACCACTGATGTGGTTCTTTAAGCCACAAGAAATTTTACTGACACTAATTTATTTTAAAGAACTAGAGCTTTGCTATTACATGAAGCACTGGCTTCAACAAAACACCTGAATGGCTAACGGAAGAAGGCAAGATGGAAAATAGTTTGGGTTCTCTAACAGGCAAAACTGTTTCAGTGAAGTTGTTGTGGTGAGGTATCTATTTTTAATGTAATATTCAAATAGAAAATTGCTGAAAAGCCCTAATATCATAATATTTTTAATTCCTATAAAGAAAAATCAAAACAAAGTCCCAACACAAAGAATCTAGGACTTCTGCAAGTGTTTAGGAACACAAACTAAAAACTTATTTGAGGGTTTTTAGAGGAACTCAGAGAGATGATATTTGCTCCCTCTTGTTCATGTGTACAACACTACATGATTCTAATTCCCTCCGGTGTAACACTCATGTCTCTCCACTATCTTGTTTTTATCCATCCAGAAATATTCTCACTCTTTCCTGACTGAGCAATGAATGCAGCTAATGCCAGATTATCTGATTTCCTTTGTTGAAGGAATGACAGGTAGAGACAACTGCAGCTTTGGACTCTGGTCACATTATTAAACCATTCCACAGACCAAACTGTAACATCAAACCACTGAAGTCCAAGTCTGGGCTCAACCAAAATAGCCAGGCCTGCCACATCCAGAGGTGTTCTGTTGTCCAGGAGCACAGATGAGCAGCTCCTGGGACAATTAATCCCTTGTTACATCTGGGGCATATAATTAACATCTTCCCACTCTGTGGAATCTACGGAGCTCCTCAAGCTCCAGCTTTGTTACTACGTTCATGAACTTACACACAAATAATAAAGATGTCAGAAATATCCACCAAGAGCTGTCCAACTGCAACAACTTCTGGAGGATCCCTTTTTGTCCCTCACCAGGCACAACACACAGACACAGTAACAAGGCACAGCAAACAAACTTAATGGCAAAGAACAAAGGGAAAGTGTTGCTATGCAATGCTGTCCTTTGCATTTCAAAACAAAAGAGTTTGAAGACTGGATTGATGATTTCCACATGGTCAGAACAGACTTCCAAATCTCATAAAACACCATTTTTTTCTGCCACATTTTGGTTTCTCACTTTCTTGGTGGCTCAGGTGCTTACAAATAAACATTTAATTATTTCATTTGTCTCTTCTTCTCTGGTTGAAAATTAACAGGAGTTACACTGGCTACAATGTACACAGCTTGGGGCATGATTAATTTGACCAGGCTAAATGGAATTCTTGTTAAATAAAGCAATTCAAAAGATTCTTTTCATAAGAAAAGAAAACACAGTGACACTGAAATCATGTGTTTCTCTAATGAAATATAATAAAGTTTTAATCAAAGCTCTGAACTGCATGTCACGAAATAGGTACTACAGAGACTATAATCTCACTAGTCCTGCTATGCTGCGAGCATGGGGATGCTAGCTGGTGTCTCATTTCCTCTATCTAGGTAAGCAGGATAATCATCCTTTATCTCTACCTACAGCTACCTCAGATGACTGGTACTTACTGCCACATCTTGGCTTTTGGTCTTATGACCCCAGAGACCAATGAGCAGAGCTCCAGCCCCACAAATCTGCAGCGCTCAGCACTGCTGAGAGAGAAGCTCCTACAGAGCTGTGCAAGAGAAGTGCTGGTGGTCTGACTTCTTACTACTTTCCCTTTTCACTTCCAAAAACAAAGCTTACAGGTCTAATGACACACCTACAAAGCATTTCTCTTGATAAAATGACACAAAATACAAGTTTTGGGAGCCACATAGGTGTGAGCTATTACCCCAAGAACTGCCAGCATTGACTTTGGCTGCTCTAATGTGCTGCTGCATTTATCCAGTAAGCAGCAAGCTGGGGTTTGTGTGAATCCATCATGTTTGTTTTTACAGGATTCTAGAGTTCACTCAGGTTTTGACATCCTTAATTTCTTCCTACAGATGATTACTAGCCTGGAGCATTTGTGAAGACAAACACCTGCAGCAGGGCACAAGCAAGAGCTCTACCGTGATCCAGCCTGTATCCCTGTGCTGCTCAAACCACCCAGTGCATGTGGTCTGTCAAATGAAAAATGACACAGAGAATGGAGCTGGGGGCCAACACGCATGTGCACCTCGAAGCAAAGTGGCCTTGAATGCTCAATCACACTGAGGTTTCTTGTAGTCTTTGCAACTTATTGTTCTCTTGCATTGGGAAAAGCAAATCTACACCAATTTGTCCTTCCTGGTGTCTGTATGCTGGTCTTTCATTCTCTACTACTAATGGGGAGGAAAACAAAAAGTGAAATCTTCAGGAGAATAGAATTAATTTATTTGCTGGAGTTAGCTGGACAATACTAAATGAACTCTCGCCCTTTCCTTCAAAAAGAAACCCGTACTGAAAAGCTTAAATGTATTTGTACTTCTGCCCCATTTCCTAAATCTCTAGAAGAAACTAATAAAGACTTGACTTTAATAAAGAAAGTCTTGAAGAAATGTAGCATTTTAAAGAGTGAAAAGTCCAAATTACCCCATTTTTTTCACAGATTAATGCACAGAGCCCCATTTGATGTAATTTCCTACTCTGCAGTGTTGGACCTGGTCTTCTGAAGACTGGAATTTGTTAACTCCAACACTGTCCTCCCACCTTCTTTTCCCTAACTGACTGCACTGGCTTAGGGGAAAATCTGACATTTCTGTTTATTTGCCTGTAGTAGGAAAACGAAGAACTTATCAACCACTCACCAATTTTAAGCAGCACTTCAGCAAGTCAGCTACAACATAGCACAACAACCTTTACCTGAGTTAGTTTTCCTAGGCTGCAAACAGCCTCAAATGACCAGTTCTCAGAAGGCAATCATTCTGGCCCCTATTTCCAAGCAGAGAGTTACCGCACGCAGGAGTATGAGAGGCACTCAGTTGGTACCTGAATTACAGCAGCCTTCATTAAGGAAAGGTCTTTTAGAACAGCGGTAAACAGTCTCTGACTTCCTTTTATACAACATGAAAGCTCCATCACTGGATTTGTTAAGAAGCTGCACACACCTGTGCTATCCATTTGCAAAATTCCATCTTAGTTCAGTGATCTTATTAGGCTGCCTACCAGCACAGACCAGATGACAGCCACTTGATTAAAAAAAATCAACAAGGAAACAACAAAACCCAACCAACCACACAGACCTGAGAAAAAATAATAATTTGCAACATAGTGTCAAACTTATTTACAATTTCAACTACACTCATTAGCAAGGTGATAGGCCCAGAACCTGAGGGAACATGCACGGAGCCTACAGCACCAGCTGACTGTGGGTAGGTACCGCTGCAGCCTCATCACTTGTACAAATGTGCACCGAGCTTTCAGACCAAGCATTAACAATTCCTCACACGACTCCTTAGAAGGCTGACTCTGATTAGCAACCCATCCCCACCACACGTTCTCCATCACAATGCACACAATGCTTCCTTTGGTACTTTCCATTTGGCCAAGTCGAGTTCCACTTTAGCAGCTGGTTCCTCAGAGAGAGCACGGCAGTTTGGAAAGAGGAATATGGAATGAACTCAGAAGAGGTGACAAAGCAGAGGGAACCCAAAAAGTATCCCTACACAGTGTTTGCCATGATTCAGCCTTGTCCTGCTGTTTTGCCAGGCTGCACAGATTTCATAAAGGTTTTGGCCTCTACAGAATTTACAGGATCTCTCACTGTGCATTGAGAAATGGGACTCTGCACTAATAAGTCAAAGCCAGACAAATGTGACTGGTGCAGAAACCACATCCCTACAAGAGAGCTGCACTTTGATGAAAAACCACTCAAAACCTGAATTTACTTTTAAAAGAAAAAGTTTCAGGGGAAAAAAAGAAGTATTTCACCCAGACTAGAAACTCCATCATTCTGAAGTGACTACATCTGCATTTTTAAGATATTTTCTTTTTCTTTTTGGCTGTACATGAAATGATGTCATTAAAAAGGCTTCCTTTGATGCTGTATGCCAAGTAGAATCATTAGTTTCTCACAAAGGTGCACTCTAAATGTCTAGTTTAAATTTTCATTTTCAGATGATTCATCTAAGAGATGAACAATAACAACCAAAACCAACTCCAGAAGTCTAAACAGTAAAAAGCCTTTTAGCTGCACTCCTCATTTATTAACTCCCTCCAACACCTCCTTCCTGGATTCATCACACAGCAGCCAATACTGAGCGTGAATTCTGCAACTCCATCTGTGATTTCTGGCTATTGCAAGCAAATCACAACCAGGTTCCCTCAAACCTCACACAAAAAATTCTCCTGAAGTCCATATTCTGCATCTTTCTAGCCCTAGCCTGACACAGGGTCACATGTTTTTCATACAAAGATGTTTTCCACTAGCATTATTTCCAGTGTATAGTGTGGTTTTGTCACAGCTCCTCTTTGTGAGTCCTCTGCAGAGGTCATCAGAGGATGAATAAAACCGAGGGACACCAGAAGAAGCTACTTCTCAAGGTTTTGAAGTGGGAGCACAAAACAGATTAACTACACCCGTGTTTCCTCCATTTCAAAGAAATTATTACTGAAGTTCAAAACCAAGCAGTGGTTTACAGCTGATAAATATTTCCTGATACATATTAAGACACTGGCAAATACAAATATTAGAGAAAGCTTATAGCCTTTTTTATGACAAAAGGTCAAATCTCTGCTGAACAAATATACTTTTTTTTTTCTCTCCAAGAAAGACACCTTATTCAGCCCCTGCCCCACCTCAGAGGGAGCAATATTAGTGTATATGTGGGGTCAGAAGGATTCCTCAGATGTTCTCCTGGAAAAGAGCACAGGAAGAAAACACTATGACCCGTCCCCAAAAACTGCACCACGGAGAACATACAAGATACTGTCACTAGAGATGGAAATCTTATGGGCTCTGGCTTACATTACAAAATAAATGTACCATTATTCTGTCAAACAACCTCAAAAACACTCCTGCCACATAGAAAGCTTTATTCCCAAACATTTTCTTCAAACCATACATTACAGTGATATCCCCCACCAACCATGCTCACACTATCTCCCTGGACTTAGCTCTGTTTCTGTGCCTCTTTATACTCTCATGATGTCTATATATGATATACCCAGTATTTGAAAACCATCTTCATTTCATGACAAAGATCATGAAAGAAAAAAATGTAGCTGCCCACAAAAACGTTCAAGAAAATTACAAGCTTATGGAAAGAAAAGGTCTAGCAAAGCTCTTCCTTTGCCACAATCAGATTAGGTGCTATGACCTCCATTAACACCCTTTCTGCCTACTCATTTCATAGCATTTAATTTCCTGCCTCTCAATGATTAAACCAACTGAAAGGTAGTAGATAAAGCAAGTTTGCTCGCTGATAGCAAACAGATATATTAATGCTTTACCTTTAAAAAGCTTTCAAAGTGTCTTCAGAGGCTGATTAACAAACACTACATAAACCCATGTCTGAGGTCAGACTGTGGCAGCAGATATGTGACTGAAACTTACTCCAACAGCTCTATTCAAGGCACAGGATACCTCCACTGCATACATTAAGGAAGCTTAAAGTTAAGCTTCACATATTTAAACACTAACAAAGTCTACTTAATGGCAGTCTTCAAAATGACAGTGGCCTCCTAATCTGCTGCAGATAAAGAAGTGCCAAGATTAATGATTACGTAAATGCATCACAGAGCCCAGAAACAATAATCAGCTCTTCTGTTGTTATTTGTGTACAAAGGCTATTAGAGTCATCTGACATTCCAAAATCCAATTTAAAGTTGTTAAGCCCCTTTCACGTACTTATATGAGGTTGGAAAACTGAGAGGTTCAAAAAGGGAAAGGAAGGGTTTGATTTCCTAATTCTTTTCCCCTTACCGATTTTGCTCTAAGCCAAATCTCTCTTTAAGAACTGCAAAAAAAAAAAAAAAATATAAGCTTTTAAACAATGCCTGGAGTAACCAATATTGCTGTTGAAGGAATAATACCAATAAAACCTTAACATGCTTAGATAGCAAAATTTAAAATAATGACTACAAGCAAACTAAGTAACTATTCCACAGAAAAAGACCTCATTAAATTGAGGGTGTTGCTGATGTTTTCTGCGCAACTCTGACAAACCTTCAGCAAATCAGGATGGGAAAACTAAGGTGTTCAGGCACCAAACACCCTTCTTCGTCTATTAAAGGAATCGGTGAGAATGCACTGGCTGGGTTAACACAGGCACGGTATCATCTGCAGCCTGCTCTCTGCAAAGCACGGCAGAGACAGGTCTGACTGCAGCCTCTCCAAACACCACACAATCAACTCTTTCCCCACAAAATTCTTTTAAGATTCAAAACAAACTTCTTTGTTCCTGACAGCTTAGAAACAAAATGAACAAGCTGTCTTCTCCGGGTTGCCACAATTGCCCCTCCCGTCCGCACGGAACGGGGCTGGGGAGAAGGTGGCTGTGCTGCCCTGGCAGCCGCGTGTGCCGCAGGAGAACAGCTCGCTCCCGTCGCGCTGCCCCTCCGGGGAGCCATCCATCACGGCCCCGTGTGTGGCACAGATCGCTGCAGCCCCGAATGCAGAACTCTCCACTGGCTTCAAAATCCACAGGAAGGGACTCTGAGGCAGGTCCCAGCTCTCACACAGGGTGGGAATGGCAGACAGACCCCAGGACCAGCTGCAGTGACTTCACCCCGAGGGCAGTAACTGGGCCTGGTGCTACAAGGCGGCGACAGCGGCCCCAGGCCCTGTAGAGACAGGACTGGCCTGGGAGCAATCAGCCTTGGAGAACAAGGGCTCCCTTCCGCAGCCGTGGGTCAGCCACTGTGAGCAATCCCGAAAAGGAAGGGCCAGTGCTGGACACCACAACCGAGCTTGTGAGGGGCAGATCCCAAACAGGCTCTCTCCTTCCCCGTAGCTGACACCGGGAGTAAAGCAGCCCAAGTGTCTGGTACAGCAGAAAGGAACCACTGTGGACTACGTGCAGAAGTTTTTCTTTACAGCTGCGAAGTGCCTTTCTAGTGTAAAGTCAATTAAGTGATAACTGCATCTGTGCAGAGGGTATTCAAAACGCTAATACCCCCACCCAGATAAGTCTTCAACTTTGCCTGCTTATTTATCTCCAGCTCTTAGAAATTATTGCCATGAATGCTCCACTGCTTTCTCCCATTATCTTTGCAATCCCGCTTGCTCCTCACAAAAAGACAAAAAAGCGCAGAAAGTAAGAGCTGCACCACTGCAACGACACCGGGGAGTAAAATGATACAAACAAAGAAGTATCAGCTGATCTACTGCAGCAAAGCTACTGCCATATTCTGCAGTTCTTAAAGTTCGTTCAGCTTTTCATCTAACCTAGAGAGGTAAGAAAATCTGCTCTGCCATCAGAGGCTCACATACTCTAGAAATAACAGCAGTTTGCATCATGAATTATCTAACACGATTTACCACTCGGGGAAAAGAAAATCTATCCTGTTTGGTGCTGTGCCATTTGGCCACTAGACTCTAGAATTTTAATGTCTGTTATCTTTGCAATGGAGATAACACAACACTGGTCTCAGATATCTGACTTGAAGATGGTTTCCTTACCTCAACATGAGATGTCTCGTGTTACATAAGTCTCTGGTCACATGTGTTACATGTTTTCCAAGTGAAAAAAGCCCACAAAAAACCTGGAAAACCCAGTACTGAAAACAATGGAGCTTGATGGAACTGATCATCAACACCTATACGAACGCCTAAGTACTTCTGTTTATAAAATTCACAAAATTGCAAAATGGCCACCAAAAAAAGATTCCCCCAAAGAGAAAACACTGACACCTTTTTCAAACAAGTCGGACAGTTCAATAAGGAGAACACAATCCTGTGACCCACAGAACGGGCAAAATACAAAGTATGAACAGGAGACTACAGAATAAGATTGCTGATTCAAGTGTTGCGAAGTGCATTTAATAGATTAAAATGAAAAATCCAACTTGCTTTACATGGCTAACACTACGTTCTAAAGGCCAAATCACTCAAAAAGATAGAAGCTGGCAATTAGTGAATGTCAATTTGTGTTTCCCCAAAAAAAGGAGGCTTGATAAAAGTTAAAAGAAAATAACAGAAACAGCTCCTGTATGATTGCAATCATTTCATCCAAAAATAATCCAAACCAGTTCATGAGCTAAGCCTCACCACTTTGTCAGGACAAGAAAACCACCTTGTAACCAGAGCTGAATGAAGCCATACAAAAACTTACTGAGTGATGAACATAATCTCTCGACCCTTTCTAGATAGTCTTTACCCATCATTCCTGCTGATGTTTCTTCCTATGCTTGTGTTCTGCACACATCAGAAAACAGACAGCAACAAACACCAGGAAACTCCAAATTTGTTGGAGTTTTAACACTGTACTATTTCAAAAGGCTCACACAGTCAGTTACTATACTGTCCTCAATAAAGACCCAAAACACTTAACCAGAACTCGCCCCCCTCCTTCCTACTCTCTGAAGAATACTTGCAGCATAACTTTGATTATCCAAAGCTCCCAGGGGACAAATGGAAGCAGAGATAAGTGGGGGAGCAGCCAGAGGTCTTCTGAGAATAATGGAAGTGAAAGAAGAGGAAACAAATTCCACAAAGAACCGTTGGCTCAGCTCAGGCCTAAAGTTTCCCTATTCCTGAATGGAGCATTCATGAAGTAAAATAAGCTTCTTTAAGCAAGCATTCCAAATGATTGTAAAAACCATTTGACAAAGTGAAAAATTATTGTTCGTTTTGGTACTTGACTCTCCAGAGAGAGACAGCTGTTGTTCTTACTGTAGCAATTTATTAACCAGGGGTACAGCTGTAGTAACGCTCCTGGTAGTGCCTCAACGGTTAACGAGCAGCCAAAGCCTTTCCAAATTTGTGCTTCCCTAAGTATTATTTGGAAAACATTCCTAGAAAAATTTCCAAACTGAGTAAAAAATACAGATTTATCACAAGCTTTAACATGGGGGAGAACATCCACATAGAAGAAATCTGTCTGGGGAGTTGTGAGTGCTTCACACAGAAAGTACAAGTTCTTATTTATGTTACTGCAGCACAAGTTAATGCCAATTAAGTAGGAGAGTCACTTTGGATTTAGCACAGAACCTGGCCCAGGGCACTGGCACACAGAATAGAAATAAATACTAATCGTACTTGCTCACACTGAGAGGATTAGATAACTACAGATGTAGGAAATTAAAACCACAACAAGATGACCCCACACTCATGATTTCCCTGTTGTAGCAGATCAGTCAATATGAATAATTGACAGTGAAAATTGAAATCCTCAGATAAAAATAATGGTTTTACTGCTTTATTTCTCTTCACTTGCACATAAATTGAGTTGACTATCTCTGACAATGCCATGGTTTAATATTCTAAACACACTATCTCCTTTAACAATGCCTGGAATAGAAACAAGCTGCTGAGCCAGATCCTCAAGGGTGAAAATCAACATTGCTACACTGACTTCAGTGGATGCACATTGATCTCCACCAGCTAAAGCTGTGGGCCCTAGTGGGCAATTAGGTTTCTATTATATGCTAATTTAAATAATGTACCACAGAACATTAGCTGTACAATAAGGCAAGTCTACATTCTTCTGTGGAGAAGGGCAAGCATTTGCTGTGCCACGATCAGAGTTATGGATTCTGGTTTCAAAGAGCAGGAGGAAGTTTCAGTATAAACTACTCCTCATAATAACATTTTTAAACCTGCAATTACTCATACTATACTCCTTTAGGAAGCCTATAATTATTTGGTAAGTTTTTACCAACGTCTAGTCTAGATCATAATTGCTAACACTGCCTCCTTCAAAGGAACTAGTGACTATGTTAAAATCTGGTTCTTGTTAGGTTCCTACTACACAAAGTGGTTGTGCTCTAAATGTTATGATCTGTGTTCAGTTGAGGAGGAAAATCAAACAGATCTATGCCCCAATCTTGAACCTTTGAACAAGGCCTGAACAAAAAACCCCTAAATACAACAATCCCACACATGCTTCTTTTGAGGCTTCTGAGGTGGCCGGGTTGGAACAGGGGCTGTGGCTGACAGAGACCAGAGTTTTTCTGCAACAGAAGTTTATGGCACTAAGGACCACCTGTAACATCCTCTCACTCTCTCAGCCACGACTCACACTCCAGCCACAAAATAAAAAAGCAGGAAAGCTGGGGAACAGTGTTCAGCAACAAAGATGGCAAGAAAGATTCTCAGGGGGTCATGGGGCAGTTCAAGTGACAAGGTTATCATCCTCATGTTAAAGATACTAACAGCACTCATAAAAGATGTTTCGCTCTCTTCAGCAGCAATTTTTTAAGTGCGAGAACTCCTTTCAGTCTCCTTTTAGACGTCATTGGCACCCTTCTTCCTGCCTTAGTCATCAACAACCAAGTTATTAGCATGCCAAGGTCCCTGCATAAATTCTTGTGGACTTCTGATGTAGTCAGGATGAGGGTGTCATTCCACAGTTACAGGTTCTCCTACACTGCAGTCCTTCAAATGAAGCAGCAGGATTTGGTATTTTGTTTTCAAAGCTGGACATTCACCTCAGCACAGCAATTGGGAAGCCCTCTGAACACCTCTTTTGAGAGAGGGATCAGCAAAATAGGAGGATTCTCCCCATGTGTCTGACTCACATGTTAGAAGTCACGGCAGACAGGCTCCACCTAAAGACTAAAAAACATGCACGCCAATTCCAATTCGTCTTTTCTATGGAACCACTCAGGGCAGAAAAGCAAAGGAATGTGGGCTCACATAGGTCAGTGTGGTGCAGGATGAGATGAGGCATTAAGCTCCACACTTACAGCACTTTATTCCCTTTACAAATGTCCTTATCCTCATAACCATGCTCCTCTCTGGTTCCATTTGCAACTACTCAGAAATAGTTTCAAACAGAAAAAGGTTATACACAATTAAACATTTTTAATGATAGCAGCCACACAGAAAAAACTTGCCATGCAGGAAAGATCTAAAATGTCCCCAGAGCAAGGACTGATCCAAAAACCTCCTCTGTGTTCTGGACACAGTTTGTCCCTGTGTTTTGGGTGGGCTCTATAAACATGGGGAAAACCTCAAGGCATGTGATGTGCACTCCAGAAAAAGAAGAAACTAGAACTTATTTTGATTAAGGTTTTCATGAACTTGACCCCACTAACTCCACAAGCATTTTAGCTAACAGAAACCTCCAGTCACTGAGCAGAGCTGGCCTCGCCTCCCCTCCCTCTTCCCCCTTCAGTGGTGCCTCTACAGCTGCACCTCGAGAGCCAAATGAGGAACGACTCAGGTTGAAACTGTTCTAGGGGGATTAACTTTAACCTGAATCAGTTTCCTGACTTAATTCTCCACGTGACTACGGAGATGCTGCTTGTGCTCACACAAGGGAGGGGTGCATTTGTTTGGCAATGCCAGATTATGGGAGGCTAAAATACACACAGGCCTAAACCCTTAGCCTGCTAAATTGGTCCGAGGAAATCTGGGGTAGCAGGCAGAAGGACAAGGAACACAGGGTTGGTTTTCCAAGAAACAGAATAGTCTATGAATAAGTCATTGGTTTCTATGGCCAGTATTGCTGTGAAACTTAAAGCAAGTCACTTATTTGATGTGTCAATTCCTCAGCTGTGAAACGAGGACAACGCTTTCTTACATCATCGAAGTGTCGTAAGTTGAAAATTAATGACTGAGGCACTTGGACACTGTCGTGCTGAAGGCCAAGTCAGTCTGTAGCTACAAGAGCTGAGTGATTAGTGACAGGGAGGGGCCAAGGAATCAACATATTATTTTTGGTGGACTATTTCCTTAGAGGATAAATGAGAGTAGCTGCTACTTACTTGTTGATTGAAAGGAATTGAAAGAGCTCTCTGTAGCTCCCTCGTGGGTGGACACCTAAACAATTAAATAGCCATGACCTAATTTTAGTCAGAAACCTTATGTCACAGGGAATTTACAGGGAGGCGTCTTCTGTATGTGCAAAAAATAATTGCACTGTGCCGATGTGTTATTTTAGCTGTGCAACATTTAAGGATAGACTGTATCCCATTCTCCTTCCTCATATTCCCAATTCCAAAATTTCTGACAAGGAGAGATAAAACTGAATGATACAAAATATCGTAGGACTAGGACTGAAAAAAATTCCGTGAACACATTGCTTCCAGCACCAGCACGATGGAATCAGTTCAAGGAAAATTTACATAAACAGAAACATGAGAGTGGTAGATAACATTATAATCAAATTCACCTTTTGTGTGATAGAGATGATGGAGTATCACCCAGCAGGTTTTGTATGATGTCCATACAGGCCAGTGATACTAGAAGGCACTTCTTTTTTAAGTGCCATAATTATGCACACAGAGCCATCAAGTGATAGAAAATACAGCTCAATTCTAAAAGAAGTTGTTCCAACAGCTTGTTTTCCTCACAGTTACAACCTGTCCTTTCCTTCTAGCCTGAATTTTCCTGCCTTCCTTCAGGAGCATATGGGAAACATTTCTTCCTCTCAGGCTAGCTCAGGATTGCTACTACAGGATTGAAAAGATGTGACTCCAAGTCCCTGTGCTGTCACAAGGATTGTGTGTGTGAGCCACAGAACCATGGCAGAGTTCGGCACACATCAAACTCCTGTAAGTTGTGCAGGACTCGCTGAACACACCAGGAGTGAAATGATTAAACAGCTTCATGAAGCTGGGCACATCCCTTCTGTAATTCAGTTCGTACCTGCAGAACATTAGGATTACAGGCTTCCTATCTTGTGAGGCTCTATTAAATACCATATTGTGCTTGGATACACGAATAGGAATAGAAGCCACGTAAATACTTCAAGCTGTAAATAGCATTTCAAGTCTTACTGAGCTTATTATGTCTCAAGAGCTCATTATGTCCTTGCTAGATTAGAAGCACATATTCAAAAACAAACACAAACCTAAGGAAAATAAGAATTCCCAAAGACAGCAGTAAATTGAAATACCAACCTCAGGATTTTTGCTCCTGCCTTAGGATTTTGAGACATTGGGCTGATATTCTGAAAATCCCTGGAAAGGGTTAACACTGAAATTGTATTCCCTTAGTCCTTTGGGTGAGGGCATCAGCCATAAATAATAATTATTATGAAGTTGTAGCAGTGAGTTAAAGTGAAAATCCTGCCCTACCAAAATACAAGGCAGGCTACAAAGTCTGCAGCCAGCCTAGCACTTTGCACTCAGACCAGCAGGAATTTTTGTTGGACATGTACAGGCTGGGACTGAGTGCACCCTCACAGCAAGTCTGCCAATGAAACCAAGCCATGCAGAGCAGTCCAGCTCTGGGACCACTGGCATAAGGACCTGGACCTGCTGGAGCAAGGCCAGGAGGCCACAGAGGTGCTCCAAAGGCTGGAGCAGCTCTGCTATGGAGACAGACTGGGAGAGCTGGGGCTGTTCAGGCTGGAGAGGAGAAAGTTCCAGGGAGACCTTAGAGCACCTCTCGGTGCCTAAAGGGGCTACAGGAGAACTGGAGAGGGACTTGGGACAAGACCATGAGGTGATAGCACAAGGGGGAATGGCTTCAAACTGGAAGAGGAAGGTTTAGATGGGATATATGGAAGAAGTTGTTCCCTGTGAGGGTGGTGAGGCCCTGGCACAGATTGCCCAGCAAAGCTGTGGATGCTCCTGGATCCCTGAAGTGTCCAAAGCCAGACTGGATGGGGCTCTGAGCAAACTAAGATAGTGGAAGGTCTCCCTGCCCATGACAGGGGGTTGGAGCGAGCTGGTTTTTAAGGTGCTTTCCAACCCAGGCCTACGATTCTATGAATGCAAAAGCATTACTGGCCTCCCAAAGCAGATCCTTCTGCTTGTATGGGCAGAGACTTAAGCACCCTGTAAAACGTACCCAAGACTCAAATCCTCAGTGTTGCATCTGCTTTGCTTCAACTACTTATTTTCTGAATTTGTGTGGTTAGGCAAGGAAATGGGAATCTCTTGATTCCTGGCTATGACACAGGCTTCTTGTGTGGCCCAAGCCACGTCCCTTAAGCTATGCTTCAGTCCCCTACTTGTGAAACAGGTAAAACACATCCCTCAGTGATGTTTTGTGCATAAATTAACTCATGGAAGCCGGTTTTTCAAAGAGTTCACTAACTAACATTATAGACAAACCTACAGATAAAGAGATTGTCAGAGAGCTCTGTCTGGCAGCCCTGGCCCAGGGAAAAAGCGCATTCCAGAAGTGATGATACTATCTGCATACAATTCCAGAAAACCAAGTTTACTAAGTTGCACCAGTGTTTTTTTTAAGACTGTGTACTTCTTAGTAACGCAGCATAAGGATTTCATACAAGGCAGGCCATCTCCTACATTTAGTTTTACTTGGAATGAAATGCCACCATCACTTTTCAGCACAATTTGTATGTACTATCTTGACAAATTTCACTGGAGAAATTCTAAAACATTTAGAAAACATTTAGATTTGGAACAAAGAATTCAATGGTGGAAGCCCTGGTTTTCACAAATATACATTTACAAGTTGCTGGGGGATGTAAAGACCATTCTATAAAAGCCATGTTGATTGTCCTACATTTTCAGATGTAAGCTCGACAGGGCAGATAATGTATTTTTCTGATCATACAGAGTCAAATGTCTTGCTTGTGCTTAGAGCATAGAATAAAATCCACAAATAACTTAGTTTTCTAGTATTCATAAACCAGTACAATATCTAAGTGCAAAACTTGGGTACAAAACAAATTAAGTAAATCAGTTTTCATCCTAGGATGACCAGAAACAGACTAGAAAGAGGACCAAACATTACTAATCCTTATTCTGCCTACACTGACTAAAGAGGGTAAAATGAAAAGGGACTAAACCACAAATTTTAGCTGTTTCTTTCCTTTTCTTTAAATAGTATAGGATGTAACTTGACAGATCCACAGTCTTCAGTATCATGCGATTTACTTAACCTAGACGTCTAAAACCTTTTAAAATCATGTCATTTTAACACAAACATCTTAATTCAAACAGTCAATATTGAAAGACAAACAAGAGAAAGCTTTTACTAAGTCTGCAATTACAGCTTTCAGGAGCCAAAGCAGGAGCTGAAATATGCTTTCGAACAACAGCTGAACTTCTGTCATGAGTTATCACCTAGCCCACACACCAAATACTTCTGGTTTTCTTTGAAACATATGAGCTTACTGATTACAGGAACTAAATAACAATTACTGCCTTGCTTTCAAGACCATAACCCAGGACTGGAAAACAGATTTGTCACTGTTGCTGTGCACCAGTGAATTCACCTGCTTCATTTCCAGTGTAACAACATGACCATCTCTCTGTAAGGCAAATATCTGAGCACTAAGACCAGTTGATGACAATCCTCAGAACACAGAAAACAAACAGTAATTTTTTTAGTTTCTCAGTCAAAACTCAGGTGAACTTCATCTTTGTTTGTCTGGTCTTTGCTTACAAATGACGTAATTAATCCATCAAAAGCTCTGTTGCAACATGAATGACATTCAAAATCAGCATGCACAAATATTGTTATTACATTTATTTAAAAAAATAAATTGCCTAGGATTTCATGACCAACAAACTAATCAACACCACCACTTTTCTAAAACACAGACTCAACTCCACATTGTGCAGTGTTACGTAAGGGGGGAGGGCCTGTCTGCTCCTTCACACTTCTGTCCCAGAATGGACAACCCCGAGCTGAAACACGACCAGGGCTTCCCCTTGTGCCTTCACACAGTCCTACAGCTGGAACGTGGCCATCTCCAGGCTCCGGGGGAGTTCCAGCCTGCTTACACCTCAGTCCCATCGAGGGCAGTTTATCATGTTTACACAGAAAAGAACAGAAGGGATTCCAGAGGAAACAGAGCCACTACAGTACTGCAACTTTCAACTTTTTGGAACCCCTTTTTTATGTCAGGGAAGGGAGAAGTGCTCCTTGCCCAAACAAACTAGACTTGCCACTGCTAAATTTAAACATCCATTTTGGGAATATACACTAGTAGGGCACTAAAGTAGCACTAAGAACCTCTGAATTCCCCCCAGTGAGGCAACAATACTAACTTTTTAACCCATTCAGCTATTTTGAACTTGTCTCACTGACCTTAATGATAGGGAATTTTTGACCAATATACTTCTACATTGTGAGTGGAGACAGCAGGAAAGAGCCAGGCAGAATCCAGAATAACAGGGCAGACACTCCTCTTACACGTGTGGCTGCCGGAGTGAGAGGGGTTGAAAAACATGCATTATCAACTGGGCTGCAATTTGCATCTCTGCCCTTAAAATTTAAAGTCTTTCCCAAACAGAAGAGAGCAGTTTGAGCCCCGGCAAACAAAGGATTACCAGCCCCTTATCTATGCAGTGATCCTTTGAAATTAGGTGTTACTCAGGAAGAGCAGTGGGAAGGTACAGGCCTGGCCACTCCTAGGTGGTACCTGTCTAAAATACATTCCCACGGCTTTTCACCTTGCCAGGGAAAGGAAAAAAAAAAACAACACGAGCCAAGCCAGGCCAGCAGTGGTTCTCTGAGAAAGCTGGGAAAAAGCAGTTGTGGCTCCCACCCTCTGATGCCAGGCAGTGACCACCCCCTTGCAGAGCCTCCCCTCATGCCAACACACAAAACCTGTGGTGGCCCTGCAGTGCAGGGAGCCAACCTGGGAGGGGAGGGCTGGCAGCAGCTCTCCAGAGAGGTAGGAACGATCAAGGAATAGGCAGTGACTCACTGTGTGATTTATTGCCAGGCACTGTTCCCAAATGTGTTAATAAAGTTGCAGCCAAACAAATGCACATGCCTTAGGTCTTGTCTTTGTTCCAGCACGGCCAAGACAATTGAGTATTATTTCCAAGTAAAACAAGAATGAGATTCTAGACAATATTTCTACCACAATTAATATTTATGTTTCACTGTTCTACTTCACAGCACTGCCAACCCTCGAGTATTTAATAAAAAAAAAGCAAGCACAAAATAAGAAAGAAGCGAGAATACACACAGACACAGAAAGCTGTAAAATTTTTGATGAATATTTTTAGTTGTTCTATTTGGGTTTTAGTTTATTTGGGGTACTTTCAAGTTTCAAAGACAGCAGAGAGAAGCACGCCATAATCACCACGTTCAACTGAAGCAAGACGCCAATACAAAATCAGTTAGCTCAAACAGTCCATGGCAAAGCTCTGTGTGAAGGTCTTCTAGAAACTGAAAAACCAAGGAATGATGAGTTTGAATGATGGGCTTTCCCTGGTATTACCCACAGGTAGTTTCTGAATTCAGTCTGGCGATTCCTCTGTTTAAGAAACCAGATAAGCTGCACATTAGATGCATGCAATCACAATATATACACAAGCTATATCCATGATTAAAACCACCAGGAATATTTTCAAATTATAGCTGAGATGTAAGCCAGAGCTGGACAAAGTCACAGGAGCGGGGCAGAAGATGGAAACACACTTTGAAGTGAGCAATTTAAAAAGGAAAGCATTTTCCAATATGAATTTTGTTTCTTATGGATGAGTGGAAAATGTATGTTATCATAAGTCAGTAGTTTATCAAGAAACTGCAATGAATTGATGAAAAATCAATTGATCTATGAGACTTTCTGAGATCTAGTGATTTTATTTTTTAATGATGGGGTGCACGAGTTTTGAGACCACTGTTGTAAGCCACCTGATATACCATAAATAATGTCTCCTGGCAATCAATATCACCAAACATGCCAGCACTGGGTTCTCCTCTTGAAGATGAAGTTAGCAGGAAGGACACTGGGAGAAGCTCGTTCACCACTGCTGCTTCAGTAGAGCTGAGGAACCATAGTTTTGGATGAGGACCTCATAAACAAAACATTATATGTACTATGTGCAGACAAAAAGATTGACCCTGTTCCAACAATCTTTAATGGAAGTAAAAAACTTCATCATCTTTTGCATTTTCCTTGCTTCCTACTATTTAGTTCCAAAACTTGTTGATCAGCTCACTCCACTATAATTCCGGTTTTGTGTACCTCATATGTGATTTAGGTGATGTTTGCTGTGTTTTGTAAAATGACTTGTTTAACTCCAGACAGCTTTCTTGCTTCATGCTAGTTCATCTTAAACTCAAATTACTGGGCAGTCTACAAGCATGGCAGAGCTTTCATTGACACGTTCCTAAAATCAAGCTTGTGGTCAGCTTCTGGTTAATCACACTGGTAATCAGAAAAGTTTATGTACGTTTAGGGAGCTCATGATGAACAATTACATGCTTCAGATACTGCAGCAGCTCAGCAGGGTAATTCCACATCTCTTTCCTCCAACACAGCAAATCTGAGAGCATCAGTTTCTCAAGTAAAACAACAAACAAGAACAACTGAAGTTTCCTGAGGGTGCCAATGACATCTGGGGGTACCCCTGGCACAGAGTGCCACAAGATGCTAATGAAGTCAGAAATGTTTTGGGGGTAGCAGGCAGGAAGCATAGTTTTAAGAGACCAGATGTGAATTTTGGTAGATGGAAAGGCAATTAAAAGTGCAGATGGAGAGACAGTTTTGCCCCGTTGTCACTACCCTCTGGTGTTCTTGGAAATATTCCGGAAGGCTTCTAAAGGACCCAAGGTCTCTTGAAGAACCGAGCATGCAGTGTTAAAAAGGTAAAGCACAGAGGTGTCCCAGAGGGCTCTTTCACTCTCACCCTGATCTGAAACAGCTGGTTACAAAGGGCCTAAAATGCACAGTCGTGTTGTTACCTCTCACTACACTGATAAAGAGATTAAATAAGGCACTGGCAGTTTACTTTCAAAAGAGAGTGAAAGAAGAACACAAGAAAGTGAATTGGAGATGAAGAACGTTAACATGAAGGAGAAGAAATGAAAGTAATGAAATGAAAGAAAAGAGAAACTAGACAGCAAAGGAAAGAGGATCAGGCAATTACACAGCACTTCAGCAGGATGACAGTTCTGCATGCAGCCTATGTGATCCCAGGGCAATGTGAATTCCAAGCAGGAAAATTCTTGCATCCACCTAATGGAATAGCCAAAATGGAAGGATAAAGATCGAAATGGCAGAAGTACCATGCTCCAGCCTAAAAACATATACACTATTTATTTCCCAATCTGTCTTTGGGAAACCGCAATCAGCAATGCTCAGGTTTATTATGTCTTCTAACTCCTGGAAACACAAAATCTTATTATTAAAGTGTAATGAGCAGGCTCACACAAATGGCACTAAAATTTTGGTTTGCTTTTTGTTTTGGTTGCAGCTAGATTTCACTTTTGATGATTGGTTAGCACTCTATCGTAAGCTTCACACTATGTATTTATTTATATATATATATATATATATACACACACACACATTCTATAAGAAGTCAAAGCTGTAAGTTCTTTCTTACATTAAGTTGACTGCAACAAACCACTTTTTCAATTGAACATACATCAGAAGAAATTTACCTTGAAAATTTACCAATCTGACAAGAGCTAATGGATTTATGATGAAAAACCAAGGTTGTTTTTTCCTGCACAAACAACTAGAGTCACTGCATAACCAGATTTTATTGCAAAGACCTTAACATGATAAAAGCAAAAAGCATTAGGTGTATAAATGTCTGTTCAAAATGAATTGTCTTTGCAGTATAGCAATGCATTATCTAGCTTCTGTTCACACTTCTTTGATTAAAACAACACCAACCAACCCAAGAAACCACTCACTCTTCGTAGCTTAAGAGGTCCAAAGCCTCTTCACAAAACAATTCTGTTGTCACTTTTATATAGGGTTGGTTGATGCCTTCCCCCTCCTTTTTTTCAGTGAGCTAAATATAATTAATGTCTTCAAAATGGAATTAGTTCAACAGCATTTGGCTGAAAGCATTTATTTATATGAATACAGTTACAAACCATAACTCAAAGGCATATTGAAAGAAATTTACTTCACTGAAAATTCAAATAGCAGCCTTCTTTATAAAAGTGGTATTAAAGCTTACGCATTAATACAGTCAACATAAATTCTGATTTTAACAGGCTTGCATAAACATATAAATTCTGGCTCAGTGAGTCTGCTTCGGCTGTCAATACTCTGAAATAGATACAAGCTTTAACAAACCTTTAATTCAAAAGCCCATTACTGTACCAACTGAAATAGAAAGACTTGAGTATCAAAGAGGAGTTCTTCCACACTTTCACGGTATTACTTCTGTAAGACATCAATTGATCTACAGCCCTTGAAAGAAAACAACTCGCTTCCCTCTCCTGGATAAAAGTCAGTGCAGTTTTTTCATCCATCACAGTGTAACAGCATCAAAATACACCTTCTGCATCTGCTTAAAACAAGGAAAAAAACACCCTGCAAATCACAAAGCCATTCCATGACATATCAATTTACTTTTTCTGACAGATTCACTTCACAAAAAAAAAAAGTTTTCATTAAAAAAAACGAAATGAAGTTTAAAGCAGTAAGTAAGAGAGAAATGAGGAAAAAGAGAAGGAAGAATTTATACATATCTACACATTGCTAATGTTAGTCTGAGGTGCTCTTCATAAAGAAAACATGGAGAGATTCCTGCATCTAATGTCCTGAGATTTAATAAACTGCCAGACTAACTGTTGGTTACTTAATGACTAATAACATCCACAACATTTAGCAGCGTCTGATAAATTGTGTAACCAACTTAATTTACCCTCTCTTGACATTAAAACCAGTTACTGTTAATAAATAATGTCTTTAAACGTTTAGGTGGGTTCTTTAATTCAAATGAACAATGTATTTGGAACTACTGTGACGGCAATAGTGAGCAGGTAAACAAATACATGCTTATTTTCATTCCCCCAGCACTGCTGGTATTGTCTCTTTCAGAATGCAGTCCTTTTCTTGTGTCATGCTCTTTTCCCTGAAAAACACCATATTTAAACTCAAAATTTTTTTGTATGGGAATATTTTTTTGTTCATTCAGGCCATGCTAAATCCGCTTTGATTAGGTTGTTCAATTATCTGGTATCATAACGAAAAAGATACGATTTCGAGTAACACAAGCACAGCTTCACCAAGACATCTCATGTCATTACTGGCCCAGGTGAAAGGAGGGAAGAGTTCTTCCAGTGTCACCAGCCAGGTATTGCACAGAAGCAGCTCAGCCTGCATTTGGTGACAGGGACCAGCTGCATGTTTGGTGCACACAGGCAGCTCCACTCATGTGAGGAGAAATACAAACAGGACCTGCTACACCAAGCTTGGGGCTGCTTGCTGTGAATCCAGCCAAAGGACAACTTCTTCCTTTAGACAGTCTTTGGGACAACAAAACACCCTTGAGAGGATAAGTTTGGAATAATTTCTCCCCTTCAACTAATGTGATTTATGAGCATTCAAATTGCTTGGGACATGGTATTATTTTCAAAAGGAAAAAATGAGTAGGTACTTAAAACTAAATGAATCTCAGGACTACTTTCTACAGACATTGCTTACAATGGGCTTAATTATTTATGGGAAGAAACCATCCCATTGTATATCTGCCTGAATTCTTGAAAAAGAAGTGAAGGGAATAAAAATTAAAATCTTGTTTGCAAAGCACCGGATTAGCAGCAAGCAATCTGGGTTTTGTCTCCTTGGATAAATCTCTTAGATAGCTGGATCAAAGTAGTCCTTTGTGAAATAGACACTTTACTGAGATGTTTGGAGACTTGGAACATTTTCCAAAGTGATAACCATTTTGGTATCCAGCTTAAGACAACTTTGAAATAATTTTCTGAAAACTGGAATTAATTATAATTAAATTAATTCTTCTCCCACATTCTATTTGGCGATTATATTTGAAGTTGTGCTATGTAATTTCAATTACTAAGGTGCTTTTACACTAGAAGTAGATAAGAGTCTTCAGAAACTGTAAAACTTCTACGAAAAAATGCTTGGCCAACAAAAACTGACTCCAATTCAGAACTAATGCCTTTGCCAGCTCACAGCAGTGCTTTTCATGTGAGATACACAGCTTCATGCCAGCTTTGGACATGCTCCTAGAACTTTAACTTTAGGCTCCAAAGAAACAAGTTGGACATCTGTGCGTGTTGCCCATTCAGGATATTCATTCACATGTAAAGAGATCCCACCCTCTGCTAATACAAGATTTGAACTTAGCAGAGTTACCCCATCGCTAATGCTGTGGCAACAGCTCAAGAAAAGAAGTTAAGCTACACAACCCCACACTATTTTTGCTGGCACCTCCCTAAGAAATTTTTCAATTCAATGAGGGGAAAGAGAAACGTATTGAAGGATTTCATTTTGGGATTTTGATTTTACGAGCTGCTGGCAACTGTGCCTGAGCAAGCACATACACACGCTCTGTGAAATAAACTGTTAACCGGACACTCCGGGTATTCTGAAGGTGGGAAGAAGTCTCAAAAAGTTCATTGTTGATGTGCTTTGTTTTTTTGTTGGATTTTTTTTTTTGGTAATTCAAAAGTAAACTTTTTCAAAAGTTCCTTCAATTTAACATATAAATTTAATTCATTTGATTTGTCTTTCTAAAATGTAAAGCTCTTGTCTTGCCCAAACACAGTCTGTCCCAGCCAGCAGGTCAGGACTTGACACATTCGAGTGAGGAAAGCTCCACCTTCTTTTAACAGCATGGCACAAACACTTCTGCAGTTCACTCCCCAGAGCAAGGTACTTGAACAGCCACTGTATTTACTTGAGAACAGTGGTCACTATTTACAACCAATTATTATCATTTCCTGAGAAAAGGCTTGACTTCAGCATGCAGAACATGCTCAACTCTCCCCAGCACCCTTGTGTGCAGAATGAGCAGCCATTGCTATCAGAAGGTCTCCAGCACGTCGCAAGATCCAGGGAAGCCACTTACTTAGTTGGTAAAGATCTTCAAGCACAGCCCATTTCTCCCTATCAGCAACACAACAGACACAGAAATGGGCCTCCTTAAAAACAGCTGAGTTACACTTTTCTCCAAACAGAGAAACAGGAATCAATCTTTCCTGTAATGTCTTCCTCAAATTGCCAAAAACGTCCATTTCTGAAGGGCCAAAAGCTCATGGCAACAGCTTAATCTTCCTCCTTGGCCACAGGGCCTTGTCATGGTACATGTACTGTCCCAAAATGGAATTCCTTCTCCAGGTGATGCCATTGCAGTGGGGTAGGGATTGGTTTTAAACATATTTCTGGAAGAATAATTCATGCATGTTGTCATCACAGCCACCCTGATCTCTAAGTACACAACTGCTGCACAGCCTCTTTACAGTAACTTTACAGAAGATCCTGACTTTTCCAAAGAGATAATTACAGACTGCTTGCTGACAATTACTTCCAGTCTCAAAGCAAACAAAACAAACAATGGCCCAAATCAGTGATCCATGTGATATCTTAGGCAACAACTTAATTATCAGAATGAATGTTATTAAAGCACAGCATTAACAAAAGGAACATTCTAACAACACTTTGCCTGACACTGTTTCACAAATGTAAGAATATAGTCTAGGGAACTATCAGAACATCAACTTGAAGGTAGTACAAAATACTGTGACCAGTAATGGCAAAGGAAGTGCTAAGCACAAGCCTGAGCCTTCCTTCACAGATCCCCCTGCCCTGGCCTTTTGGAGAGTTTTCTGTCCTTCCACCAAATGCAAATGCTCGTCTCTCCTGAGGTGCTCAAATTGTTATTTTCAAGCCTTGATGTCTTAACACAATTCCCAGCAGTTCTTCTTAGCCTTTTACATTCTGACTTCTGTTTACTGATGCACTCCTTCTCCAAGTGTAGTAGCACATCAATTAATTATACAGTAGCCTGCCTAATCAGGTTTCCCCAGGGTTTTTAACAGAAACCCTTTGTATTTCTTAATGATTCCACGAGATTGTAACTATTTTTAGTTCTGCAGTAAAAGAAACGAGTCTGCTGACAATACTATCTCCTAAAAGGTGGAACTGCTATTAAAACCGTTGAACCAAGCACACTTGAATTTTGGAGAATTCAGATTTAGTCTGGATTTTATGATTAACGTTTCTGTGTATCACATAAACAGTCACCACATACAGAGATACAAATTAAGTAGAAAGACTAGAACTGAAGAACAGATGTGACCTACTTAACATTTTAATATTAAAACAGAGACATTCAAATTAATAGCAAAGTCTCCACTGCCTTCAGTAAGATTCACCAATTGGGGGACTGACAGTCCAACGATCTCCTTGACCAACTTCCCATGACCTGTGTGAAGGGACATGCTCTACATACACAAGAACACTTTAATTCTATGGCAGACATCTGCAACCTTTCTAACTTAAGGGGAAATTCAAGATTAAGAAAAAACAACAAAACCCCACCAAACTACTAAAGGCACAAATCAGTAGAAATACATCCAGCTTTCACATTACAAAAGCTCAGAAAAGCAGTAAAAAACAGGTGGAGGACTTCTCCTGCACCAGAGCTGGTCACATTTTTGGCTGAATTGCGTCTTGTGCTAAGAGAGGCCATAACTAAAAACATTCAGTAGACAGCTGCCTTACTACAAAAGAGTTGTTCTCATGGATCATAGAAGAGTTGATGTTGGAAGGCATCTCTGGAGATTGCTTGATGGAGCCCCTGCTCAAAGCAGGGTCAAATAAGGCTCAGGGTTGTGTCCAGTTGAGGTTTGAGTATATCCAAGAAAGGAGTCTCCACAACGTCTTTGGGCAACATGATACAGTACCTGACCACTGGCATAACAACAAATAAATGAAAATGCAGACCTTTCCCTTTCATCTAAGCATCTGAGACCCCCTTTGCCCACCCTCCCCCCAGTGACACGGCACTGCTGCAGACACAGCTCCCATCTGGCACCCAGGCTGACACACCTGAGTCACACTGAGACACAAACAGCAGCGTTGACATCAGGTAAGCTCTGACGCTCTTAGCGAGCGCATTGGCACGAGCGGATTCTGAGACACTGCTGCTATTCCCCAAATCAGAAATGAAGATGTGCCAGAGATCATTTCCACGTTATGAAAGCAGCTCTTTACAGCATTCTGCGGGGACCTGTCTGCAAGGATGAACTGTATCTCTGTACAGTTCCTTTTGTCCTGTATTTGTTCTTTGATGTACAAATACGCCACAGACTAAGCGGTGATCTCTTTGATGTTGAACTTTTATACTTTATTGCAACTAGCACACTTACAAGAGGAGCTGCCAGTCATTTTTCTTTCTAAACATTCAAATTTCATGAGGCATTTGCTTTATGAGTCAGATTTCTTAGTAACTTGTTTTCGGAATTTCCACAGGAACTGTGCTACTCTTCTGGACTGATAACTTGTTTAAAAATCAAGACCTGATCAGGTTTTTCAGGTATTACAAATTAATACAAGCATTGACTAATAAATCTGAGTATATTTAACATAAAGTATAATTAGCTAGTCAAGTATGTATTTCCTCACTCTCTTTTAGGTAATTCTGGATAGTGCTTGGACTCCAGCAGTGACCAGATGTAGCTGCACGGGGAACAAGACAAACCAAGGCATGCACGTCGTGGTACCTTTCTGGCTACTCTGCCAGGCTCCAATGCTTTACAGTTCAGGCACTTCCGGAGACAGAGGCAGCCTCTGCAGTGCAGTTTTTCATAATGCAGTGTGTATACATCGAATTTTAGGCTGACAATACCATGGCAGATTAAATTACAAAGTTAGTTACTTCTGCGACAAAACAGTAATCAGCACTGGCAGAAATAACATGTTACGAAGTGCAAATTTACCACCACTAAATGCTACAGCTTTCAGCGAGACATAAAAAAGCATTTCCATTCTGAAGCATTTTTGTGAGGGCTTTTAAATAAATCCTACGAGCTGAAATTCTCTGGACTGAGGTTTTGGTATTCACAAGGTCTCTGCTTTAGAGTGACCTTTACATTTGGCTATTTTTCCCTTCTGTAAGTATAAACACTGTGGTTGAGAGGGAAAACATCAGAAGAAAATTAAGAGTATTTTGGAACAGTGACAGCAAGGAGGGAACATTTCCCCATACTGAGCTCTAGGTTTCCACAACAAAAATCAGTACTGCTACTGATGCTCCTCTCCAAGCCAAGTAGTTTAAAGGTGTATTGTCAGTGTGCTGGCCAGAGAAATGCACCATGCTGAACATTTGCATCTCAAGTTATAATTTTAAAGTGAGTAAACCATACAATAATTTTTAGATGGTTTTATAAGTGAGAAAAATTATTTAAAATGAAACAAATCTGTTCAAGATTCTGATTCCTCTTTTTCCAAAACATTTCGCCACTCAGAAAGGAAAAGTGTTGTTAAGAGCTAGTGAGGTTTATGTAAAGGAGGGAGCACTCCAGCACCTGCGATGCCAAGCAGCCAGGAGCTGCACTCCACCTTTCTGGCTGAGAAATGCAAAGTTAATCCCAGAAATACCAGCAGATTTTTAAGAAATCTGGACAGAGCTAGCCATAGCAACACTGGAAACACCACATTTTCAGGTCCAGGCAGAAGCTAGTTCTCAGTGCTCACCCAGATTCTATCATGTGCAGTAAAACAACCCACCAAGAAAAATACAAGGGTGAAACATCGCTCCTGTTACAAGAGGCTTCACACAGACTGTCCATGGAAGCATCCCATGCAGGAGGCAGGAGAGAGAATTTTGATCCTCCTTGAAGAGAACAATAGGAAAATCAATTCCTTAATTTAGCTCCCCGAGCTGGCCCCACTCCAGCCCCCAGTGCCAGCCCTGAGCCAGAGCCATGCCACGGGCACTGCCAGCCGCGGCTGCTCCCCTGCTATCGCCGCCGAGCATCTGGGAGTCAGCGATGCCCTGGGCCTGTTTTCCTCAGCCATTTAGAAGGCGCCTATGCATATGAGGTTTCTCAAATGAAACATCTCTGGCTCTTTAATTAACCTGTCTGGCTTTTTTATTATCTGTTGATACAAGAATCTATCCAGCAGTTACAAACATCTTTATGCACTCATATTTTAAGGAAATACTTCTTTTAATTCAATAAGGTACCCACCGTACAAGAAAAACTCTCCCCAAAACTTAACACAGTGCATCTCTGTCAATCTAACAACTGCAGGGTGTGTCCCTTTGACAGAAAACAAAGCTGAGTGTGAGCTCAGCCCCTCCAGACAGTCACAATCCATCTGCCCCTCTCCTCGTGGCAGAGAGTGCCCCTGCAGCAATAGTGGCAAACACAGCTCCCTAACCCTGGAGTGCTCCAGCCTGATGTCTCCAACCAGTACTGGATGGTGGCTTCACTTACATTTACGTGCTCCAAAACCGGTAACACAACATCCATCGTACGACCAATTCTACAGGACCCTAAAAAGAGGTAGTCCAAGGAGAGGAAAAAGCAGGGGCACTCTACAACAAGCAGTTTTCTGCAGTGCACAAGATGGGTTAATTAATTCCCAAATTGAGCAAGGAATAACTACAAATTCACTAGAAAGTGTGTGTTTTCTCACAATAGCTGCTCTGACAAATCAAACACAGATAAAGATGGGCTAATTAATTTAGCCAAATGGAAAAATGCACCCATTATGAGAAGCATTACAGTTGATACAGGAGGAGAGCAGCTACTGCTGCTCCTGTTAAGTAGTACAGCAATTTATACTGTTCAAATTTTCGCCAGAAGTGAAGTATGCAAATATCTATGTACAAAAAGGAAACTCCAAATGTTCTGATGACCAGGGATCATTTTTTACTGGCTTTCTACACTACCTAGACTAGAGGCTCCAGGCAGAGAGCACCTGGGGCTTAGAGAGAATTTAACCTCCTTTTGGGGTGAGAAGAAGATAAATGACACTTTGAATCATGTCCCATTAGGCACAGGGCCAAGCAGAGGAGGCTGGACAAGAGAGTGCTTCTCTCTTCAGAACTAGGAGTGAGGTAAACAGCAGCTTATGTAAGTTTTAGGCACACTTAACCCATGGCACAGTATCAGCTCATAAGATCCCTGGCAGTCTCACAAGAGGTGTGAAATATGAAATAGGAACTTGATTTCTAATTGGATCATGTAAATTGTTCAAGGCATTAAACAGCAAACGATACTTGGATGAAGGGAGAAAATTGCTGAGCCAATCAAATACATCAGCTCTCAGTATCTGCAAGAGCTGGAAGAAGAAGCCATTGTCATAATGCATCACTCCCCATTTCATGCTGTTAACAAAATTACAGCAAGAATAGCAAAGACTTTAAGACTTCTAGAACACCAAACAAAGAGTAACACTGCAGAAGACAGCATGTGCAAATGGTGACAGGACCTCTTCTCTTTTTTGGCTGAGAGTGCAGAAAGTATTGTGGACATACCAGGTGTGAGCAGAGGTGGCACGAGGCCCAAGCACACGGCTCAGGGCAGGGTGCCTGCAGTGCCTCTGACCAGCACCACCTAGAGCCCGTGAAAAGCAAGGCTAGTGTGCAGGAACACGACCCCTGCTTCTCTGTCCGACCAGTCAGAACTCCAGCTTGTGGTCCCTTCAGTTTGAAGGAACACTTTGACAAACCCTTCGTCACAGTGTATCCGTCTACGTACAGATTTAATGCCACTTTTCCACCCCTTTGTTTGAGAAGGATCAACTTCTTCTAAAGTACATAAATAAAGAGTCATGCAGCTGGTTTTATGAAGCACCATGTCCCACGATTCAGAGGCAAGAAACAGCACAGTATTTCAAAGAACACAAACAGTACACGATAATTACATGGCTGATACCCTGTAAGTATGCTGACTATTCTATTTGCATTGTTCAGAAGTGAAGAGGTTAGACTTATTTACATCCAAGCAGCTTTAATTAAGCTTTGAGATAAATGCTCTTAAAATGAAAGCTGGGATGATTATACCTCTCTCCACATTGATTTTAGCCTAGATGGCTATGTATGCAGCATGACAAAAGGCCCAAAGGCTGGAATCACACAAACAGGAGAGCTACAAGCGATGAGTCCTGCACCTCTCTCCATCATATAGGAATGAAAACAAAAAATGCAGTGAAATTGTGACCTTACTGAAGTTGACTGCTTAAGTGTGGTGGAGCTGGGCCACAGGTGCAAGGGCAGCAGCAGTGGGAGCTGCTGACCCCTGCCAGTCCCCACTGAGATGAAGTGCTCCAGCTGCACTCACTAACAGCAGCAAGGACATGGGCTACACTTGACCCCAACAGTGCTGGGCAACCCCAGACTTCTCTGGAGAGAATCGTGCACTTCAAGAGCTTTATATGTCAGAGGTTCACATTAGGCTGCAGCCAGAGAGTGCAAGGAGCACTACCCATTGCGGAGACTGCAACTCCATGGGCAGACCAGCTCCCTGGTCCTGAGTGACAGCACACAGGCACCAAGTGAGGGGTGGGAGAACCTAAGAGAGATGTCCCAACTGGCACGACACAGGACTCAGACATCAATTCGCTCCTGTCAACATGCGTGCTTCATCTTCCCCTGGCACCAAAAAGGAAAAGGGAAGCAAACGCTGATTTAAATACATTTTTCACAAAAGTGGGAATCCGTGGTAACCTGTGCAGGCAGACAGGCTCAGTGGTGGTACCTCAGGGGGCTTCCTCCAGTGCACGGAGCTCTCCAAGGCTGTCAGCAAGCTCCCTGCTGCAGCTAACCCCCACTGTGGAGAGGGGAACAGCACCCCGTGAGTCACTGCCGCCCTGAGTCACTCCCTCGTGTTCTCAACAGAAGGTGCAGGCAACTGGGAAGCAGCCTGAAACTGCACCGAGCTTGCCAACCTGTATTTTGCAGAACTTCTCAGCCTAAATGCCTCCAGCAAGAAAAGTGAAGGAAAAAAAAAAAAAAACAAAAAAAAAACAAACCACCAAAAAAACTGGGCAAGCTAAAGACTTTGTTCAGCAGAGGGAGGTTACAGGATGAAGCATAAGGAGAACTTCCATCTCCCAGACCCCCTAAAACAGCTTTCTGCTTCAACTTTCCAGTCAGTGCCTTTTTGTTTTTATCCAAGGAGCAGAGGTCTGCACTGTGCAGTCACCCTTTTTCACATAACTTAGTTATTCTTGGAGGACAGAATGCTCCCCTCCCCTGCTAATGTTTATTGCAAAAAGGAGAAAAAACCCTGATCTTCAAAAAGGAAGAAGACAGTTTCTGTACCATTAGTTATGTGCATATCCCTTAGATATCAGTCCTCAAGGAAAAGACAAACCACAAAAGGATAGAACTACTGCTTGCTCGATCTCAGGAGTTATCAGCTGTAATTGCAAATTACAGCTCACAGATAAATACAAGAAAGGTGAATACTTTTTTCTTTCATTGTGAATAAAATACCCCAGAAAAACATTCTAAAATGTATCAAGTCTGACTGTAATAACATTCTTGTAATATGCAGTTATTTTGCACACTACAAAAACTTATCTCCTGGGAATGGAAAGCAAAACAAAAGAACATGCTGCGTCTCAACTTCCTCCAACACTAGATAGAGAATTGCAAAGTATCTACTCAGGAGAGACACAAAGATTTGCCAATTTTGATTTAGTACATATAGTTTAGAATATACCAACTTAGAACTCTGTTGTGTAGTCAAGATGAAATACCAACAACCCTGGTAGTAATTACTACATGATAGTGATCATTTTTACACTGTACTGTAGGCAAGAGAAGCAAGAAGAAAGATTTAAAACCCCTTAAGGTTAAAACTGAGTGCTCCATCATCCTAGAAAAAACCTCCAAACATGCTAGGTTCTCTATAATGGGGAATGAGTAAAGAAATCAGTCTCTTTCACACAGTGGGGAAGTACTTGATACCAAGAGGACTCAGTTCTTCACTGATGTTTCTAGACACTACTCTCCAAACTAAAAAATGCCAATACAAGCATTCAGCTCCCCCCTGCAGAGCTAAGCTGCAGAGCTGCAGGCCCTTCCCCTGAACCAAGTGAACCAGCTGCCATCTCCCCCTGACCCCCTGCATCAGCTCACTGAATAAAGCATGAGGACATTTCGTATCAGTGCACAGCCCACACCCCAAACACCAGCAGTGCTCAAATACCCTCCTCTGCAACCTCATCCCGGGATTAATTTTGTTTTGTTTCATTAAAAAAAAGGGTAGAGAAGTCCCTGAGTTGTGTCTGTAGACCGCTTGAGTTTTGCCCCAATTATTCAGAATGATCCTAGAAAAATTACTTTTAAGACCACATTACCAGCCGGTGGGAACAGGCCCACCATTTTAGCTAGGCAAGAGCTGCACATAAGTTTAAAGAGTCTGATCTAGTGAGATGTTCAGCACCCACAGTTTTTGCTGACTTAAACAGGACAGAATCTCCTTACTTGAAAGGAGTGTCCCCAACTGAGACTTGTACAGAGCATGCAACTGCCTTTGATTTTCACAGAGTGAGACATAAAGACAGATTTCCTCTTTTATTTTAAATCTCGAGAGTCTTTCAAAGAGCCTAAAAAGTACATTTCAGCAATAAACCTCAAAAACCAATCTTATCCTGCGAATGTAATGCAACAAATGTTTTAGGTACAAACAAGTCATTCAGCTCAATCATATGAAATTAAAGCAGCAAGAAAACAGCCTGTCAGCTAGCAATTCCAAAGGCCAGATTCTGTTAATATTTAGTCAACAGGAGTTCTGTACTGGGGTATTTGCTAATTTGGATTTAACTTTCAGTAGTGCCACAGTGAAGGTAAATTTAAACACGCTTCAATTTGCAAAGCAACCTTTTTTTTTTTAAACCTATGGCAAGATATTTTTCCATAGGCATTTGTATACTGGCGAAAAACACTGAGTAATTACCAACGTGGCAGGCTGGTGCCAGGATACATGACAAAAAACACGTCAAAAGGTCAGGCTTGACAGACTGGGAAAAGCTCACCCGCATGAAGCAGCAGCGCGTGAATCCCTGTCCGGCCCCGGAGCAGCCCGGCTCTGCCGGCTCCGGAGCATGGGGGTCGCTACAAGGAAAGCACCTGGGGCGGTGGGACAGCGGCAGCAAGGGAAATCCTGTCTTCTGCCCAGCTGCAGCTCGGCTTCCCTGGAAAAATGCAGCAGTTTCCAAAAATCCTGTGCACTAATCAGGAAACCAGTGGAGTCTTTTTCCTTAAACAGGTATTTTTTAATGACTGAATTTTCACTTGGAGACACTGTCAGTAGAAAAACTAGTTGTATTTCCAGTGATCCCAGCACAGACCCCCAAAGCAAAACAATTTTCCTTACAACCTAGGAACAACAGATTGTACTCATCTGGTCCATTTTCCAAAAAACAACAACAGACTGAACTTTATGTTCACACAGCAGTAGTCAGGACTAGTACCTCAAATGCCACCTTAACAATAAATACACCAGGGTTGAAATAGCTTAGAAAATTTACATCAGTCTTCCCACCAATCTCTATTTAGGACATATGAAAGATAATGCAACTATTGCCGGGTTCCTGTCCATACTTTATAACTCATCAGTGGACTGAACCCTTCTGTCCAGGCCTGACGATAGTACGAAACAAGTGCTTGAGCTCTCTGCAGCACTGGGCCTGACTGACCTACCTCTCTACAAAGCAGGGACCAGAACATGGTACAATCCCACACTGAGGAAACGATCTCCCTGTGTCGGGCTCACCTCTGGTTCTGTACTGGCCTGACAAATGAATCCCTAGTTCTACTTCAGCGCAGTGTATTTGCTCATCAATTCAGCACTTTAGCACTATTCTCCTTGAAGTCACCCCGGACGCTCCTGACAGGGAAGACATTCTCTGGAATAAGATCTGTACCAGTGACTATGCCGGCAGAATGATCGGATTTCTTTGCAAACTTCACCAGTGAGCACGTAAAGTTGCCGTCTCCCTTAGAAGTGTCAGCTGGCTAGCTGACTTGCCCGTGTTACAAACTGAGAATGCAAGGCTTCCTGGATCCTCTACAGATTCACAGCAGTTGATACATAATTTTTAAAAGCCCATCAACATAGAAAATACTTCTTCAGTCATTAAGAACTTTGATGCTTCACCTCTGCCTGTTTTCTTAGAAATAAGTTGGAAAAAAATCCTCTTCACGCTCTGTCTGAAATGAGAAAGTTTCATTTCCAAACACGCAGCCTGTCTCAAAGACGTGCCCAGGCTCTTCCCATGACTGGTCTGTACCCAGCACTTTAAGTGCACGAATGCAGCTCTCTCCATGTGTGACAGCTGGCCCAAACCTGGACACAGGCTGAGTGCTTTTCAAAATTAAAGAGAATGTGTTTGCCAGAACATTATGTTGCAAGAAAAATAAAACAACTCACAAATTAACTTCACATATTATCAGTCTGGGCCACCTAAATAGCAATAGGAAAGGGATAAATACTCCCTTTTTCCACTTAAAAACGAAAATTAAGCCCAACGTAAAAATCCCATATTCTCTTGAAGACCACAATTTTTTGCACTTTACCTTCAGAACTATAAAAGATTAGAACTGCCAAAAGACGCCACCACAGAAGACAGAATAAACAAGACACCCAATTCACCTACAGATTTTGCATTTTTCCCCTTGTACTTTCGAGCTTAAATAAACTGCATTCCCTGTTCTACTGGTTTACTTCTTTCAAATCACAATATTGGACTGTGGATCTATTATTTCATAGCAGTCAGAGGCCCTTTTAAGACAAATGACAACACATTTCCTCCAGCTGAACCCTGTCCAGCAAATTAGAGAAAGGATAAGAAACCAAGGAAGTTTCTCAATGCACTAGAAAACGAAATACTATGAAACATGAATTAAATGTACTATAGAAGTAGTCTGTAAAAAGTACAAAGACCTAAGCATTTCCATAATAAAGCCACTAGGAATTACACTTTAAAATCCAAAAGCTAGGTCTGCCAAGATTTTACATCAGTGTGGAAAGTGGTTTAAATAAAATTCCCAAGAGAATAACAAATATATTTTGAAGTTGAATTGCTATAAATCATCTGCCTGCTCTTTCACAACACACCTTAAATCTCTGTCCAGAAACATATAACATACTCACACCCTCCAATTTTTTTGTGTGTGTGTACTTTCCTCCTTTTTAAAAAATTTGTTTATTTAATTTCACGGTTCTAACAGGCTTATGAGGGATATGCTGAAAAACTGTTATCAGAATATGTAGAATTCTAAAGGACTGCTAAAATATCCATGTAGTTTGCACTTAAAAAAAATGCACTTCCTTTTGTTAGAGACACAAGTATTTGAATCAAACCAATTACATTTTCTTGCCAAATATATTCAGCACGGCTAATGATTAATGAATATAGTGCTTTTCTTTTTATTCACATAGGCTTCTCTCCAAGAAGAAAAGGAAACCTAGTAACTGAAAATTACCGTCCTTAAACACTATGCTGCTACTGGTGTGCATTACCTAGTGCCTTGCAACGTGGAAAAAAAGGAGACAGTCTCTAGCCCCAGCAGAACTCAATATTCTTTTTCCAAGTAATTAGATTTTTTTTTAAAAGAAATTTCGCCTAAAACTCAATTTAAACAGCACACATTTAGTATTTTAGTGGGGGCATTAAATTCAAATGCCAACACTTAGAGACTTTAGATTGCTGTAAAAAATATTGCATGTAAGCCGGATAGTTATTTGGTTTAGATTTTTTTTTTCTGTATTTTAAAAACCCCCAAACCTTTAACTTTAAAAATACTGCAATGCAAAGCTCTACTGTGACCTAATTTTATTAGGAAACAGGGCAGACTACAAACGTACCTCTAAACTTTTGGTATCTCATCAAAAACTTCGTTTGACTGTCCTCAGTCTGACACTGCCCCTCATTAAGGATTCGAATCCGCAAGCAGAGAATACTCCGGGTTTAGAAAAAAAAAAATCACTAAGTAACTCTGGTCTTTCCTTTTATTCCAAAGCCTTTGAAAGATGAGCAGCTGTCTGAAGACGGCATTTTAGCCCCATCAGCTACCCAGAGGATGCTGCACGTCCTTTCCCCTTTCCTAGAGACAGATTTTACAGACTGCGTTTTCTTCACGGGTTTGTAGAAAGCTCAAGAACATCTCGTCTCCGCTCTGAGCGACTCCAGCCACGGCACCGCAGCCTCTGCCTGCCCAGCGCCGTGCTGGCACATCGGCTCTCCCCCTCTAACTTGCAGGCGCCGCTGTAAAGTGCGGCGGCTCCGCGGCGCTGCCGCTGCGCTCCCGCCGGCACCGACCCGGGGCTGAGCCGCCCGTCCCCCCGAGCGCTCCCGAGAGCCTCCCGCCGCTCGGGGGCCGCCACCCAGCCAGCGCCGCCCCGGCCCGGGGAATGAAATGAGCGGGGCCGGACCCCGAGCGGCGGCCCCGGCGCGGCGAGCGCGGAGGCTACGGAGCACCGCGACTCCAGCCGGCCCGGCTCATTTCATTCCCCGGGCCGGGTTCGCCCGCGGACGCGCCTACCTTTCATCGCGGCGAGCACAACGCACATCATTTGTCAGCGGCGAACGGCGGGGAGCGAAGCGGAGCGGAGCGCGGCGGGCAGGAGGCGGGGAGGGGAGGCGGGACGGGCCCTCGGCGTAAAGCACCGCCGCCGCCTCAGCAGCAGCCGCCGCCTGCCAGCGGAGAGCCGCGCCGCGCCGCCATCCCCCGGCCCATATGAGGCTCCATGTGACCCGCTGACACGGAGCCAGCCCCGGCCCCCCGCCTTGTTTACACCGCTCGCCCCGTCCCCTCCCCTGCCGGCGCCGAGGGGCGGTCACGGGGTGCGCCCGGCCCGCAGCGCCGCCTCCGCCGCCCCGGGGCTGCTCCGCCCGGCCCCGCCGCGGCCCGGCCCAGCAGGTGCTGCACGGCCCGGGGCTCTGCGGGGCGGCCCCGCTGCCGGGGCGGCGAGAGCGGGGCTGGGCCGGGTGCCGGACCGGAGGCAGAACGGGGCGGTGGCAGCTGGAGCGCTCCCGCGGTGCCCCAGAGCAGCTCCCCGTCCCTCGGGCCCCGGCCCGCTGCTCGAGTGCGCGTTTGTTCCCACACAGGCCCCCCCGAAGTGTTGTTTTAAGTAAAAAATAACCGTATTGCCGCTACATTTTGGCACAACGCTCTGCACTTAATAGTCGTTGACTTGATCAAGCAGAGCAGCATTTACATTTTAAATCTGTCTGGTGATGGGTTCATGCTTTCTTAGGATTTACTTGGAACGTCTGAAGCATGATACCACTGCTAGAGATATTTTCATCTATTCTATGGCATCGGATGTCACTGGACTGTCAGTCTGTGAGATGAAGTTTTGCATTCATGGATACACACACATCCACACTGCAAGAGGGATAGCGCATGACTGAACACACACAGAGAGACGAAAATAATCCAACCTATTAAAAAACCCCATACTTAGCTGAAAATTGCATTAACAAACCCAGTATTTTTTTCCAATTCCTGTCTTAGCCACTGGAATAGACTGTTACAAAATATAAAAACACACACAAAAATTGATGCACTACAAGCTGTTTAAGAGGGGACAGAATATACCATTTAATTTTATTTAATCAGAAGTATAAGCATTTAAAGAAAATAAGACAAGGGAAAATACACACAAACAGAAGCCAGAGGAACCATCTTAATATTTGAAACAAAGTCCTATAATTAGAAAGCCTTTATGAGATGAGGACACTGGAACAATCTACTATTAAATGGCCCTTTATGGCTAATTCTTACCTATTTCTTTAATGAGTTCTTAATACAATATGATATTATTTAAATGTGATTTGATCCAGGTGTACTTACCATTTATCAGTCTAGTCATTCAAGCCCCATTAATGCAAAATACTGTTTTAAATTCTCCTTATTTTAAAAAAATTTGAAAATTAAAAATTCCAAGAGCTCATCTGCTGCAATAGTGTAAACATAGGAGATATCTTTGTCATAATTTTTTTCATCTGTATTTGCTATCCTTACATTATGCCATTCCTACCAATAGCCCATGTCTAGTGAGATATGGCTCAGAAAATTTACAGTGGTAGTGACCTGGTCCCAGATGGGTTTGTGCTCATGGAGTTTTATCTGCAGCACAAGCTGTAAAGTTGCCATGTACTGAACAGAAACCTTACAGGACATTCTGGACTGAATCAAATCCCACTAACAGTGGTGCTCAGAGCTCTTCAGAGCCTGGAAGATGCTGCTTTTGCACATGGGCCAACTGTGGAATTTAGATGCAGCCAGAAAGCTTGGAGCATGCACAAGAGAAAAGAATGATGTCTTAATGTATTGTAATGTGGAGTTAGATCTTTGTAAACATTTTACTCTGACACAGCAAGTAATGTCAGACCCATGGCCTGAAAAATGTCACAGTCCATTAACACTAGTTGTCTTGTCAGATGTTTAACCTTAAGGTACACAGCATTACATTATTACTGATCTGGATTTGTTTCCAGTCCAGCTGAAATGCAACTGGTAATCTGGAATGACATCTGATGTGCTAAACGGCTTCAATAATAAGCAGATGACACAGATTTTGCATTCTTACAAATGCCTTACAATGGCTGCTTCAAAAAATTATAGAAGATTTGTCATCAGACAATTTTAAGTGAGAAAAGCATACCTAAAATAGTTTATTATTTGTTATCAATAACCCATCTAAAGCCGTCTGCTGACTTTTGGATATGTAAGCACATCCATTCGCACTTGGGTATTCTGTCTCAGATTGACCTCATTATAAAAACTCCATCCAAAATCCATTTCCTTCCCCATTTACCAAACTACTGCAATAGTGAAAGTCTCACTGGAGTTCAGACATTGTGTCAGTGACAACACAATGTGCCAGTCAAGTAATACTGAGCTCAGTATTACAGTACACCTGACAGGCAATTGCTCTCGCTGTTTGTGCAGCAGGGTTTCATTTGACTGATAGGAATGCTTCCCAGTTTCCAGAAGCTTGTCGTCTATCCTGCTTGTTCCTTAAGCTTTTGATAGATACCCATGAAACACTGCAAGACTGCAAACTCTTCACAGGAGTGAGAAACTACACCTCAGGTTACACTCAATTCTTGCCTTGATTTCTGCATCCAAAGACCTCCTTAACATGTCAAATGTATTTATTAATGGTTCAGACTGAGCAGTGGCCTGCAAGTAGACCCTGATCACAGCATGTGCTCATCCTTTGAGCCGCTGTGGCACAGCCGAAGCACACCCAAACAGCCAGGAACTGCAAACGTTAGATTGCTGCTTTAGAGATGGGAACAGATCGGGGAACCTTGTCAAGTATTGTTCTGTGTTGTACTGATATAAAAGGTGTTCAGCTTGTCAGCCTAACCACAAGCCTCCACAACAATCTGAGGGAAACAACTGCCTCTAAAAACCTTTTCAACCCTGCTAGGCAAAACAGAGAAGTGTTAAATTGCTAACAGAGAAAGGGGAAACACCTATGATAGCTATTAGCACTGGTAATGCAAGAGACAGTATTAATTGAGTATTCTAAGCACAGGACAGAAAACATTGAGAAGCTTGCCTCCTCCCCCTCTTTTTAAACCTACTGAGCAAAGTAAAGAATTCAGCTTCCAAGATGAACCAACAACTACTCCTAACTACTTGTTCAAGGACAGCCCCAAAGAGAAATAGTTTAAATGCAACTAATTAAACAAAGACGTTTATGTTGTTCTGACTTAGAACATGAATGGGGAGCATTTCTGCAGACTGTTGGGTTATGTTTTGCATTCTTGTCTAAGTGAAGCTGCATGGTTAGGCTTAATTCCAGAAGAATTTTGAGACCTACTTATCACTAAAATTTATGTAAATACAGGACACAACCACCACCCTTCTTCCCTACCTAGCATAGAGGAAAAAAGCATTCTTAAAAGAAAATGTGTCATGTAATCCACCCCCTGTCTGAAGGAGGTTTAGCCACACAGAGTTGTTATGAAGCTGAAGCTGTCAAACCACTCTGAGGTACAGCATTTACCCACTGCTCTATCACTGCTACAAACACAACTGCATGCAAACCTCTTGCAGGGCAAGGGCTGCATGCTGCATTCTCCCATGGAGATGAAAACCTACTTACTGGGAAGGAAATGTGATAGAAAAACACTACAATACATCATCCAGGGCCTCCACATTTTCAGCTTTAGCAGAGACAGCTTCTTCACTTTTTAAAAATTACCTAGAGCTAGTTTTACACATAGGCTTTCACTTAAAAAAGGGCTTAGACTGGCAGTATAAATTCACATAATCATGCATATTTTTAATTGTTTTTCTGAAGTCTTCATTGGCTTGCAATGAAATCAGTTCTTTAAAATGTTTAGGAAATCTTGTATCAATTCAAATAGGTAACAGTAACGCTTAGAAATACTCAAGTACTTTTCAGCACTTCAAACACCTATAGAAAATGTTGAAAATTTCTTTTCAGCACTTAAAGAGCTCCTCTGAGGAGTTAAACTCTGCCCAGAGATTGTGATAACAGCTGCTGGTAAATGGGAAAAAGCAGGTGATACTGAAAGCAAAGCCCTTCTCCATTTGCAACGCAATCACATGTCCTACTATCAGGTGAAGCATTCAGCTACCAGCTCACATTAGGGTTGCAGGTCTAGATATGACTAGAGTTTAAAACATAAAAACAAGTTCCAAGCATCAGAACACTCTGCTTTTGCCTTTTTGGCTTCTTACTCAACAACAGCCATATGTGAAACCACACAGGTGCAGCGATCACAACAACCTTGTTTACCAAAGACACCCAAAACCAAGTGTAGGAAAACTGCAGCTCTAGATAATCTTTAAAATCATAATTCACAATTCTGTTCACCCTGTTGACAATCAATTTTTAAGTGGCTTCCAACTGATATATGCAACACCCCAAAAAGAAAATGATCGCACCTTAACACATTTCACCCTCTAGATTTAGTGGTATTTTAGTCTTCATTTATTTCTAGACCTCCAAGTAGCACACTGTCGAAGATGAATCTAACTGAGGTTGTCCTCATTAAGTTGCCTCTTTTTCATCTATTTAAAACTGCTACTATGCTGACCCTGCAATCATTCCATTTTGCTTCAAAGTCCCTTCCTCAGTTCCTGCTGAGGAGGTGTGCTTTTGTGCTGCGTGGGCCTACAGCTATACGTCTTAATCAAGTCATTTTAGAGACTACTCCACAACTCCCAATTAAGTACATTGCTATCCCCAACTGTTGAACTGCTTGATGTGCTTTGCCAAACAGCTGCTGCAGTTCTGCACCTGGTGAAATGAAGTATGAGTTGGCAAAATGTTTTGGGGTTCATCTGGATGAAAGGTAAATCTAAAGTCATTATTATCAGCTAGGCATGCTGTTGGTAGCAGAAGATTTTAAACATCTAGTCAACTGAATTTTCAGCCGGCTGCCTCTCACTTTGAAATCCCTTAAAAGGATATAATATTTTCTGCTTTTCAGAATCTAAGGTAACAGCAGTACACTTTGGAAATAAAGTGATTAGAAAGATGAGATTATCACCAATTAATCATCTGCCACCTGCAGTGGGAAAGATTACAACATTATGAAGAAATAGATCAAACTGGACTTGGTAGCATCCCCCTTTTGTCTACACCTAAAAGAGGGTATGAAATGATGGGTATTGGATTACTGACCACACTGCCACTGCCGAGTCCCTGTTTGACAGAGATTCTCATTTATACAGTTTTGAAGGATCAAATCTTCCTACAACATCCTGACAAACAGCAAGAATTGTTTGAAAGCTGTTAAAGCTCTCTTTTTCATGCATAATCTTGCCAGGGTATTTTGGCCAGTGTTGCTTGCCAAAAACCGCAGCTATGTATTGTTCTGTATATCCCTTTTGGTGGGGAAAAGTCAATGGACGGTGCATAAAGCAACTGCTGATTGTCAGCAGCACAAAGACCAAGCAAGATCCTAATTATCCTCAAAGAAGTAATCATTAGACCCTTCTTTAAGGATCATTGCCATATAATAATTTTTCGGAATAAACAGGCTCTCCAAAGAACCACCTTTTCCTGTAAATCGACCAAAAAAGAATCATGCTGGTTGTAGTGAAACATCTTCAGTGTATTTTAGAATCTTCAGAAGTCCTTTTGTTCCTTATCAGCTTAGTGTAAACTGCTGTAGCACAGAGTGGACGAAGATGCTCAGTTACCAACTGAGCATCCTGCTGGTGACAGGTGACAGCAGATGCCTGGATGCAGAGGTCCTGTCACCTGGACAGGTGCTGGGGCCTTCTGTAGGCCGGCTGACAGTTGACAGAATCCTCTATGTGCTTTGGTCTCTTTCTGAAAAATACCTTATTAAAAAAGTTCTTACTTCCCAGAAAAGCCTTTGGCCTATAGCATTTTTATTGAATTTTATGGGCAACAACTGGGTTTCACAAAGTGTTAGGTCCATTTCCCAAACCTTTGTGCATACAGCCATTTGCAGAAGAATTGCAATGCTCACAGGGATGCCCAAGACCAGCCTGGAGCATTTGCTTCCCCCAGCAAATGTATGACTGAGCTGACTACTTGCTTTAGATCATTAGCCAGTTATATACCAGGGATAAATAACAGGTTTTTTTCCGTTTTTTTAATCCCTGGACTTCCCTTTCTGCCCTCTTTTGCACCACCAGAGATAGCCAAGGCAGGAGAAATGGTGGTAGTGAACAGAGCATGAGATGAAACAAGACAGGTTTCCTGCTCAGAATCTTCCTCACAAATGTGTCTGGCCAGATGCAGCACCAGGAAGCAACCTTGGAGTTTTCTGGCCTTTTTCTAATAAATAGTTCAACAATCAAGATGATATGGGCATATCCCAGTGGGTCCTCTGCCACTCCATGTGCCTAGGGCATTAACAGCGCTTCAGTCTCTTTGTCTCCTCGCTGCTTATGGCAATGCTCTCATCTGTTGAACAGACTGAATGCTTCAACTATGCTTAAGAAAAACCAGAGAAATGTAAGTCTACAGCCAGCCAAAGTTGTGCCTTCTGCCTATGAACTCTGGAAATTATGTCTGAGTTGCCAGAGAACAATTGAAGCAGTCTCACATATGGGATGAGGATGCTCAACACAAGGAATTTGTGTTGCACCCACTTTCAGATTGAGCAAAAGTAACCCGAGAGCAGCTGTAAATATGCCAACTTTTAAATTGCTTCAAGTCATGCCCAGCAACAGTCAAACCTCCCTCTTATGCTATATGAGACCAGCAAGCAAATTTTCCCCATTTTTAACAATGTGATTAAGAATGTGAGCATGAGTGGGACAGATAAGCTGCACTGGGCACTCAGAGAACTAATACGGAAAATATTTTTCTTTCATGGAAAGTAGAAGCATCTGTCCAATCAAGCAAACCAAGCAATGATTCTGCGTTATGAAATACTCTTTTTATAACTATTGACATTTCAGTTGGTAGTGCCACATGTCAATAGTGGTTTTAGTGCTCACATTTAAAGAACAGCTTTCAGGACAGGATTCATCTAAGTTGACATTGTCTGATCAGCAGCATATTTCCTGCTCCTGTGAGCATATACATTATTTATATAGCTTTGCGCTAGAGAGTATTTGTGCTATTATAAGAAAAAAAAATTAAGATCTGGTATGTTTTCTATGTCTCAATGCAAAATACAAGCTTAGAATCACACATGCTTTCCAGGACAGTTAAAACTCTGTGTTAGGACTCTCTTCAGAATTAAGTCTTCAAGCCACAGTTATCTGGGCTTCTAAGCCTATCTGACCCCCTCTTTTCCAGCACAGTGCTTAACAGAGGAAGGGGGGAAATACTGTGCTATAGCATTTTCTCCAGTTCCTCCTCAGATTAATACTGAGCCCCAGAACAGAACCATTGGCAAGCCAAACATATTCTCTGATCATGTACTAGCAGATCACTGTTAATTTCTCCCATTTCTCACTTCTTCAAACTTTTGAGCCACTTCAGCAGCCTTCACTCCTGATGTATTCCTCCACAGCACCATTACATTCTTGAAATTATCAAAGAAAATTCATTACTTCTTATGCCATTAGTAAAAAATAAGTGGCAGCTGATTATGGCTTTTAAGGCTTCAACTTTAAAGAAAACATAAACTTTAATGATCTATTTTCAAAAGTCAATACCACCTCAACTACTGTACTTCAAACAAACAAAACACTGCATACCTACTTAGAGTGATAAATAAACGATGATACAGTTCCTGGGCATGAAATCCATACAGATAATTCCTTCGCATAATTCTGATTATTAGACATGATAATGTGACACTGTTGAAGGATACTAGACTTTAATAGAAGCAAAATAATAAGATGATTCACTTACAAAGGAAGATAATTATTTGAGAGTGCTGTTTTGCTAATAATCACCAAGTTCAGAGAACACCTGCAAAGAACCATCTTCACTTTGAAAAGGGGAGTGCAGTATTCTAAGCTGATGAATTAGATTACAAAGCAGAGCATATAGAGCAGAACACCTATAGAGGATCATCTATTGCTTCATCTAAAATCGGGTTTTATAATCCGCATTTGTATTAATTTAACTCATGACAGTATTTTTTTATCCTATTTAGAAAACAAAATGGGAAGGATTTAGAAACCTTCTCATTTTCTGTTTTAGTAATTTGATATGAGCTACTAGCACTTGCTTGATAAGAATAATTTTTAACTCATAATATAAACCTTACTAGCATACACCCATTTTACAGAAAAGAAAGTGCCAAGCATTTTACACAAAGGCACATCATTCCTGATTATTTCAATCCCATTTTAAAGATTTTTGACAGGGCTACCGAAAGGCTTGTCAAAGAAGAGGGAAACATTATGACATTCTTTCCCCATATCCCTTTCCAGAGCGTGAAATATGAGGGCCATTTCTAATAGAATCAAGGCTAATTTAAGAGCTGTTAATCTTTACTTTAAGGCTGCTGGAGCTGGTGGGGGGGTTACCTCTTGCACAGGGCAGCTGTTCATCAGCACACTTCTCTAGTCAGGTCCTAACACATACCCCTGTTCTTAAAACACAGACTTCCTCACTCCGAAGCCCACGTATTGCAAGCATGTACTCTACAACCTACAGTTAGCAGACACTTGAATTTCAGGACTGGGATGTTTGGGTTTTCAAGTGTCCAATAATTCAAAATGCTTTTAATGATTCTATTCCTTTTTAGCTAAAGGACAAAACATTTGATGTTTTTTAAACTGACTTCTGAAGGTGATTAAAAAAGTCTTTACTGACTTTTTTGGGGTCTGTTTCTACAAAGCAGTACTTATTTAAAAGAGTCACTTATCTGGTCTCCAGCAAGAACTACTGAAATTGATCTGCCTTTTCAGTTAAAGTCCAGAGCTTTTACACTTTACATTTGTTCAACAAACTATTACAAGTACACAATCCACAAGAAGTTGCATGATAACTGCAGGTAAGGTACAGCCTGCTGCACCCATCTGAGCCGTCCTGCTGAAACCCACGGGGCCACTCCCACACTTTTGGGATGAACAGCCTAGATCCAGTATGTTGGGGCACTGCTCTCCTAGAGACTCCGTACGAAAAAACCAGGTGTTCTGCAGTATCTGCAACAGGTCAGGAGTTGTCAAGAGAAAATGAGAAGTGTATGAGCTGGGGAATGAAACAGTGAAAAATGAAATATCTGCCAAAGAATAAACAACTCATGAAAATAATTACTCAAAGAAGGAAGTATATCAATAAAACGTGAAAGTTAAAAAAAGGTGTACAAAATCAAGATGTGTTCAGTTTGTTTTATTCACCATAATTACAGCAGCCAGAAGCACCTCTCCAGTTCACTGATCAAAGTGCCAGCCTGCCCACTGCTGAGGAACAGCCAGACGAGGCATGGAAAGGAGCCCCTGTGCATGTGACTAAATGAATGGATGGCACCGTTTTTTAACAAATTAGAGATTAATGGAAGCTGGATTGCTTCTAACAGAAGAACACTTCAAAAGGAGGTGAAGAAGAACCGAAGTTCAGAGATATTGATGAGATCTGCATCAAAATGCAGAGGGAGAAAGCTTCTGAAGCACTGATGAAGATAGTTAATATGATAGAAAATGAACAGAAATGGATATCTGATAGGAGAACTACCAATGTGAAATAGATAAGGTATGGCAAAATTGAGAGGACTTACGCTATTGTAACCCATAAATCATCTTTAGTTTTCTTCACAACCCTCTCCTTAATAATTTTGAAAAATCATAGAGAAGAGGCATATGGTAAAAATCAAAGGATATTCTGATAGAAGGAATTACTTAGGGATTACATTTTTCTGTAGCATGTTTCTGAACAACATGAAACACTAGACAACTCTTTCTGAGCCTCAGTTTTGAGGAAATGAGAAAATACAGTATTCCCTATGACAGCTTCTTGTCTCTCCTCAGTATCTGTGATGCATCTGCTGCATTTCCATTCAGTACTGAAGGGAAATAGGGAAAAGTAGCAAATGGGAACTGGTGCTAACAGAACCTGAAAGCTCTGACTCCAAGTCAAGTGCACTACAGGAGTGATCAGGAATGCTCAGCAATGCCCAGGACAGAAGAGACACAAGCAACAAGCGCAGGCAGCTGCCTTCACAGCTGGGAACATATCGGCGCCTGTGTGTCTGCTGACATCCCACAATATGCTGTAGATCCAATAGCAAGGGTCACCAAACCTTGCTGGCAGGGCCACTCCATTCAGTGAAAGTATTTGATTCCCAAATTTGATTTGGGAATTTTTCTGCAGTACAAGGAGGGAAAAACTGAGGTAATTCCGGATCCTCAATATCTTTGCTCACACAGTCAAGGTCTCGGAGTCCCCTCTGAAAAGGAGAGAAATTACACAATGAACTAGCCCCTAGAAACTCCTAAAGATCTCTGAGGAGAATGTTAAGAGAAGGGAGAAGTAACCACTCCTGGAGACTCCGTGCCTCATTTTCCTCAGGGGTCCTAGCCACTTTGTTCAGGAGGCAGGATCAGCTGGGACGAGCCTCTGAAGTTTGGGGGCCCATGGACCCTCCCAACCCACAGGAAGCTTTCAGATGTGCATTGACCCATGACAGGGCAAACACACCATTCAAAAGCCCTGGACATTTTCATTCTTTCTCCCCAGTCTTGTCTTCTTTGCTTCATCTGTATAACTGTTGGTCTTGCCATACATTCAAAGCTACACAGAAGCATTTGTTCCATGTTAGACTTTTCCATGCAGGGCTGGTATGCTGCAAAGAGCAATATGTGCAGTTTCATAAGGGGAAATAAGTGCATTATTTTCGCCTTCACAGACTTTAGCCCTTCCTCTTTAGCTGTCTAGTGATCCCAAACTGAAAACCTGCCAAGGCATTGCAATACAAATGCTTCATTGGTTTTGTCAACCAAATAAGAAAACAAATGTATTCAGGCAATCATTATGTTTAAATTAAGCCTGCAAAACATTTAACAGTATTAGGAAGGAAAAAATACATTGAATTTTTATATGATGAAATTGAAAGGAAAAAATATATGAAGCCTATTAAAGAAAGAAAGAAACAAACAAACAAACCAAAAAAACCCATCAGTTTCCCTGACACAAGAACTAGCTCTCATATCTGCCCCCAAAAATCCATGCAGGACCAGAGGTCTGTACAAAAGAGGAGGCAGTTGAAGTTCACATGGGAATTGCAGCCAGCATGGTAACCACAGGCAAGCCTGCCCTTTTGCTAAGTGAAAAAGGTGCTGTCTTTGTCAGGAGAAAATCAGAATATGTTTCATACTGCTATACCAAAACCTCAGACCTGATATAACTTTAGAGGTGCATCACCAATACTTTGGGAGCACTGACAATCACACAACCATATCATTACATTTGCTCACAGATACTTCTCCTTCTTCAAAGGCTCAAATACTTGTTTTCAGTACTTGCAGTGCTGATTCAAATTATTTTCCACCCAGCCCCTTAGGAGCTTTGCATTTTTATTTTCTCATTAAAACAAAAGGACAACTTAAGGAAGCACCAGCTTGGCATTAGTTGGTCCTACCAATACTATGGTAGTTTCTTAGTTGGTAATTATTTCATGTGCCATGATACTGAGTAGGACACAATCATCCAAAATTGTGAAATAATGTTCTGCCACATTTTGTATGCTTGTTGCTGGAGATGTGACAGATTACTGATGTAATCCAAAATCCAGCAAAGACATAAGAACAAACTTAAAAGACACTGGTAGCATGAGTAGCAGAATGCCTGTATGGTTCTTGCTCTGCTAAGTGAGGTGAAAAATCTCACTAGAAACAGGCCTAATTATTCTCCCTACTGATGAAGATAAAGTAATCAATAGGCAAGGACTGGAAAAGGCAGCACAACAAGAACGGCTGGTGTACAGAGGGTTTACAAGAGCCAGGAGTAGGATACGGAACACTGCAGTATCTTGGTGCTCACAGTGCTCTTACAAAAACCCAAGCCAAACACAACTAGGTCACATTTGAAAGCAGTATCTTGCCTTTTTAAAGGATATTAGTTTACTTCCAGGTTATTTTTTTTTTCCCTTATCACTAGGACCATTCAATATTAGCATGAATATTGTTATTCCTTTATGGCGATCCTGAGTTTTGCCAAAGGGGATTAGTGGGAGTGCTGCGCTGTGGTTTCCCCACTGGCATTAGGCAGTGCTGCACGTGTGTGCTGCAGGATATGATTCCATACTGTGTGCACAGCATTCCTACATGTGCAGGTCAGCTGCATCCCTCTGAGAGCTGCATTTGCAGCTGGGGTTTCCAGGCAAGTGATGTTCAAGATCACTGCCTGCAAGGCACGGGCAGAAAGGAGGGGCCGGACTGTCACCAACTGCCGGATTTCTTCAGGTCTCTCTCTGAGTTACTGTTTCCAAACTGGAATTGCTGGGTTAGGGCAGTCTTCCTCCATATCTGTGAAACCAATCCTGTGCTGTCAGTGTAATGCTTTGTGTTCAGGTTTTGAATAACTGCGGTGCACCATCTCCCCCTCTCTAATTCTCATAACAAACATGGTGGTGTCTTGACAACACAAAATTAAAAGAGGCAACACAGCAAATACAAAAGCTTCCCATCACATCACTCTAGGAAGTTTGGAAAGCACTAATTTTTTGAACAGTAAATACTAACCAATCCTTTCTCCTGGTTTCTGCATGGCTAAATATGGATCCTCATTTGCTGTCTCAGCATATTTTGTTCAAATGTAAGTATGATAAAATAGTTTGAGGATTAAGACTCGAGATCAGAAACTTAGCAGTGGAGCTTATAATGTGTTTCATGAGGTGTCAGATGGCCTGTAATGGAACATTTGGAGTAGAATTCAAACAGATCTGAGGTTGTAAGAGTTATTCAACAGTGAGTTAATGAGAGCACTCCTTTATAAAATGAAGAACTACAGAGTACTTTTATTGAACCATATATTTTTTGAAAAGCATTTACTATGGAAACCAAGTTCTATGAAAAGATCCAGAATATGAGGGAAACCACAGGTATGGCATCTGAACCAGCTTTCTGACCAGAGAAAAAAGTATTTTAAAGCCTGGTGGTAGGGGGTGATTGGATAGGAAGATAAAAAATCCCTGTTCAACAAAAGCAATGTTGAAGCTTGCAGTTTTTAGTGATAAAGAGCAAGCTGTTGCACTCCTCCTCTATATGCATTTCCCTTGCTTGAGAATATTTCATTATAGAGGGTTTTTAAAAAGACTGAGCCGTTTAGAGTGGTTTTTTCACTCATCATAGGCAATTGTAAGCTCTCCTGGTCATTTGCCTAGCTGACCTCCCTATAGAGAAGTGCTGGAAACAACGTTACAGAGACTAAAAAAAATCAGCTCCACCAGGAATAGCTGGATGAGCCAGTGGAGGCACAAAGTAGAAACTCTGCTGTGAAGTGGTACAGACCTGGTGCCGGCTCAAGAAATGGTCACAAAGCAAGAGCCTTTCACCTCTGGGAACCCAAAACTTACAGATTAAACTTAATAATTAATAAAACCCATCAGAATATGGATAAATGGGCTCTCACTGAGTAAGCACTCTACTCCTCAGCTAACAACACTGTTTATACACCTGAAACGTGCTTTCATGTGCACACCTGGAAGGTGATAATTTCCTTTATTCTCTGCATCTGCAAAAACAGCTTCACGCAAAAGGCTTAGTAGTTACAAGGTCACCAAGGTGTACTACCCATAAGTACAGTGTCAAAATATGCATTTTATGAAGAAGGAGGAGGGGAAACAAAGCCCACTTAAGAAAAACAATCTACTGGGTTTGTACATCAGATCTAGACGGAAAGCAAAAGAAAATCTATGCTGCTTTGCAGCTTCTTTTAAACCAGGTGAACTGAAAATGTGCTGAGCTACACATTTCAATATAATATGCCCACACCCAAAGGGTGCACAAGGAGTGGAGAGGAACAGGACTACATGTTCCTTTTTCAAATTGCACCTATTATCTAATATACCAGTAGAAACATTTCCCACAACAATGATATGCATACGCCTCAAATCCTGTTTATTTGGCAACCTTGATGTATACTTCATTAAAGCATTGCCTGGCATATCACCCTGCTAGCTTATTGCAATGATTTAGGCAAAAAACCCAGAGCCATTTTCTGTCCTCATTGTAAGCATAGCAAAAACCAAGTGTGGACTGTCATTTTCCAGATGAATTTACATAGCTTTAGAACCACAGACTGTTTACATGGATGACACAGACTAAAAGTGTTTGTCCTGCATCACAATACTCTTAAGTGAAGACAGCTGGATTCTATTCTATCAAGCACATCAATCAATGGAGCTGCCAACTAAATTCAAATGAAGAAAGCAGTTATCATTGAAAAAAGTCAAAGAAAAGGCAGAACTGGATGAAACTAGATCACAGACTGTGTTTAAAAAGTTTAAAAAAATATCCAGAACTGCTTGCAAATTGAGTGAATTAGATGTGAAAGAAAAACAAAACTGTTGCGCTTGGAGTTGGCAAAGAGAATAATGGCTCCATCAGTAACATCAGTCATTCTTTTCTACCTTCTCTAGGCTGGGAGGAAGCAAAGGGTACCTTCTGGGTGCTGTGTTGTTCCTGGTGTTTCTGAAGACCAGGCCTGCAAGCCTTCCATGGAATTCAGAAAACACTTCCTCTTGCAAATGATTTGCAGAAGACTTCATTGTGCGCTTGGAAACATTTATTTCAGATTACATCCAAAATGAGCTGCAGCACAGCCCTACAACTTTGGGTGTTCTGTTCTTCACCTCAATATCCTGTACGAGGGCTCTCAAACACCTTTGGCAAGTGGCACTGACAACGATGTGCTGGTTTCACTCCTCTAACAGAGAACTGTCCCAAACACCTAAGACAAACTATTTTGAGAAGAGCCATGCTGTGGGAGCAGTTAAAGAATTATGTAAAAAAATCACTCCATTCAGCTTGCAGCTTAAGCAGGGAGTGAAACAGAAAATATATTTCAACACACAAAAAAAGCTGGTAGGGACCTTCATATATTTATCTCCTGTGGCTTCTCTTTGGGTCAGAAATGACCACAGTGCCAAATGCATAGCACATCAGTGATTACCCAGTCCTATTTATAATTCCCATATGCCAAACAACTATGACAGAAGGCTCACCATAAACTCCCTCATTTTCCATTTATAAATAATACACAGTTTGCTGAAAGGATTCCACAAATAGTAGCACTGCACATCTGCAGTAACATAGGAAACTTAGCAAATGTGCATTATTGGCAAGTTTTTAAAATACTTATAGGCAAGTTTGTGGTTTGTCTATGGCTGCATTTAGTGCAGCTCGCATGATCCAATCTGTGCATATTTACTGGGTGTAATGTTACTATATTTACATTACTAGCGTATCCAAATATATTTTTGGGAGGGTAAAAAACTGAGGGAGTGGTGACTGAGTCAGGATCCCACATATTAGATTTCCATTTGGAATAGGTTTCCCAAGGCATCTAATTTCACTTGCAGCATTGTATGTCTGGGACTTCTCAACATCTAATTGATGGAAAACATTATGTCTGTGTTTTTATCCAATTCCTAAAAGGCATTCCCTTTATATGGTTATAAGTACTTCAGTTGGGTATGCCAGCAGACTTTTGGTATTGCCATACCAAAGCAAGCATGCTGGATTTTCCATAATGGGCATAAATTCCTGCAGCTGCTGGGTCTTGGCTTTTTTAACTATCGACAGTATGTCCAGCAATATACCCTTAAGAGTCAAAAAGTATTTGGGACATCAGGTATTTTAAATTAATTTCCTAAAGATCTGTATGGATCAAAAGAAATTCTTGAGTTAAGACTGAGTCCTGCAGGAATGAGGGAGAAAAACCCCAAAATATAAGGAAATCTCTTATTGTGTCAAAGTTGGCAGTAAGGAATGAGAAATATCTACAGAGAAGCCTCATTTGGTAACACTGAGTCCCTGTGTTGGAGAGGTATGTCAGAAAGAAGCATTTTGCTAGGGGAAGTAGAGGTATTTTTAATTGAAATTTACAAGGATCACATTCGCTCCTGATTTATCTCCTTCCAAATCACAGTTTACAGTAGGAATTACTTTGTCTCTGAACCATCAGACTGGAATCTGATTCTGCAGGAATACGATCTTCTAGAAGCCCAGGGATGGACAACTGCTTCATTATCATCTTCTTTCCAACTTAGACCAGCAGATTGGACCTAAGGGGGATAAATTACTGTGCAGAACTAGACTACAGCTGACATTACTCTGCTCTACGAAATGAATCACTTTGTTTGGACCTGGACCACAAAAAGGATCACTGAGAAAAACTGTTAATGAATTTAAAGGAAGTAGAAAACCAATGTCAATAGAAGATGTGACCAGAAAAAGAAATTAACAGGTCCACAGCAGCAGTTTCAATTGCAATTACCAAACCATCTCTTTGGGGTTTACTTTGCTCCAGCCCACTGGCAGGGCCAGCACAGGGCTCAGAAGGAGATATGACTTTTAGCTCCTCAGCAGGCTATTCAGCAGCTCAGTGATCCATCCAGACCTGCTGCTCTGATCAAGGCCCACCCATGCTACAGCAGATGAAAGAACACTCCAACCAAGGTGTTCCAATTGCTGTTCAACTTCTGAGTGGTAACAAACAGCTTACTCATAAATTACAGATCCAAAACCCAACAAACTTTTTACATAAGTGGGAAATAAATTACATATGTGATTACTGGAAACAAAATTAGCAATTCTGGCTTTGTATTCACTTTGCTTCAGGAATGTCCAATTCAAAAGCTGAGACTGTCAGAAGCTTGTGCCTAACATTAAAATAAATATGGTTTATAGACACTATTTGTAAGCTAACAATTCAGACATGCTTATTTTTAAGCTAAGGACAGTACTGATCACATTAAGACAAAGGTATAAGATCCTGCCATTGCTACAAATAACTCCTATTGACTGAATGTATAATGGCAGGACAGTTTTTCCCTATTTTCAGTATTTATGGCATTGAAAGCTCTGAAGAGTTACTGCTCAGGGAATGCCAGGATTTATTAACAAACCAAGAGTCCAAAAATCAGTATTCCAGGAAAAAAAGAACTATATGAAACTGCCATCTCCCACTTGCTGTACAATATAGACAAAATTCAATTAAACCCATGTAAACAAAGTTTCAGACACAAGAACAAAACCAATGATGCTTTTGCGCAAAAAGAACAGCTCCTTCGGGAAAAGATGAAATCAATATACTTAACCTTTACATTCCAGAGGACTGCCAAATCATCTCACTTTGGCAAGGATTCTCATGTCAACAGTCACCAATTAAATTAAAAATCCGTGAGAAAAATCTATTTACATTCCTTCTGGGAATGACTTTTGTGGATATAAATCAAACATCAGTGAAGGATAAGAACACAGTAACAATTCCTATAAATCCAAAGGCTTATAGCCTCCAACCAGCTAAGTCCATGCAGACCCTAAAAGCCAGTATCATGTAGGAACATTCAAGCAAGCTCCAAACGTGCTTATCCATGGAATACAAATAGCACCTCTAGCTCACTTATCAGCAAGGTTTCAGCTGGAACATGAAGAAAACAGTCAAAGATGCTGTGACACACTAAGTTGGAGAACCCTGGATAATACACTCCACAGGAGATCAGGCTTACTGTAAGGAAGCCTTTAATAGCTGATCAAGTGCTGACTGCACTTGGATTTTCACCAAGTGGTTCTGTGCCCTGCAACATGCAATCTGGCAATGCTGACTGCTGATGGAGATGAAACAAAGGTTCATCTTAAACAAAGTTTATCTTAAAATATATCAGCTGAGAGCATGGGAAGGAAGGGGGGTTCAAAACAGGAGAGAAGGTTTTCCCCATTCAGGGATTTCTTGAGGCACAGCTCTTGATTTGGCTCCCTATCTCCATGGGACAAGGTCTGAGAGACCATAAGTCAGAAGAGCACCAGGAGAGCACCAGGACAGATGCATGCTTCTCCAAGATCCTTAGAGAGATAAAGTTAACTCCTATTCCAAAGGATGCTATGCAAAAAAAAAAAGGCTTCTAGTTTGGGGTGAACAGGGCCATGAGCACTCTGGAGTGCAGCCTTTGACGGGTTCACTGTTTTGAGGGTGTGGGTGTGACACCATTTCTCCACATTTCTCTGGACTATTACAAAAGAGATAACACTTGCATTCAGTTTTTCCCCTTCAAAAATGCTCTGAATGGAACATACCAGTGTTTCCTCATCAGCCCATCACATGTGGTGAGCTCTTGGCACACACAACCAGCCTGTTTTCTCAAGAAAAACATACACACACCTATGCAAATACAGCCCATGGCAGGTTTCTTCAATTATCATGTCTCAGTCTCTCACTGCAAACCCTCAAGAAATCCCAATTTATACTGGCACTGTTGCTTTGCTACCTCCATTTTGTAGCTAGTGGACATGAGACAACTGGAATTAGATATGCCCTTGCCCAAGTCAGAGGAAAGTTTATGGCCAACTATGTTCTCATTAGCTTTCTGGCAGAGATTCTGGAACTATTGCTGGCCTGTACGTGCCTGTATTAGCAAATGGTGTGCATAATGTTCCTACTACATATCTAGCTGGAAGCTGTTCTGGCTATGGTTTCTGCCATTTTGAGTATTAAACATGCCTTTGACAGGTTTAGGTGAAATTTTAAAAACAGTCACAGGAAGACACACTCTGATTAATTCTACTTCAACTAATTTTGCTTCCAGTTCAAACAGGACATTATAAAAAGTCAAGTCGTGTTTGGAATATCAGAAACCACATTACTAAACTGAATGGTGCAATTTCAAAGCAATTAATACTTTGGTTAACAAGTCAGAGACCTTCAGACCCCATTTCCTTTCTGTGCATGTCAGTCAGGTTAACAAAACACAGAGCAGAAAGAACGAATTGCCTGGCTCGGTGTTCATCTTCAATATTCCTGTCACCGAGTCATTTACCTCTGCTGCTGACTTCACAGAACACCAGTGTCATCATGAGCTAGTGCTGGCTTAAAAACACAGATGCACTGCAACTCAAACCTCAGCTCTGGAGAGGCTGTCAGACACAGGAAACACTTATCTGTATTATACATTGATCCTCTTCAGCTGGACAGCAGCGTTACCTTCCTCTGTGTGTGTATGGGCCATTAAACTCCATTGCAGAGATTCATATTCCTGAGATACACAGTAAACCTTGGCTAAAGTGCAGCTGTGCAGTACAGATGGCAAGACCTGCAGTGGTAGGGCCAGGATGGTTGCTTTTTCTCTCAGCACTAACATCATAAACTGATGTATCAAGAATCAATCCTGTCTTCTCCTCCAAAAGTTGGATTTGGCACAGCTTTGTTAAGGAAGAAAGGGACAAGTCTTGCAGAGAGATAATAAAACCAGGCACTGCAAAGCAGTGGTTATTCTGCCTGCAGAATTAGCCTCTTTTGGGAAGGTGCAGGGTAGCACATAAGAAAGTAAATATATTTAGCATAGGTCTGAGAGTGAGAGAAACAGGGTCCTCTTCTGCCTGAATCTCTGCTGAGGAAACCTTTCTCTCCTTTGTAAGCACCTTCCTCTTGTCACTTAACAAGTAGAAAGACTGACTGAGGAAGAGCAGTAACAATGCAGGAGCTATCTGAAGAGGAGGCAAGGGTGGTATTTAGACAAACCACAAGTTCTCATGTTCATTATCTTCTCACCAAATGAAGTCTTTTTACCCACCTGTGCATTGTTCTCATCCAGTTGCCCTACTTCTGTTTATTATGTAGCATTCATTAACTGGTCCTAGGGATAGCAATTGAGAGTGAGTAATTATCTCCCTAGCACAAAGAATAAGGGTCAGATTCTTAAAGGTGACTGCTGGAGGTTTAAAAAAAAAATAGAAATGAAAAAACAATCAGGCCTATTTTGTCACTTGGTGGTGCATAAAGACAGCCTGGATTTAAAGACAGAGATATATTTTATTCTTAGTCTAAAAATTTTGCACTACCAAAGCAGATTTTGATGAGACACTCGCAGATTTCAGAGGCTCTGTACTGTCACTTCTCCTTTCCACCTAGATATGTATGACCACTCTGTGTGCTCTTTATTCAGGGTCAATTCAGGTAGCAGTGGTAAATCAGTTTTCACATCTGTCTCACTAAAACTTTAGCACACGTTCTCACACCTGCAGGTATTGTGATTTAAAGCAGCAGCACACCTGTGGGAGCACAGAGTTTACCGGAGACTGAAGGGCAGAGCTAAGGTCACTCAAGGATTATTCATAGGGCTGCTGGAACATACCAAGCTTGTGCTGTTGTGAGGTGGCTGCTGTTGTTACCTATGTTAGTTGTTCCTTATTGTAATACAAACTTTCCTAGCTGGAAATACTGCCATTGTTATACTCAATTTAGTGTTCCTCAAGTAGCCTCTTCATTAGTAATCACAGAATGCCACCAGTTGCAGTGGTGAATTACAATGGCCCACTGTAGCCTACCAGGAGTAATCTTAATCCAGAAAGTCTTGGACAATGTCACAAAGCTCTCCTTTGCAGCAGTGAATGTTTCAGATACTTGATTTTTTCCTTCATCACAAACCATAGTCTTCTCTCAAGACTCCTTCCTAAATACCAGAGTGCCTCTTTTGGCAGGGCCTGGCCTTCTGCATAGAAAATATTTTTCTTAATAATAAATATGACTGTGTTCTTCTATATAAACAATAATGTAAAAGGCTTTCTATTAAGTAAGGAAGGGAAGAGAGGCTTTCCAAAGTAATTTTTTGTGTTTCATGAAGCAGCAGTAAGGACAAGCCTGGATTTCGTGACAGGAGGATGGACAGAGGGAAAAGGATCACATTTGTGAAACATCTGATTAAGTTCTGTAGTAAGGGGGAGAGAAATTTGCAAAGTGTGCGCAATACAGTAGAAAACATTTTCTGACTGGAAATTGTAAGCATTAAGACAAAAAGAATGTTAAGCAGCATCAATCAACATTACTTGTTCCCTCCAAAAGCAGTCTGAATTGAAAGTCTATCTAAAAGCAGTACATTTCTTACAGCCTGGGTATCTACACAACAAAAAGTTGCTAATAGAAAGCAAAGCAGTTAAACTGAAGTGTCAGCAGGGGCTACTTTGTCCCACAGAAATTTCAATTAGCTGACAGTGCCAAAAGTTTCTCTATTTGCAGATGTTGCCAGCAGCTAAAAAGAAAAATAAGGAGCATACTTGGGAAACAAGTAGGACCCAGCGGGTCTGTGAAACAATTGGAAAGTTGCCTCTGAGGGAAGGGATACCCGGCATAAAGGACCCTCACAGGACAGGGGAACACACAGCTGAAACTGGGATTACTGGGACCAATAAGCAGCACCATTCCAGGAGTTTGAAGAAAGAGGAAAAGTGCTCCCAGCAGCAGCTGAGAGGGTTCTCTTGGGCTGTCACTTGCCCGTGTAGGAGGAAAAGCTCCTGTGCCCCTTGGACAGACGGCACTTGAGCAGCAGCTGCAGGTTTGCTCCGAGGCCAGGGATCAGTGCTTGCCCTCAGACCAGCAGCACAGCAGGAACACAGCCCTCTGCTTCTGCTGGGAGGACAGCTCCCGAGGCAGCTCAAAAACCTGCCCCAAAACTACAACAGAAAAACCCCAAGCAGTCGGAATTGCTGACCAAGGCTCATCGGACCGATTTTGCCGAAAGGGTGCAGGGCACATTCCCACACCACCATAGCTGGGAGCTGGGAAAGGATTTGCATCCCTTCAATTTCTGTGTCTTGGTTCTCCTTCTAGGGATGAGAGTGTTTCTCTGCCTTGCTCAAATTCTGAGCTACCAAAAACTGTGCAGTGCTTGCTGCTGACAGTAATGAGGGCAACCCTCGATATGATGACACAGATGGACAGACTCTGCTCAAAATTTGACATTTGTCATTTTTCACACAACTTGTGCAACCAACACACTCCCAAAGGACAGGCTGATCCTTACTGGCAGATATGACCCCCTTGAGACACTGATTCCTAAACTTTGTTTTTTCCTTCATACTTGGAAAAGCTCACCATCAGTTAGCTTAGCTACAAATAAGAGCAGCCAAGCTTATGCCAAGACTCATCAAGTTACTGCAAAATACCTTTTCATTTATACTTAATTTGACTACTTTTCTTTTTTTTCCCCTGGCAGTCACTATTGAGTCCTATAAATTAATCCTTGGAACTGTTAATGTGGAGTATGAGTAAGAAAGTAAATTTAAACACTAATTGGATCCTACATGAACCTCGTCACAGTAAGTACTCAACTAAGCTATGCCTCCTGTATTGGAAGCCCACCAAATCAGTCCTGAAATGGGCCAAACACCATGTGCTAATCAGGAATGAAATAAAATATTAATGAAAATTTCAGAGCACTGTGTAACATCTTGGCAACAACTTTTAATTATTAGTGCCCCAGAGATTCACTCTCTGTCTTGAGTATTTTTCCATTTGCTTATAATGGCTTTTTTTTTTTTTAAGATTGTATTTTGAAAGTACAACCTTGGAATCAGCAATCATCCAGTAAAGAGCTGAAAAGTACACAAGACGGTCCCAGGCTCTAGCTCTTCTGTAATGCCTCTGCTTTTCACCCCTATACTTTTATAGAAATCCTTTTGCTAATGGATGAAAAACAATTCCATAGTATGTATGCCAGTACAGATAAGTAATTATGAGAAGCAGACACACTAATCCGCCTTCTCAGAGCAAAACCAGGTTTTATGTAGCATGGATTTCATCAAAGTGTTTTTCAGGGGAAAAAAGTTTCTGTCTAGGCTCACTGTGGAAATGCCACTAGTTTCCAAGTAGAACTACAGATTTGCACTGTCATCCAGAAAGACTTCCAGAGATCTGAGCTGACAACTCCAAGCTCAGAGGAGTGGTTCATAATGCTTATTAGTAAGCAAATGAGACTGTGTTTAGGAAGCAAAGCCGAGATTCCTTTCCCCAGAAATAAATACATTTGCAGCAGGTAATTGTTAATGTCATTCAAGTGCTTCTGGAATCACTAATACTCTACAGCCAAAACTACCCCATTGCCCAAGCATTATTCAGCCTGCCAGCTGGGGACCAGGGGAAGGTACAGGACTGGGGCCTAGGAAAACATTGCAAAAAAGAGTACTAACAGTAAGAGTAATGTAAATATACCCTTCACGGGAACTTGGCTATGTGTCAATACCAAAGCACAGATGGAAACTGATCTGTAATCACTGGCAGAGGCCTACAAAGGAATTTTTTTTGTGGCTGACATTTTTAATTAAAACCTTTGTAATTATAACAATAGGATTTTGCAATGTGGCTGTTTACCTAAATGCTTTAAACTTCATTTACCACCTCCCCCTTCAACTGCCAAATTATAGCAAAATACAAAGGAATTAGGATTTGTCTTTTCCCTGAGGATTACATGGTAGCTGGCCAAGAGAGATTCACAAACACTTGTCCTAAGGAGTTAAAAAGCTCAAGAATGTAATGGTTAAAATTCTCCAAGATGAAAAATATTACTACTTCTGGTTCACTTGAGTCTGGAAGGATGGCCTTCTGTTCAGGGGACAATAGGAGTATTCCCTGGCTTACAGCCAGCTCATAATTCACAGAGAGGCATTATCAGCCAAAGTTAATTTTTTTTTTTGATTAATCATCTGCCAGAGCTTGAGAGTTTGTGGCTAATTGTTCCATTCTTGACTGCAGAATGAATTAGAGAACAATGTGCAGTCCGAACCCAGGAAGGGAAAACATAAAGCAAACCCCTGAGCACATAATGAATAGTTCAGATGAGTTGGGTACTTTGCTCCTCTGTTCATAAAGATGTGGTGAAAATCCACTGCTCCAAGGAACAGCACGTACAAGTGATAGATGTTAAATCCTACACCGTGTGCTCACAGGTGACTGGACTCATGTTGGACTGCCTGGTTTATGGAATAATAGGTTTAAGCAAGGAAGAAAGGCGAGCAGGATTACATTAGAAGGTTAACTCAGATTTAAGAAGTAACTGACTGAGGCAGCAGGTGTCCAAGGAATGATGAATGGGCAGCAACATAAAACAGACACCTTTCATTATAGGTGGATGAAAAATACTGTTTGAAAGGATATTACAGAGCAGTTCGTGTGGCTATCTCTCTATGCTGGCAATGTAAATTAAAGGTCTCTCAGTACCAGCTTGTGTAAGTGAAAGACTGAAAAACAAAATTCTCAGTTGCACCAACCACCATTGTTAGTGCCTTCCCAGCCAAATCATCACATTTCCAGTGTAAGGGCTTTTTAAATTTTTAAATTCTTTTAAATGTATTCTTCTGAAAAAAAAAAGAAATGTAACATCAAAAATGAAAATGTAAAACAAGAAAAATACATTAACACATGAGCCATAATACAGTCATTGTCCACGACTTCTCTCATTCATATCAATAACAGTATGTCTGCAAAAAAGGATGGAAAAAGATGAAAGACATATAAATATAATATACTGGAATTCTGAGGAAAAAAAAATAAGATGCATTCTCTGCTTGGGCTTCCTGTTTCTACTCAAAATGAAGACCTAAAATAAAAGGACACCCTTTTCACTGCCAACAAATAGAACTAATAAAGTAATGACCAGAAAGGACAGCAATGTTTAGATTAAACTTTCAAAAGAAACAACAAAGGTATGATGACCTAAACATAAATAAATACTCCCTAATACTATTAGATGCTTTTGGGGTGAAGTAACAAAGTTGACTGACATTAGAGAATGAACGCAGAACAGAAACAGTGACTCAGAGGAAAACACATCCTCCCAGAATCTGAGGAGATTCTGGAGCTCCATTCCTATGTAACACTATAAAAAAGGATGGGTAGGAACACATGTTTTTTAGCTCGCCATAGGCATGCAAATGGATGGAGGCACCAGAGATTGCTGAGCAGTTCAAAGGACCAAAAAGTCTATGTGAGGAACTACTAACACACTTATGCAGAACCTGGCAGCAAATGACAATCCATATATTCAAATATGAAAGAAAATGTGAACTTGTAGTAGCTAATTATTGCAGTCTTTTTTTACAAGTTACTCAGCCAAGCAACACATTGTCAGCACTGTACAAATCACACCAAGTTAGTATTTACTAGGGCTAATTTCAAGTGAGTAAGCCAAAGCAGCAAAAGCTTTACCGCAGTACATCACATTGCCAAAAACATTCCTGAATCAGAGGCTGTGTGTGCATAGATAATGACAAGAAAAAGGTCACACGTGTACACCTGCAAAAGAATTGGGTTCTGTGTGGAAAGCCATTTTCTATGGAGCACCTCCTTGTTTTCTTCTTTTCTCTGTATATCTCCATTGCTTTTAGCACTGGAAGCAATAAATTCCAAAATGAGCAATGTAGCTTTTGGGCCCGAATCCATAGAAGAACAATAGAAAGGAACATTAAAAGTTGCATTTCACTGATCATTTTTATGATGTGCAGGGGACACAAAACAGCCTTTCTCCCTTTTACCCTACTAAATGTTTTCTCTGTATGGGGTAATTTATATAATAATAATAATGACTACAACTACTGACACTGAATTCCAGCACTTCCTTAAACAGTGGAATGAACTACAGGTTCTTATACTGGATATGCTACACCATGGAAATAGAAATAAAAAACCAGAAGATCAATCTGACTTTCCTTTACAAACTGAAGAACAATATAAAGAGCCTTCTCCAACCACCAGCCAATTCTGAACAGAGGCATTGCTAAAAGTATATGATTAACCTTCAGCAGCCATTTTACAATGTAAGGAGTGAACACCTCATCCTTTCCCAAAGCTCTTCACTTGACAATGCATCTGTGCACACGGGTGGCCTCTGGAGCAGCAGAAGAGTCCTCTGTTCCCACAATGTCACTGAGACAGGCAACAGCCATGGGGACCATTCCAAGAGAACATAAAGGAGACTTGCCAAAGGCAGTTTAGCAGAGCTGATACAACAAACACCACTTTGGCTAGGAAATTTTCAGTCCCATACAGAAATTGCCCTTGCATCTTTTGAGTGTGTCTCCCAGAGCATTCCCGTTCAGATCAGGAGGGTGCTTTGCAGCAGTTGTCCCCATCACTTCCCTGTGCTTTGGTTTGCATCAGAGTGGCCCGAGAGCATGTGAACACAGTCCCTTTCTGAGGAAATTGGACTGGAAGATGCCCTCCCAGATAATATGGAACTCACTGCAAGAAGCTGCCTGCTACCACACCTGGTCGACTCCAAAGTCAACAAACAGACCAACCACAGTATGGATGTCAGATCCTCTGGGGCAAGTGCTATGCAGTGTTAGATCCATTCTCTTTCACTTGCATGACTCGGCAAAGCAGACATGGCTTTAGTGTTCTGGAGTCTTTACACTCAGTCTACACCAAGTTCAGATACAAATAAGTTGTAAGTATGTACAGAGAAGTTTGCACACAGTGTAGCAACATTAATAAAAACAGATACTGACACATCTCCAGTAAATCTCCCTCTGGCTCGTGGATAAGGCTAAGAACTTATAATTTCCTTTAGTAACACTGCTAATGTAAGAGATAAAACAGAGAGAAAAGCTATTCTGGGGAAAAATCAGAAAATTATTCTGCTACTATATGGAGAAAAAAATCACAGTACAAATACAGAGTCTAGGCAGTACAAAGTTTATGACATCATGGCTCAGCACCATTCAAATACTTTCATCCTTCCTTTAAAATTAAATGACAGCTTCATACCAACAGACCTGATATATTCTGATACACGGTACAAGATCTATGATGCTTACACACATAGGTCAACATTGCAAAAAAAAAAATACTGGCAATTGCAGCAGAATATAGCCAGGCTCACATATCCACTGTGTCCATCAGCAAGGTGAAATGAAAAATGGCTGTTATGCAAATCTCCATAAACATTCACTGCCTCTTTCAGATAATCAAACACTTTTTTCTGTCACTGAAATTGCAAAGTGACAAATTCCCTGTCTGCTTTGTGTTTGTGTGTAACAATAAATAACCAGCACGTGCCCCGGGGCCGGGATTTCACGAGTCATTGAGCTTGTCACCAGGTGAGTGTCTGTCATTAGCCACAGGCAGAGCTGCTGGGAGACACATGCAAGGACAGCTCTGAGGGAGTCACAGGTGAGCGATGCTCATGGCACAGTCAGGTTCTGCAGTCTGAGCTGTGAAGGGAAGAAGCAGCATCTCACAAATCTCACCCTGATCTCAGCCACGAAGGGCTGACCAAGAACGGGGCCTTCTCACAGCTCCAGGTGAGACTCCACCCAGGTGCAAGTGTGGACAGATAACCCCTGAGAGAGTTTGAAAGATGAGCAGCTATTAGACAAACCGAGTAAGGAACTTCGAGCATCTTTACTACTTTAGTCAATTTCCAGCAATGAGGAATTGTCTTTGGTTTTGGTGCACAGAACAGACAACCATGGAACAGAGTCAAAAGAACACTGGAAGATGTTTCCTGTGTGATGTGAAAAACTGGATTTAAATCCCATCCATTAGAGTGCAAAACAAACCATTTAGCTAATTCCATTGTGAAATTTAAAATTCATGGTAAAGAAATATATTAAAGACTTTTTCACAATCACAAGAAGATGAAATATAGTTAAAACATGCATGTGAAATGTGTACATTTTCCCTACAGAGATAATAAATAAGCTAAATAGCTATTTTCTTCCTAATTATTTGCATAATGTGATAGGATAATATATGCAACTAAACTCATAAATTAATCCTGAAGATTTTTTCATGTGAGCTATTTCTGAGTAGAGTCATATTGAATTCAACCATAAAATAAACATCAGTTTATTCTATAAAATATAGCACAGCATGATAAATGCAAAATTATTTTTACTGCCTGTTAATCCACATACATTGGAATTGTCAAGCTTAGCGGGGCAATAGTGCTGTGGGTATTGTTTGAAGTGTAAGGATGACGGGGCCTGGAGAGCTAAAAGGGATTTTCTTGTACAAGTATTTCCTATCTTAGTGAAGGTAAAATTCTCTTTACTATGACCTGTACGTTTTCTTTCAGATGCATCAAATACTTCCTCCATCTTTTATTTAACAGCCTGATACCCACGTCGCCTGCCAGTAGAGCAGTGACAGACTGGGATGTGAGTGCACACAAGGATCACTTCCTGATCAACCATGGCTCATCCAATATGCCCTTCCACACTGACACAGGACTGGGCCATAAACTTGCCCAGGAGGCTCCTCTCTCTTCCAGAAGCCACTCTGCTTCCAAAGGCATTTTTCAGCCTGTTACAATGGGACCCTCAGTTATAATTCCAAAATGGGTAGGCAGTGTCCAAGCCCTTGCTACACAGCCCTTAGGATCCACCAGCTCCTGAGGCGCAGGGTATGTACAGCCGTGAGTGCAGTTCCTCCCAGCTTCCCTGTTTTTTAAAGCAATTTCTGCAATGCATGAGCTGAGTGATAAAGTTAAATGTGCAAAGACACTTCAAGCTCCACCAGCAACCCTGATATTTATAGTCAGCCCTTAGTAAGCACAAATGACTCTGACTTCAACATTGACGCCACCTCTTTATCAGCTTAAATATTTGAGGATACTCAGACTAGAGAGTTTTTATTAACTTAATACAAACCTCAAACAAACGTGCCTAAATCATCACCACCTGCTCATTGACAAGAGCCTAATTCCTCCTCCCCCATGTGTGAGACTTCAGACCTTTTAACATCTGAGCATTGACAATGTGACAGTTTTAAACTTACATCATAGAACGCTGACACAGTGAATGTGCCAATTTCAAGATGACTGCCAGGAAAACATAAACTGTTTGACATTTAATAAGCTTGTGTTTTCATAGAAATACAATGTGTTCTAGATGGTTTGTTTCCATGAAAACACATGGTTCGAAATGAAAAATAGTTTTCTCAGCACTAAGCACCAAAAATAAAATTTAAAAAATCATCTGACAAAAACGCACTACAAATCAAGTAGCTTAGGATTCGCATTTATATTAAGTAACCAATGAAGTGTTAAATAGAACAGCTCATGGAATTATTCTCACTTCTTTTAAAATGAGGAATAAAGATATTTTTTGAAAATCATTTTAAAGCACCAAGAGTGCTGCATTTGATAACACAAAGTAAAGAGAACTTACACACAGAGAGGGCAGTTTGGGAGAACTCTATTACCCCAACTTTATTGGCAAATAGTCTGATAAGATCCTAGTTTCTTTCCTTATCAAAGTTAATACTTGTATAATAGAGTGAAAAACAACTAAATATAGTATGCTGTACCACTGTGGGAATAAAGGAGAAGCTACAGCACTTGACAATGAACAAAGTGGCTCTGAAGTGGCTCTTCTGGCTCGAAAACCAAGGGCAGCTTTTCTACTGATTCCAAAAGATACACAACTTCCCCATTTTTTTAATGTCACTGCACCTGTCTTTGATCCTGTCTTTGAGAGAAGTTTTGTGAGGAAAATGAAGAGTGCAACAATTAAAGAAGTGAAGGCTTCTTGTTAAAAGAAGGTTGTTTTTATGAATATGATATGTTCAGAGCATAGACAGTGTCTGATTTCAGTTGGTAGTTGCTGTTGCATGCAGATTCCTAGAATATCCTAGAAATGGTCTTTTGAAAGAGGCTAAGAACTTATGCTCTGATTTTATAATCTGTGTATGCTTACCTTGATGCATGGACGTAGAGATGTGATGTGTTACGATCTCACTGGAAGCAAACAGAAGTTTCAAAGATTTAATGGACCAAATATGAAATCTGCCATCATTCAGCTCCTGCAGTCTTTCCTTTACAGGTGGTTTGATCCCCTACGTCAGCTGAAGCTTCTGTTTCTCTTCCTGTCTAAGAGGTGCAAACGTATTGGATCGGCACACACCTTTTAGGCAAATGGTCACTACCTCCTTTCCTCTTTGTGTTTGCTCCCCCTTTCCTTTTTCTTCTCTTTAAAGCTCTAATAATAACAGTCATAATAGAAATATGACCTCAGAACTATTTGGGAGAAAATGTGCATGAAACACAAAACCCAAAGAACCTCTCCATTTAACTGTGTGCAGTGATCACAAAAATATGAAAAAAATGGGAAAAAAAAGAAGTTAAAAGCAGACAACACTAACTTCAGCCAAAACTACTTAAAGAGTCAATTAAAAGCTCTTTTCCGGATTTATTACCCAGCAATGAACTAACCTAATAAAGAGAATTTTTTGGAGGTATGTCACTTAGTACTTGCTTCCCAAATTACTTTTTTTCTTTGGGCAAATGATATTTACACTTTGGTAATTTATCTGTTTAGAAATAGAAGCATTTTTAATGACAAGTGTCTAGGACAAAGATTTTGTGTGGGGATTAGCAAAGGGACAGGAAAGGGAAGGGAATATTACAAACTTTTGTAGGGGATACTACAGTCCTCAACAGTGGCCCAAATCCCACCAGCAGGAGGGATCCATGTCAAACTTACACTTTCTCATTCAATTTATAACTCCTGAATAGACCTTTTGGTTGACAAAATGAGCACTATCAAGTCTGATTTGGAGAGAAGCATCATGGAGACTCCTATGCCAGTGCCGTGAAGTCATTTGGACTATGCAAGCCGAATCTGACACAACAGAACAAATAGGATTTACGGGATGGCCTTTGCCCACAACAGATATGCAGAGAGTCTTTCCTGCTTATTCAGAACATACAGTAAAAGATCCATCACACTGAAATGCTCAGCTTTGTGATTTCAGGATCTGCAGACAAGAAAATAAGCAGTTACATGTAAACCTTCCCAGTGTACACTTACCAGAACACACCACCACCTACTAGGCTGGACCCCAAGTCCAATGCTGATTTGATCCGGAGTGAGGAAAGCAGTTTATTTATAAAGCAGGTGCTGGGTTCCTACCTTCAGTGCTGTTGTACAACCTCCCCTCCAACACCAGTGAAAAGCAGCAAATGAACCCACAGTAAAGTGAATTTCTTTGTAAATTGGGATTGCCAGGTATTAGTTTCACAAAGACTAACAGTAACTTCCCAAATTATTTGTTCTCAAGTTAAGGCTCTCTGTCTCTCTCTTTTAAGGTTCCCTGCTAGAACGGGGATTTTTTCGTGTCAACACAGCTAGCTTCTCAAAGACAAAATGTTCCAGAGAAATTTACATTACTGCTTCTAAAGACAGGATTTCGTGCTAAAATGTACTCTCAAAACAGCTGACAGTGAGGTGGTGAAGTCCTGTTGACAGGACGTGGAAATTTAAGGTTGAAGTACCTGAACTGCCTCGTTTCTAGGCCAGCTCTTAAAGTCATGCCACCACCATCCCACGTGGAGGACGACTCACCCTGCTCTGAGTTAACAAGGGGTTTTCTTACCTCCCTTCTGAAAACTGCAGGAAAAAACTGAGACTATTTCAGTGGAATATTTTTTGAAATATATAAAGCTCTGTTTAACAGAAAAATTATTTTCAGCCAGCCTTTAGTACCCTTATGTCCTCAAACAGCATGTAAAATTGTCTTTTTGGATGTCCCCTTTACTTCCACTTTTACTTCAAGGACCATAACTCTGGACTAAGCCACCAATATAGGCAGGAAAAAGGAAAAAAGGGTCAGAGCAAAAGAAACGTGAAGACTTTAAACAGGAAACTTGCCTTATCTGTAGAAGTTGCCTTTACAGCCAGCAAGAATCACACCCCGTATCAGTTAGGTAACAGTAACAAAGATAACGAAACAGCTCTTCAGACAAACATTGGTGGGAAGGATGGTTATCAACTGATGGCTTTATCTAAGAGGAAATCACTAAATGCCTTTGGTCATGTAGCGGCTTTCTGAAACCAGAGGTTTCCCTACCTCTGTTGCACAGAGATTAAATAAAGGCTTATTTGAATTTCCAGAAAACTGCAAGAACACCACCACTCTTGTGAACTGGCTTTTGAAGCTGGTGGTAAACACCTCAAAAAAAGAAAAAAAAAATTAAAAAAAAGAGAGAGGAAATTGCTTTGCTTTGAGGGTGTGCCTACTCTGTTGTATAGCAAGTGACAGTGCTGCACCTCACAACTGATAGTTTGTGTTCACTTTAAACAAAAACCTCTCCTACACACAGGGGAAGCTAAGCCAGGTAACAAAAATGTCTCATAAGTCTTAGTTTTTCCAGCTAAGTCATCATCCTCTTGGTCAAGGCTTCCCATTTAATTCACTGCTTATGTTTTTACAGTAACCCGTTGAAGGTTCAGTTCAAGTTCAATTCAAGGATTTTACCATTAATGGCAGTAAGGTTAAGACAGGAAGCTTCCCAAAGTCCCAGCTGCAATCCCTTAAAACAGTAACTTCTATTTAGGTGAGATCTATTCCTTTGATCAAGTGAACTGTGAATTCAAGAACAAAGTAATTTAAGGCAAGGTGACTGCAGTAGGGTTAAAGACCAAATCAAGGTTCTACTATAGTGTCTTATAAAAGTAAGAGATAAAATAGCAATGGATATTTACACTGAATTCAAAGGTGTAATTACACTGGAGGATGTAATTCTGTTACTGACACTCTCTCTCCTCCCCTGCATAAAACATATTTAGAAAAAAGGTTCTTTCAATACTGTGATGCTCTTTTCAATGTGCACCAATCAGCACATCAGTATATGCCAAATCACACATATTTTATGTGTGAATATAGCTTTATTTTATAAAACTATTCTTTTATAGGGCACATACAGTTAATTCAAAATAATTTTAGCATTACAGAAAAATTGTGCCATTTTGTCTTATTGTGAACGCGCTGTATTTTTTTCTCATGTTTTCAACTGGAACACAACTACTAAGACACAACAGAAAATTTAACTATCCCTCTATACTAAACCAGAACCAGGCACCATTTTTCCTGAGTCTTTCAGTTTAATGAAGAATTTTGCATAAGGAATTTGTGTGTGGGCATAGTTTGGGTAAGCAGATGACCATCATCCCACTGCTTGTGCAAATTACAAAAGCAGGTGACATTTAAGAACGCAAACTTGAACCACAGTATCTTTCACTACATTTTGATCCACGTAAACCTCAAAAATCACCTGTATTTATAACTGTAACTCATATCTGGCAAGATTTCTGAAGTGCTGTCTGTACAGTTCTCCCTCCTTGCTCTCCCACTCCCCCCAATTAAGCAATATACACAAAGACATAGCATTTTGTCAGTACAGCTCAAAACTATTCAAGTGTTCTGTAAACAAAAGAAAAAAAGTTGAATTTTAAGGAGTCTGTGTTCCAAATTCCCTCAGGATTCTATTTCATTTTGGGTTAATCTGTTTCTATTCCTTCTTTTCAGCTGCAAGTTTTAGTTCTTTAGACTGACCCACACTGCCCTTTGAAACTTTTTGTCCTTTATATTTCATCATGTTAGGAGACTCAGAGGGAGAAAAACCTGACAAGAAAAACTGTATTTAAATTAGGAGCTTTACAAATACTATCATTTGGTCATAACATTAAGAACAAGCTCCTCATTATGAGCTGGAGTGATTACCTGATCTGCCATAAGGAGCTGTCTTGGTTGCTGTCTGCATCAGACTGTGCTCCCAGCTGGGGTCAACATTTAAATAACTCTAGGTTGATGTGCTTAGAGAAAAGCTGCAAAACTTCCAATATTTTCACAGTCCTAATAAGCTTAGCCATCAACATACATTAAAGAGCCCTTTTCAGGTTCAATAGTTGTGTCAGGATGGCAAGTGCACAAGTCTAGCAATGCACTGTCAAATAAATGAGTCTATTAGGAATGATGGAATCAGTCCCTGGTTTCAAAATTCAGATAATAAAATGTGCTTTTTTTGGTTCAGATACCAACCTTGGAGAAGTCCCTATGACTGAGCTTGCTCTAGAATCATTAGAATTCAGCTTTACTACAAAAAAATGTAGCATTGTATTATAAACAATGTCATGAAGTGAAATGAATCTAAGCAGAAAGCTCCACAGATTCTTCTCAAAGTGGGAAAAAAGGTAGCAGTGATACATCCATAGAAAAAACCCATCCACTTGGACTTCCGATCTTTGAACAAATGGTATGAAGATCATGTTTTAATCCCAATTTTAACCCTAATTTAATCCCATCACTTTGCTGCATTTGGTGGCAATCTATTACAAAGACTCACCTTTCTATAAAGATTGAGGTGACTTCAAGAAACTGCTCAAATCAAACCAAATGAGTCTTGCACAAGTCTTGTTTAGAAAGTACAATTATTTTTTCGGAATCTATTACAAAGGATGTAGTCAGAAGTACTTCCCTGTAAGCATAGCTAGAGCTGGCTAGACTCAGACTATTCAGAGCCAAAATATGCAACCCATATATTAAAGAAGAAAGTCATGAGCAGTAACACTTCCTATTTACTTTCACATTGTTTGCATTGAAAAATATGCAGAATACGAAAGTAGATTTGGAGAAGTCTCTTCTGTCAGTTTTCTGGTGCCCAAGGCACTCAAAAACTGAAAAAAAAAATTTACTTAATGATTTTGCAAAGAAAACTCCTACTGCTCTCAGAGATGAATTAAAGTCTCAGAATGTGGAGAATATCAGATATTTTTAAGCTTAGATTCAGCCCATAACAGAGTTCTCATCTATAACCAATGAACACACCAAAATTGTGGACAGCTGTTCTTATCAAGCTGGAAACAGGAACTTCAGGTAGCAGCTGCAAGAGTTCTAAAGACAGGAGATTTTAAAAACAACAAAAAAATAGGCAGTACTAAGCAGGCTGATGAAAGCACATTTCAGCCAACAGGATTTGCTGAAGCAGCTGCAATAGGATTCAGAGCAGTCCTACACTTTCCCTGTTGAAGTGCATCACACCACAGGAGGTGTTCACGACTTCATTCACTATTTCCTACATCAGATGAGCAGGCTTAGGAATTAATAGATAGAAAAAAGAAGGGTACAAACCATGTAAGAGCAACTTCTATGAAATTATAAAGAAAGACTTAGGTATAAGGGAGCACTACAGACATTCCCAATGTACTTACTGCCTGCGTCCACAAACAGTTTAAATTTATTTTTGAGTCAGTCCACAATTTCTTAATATCCATCAACCACGCTAACAGAATTTAGATGTCTAATGTCAGAAACCTCTTAATGCTCTCCTAACACTTCATCGTTCCTTAAAACATGGGCCTCCAAATAATTTTTTAAACATCAAAGAGAATGTCTCTTGCCCATCTGGTCTGCTTACATAGGAGCAACCAGAAAAAGAAATGAAGCGTGAGCAAAACTGGAATATATTGATTTGCAATTTAGAAGTATCTGAACTATAATCCAATGTACACAGATGCATAAATTTTCATACTGGATGATTAACATTTTGCAAATTCTTATCAGTCTTCATTTGTCAAAATTACTTTTCAACTCATTTGCAGTTTTTCCCTTGCTCTGGTTTGCATGCTACTTCATTATAAAGGCACAGAAACCCCTGTCTGAGGGTATTTACCAGAAAACTCACAGTAAAGTAAGCCCATAATTGATGGTTACAGCCAAAACCCCCATATAGATAGAAGCTGCTCCATATACTCAGAACAGAACCAGAGAAGAGACCTGATACTATCTTCAAGTGCAGCTATTAGACAGAGCTCCCCATGGGACTTCCAGGGCAGTGCATTTAATTGCCTGTTCTATCAGCTTTAGAGAAAATGAAATGTTCCTTCCAACTGTGCCAAAGGGTTGGGTGGGGGCCAGGCACATGCCAAGCTTTTGGGCAGCTAAGAGAAGGTTAGAGGCACCAGGTTTGTCTCAGCTCTGATCAGTTATTCTATGAGGACACAAAACATACATTAATAAAAGTTCTTTTGATACTTTACCCATGGGCTGTTTCTACATGGGCAAAGGGCTGGTCTCTCTCAAATGTTGAAACTTTTACAGAGGAAATGTTTCACTGGTGAAAAACTGCCAGGAAGAACCAGAGCATCCATAGATTTCACCCAGAGCCATGTAATGGAAGTCCCACATCCGCACACATTGCCATTCTGGGTACTCTTTCTCCCAGGCAAGCCAAAAACACTTTGTGACTTTAAAAATATTCCCACCTCTCCTCATTATTTGACAATGCCTTCATCTTTGCCCCTGTACTCAATAATTTGGCCACACAAAAAGAAGGCAACATTCATTCTCTCTCAGGCAACAAACAAGTCACTGACACAGTGTTCTGAGTGGCAACCAAACCAAACTTTCCACAGGGATGGCCTCAAAGGGGAATTAAAGGTACAATGCTGAGCTGCTGATGAAGAGGCTTCCTTTGGCTCACAGCAGGGAAGTTAAAAAAAAAAAAAAGAAAAAAAGAGAAAAAGAAAAAAGTGTAGCAGTAGTTCAGTAAAAGTTTTCAACAAGAGAACAGCCCTAGATAGCTGTCTTAAGATTCTTCACCAGGGCAAACAGTGCTTCAAGGACAAGCAGGAAAGTAGCAGCTATTTGAGGCAACTTCATTATAAAATCATTTTTAATAAGCAATCTGAACAAAGAGAGGGAATGCTCTTGCAGAGAAGCCCCCAAGGGATCTTAAGGCTGCCCAGTAAAGTTATTAGGAGGTTACACACAGGGGACAAAACAGCTATTTTATTGGCCTCAGGGGACAGGGTTTAGTTTTCACCTGTTCTCTTTAGGCCTTGGTGCTAGCAGCAGATCCTGTTAACCATCAGTTTTCTGAAGGCTTCTGTTTTGTGAGGGAGAAGTACTGTTTACTTACTTTAGTCTGCACATGAAACACATGAGGTGAAGCTGACAGTACAATGCATAGTAGACAAGTAATTATAAATCAGATCAGTAAAAAAAAAAAATCACAGTGGTTTTCCCTTTAATGCAATTATACAAAATAACTAGCAAATGTTGAGAAATCTTTAGCAGTGGCAGTAAATACAGTATGGAAACTAAAATCAAGGCAGAAGAGAAATCTGGATCTTGGGCTCCATTAAGCTGCAAAAATTAATGTATGCTTGGAGAACTTTGGTGAACAACAGCTCTAGGATATTTGGACACCTGAGAAGCTCAAGAGCTGTCTTCTGCCCCAAATCTGCCTCTTCATTTTCAACAAGCAATGTGCTCTTCTTAGCAACTGCTTGGAGTCAAAGATAGGAAGGCCATGATGCAGGAATGGATCTCTGGCCAGGATGGTGTTAAGAGCACACCTCTGACTCCCGAACAAGACGTTCCTTGGTTTTGGCTCGTTGTGCCGCAGCAGCAACGCAGGCACAGCACTGGGCTCAGGGGCTTGGCAGGACTATGGGCAGCTGTGGAGACACCTGAACTGTCACTCCCAACTTCCCAGCTCTTGTCCCACACTGTGGGCAGTCAAGTCGACCTCCCTGTGGCACAGTCAAGGCCTCCCATCTGCAGTGTAAACTCGAAACATGAATTGCCCCCTTAGTCCAGAGTTCCTGTGTACTTATCAAAGAACACTGAGTCAAGATACACCTCGAGACCAACACCTACAGCCAGATGAGTGTAAGAAGAGTCCCAGAGCTCAATGCAGGAGTGAGGAAAGGGGTTGGGATCTCAGATAGCAGAAGGGATGGGTTTACTTCTCTTTGCCAACAAAGTTGCCAGTTCTTCATACAAAGGGTTTTATTTAGTGTTTAAAATTAAAAGCACACAATTTCCACTTAATTTTCCAGCAGGAGCTCATGTCATTAAAATCAGCACCTAGCTTTGGAAACATTAACTGAAAGGATAATTTCAGTTTAAGTAAGGAACAGTTCACCCAAAATTAAGGAATTCATACAGAGATGCCTACTAACATAATTGTTTAAGAAAAATTAATTTAAATATCTTGATAAATCACAAAATGAAAGATGTTCTTTCTCTCCAAATGGTAATAATTTAGTCTGAATGTATGAAGCAGCTGTCACTTCTGGCCTCAGCTCAGAAAGGCCATGATCCACACTGTGGGGACAGTGCCACGAGACAGTTGAAGCCAGTAAGCAGCACCTAGTTCAAAGCAGTACCTGGTTAATCGAGGCCAGGTAAGAGCACCTCTGCAGGTCTCCACCTCTGCTCTGACGAGTGTGTGTCATTCAGAGCCAGGGCCCCTGGTTCTTTTCTGCTGCAGAACAATATTCCAAAGGATGGTAGCAGCTCTGGACAGAAAATTGTGAGGAAGGCTTGTAAAATCTATGTCGTTTTTACTATCTTACAAACGCCAGGTAAGCAAATGACTGAATGTATCTGGACATCAGTGCAGATATGAAGTCCAGCTATGCAATCAAACTCCTTCAAAGCTTCTGACTGTGGCTCTTCACAACTCAGACAGTGAGAGAAAGAAGGTTCCATTACATCCTGGATTCAGTACAATATTAGCCTTCCGGGTGCATCTGCAGGAAACCACCCCTTACTTGGAAAGGCAGTCAAGTTCAAATTCATTTAAGAAAGTCAGCACCCAAGATAAAAAAGGGATCTGAAGAAAAATAAGGTGATTGATTTGCGTGATAGGTCTGAGTCACAAGTGGTCTGGTAGAGGTCACGAAACTAATTACATGAATTGTGGCAAGATTTAGATTTAAGATGTCGGAAACTAAATATTACACACTTCAGAACAGCCTAAAGCCAAGTCAGTCAGTATTAAATGCCAGGTCCTTTGCAGCCTTCTGCTTCCCAGAATTTCAGATTTTTATCATCACTGATACAATGATACCCCTCTGAATTTGCAAAAAGGGTGAAGTTGTGCAAAGTTACAATTCACTTGGAATACTTTTCTATTCAGAGCATGAGAGATGGCAGGAAGAGGGTTGTTTTACAAATATTAGTGCCAACCAAATGATCAGAAAAGAATCTCAGTCATGTCTTCCTCGAGTCAAAAAAGAACTGAAGACCAGAAGTCCCACTTGGTGTGGAAGATGAGACAGGACTTCTCTACCATCTGACAGACTACTACCATCTGACTACTACTACTTACCTAAAGTTATGGTTAACCTGACAAATAGCCATGTGAGCTTAAGAGAATAATTCTACAAACAGACAGAAGGCATGAATTTTTTCTTCAAAAGCCTGTTTAATCTTGAACTGAACAAAGAAGGGCATTTTTGGTGTGGGTAACACTTATTCCCTTAGTGCTGCTTGGAAGACTATTGCACTCCCTGTTTAAAAGTGTCAGGTTTTGCAACATTTAAACTGTGATAAAGAGAAAATGTGGAGAAGCACCAATGAAGTGGAATACTTGGATAAAATGGTTGCCTCAAAAAGGATAAAAACCTCTCAGGTTTTATTTAGATAGTTACATTATGAAAGACCTGCATTTTTTCAGCATTACAATATTGCATGTGTACAAATATTAAGCTACTGTTAGATTCAGAACTACTTGAGCACCTGCCATCAGCACAGGAGTTCAGTTTCAGCTGACAGGACACTTTTGTCACAGACTAATGCCAAGAAGAGGATAAAACGTACCCAAACCCTCAAACAATAAACCCCGGAACAATTAAGTACTGGAGACAGACCACCACCAACTTCAGAACCTGCAGAAGTAAAACAGCTGTTAGGGTGAAGTCTGAAAAGGATTAACCTGATATTTGAAATGCATTATGTATCAAACTTTCTGGCATTATGTTAAAAAATATTCTTTTTCTCCACTAATTTCTTTCCTCTTCTCCACTCATTTTCTCCACTCCATTTCTTTCTCCCTAATTAAAGCAAAAGGTCACTAGAAATAAGTGGTAGTTCACAGTCAGTCAACACCCTTATATGCCACACATCGTAAATTTCATACACATTTCTAAAAATCAGTGCAGGCAATGCATATACACTTCACAAAGTGTTTGCAAGAATGTTTTTTTGGAATTTCTTTGCAGAAATCTTACTCTATGTAACTTCATTAGGATAAATTATTTATACTGACACAAAGTGATAGGCAAATTCTAGATCATATCTTGGTGCACAAACTCTGTCATTTGTAGTTGCTAATAACTCAGACTTTAAAATTGTTGTATTTAGGTGTTTATATTAATTTTTTTTTTCTAACTCATTCCAAAACTGTGAATTTTATTGGCTACTTTTTCTATTCAATAAAAAAACCTAATTCTAGGCAACAAGGGGAAAAAAAGCTTATTGTGCATGATGCTGAAATGCCAAAGACGCACAATTTACTTCTGTTCCTGCTCTATGAGCATTTGTCATAACAGAAATGAATTCTAAAAGAAATTCAACCAAAACTGAACGAAACCTCATACATATTTGCTAGAAAATGTAGCTTACATTTTCATCATGCCAATTACAGCATATTGCTCCTTCTATTTTAATCCCTTCTTAATGGGCAAGCTTATCTTCCCATTATTCAGGGAACTTTTCTGTTCATGCTTCAGCAATTGCATGACAACTGATTAACAAATCGGGGAACTACTCTTTGACAGTTCTCTTAGAAAAGCACAGAGTTCTCAACATGAAAGACACTGGGACCCTAATTTCTGTTTGAACTAGATGAAAGGCCTTGTATGGTGAGCAGTACTAATCATCTCTCACAGTCAAGGAACACATCTTTTTTTCATCACAGGCCTGAAATGGCTTCAGCTGAGACACAGGGTGACAACACTGCACCGGTCTGGCATGGGTGAGGAGCCTGTTTCCTGTGCTCTTTAGGTCTGTGATTATTACTTGATCTTCCCTACAAAATTCCCAATACTGGAGCTAGAACCACGGCTCTGTAGGTCAGTTCAGGCACTGCTGTACAAAAACTAGGGTGTTTTTGACTGATACCCAGGCGGGTGTTACAAACCACCATTCATCTCTACACAAGGCCCGAGCTGGCACAAACACCCAACTACTGAGCACCTCTAGAGAGGGGGGGGTGGCCCCACACCAGGGCTGAGCCCATGGGCAAGGCTGTGTGAGGAAGCTGGACACTGCCTGGCCTGCGGATATACAGAGCACTTCAGTCTCCTGTGCTGTCAATCCCAGACAGCACAAGCGCAAATATTCACCAAAAATACCAGGGTCAAATCCTGCCCTCAGCTGCCTGCCTGTAGCTCTCATTAAGTTCAATAAAACCATCACTCAGCCAAAGAGGGTCTAGCCCTCACAATGAATTAAGCAGCAAGCCCACCTAAGCAGAAGAGGACCATCATGCTCTAAAAGTTTGAAACATTTAAAATTTGTTTCAAAACTCACACAAATCAGCTTCTCATTTGAAATTCTTAAATCTGCTTTTTAACTCTACACAGTGAGAATTCATCATCTCAAGTCAGATTTTTTTACTCCACGAGTATTATAAAACCAGGAATGAAATAAGAATGAAAGCCAGACAAGACACTTTACAATGACCTAGAAGCTGCAGTGAACATAGTTCAAATGCATAAAATGCATATGTATTTATAAATTTTGAGCAGCCTACCACCTGTTTAGAGGGCTTTCATGAGAGTAAATAGCCTCGGCTTTAGCCTACTCCTGTTTCACATCCTGCACAAGTACAATTCTCGCACTGCCAGATTTCCAAACCTCCACAGTATCTGAAGTATCTCAACATATCTCCGTCAGCTAAAAATTGCAGTATTTTCTTGGAATTATGCCTCTAGCTCCCTACAGGGTAGATAAGAGTCGACCCCCAGAAACGACGTCTTTGAAGAGGCTTTGGAATAAAGGTATATGTAAGTAAATGCACACATCCACAGCCACATCCAAGGCTGCCATTTATAGGGGCTGTTTGCTTACATGGTTGAGAGCACAACAATAACCTCCTCTTTTCCATCAGGTTCCTTCAGCACAAGCAGAGAATGATTAATCTTATAGATTAATGCACAGGAAGGGACAGAAGATGTACAGTTAGATTATTTTGATTTGAACCCTACTGCATATATAACAGACATAAAACCAACCATTCCCCTCACCTGTATTTTCTAGATATGTTAATTATCAGCCAGCTGTAAGATAGAGTAAGGAATTCTGCCCTTCCTCACAACTTTCTTTTTCTGCCCTCTGACTTAACAGATATGCGAGTACCACATACACACACACACACATTGTACATCTAATGACACTTTGGGCAAGGACTGAAACCCCTAAGGCAGAAAAAACACCAGAATTTTTAAAATGGAGCTTTCTCAGGCCAGACCAACACCAATTAATCTGAGAGCCACAGCACAGCCTAACAGAAATTCCATTTGTGAGAGAAAGCCAAATCAAAAGTTATTACTTACATGTATGAGTCTTCTTTGTTACAGAAATACCTGTAGGGAAGAAACGACACCAGTGTTAGCAAAGCAACCACTGAGTAAATTCTTCTGACATATATTTCATCATTAATCTATTTTATCAGACACACAGCAGCCACTCTAAAAAAGGAATGAAAATTGCCATGTTAAAGGTGGAAGGATCTCCCCTCTGTGTGAAGACTTTAATGGTATATTCTCTCCCTATACCTCCCCAGTAAATGTTTAAACATGCATTGCTTCAGCTTTTCTGCTGGAATGCATATCTCCACACTGCTGGTTTAGAACTGCAGCTGATACAAAAAGAAGATACCAGCACAGTTATGGAAGCCCCCTTTATTTTCCATGGCTAAAAATTTTCCCACACTCCTATTAACCAGTGTCCATCAAACCACCCAGACAGAACAGATTTGAGCAGCACAAGTCGTTTGCTGTGTTATTAAGTTGAAGCAGTTCCTTGATGGCAAGCTGTAGCTTATGCTCATTAAAACCAAATGAACAGCTCTCTCAGTATGACTATTGCCTGCCATAATTCCAAGCCAGATGCAAACATCTCCAAGCTGCTGAAGATACACTTTCTGAAGTAATAAAGATGTTTTCATGCTAGACAGGCATGTGGCAGCAATCACCAATGATGGTCCAGTGCCAGTAAAATTTGAGAGGCATTTTAAAGAAAGCAACAGAGTGAACAGAATGCGGCAAAATTCATAATACCAAATAAAGATAAAATTAACTCTGTTAAATGTCATTGGAATTCATGCTTGAATACAAACAATATTGTCTCCACTTTTGTAGATAACTGGTGATGTACTCAGACCCATCAGTATTTAAGCTTCACTCTCCTTGGGGGTAATTTTATGAGATGACAAGAAAGAGATTACTGGAAGCAGTACAAGTACCTGAAACATTTCATTTGTGATTGAGGCCTGTAATGAAATTTTGGAATTGGGATTGTCTGGCTTAATATTCATGAAAGACAGAAAGACCTGAAATTCCTTTGCTACCCTCCAACTCCTTCAACCACCTCTTCCAAAACAAATTACTATGGAAAAAAATAGACTTTTATTTCAGGCTTCTTGGTTGTGGAACATCTCAGGGAGGCAGTAAATTGCAAGAACTCAGAAAACTGTAGACACCGTATTTGCAAATATAGAGCTAACTTCCAAAGCCAACAGTTTCAAATCATTCATGTTTTTGATAGATACATAAAACCGTAGCGCCAATCCTAAATATTTAGCTATCAAGTTTGACATAACTGTCATGAGGACTTTTTTTTTTAATTGCATTTATGTTGCTATTGGTGTTTTGGTTTTGAACTACCAAGCTCTACAAGTGTGAGTACTGGGACCTTTGTTTTCCCTGGAAAGAAAAGCTAAGAGACTTTAGGCTTTGGGAAGTGAAGTTCTGAGTAGTTCCTTTGGGCAGTTTTGTAAATGTGAGACACTGGTAAGCAATTTACAGAAATCAGGATACTAGAACTTGATTATATACGTGTATTAACTTAAATTGAAAGGCCCTGGCCAAATGTGCACATTCCTCATGCAAGGAATTAGTGTTATAGCCACAAACTGTAGAGCCAAGGTAATCAATAAAAACAAAAAAAACCCCTTTGGATATAAGTAGTTACTACAAGGGGCAAATTCATGCTTTAAATTCATAATTTGTAAGAGCAAAACTTCTCAGATTTTCATTCCAGTCCAACCATTAGTGACTGGCTCAGAGCAGGTGACACAGGACAGGAGGGCATGATGAGGAGGTGAGCACCGTTATAGGAACAATGGCTTAGGGCAAGAAGAGGGCCAGAGGGAGAAGGAGCAGAGAGATCTGAGGCACCTACATCAAAATGCATTAATGATATTAATGCAGTTTTTGATATGAGTACAAACCCCCTTCTCTAGGTTTTTCCAAGGGTCTGCCTCACCCTTTGAATTGGAAATTACAGCTGCTCTTGGCCCATTGGCTCTTCTACCAAGGAAAAGCATTTTTGCTGCTGTTTGACTTCTTGAGTGACCCCTGAACAGCAGATACAGCTCCTGACAGCATCCTCATCTTCACAAACTGTCCTAACATCCCCTTGGCAGACACTCTTGCCCTGCCCTTGCCTATCTGGCCAATTCCTACCATTTTAAGGATGTTTTATGGAATGGAAATGAAGAGGAAAAGGTCTTAAACATGAACACCATTTGCAAAACTTCCTCTCCCAACACTGGTGCTAATAAATGGATACAGCAGTGCTCTTTCAGCATTATGGGAGCCATATGCATACTTTTCTCAGAAAATAATGCTTTCTGTAAAATCACTTTGAACAGAAAGTGCTTATGCTGTCACTTCTGATTACTCACAGCCTCTTCACAATGGGATTTGCCACAGCACAAAACCGACTTAGCTGTATTCGCTGACTGAGGGCCCACTTCCCCCGATACATGAAACACTGATGGAAATATTAGTGCTTATACTTTTCTAACTAATTTACTGATATTTTTTTTTTTTAATGTGACATGTGTCGTGGGTTTTTCCAAATCAGATGTTTCCATAATAATTTACTGATTATCATCTGGTAAGACCTTTTAGCTGGTTTATGCAGATATTTTTAGATAACCTTTTAAAGCAACAGCTTAGAGGTAGGTATTTTTGCATCTTCTTCATCATTCCACTGGTGGTTGCACTGAAAGCAAAGTATTTTGCTTTGAGCTGTGGTTTTAAAGTAGCTGCAATCTGGTGGAACAAGGATAAATGTTGCCAGTGAGTTCAACAGGATTAGCTTTAAATTAATCAGTAATCTTCAGTGATGTAAAATAAGTTATGAATTTTTAAGTAGCCTTCCTTTTCACACAGGTAACTCTAAGTGACTAGAAAAACTGAGCAAAAAATGTACCAGCATATCCAAAAAGTCATTTAAATTAGATATATTATAACTTGTGCTTTAAATATAAACACTGAAGATGCAACACTGTGATCAGGTTTAGTCGCAGGAGGCCAATGACTGCTATTCAGAACATGCAAGGTAGACAATAATAACAACCTAGAAATGAGTGTATTGAGGAAAAAAAAATCAGTCAGAAAACCATGTAATGTAAAAAGGGGGAGTTACAAGATCTCCAGCTCTCTCTGGGCCAGTGCTATATCCCACTTACATCTCCATGGGAATGCCTCTCCTGTGCAGGCAACAGCATCAGTTCTCTTAAAATCAACAGGAGCTCTTGAGAAACTAATTCTGCAAGTCCAACACACATCAGTAATTTTCTTCACAAGATTAGGCACGATGACCAAATATAGCTCTTGTTTGTAAATACTTCTGGGACAGGACCGTCAGTTTATGTAGATTTGAGTAGACATCATGTAATAAAACCTAAAGCCAACACAGCACTGAAAGACGAAGATTTATTTTTAATAAGTAGAGCACAAAGAACCTACTGATGCCTTTAAAAATGTTACCTAATATAAAATCCCATTTTTAAATGGGTTTCATTTCAAAATGTTATAGACTGGAGAAATAAGTGACTGCTTGACACTGCCAGAGTTCCATTCTCACTGAACAACAAACAGAAAAAACATAAAGAGAGGAAGAAACAACACTGTAACTTCAGTGTTGCTAATATAGAAAGACTTCCTGACTTAACCAACTAGACTTCAAAGTAAAGCAAAGGAAATGTCATGAAAATACCACAGTATATCACTGCCATGGTTATCAGTGAGTGAAAGTTTCAGTATTACAGTTATCACAGAATGTATCACTTCCGCAGTGCAATTTGACATTCCTGATCAACACCAAATCTTAAACAAATTAACTTCTTAGACTTTTCATCATGGCTATGCAGTGATCTTTGCAACAATAATCGATTTTTTTTTTTTTTTAAATGAAAAGAACTTCTACACCATTCCCTTTCCCCCTCCCACTAACAGTATGTAATTTGCCATGATGGGTGGTATTTACAAAAATAGCTTGCTGAATGCAATGAACTTTGAAAAGAGTATCTACCAACAGAGACAGGATATTCTTTTGCAAGCAGTTAGCCTGACTGACCTTCACTAGCCAACTTCAAATAGAGATAACAATGTCTTCAAGTACAAAAAAAGACTCAGATATTTTATACATCACAGGCTATTTCTCACAGTTGCCCATCCAAATAAAGCAGCATAATGAAACACTGCTTACTCTGTGAACCCAGATCCCTGCTGCTGTTGTACAGTTGTCAACTTCCCATATTTCAAGGGGAAAACACACTTTGATGTATAGAAAGATAAGTAAAAAGGCCCCTGTCTGGCAGAATACATTACTCTACAAAACACCAAAGAAGAATATTCTTGAGTGCAGTTTTCTTAAACCTCCAAGAAAACTCCCCCTCAGAAGTTTGTATGGATAAACACAGGCATCACCAGCAGAGCTCACAGCTAATCTCCAGGACTTCTGTTAAGCACCACAGTGTTTCCCTTTGCCCTGCTTTTTGTGCCCAAATCAGGTGATTAACACTGCTCTGATGACAGCACATCTCTGTAGATGCTCTGTGTATAAGATGCTTTGCTCATGTGGGTGTGTGTATCAATACATGGGTTTTTTTGCCTTTCTCCTACCCTCCCCTCAAGCCAGCATTATGTCCCTACCATGTTCTGGAAGTTAGGTGTTTTATGATGGATTGGAAATCTTGGAGAAAAAAACCCCAAACCTTAAAATTTTAAACTCCAAGCCTCCTGCCTGACATATGGTGTAAAATCAGGAAGAAAAAATATTACAAGCTTGGATCCCACTGTGTTTCATCCTGTCACTCCACTTCTCCTTTACTGTCACCACACAAAGCTGGAAATTACAGCAGAAGATTATATGTAACACCTGGGCACTTGCAGAGAACCGACCAAGGCAGAATAATAGATTTGGGTGTATTCAGAAAAGAGTTCATTCTCTCAGGAACTTTCTTAGTGGTTTCTATTAAAGTCTGTATGGATCTCTGGCTTGAAGGAGTTTTGTGATCCTTGGGGGCTATTGTTTACACTGACCAAGGTGAAATAACACACATAGAAGTACTGCAAGCACAACTTAAGAGATTTTTTTTTAACCCAAGAAAATCATGTAGCAAAACAGTGTCCTTGTCTAGGACAGAAGAGCTGACAGTGATGATCAGCACACACTACTGAAAGTACTCCAAGTAATTTGACTATTTTGTTTCGAAACTAGACACTAATGCTTATAGTTCACTCAAGAAAAAAATTAAAATTACCTTCTAGGGTAGCACGGATCAAGGACAACAGCCACAAGACATGTACAAACAAGGAAGTTTTCCACAATTATGACACCACCCCTCCAAAAAAACCCAAAACCCAAATGTCTCTTTTTATAAAAAGCAACAACTTAAAATATGATCACACCATTTTTAATGTAACATTCCAGATTTTCCCAGACTTTTTCACATCTTTTATTGAAAAGGAAAGATCTTATGATGTTAAACAAGGTTTTAGGTTTTTTCAGCAAGTCTAGATTAATCACATTCTCAAGTCCACAGGTACATAATAAAGTCATAGGAATCAAGGTTGACCTGAGTGCCTCAGTACTGAAAAAACCCCCAGCCTTTCTATCCTAAGATTCACAGCTGTTCCTTGTACCTAAAGTCTATCAACAAATTATTCACAGTTATATTTTTAAGGGGTTGCTTTACTATTACTGCTTAAATCATATGGTTATATCAGCATTAGCTACAGGAAATTTTCCAGAACATACAGGAAATTTTCCAGAACACAATTTTTTTTGCTTTTTACTCAAATATGGATACAGAATATTTGCAATAGACCCAAGATTAAAACACCCAAGGATTTTTAAAAAATGTTTTGACATTATTTTACTGAGGTAGATGACTTTTTTAGCCCTTCTAACTCAGACTGGCTTCCTACTTCTGAGAGTGACTTTCTGCATCATCTAAGCATTTTATGACTTCATTTTTCAGCAGCTGACAGCCTGCCCTACCTTTAAAGTGAGAGTAGTATCTGTGAAAATGTGAATACAAACGACTTCTTTCAAAGTTACAGAGTATTCATAAGAGAGAAATCGCCACTGTCCTGAGATACCTGTCACCTGTACAACTGACAGTGAAAAGAATTCCATGCTCTTTCTAGACTTTTCCCAAATAAAAAATTCCTAACAGACTCCAGACCGATTTTCTGATGCCAAAACTTCTCCGAATTGTAAAGATGATGAACTTTAATAATGTCTTCCTTCTTGCACAACCTCACTGCCAGTCCCTCTGAGCCTTAACATATTTTTGTCTACACTGGGAAAAAATAACAAAGAACCTGCATTAAATAACCATAATGTTCTTACATGACAAATGTCGCCAGACAGTAGATGAAATATCCATCCCACATTTATACTGTATTCCACACATTAAAGTCAAAGATAGTTCAGAACCGTATGTAAGACTGTTTCCAGCAGGAGTCTTTATAGGAAGACCACAACTCAGCTTTGTTTTAAGGACTATTCGTTACACAACTCACCAAGCAGATCACAAGGATTTCAAAACAGCCTGGCAGAGCAGCGCAGTTACATGGACAGAATCCAGGCCAATGTACGTAAAGTTGCAGGAATCCAAGCAAGCACCTCCAGTCCTTGGGACGGACAAACAGGGTGTAAAGAACCTCATAATTTCCTAAAATCTGTCACAGACTTCATACTGTACCTTTGCTTGAGCCTTGCTGCAAGTCCCTGTTTCAGTTTATCAGTGACGGGAGAGCCTTGGCAGGAGCACGGCAGACACCACTGCAGGCACCACACGTTTTCCTCCCCATGACATTCAAAGAACAGAGTCCCCTTCAGCTGAAGGCTCTGTCCTATCCGCACATCAATTAGGAAGAGTTTGTTTAACTTGCACTAGATATATGGGCAAGAAGCTCTGCAATATGTCCAGTCTCCTGAGGGGAGAATCATTGAAACATTTAGGTTGGAAAAGAGCTCCAGGACCACTGAGCCCACCCATGGCCTACCACTGCCAGTTTTATCCCTGAGCCATGTCCCTCCAAGCCAATCCTCACAGTTGGCCACTTGATTCACTGACTGCAGTTCTATCTTAGCGTGAGCTTGGACAACGAAAACATCCCAGCAGGTGCAAACGTGACACAAGCAGCACCATTTCTGCAAACTCCCTGCTTGCAGGTATTAGAAGGAGTCAAGCAGCAGCAGGTTTGGCCCATGCACATGACACGTGTGTGCTGGAGTCCCCACAGCACATGCCACTGTACAGGCAGGGATGGTGCTTTTCTCCTCCATTTTGAAGCATAAACTTACTCTTTACTTGTCTGCTGTCCCAGATCTCCCATATCGGACACCTCATCCAAGGACATTTTTCAAGTAATTTCAAAGCAACATTTCACTTAAACATTGCTCTTATCAAAGCCTTTCAGGCTGCTTTGTTCAAGACTACTGAAACCTCACAGTTAAAAGCATGAGCCTGGCCTCCAAGAGTTCAGGGTATTTCCATAAAATCCAGAAAAGTGTCAAACTACAAATAAAATGGAGGGTGGGGGCTGTCTTCCTGTACGTTACCTCAGACCAACCGTGCATGGAAATCAAACTGTCCTTCAAGCAGAACTGAAATTCTCAGAGAGAGGCCCAGGACCTGAGATACCAGCTGAGATAACAACCACAAGGCTGCAGCAGTCCTGATTACACCAAGCCTCACCTCGAGGCAGTCCTTCTAGATGGGAGATAAAGGAAGCCTCAGTGCCCCAATTCTGTGCCTTCAGGTACCTAGAACTGCGATGTGAACATCTTCACACAGGCTGCCAAAGCTCTTTAACTATGCAAACAAAACCAAAATGTAACAAAATCAAACGGCTGCAGTCCTTTACTTACAATTTGTGCAATAGGAATTCATTATTTAAGAACATTGCCAAGTCCAACACATTGCATTATGATTTAAAATTATCTGATGGATATTCTTATATCAGGCAAGGGAAAATAACGGGTTTCTATTTAGAACACACTTCAAGATAAAATAGTAGATTATTTTTCTTATTATTCGACCCTATCATATCTTCCAATAAAATCAATTGTTTTTATTATATCTATTTATCTTCTATGCTCTCACTGAACCTTCAGAGACAACCAATGAAATGGTTGACCAGAAAAAACCTGTTCTTGAGCTGTCCATAAGTAGGATATGATCATAAAACTCTGCCAATGCTGGCATAAAAAACAGTCAGACAGTAGACAGGGTGCAAGGTGACCTGCCAGTGAGTTACACATCCAACTGTTCTCCTTCCTCTTGATCTTGGTCAAATAGTTTGTCTTCTCTTTAAATAATGAGATCATCAAGACTGCTGTCAGTTCAAAAATTCAAAAACTCATTACCAGTTCACACATCAGTCTTAAATGCTTGGTTCTCAGGAATAACCATGAAAAAAAAAGAGCATTCAACTTGAGTTCTTAAGCAAAATATGCCTAATTAAAAACTATAGATAACAATTATTCTAACACCCTTCTGTGAGACATTAAATTTGTACATTCGTAAGTAAAAAGAGAGAATCACCTACAATTTATTCATGTATTTGAAGCAGAGCAATTCTTGAGTGTAGCCAAACAAAAATGCTACTTGTTCCTGCCCCTTGAAGCCAGTGGTGATTGTATACGGCAGGCAATTTCTAGCAAATGGAAGTCTTCATGGAAACACAGTATTATACATTAAGGATGTTCTTAACCCATGTCAAACCAAATTTTCAGCTTCACAGAGTTTTAACTGCCACATAAAGTGAAGGCAATAGACAAATATCATTATTTGTATCACAAAATTGCCAATACCAATGAGAACAGCACATTGCTACTAAGTTTTTTTCTGTACCCCATGCCATAACTTTAGCAGTTCCTACTGTTCTACTACAAATGCTGCTTGGTCAGCTCTGTGACATGATCATTCTAATGACAAACAGATCCATGGGCATTTCAAATGTACAATGCTGATGTCAGTGGAGAGAAGCTGGCCAGCTTATAAATTGGGATGAAAAAGGTTGCAGGAAAGTTACAAAGTAATTGGAACTCACTGTGAATTTTACCTGAGAGATGGCATTTTGACCAGCACAATCCCCCCGATACAACACTGAGAGGGCTCCTCTGCTGAGCTGGAGGAAACGGCACGGGGGAAGGACACCATCGAGTGATTTATCAACCCCATTTGCTCTGACATCCAAGTCGCTCTGGGACATCTCTGATCCAAATATAGCCACAATAAAGTTCAGGTTAACTTTTGAGAGCAAGCAGGAATATCATACAAGGTGAGATGCTTGCAAGCTACCAGCACTTTTTTTTCCTGGTCAATTCCTTCTCTTACTTACAATCTACCCAGACTATTGCACTTTACTTAGTCACTCTTGTGACTAACTGTAGGTAGAGATATAATGTTTGCAAAAACGTGAGGAATTCAGTCAAGAAGACTACAAACACACAAAAACCACCAACAACGACACTCAGTATCTTGGGATTTGCCTAAGATTCATCCCACACTGAAAAGTAGGCAATTCTACCATGTGCTTTCCTTGGTGTTCCTGGGTTGGCTTTTTTGCAGTACTTCCCATCATCAAGTTAGGGCTTATTATGCTCAAAACCCAAACCCTATCTGCAGTTTACAGACAAAGAAACAGAAGCTAAGTACTTACGTAACTCCAAGTCACGTATTTATAAACTGAGCTGCCTGGCTTATAGCAGCAATCTTAATTCAAAAACTCCCCAAGCAAGAATTTTCTCACTGCATCTTTCACAATCAGTTCATGACTTCATCTAGATGACTGAGATACCACAAAAGAAGCAATATAACGTGTCTGAGGACCAGAATTTTAATGTGCATCTCATACTGCAATCCACATATATTTTAGAAATTAAATTTGGGCCTCTGTTCTAGAAGTAGCTCCTGTAATAGTGTGCTGAGGTCACAGTATTACTTATGCGCTGAAATCTCACAACGAATACACAGAAAATAAATGTTTACTGAATGTTCTTCAAATCATCCCATAGTGTAAAATAAATAATTCCACACTGACTACAGAGGATTCAGTGCTGTTTTGTAGATTTCTACAGGATTTAAAATGGCAGCTGTCTCATATGGTGGTTATTCCTCCCAGCAACCCCTTGCAAAATCACAAAGTGCATTAGGCTGGCTAAATTCCTTGGTTCACCACAATGGCTTTCATCTATTTAACATCTTGGATAAAATTGGCCCACTGTGCATCAAATGAAGCCAGCTTTGGGTATCAGGTTCCTACTATAACTGGATTATTTTAAGTTTAATTAAAGGTCATCAATATTTTTAATAAGGTGCATATTTTCTTTGCTCTGCTTTTCTGCAAAGTATTTATAAGGTAATATTTTTGATATAGAAAAATGGATCCCTCACACATTATTTATCAATCCCAACTGAATATTTCAGCTGCAAAGAGCTTGTACATTTGCCTTTCAATATTCTTCTGAGGCTGTCTCCTATCACAGTAACTTTTTCTTTTTTTTAATATCAAAATATACCGAGGTCGAGTCTCAACTTCTCACTGCTTTGCTCTCCTGAGGAAAAGAAGCAAGATTCTATTATGTCGTCTTCAACAGCTGCAATGAATGAGGGGAAACCAGGGAGAGAGAAGGATTTGTGCTAGAAGCTCATGCAAAATTTGAGACTTGAATATAGCACAAGTAGCACTTCAACATTTCAGACTCCTTCAGAGCCAAAATCCCTGGAGAGTTGAGTTTAAATCACTAAACTTATTTCAGGAAAGGGGAGAACACTCTGGAGAAAAGTCTGTCGACTCCAGCAAAATTAATAAACTGGTTGCTCCTGATGTGAACTACATTTCTTGACAGGAGTTTGACAAATTTCTAATTCCCTCATAGCTACTTGTGAATGCTGCACTTGTTGCTCCTTTTTAACAGTTATTTAATACTATGGCACAATAGAAGTGATAAGAATTGCTAAGTTTCACTCACCTTGCACTTTCAGTGCCAGTTATAAAAAGGAAAACTATGACCTTCTTCAATTTCTGTCAAAAAGGGCAGCCTATTCTTTCCTGATTTTAAATGTTCCTGTACAGAAAAAGTATGTAATCCCCATTGGGTGACTCAGTTTAAAAAAATCAGAATTAATAAATAGAAACAAATCTCAAATGAAAAGTCCACAACATCATGCGTTTTTTCTAAAGATGGGGCCAGTTGCCTCATATTTCCTGCAAATCTAAATAGAATTAGTGGCATTTATTTGTCACCTAACTACATTTATTTAGCATAGCTACTCTGAGTTTGGATGGACACTCACTTTTCAAGAGTCCTCTTTTCTCATTCTTATTAAAGAGTATAGCTGGTTTTGCTTTCATGTATTTAGGGTGCTGACAGTTTTGTAGTGCTCACTGCACTGCTGTCATGGCTGGTGAGACACAGGAGAGTCAAAACCTGGCCCTGTACTCAGGGACTACTTGAAAACCTTAATTCCTTTAGAGAGATGATTATGCTCCAGAGTTCAAATGCAGCTCATAACATACGTAAATGTTTTAAAAACAGAATAAAGTGTTAATATGCCCTTGACCTAAAGCGTATTTTAGAATTCTTGTAATAAAAGTGCCTATGAGATACGTGAATTACACTGAATCAAGCCATAAAACAAGTTAGAATGGAGTGGATTTTCTTTTTACAACACATATGCAAAAGGGGTAATTATCATCTCAGGAAGATCCTAAGATAAGCCAAATCAGTGCCCCCAAAATGACAGTTACTTCACACCACAAAGGCCCTTTTAATTATTGTAAAGTTTTGTTTACCATAACTACTGGATTGGAGAGCACCAGTACCACCCTGATGTACTTGTCACTTACATTAGCGCTCTGGTACGTCTGTAACTGTATGGCAAGGTTAATGCTTACACTTCCCAGGATCCTGGACCTAGGAGCACCTTTCCATTAAGTAAGAAAGACCTTCCATGAGGAAATGAAGCTTTTCTATAAAGCTCTACTCAAAAGCAGGAAAATGCCTGCTGTGGATAAAGAAAGGAAGAAAAGGTCATGTTATGTTAAGAAGTGTCCTAGAAGACTGAGCAGAGACGTGCTGTACACAAACCCAGTGATCACACCACAGCTACCATCACCTGGAACTTGGGACTCTGCATTTGTTACTCCTGCATGCTAATAGGGAAATGTGTTCCTGTTGACTGTGTAGGAGAGCAAAACCGTGTGTTCCACCACTACAAAACTGCAATTTCTGACTGCAGTGCACCCAGGCTTCACCCACAGATCTGTGGGATGGGATTTGCAAGGCAGCTCCACTGCCTACCAACTTTCAGATTATCTGGCCAAGTTAGACTTGCCTGTTTGTTCTTTCAGATCTGAAAGGCTTCTTGTCTCTTATACATTACACTCAAAAAGACAGCAGAGTACCTCAAATAAGTATTTACCACTTTCAATATGCACATCAACTTGGCACCAAAAAATAAAGCTCATTTTAGATAAAAGCCCCAAGAAAAAATTCTGCTTCCAGCACACGTTTCAGACTGACTTTAGCCTTTTTCTCCCTCTGTGCAGTGAACTCAGGGAAGCCGTCGGTGTCCTGTACCTCTCTCCTTACACACAAGCCTGTGGGAAGGAAGCCGCTGGTGCGACTGCAGCGATTGACAGAGCAGGGCTGGACCTGCCAGGCTGCGCCTCCGTGGGTAAGGCTGCAGCAGGATGCACTGAGGCTTGAGGGACTGCACTCACACTCCAGCCTTGCCATCAATTGACTGTGCAACCACTGCACAAATTTGCATTATTCCTACATATTTCAATCTCCTACCAACAAATAGGTTAATTGAGCCTCTTTCTACCTCTCTTTGCCTTGTAAGTCCTTATGGTAATGCTTTTAACATGGATCCTGATTCTTGGTATGTTTGGATCAATTTTATTTGTTCATGCTTCTTAACACCTTCAAGATATTCTGTAGAGCTCAAAATCACTGGAGAAAGTCACAATGAAAAGATTTTATTTTGAGAAAACAGAGAAATTTTGTTAAAATAGATTATTTTTCAGTCTATTCTGTACTTCATATCACCATTCACAACACCTACCAGAAACTGTAACTATCTCTAACCACATTTAGCCAGCAAATTCTCTCCTTAAACCTTCGGTTCCCTGAAGACAAGGATTCCCTCAGGAATACAGCAAGAGCTTTTACAAATGTTTGGAAGCAATATGAAGCTGTGTACCAGGAAAAAAAAAAGCATGAAAATATCCAAATAATCCCACATTATTTATTCTCAGGGCTCCAGGGAAATTAAACAAGGGTGGGAAAAAGGCATAACCTGACTCCTTTACATACACAGCTCAAATTTACAGCATTAGCAACTGAAGCTCAAGACAAGAAAATTGAGCACTGGTCTGTAAATTCGTTCTAATGACATCACTGCCAGGATTATCCTTTTGGGGATGGCTTGTGTAGGGGGTTGGGAGGAGAAGGCAAAGGATTGAGCAAGGGAGATTTGATTATGTTTGAGCTATTTCGATTTGAAGATGCTCTTAACTGACAAAATAGAAAGCGTCTTATCTGAGAAGGGATTTTGCTCAGCTGCTTTAAAAATCCTCCATACATACTGAAAGTCAGCACATTCCCTGGAGGATCAATTGGCTTGACAAACTCTAGACATCCTCTATACCATCTTAAAAAAAAAAAAAAAAGTGTATTTCCATGCAAAAACTTTCTCCAGGCAAAAGCACGACATGCAAGGGGTTGTCCTGGGGCAATTAAAAAAGAACTTCTCATAAGTAAATTTAGTGCTTGCAAAAGTTGCTGCACTGACAACATTTGCTACCAAAGGGTTCTCTTTAATCCAACAAGCTGCAGCAGCACAAATGTCTCCCCTGCCACTGCTCTCACAGCAGCATAAATGAGATCAAAAGGCGGGGCAAGAGCTCTTCAGGCTCATTCATCAAGAAAACTGACTTCTAACTCACAAGCTGTCTCACTGATTTAAAGAAAACTCTCATCCAAACATTTCAAGTGCTTAAATGACTTCCTACATTTTAAGCAGTGACGTGCTGGTCTCTCTCAAAGGGCCAAGGTGACTGCCAGCTGTAGTCAACAAAAGCCCTACATGCGGCTGGTACACGGTCAGTAAGAAAATGATACCTGCTTCAGATTTCTTGCATTTCCTGCACTAAAACAGAGTTTATCTAAGATATTACCAAACAGTAGGCAACAAAGCTGTTCCTCTTATTCTTAAAAAGACAAAATATAGGAAGAATGTAATTTAATAAAAAAAGCCTTCAGTTTTAAAAATCTGAAATTACAGATGATTATTCTTACAGGTGGGTTTATGATTGTTTGGTGAATACTGAAAATTGCACAGCTAACTATTTCAGAACACTAGAATTTAGCAACACAAGAGTCGTACTGGCTGAAATGTGATCCCTAGCTGGAGAACAAGGCAAGGACTGCCAATTCACAGCCAGGAGGATCCCCTGGCAGCTCTCATGGCCCAATTGGGCCATCAGCTGGGTAGCTGAGCACTGGCAATTCCCAGACTGGATCTGAACATCACAGCATGGAAATCAGTCATGCTCATGTGCCTCAACTAACCCAGAGCTGCTGCAGCTGGGTCTTGGCACATAAAGAAAGGAAGAGCAACTTAGTTTAAGGTTAGGTACTTATTTAAGTACCTAATAAGTACCTAATATTTAAGTGCCTGGAGTTCCAATAACCTGCAGATAGGAAGTCTGAATGCTTCCTCTGTACGTCAACTACTTGATAATAGTTGAAGATTCACTTTCCATTATCTATCTGTTCCTGAGAAAACTGAAGTCACCACTACTGTGCATCCTTCCTGCAACAAATCCAGCATTCCCCCTTCTTTTACACCTGGCTGCTGTCAGATTTGGCACCGACTAATGAAACAGGTTTGGGGATTTTTAACTGTTTTCAAAGAGGACTTCACAGTTGAGGGATTCCAGGTTCTGTGAGGCCACCACACACTCCACATACTAAAACGCCACCCATTAACTTCAACACAGCCAGTATGGGATGAAGCACAGCACACCCTGGCCTGCTAGGTCAGAACTGTGTCATCTGGCATGTGCCTTAAGGCACACAGCATGGTTTATCATGCTCACTTTTGAGATAATACAGCCTGCCTACAACAAACATTTCTGGGTAAACATCTCTACTAGTTAATACATGAAATAAACTGATCAAGTAAAAAAAAGTAGGATGAGCTACACCAAAAAGAAATTACTCATGCTCACTATAGTTATATCAAGGTAAGCATTAAAAAGTGATGGGATGTTTCCAAGCGGCTCTTGTGTTCCACAGTCTTAAATACAAGGCCTTGCTACCTTAGAAATTACTTTTTAAGAAATATTACTATGGGTCTGCCTCACCACAGTGCAGTAAACTGGACAGAGTTAGTTTAGCATTCTCTTGTGTCCAAATATTTATGCTAACCCAAGTATCCCCAGGAAAATGTGCACTGAGTGTTCTATCAATCATTGAAGAGTTAAGGTATTTTTGTTTTCTTATATCTCCAAACTACATTAAAGAATGAGAAACTTAGAGAAACTCCTGCCTAAGACACTTCACATAAAAATAACACATTACCTGGTATCATCAGTAGCACTGCACAGATGCAACCAGGCATTGAAACACTTGAAACAAAAGGTAAGAAAAGGACACAGGAGAGACAACTGAAAAAAAAAACCCCAAAAAAGTAATTTGGGAGAATTTTGAAAGTACAAATCCACTATCAACTGATTAAGAACACTGGACCAATTCTCCAAGCAGCTCCAATGCTATCTCCAAAAAGGTATTTGATGTTTCAGTGCTCACTTTCATTTGTACATTTCCACATGCAGCTCGATCCATATGTGTGAATAGCTGGACAGGTATTTTCCCACACAATTTGGTCAGTGCATCCAAGGCAAGGATTCAGACATTTCCATGATTCAGGCATGCAATTTCTGTTCTCCAGCTGTGTTACAGGGGTTACGTTGCCTCACAGGGACTCTATCAGTGAGGACAAACACAATCAAGTGTGAAAGGTGCTAATACATCCCAGAAAGCTCATATAAACATATCCTGATAGGTTTCTAACTAGCAGCATCATGGCACAACATTCAGCTGACAGATACACAACAACAGTAGTGGCCAGTTGGTTTAAATTAGTAATTGCTATCCATTGTTGGTTTCTTTGTGGGGTTTTTTCCATTTTCCCCTTAAACTTCTGGCAAATGTAATGAAAGAGGATGACATGGCAAAGTGGAATTCAAAAAAAACCCTTCAAAACCAGACCAGATTTATATTTAACTTTTTGTAACCTGAATGGCCATGTTCAGCACAGGTCACATAAGGAATTTGTTAATATTTGGAAAGAGCCTCCTTTGGACGCACTGAAAATGAGCTGTATTCATTACTAAAAATCATACATGAGTTGTATAAATATTTACTGAGCTGAAAGAACATGTTGGCCAATGTTTTCCATAAATCAGTGGAAGGGAGTCTCTAATTAATGAAAGCAAAGCTGTAGGGTTTTACTAGGCACTTAGGGCCAGTTCTGGAAGCTGAACACAAATGCCATAGTTCAAACACTGCAGTCTATTAAGCCCTAGTGCTCTCTTGCTCTCGGCTGACTGCTCGCAAAGTGTGAAGAGGATTAAGGTGGATGGGATCACTGCCAGCTTGAAGTTGTTAAATGACTGCATTAGAAAAAAGCTCCATAACTCACTGGTGTTGAGTATTTTTCCTACAAAATTCTCAGCCTCTGGAAAGATAAACAGGGAGGAGGAAAGGGTTTGGGTAGGGGTTTTCCTGGGAAAGTTAAAGTGCATTTACTGCACTGACAACAGCAGGATCATATCCACCTGACCCACTGAATACAAATAATAACTGGGGGAAAAAAGCAATAATTAATGACCAAGTGTATGTACACTCCATCATGTACAACCAGCTGTCATAAACATCTTAATTTACAGAGCTGCTGGATAGGGAATTATAGCACTGTAAAAAGCTTCTTCCTTCTGCTGCTCCACAGAACCGGAACATATCAAGGCTTTAAATTTTTAAACACAACTTTCATGTTCTTTGGTCCACAGAAAAATCTCTTAAAAACCAGCTTGTTAAGAAGATTCATCCAGCACAGCCTCCTACCTTCCCTTCTGTCTGGAATGCTTCCATGCACTGAACAGACATCACTCTGCTTATGACACTTTTTAGTAATATGTTCTAATTGTTTAAACACTACATAACTTAACCTCATTCAAGGGGATACTATTTCTCATCATATCCAGAGCATAAGCAAATCTTCTTGCTAAATTGTCACATCTTCAGAAAAATTGGGCAGACCTCAAGGTTTGCCCATCTTTTTCTTATGGGTAAAAGAGTCGCCATAATAAAGGGCTGACATTTTTGAAAGTCACAAAGACAGATCATTTCTTATACCCAGAGTGTAGCCAGAGAAAATGTAGAGGAGACCAACTCTACAGTTATAGTAACAAGTTATTATCGAAGGAATAGGAGAATTCTGCGCATGCCAAAACCTTCTCAAAAGAGCAGTCCACTGGTGTCTGCTCATCACACACAACATTTTCGAGATGAACAGATCCTACCAGTGCTGCCTCCTCTGTTAAGAAAACTCACTTTATTTGCCACACCATATTAGAACATTTGGGGGTTTTTATTGCCTCCTCTTGCCAGTAAAGAATGACTAATAACTGTAATTTGTAATTTCCCAGCTTTTGTGGTTTCTGTGTCAAGCAGTGTTCCTTATCTTTTGTGAGTTTCAATTTGGGGAAAACTGTCTTGTATACCATTTTTCCCCCCATTTTATGTCAAATTAAAACCTTCTGAGTCCTGACTATAGCATAGGTGACCAACATACCAACACAGTGATTGAGCTTTTCTGTTTTGATAAGTCTGCAAATAGTGCAGGTATCAGAAGCATTATCTGCCTGTGTTGGTCAAGCAAAGCATGCTAGAATCAAACTGGCTTTCAAATTTGAGACTGAACCACAAGGACAGGGACCAAAACCAGGAAACACCACTTTCTCCCAACCCTGAGAAAGGCTTTTCTCTTCAAAAGCACACACTGCAGTGTCCCTGCCAAAAGGGACACTTGGCATTCATTTTCACTCTTGGCAGACATTAATTCCTTCCTTTAAACACACAACAAGCAGCTGACTCAGGCCTTTGAAGACCTTGGTCCTCACCTCCCTCCCAAGCTGTAACTCAGCTCCTCTGCTGCACAACCCCTGGAAAACAGGCAGGGACAGCACAGGTCATAAGGAAACTCTGGGCCTATCCTCTCCTCGCTTCATGTCTCCTTCACAAATTACTGAAGACAAGACAATCTGTTTTGTACAAAATAGTGATCATTCTTTTGATCTACATCTTAGAAGATGAACAATTATGCATGTGCTCCCTCACAACGCTCCTCAAGCCTTATGGAGCTCCACTACAAATTGCTTATTTAACAACAAACTAGAAAGCAAAAAAAACCATTTGAGTTATACCAGCTTATTAGGAAAGAAATTAAAAGCACAGATTTTAAGGACTATAGGCCAATCACCACTGCATTTTCACAACTCTTTCCTGTATAAAACGTGGGAGCTTAAATACTTCAACTGGAAAAAAATCACCAATGAACACAGAAAACGCCACAAACCAAATGAAAACCAAAATCACAGAACCAGAAGACTAAACCAAACCCCAAAACTCTAGGGGAAAAAAAAATTGTTTAATCAATTTTCTTCACAAGCAACTTTTCAGAGAACAGCAAAGGCCAATTTCTTACTGAACTGGAGGCTGGCAAGACATTGGCTGGCAGAGAGGATATCAGGCCTTGAACACAGTGCAGACAGGCAGGCCCAGGCTGCAGAAATGCCTTGGCAGACTCTTCGGTTGGGTTTCTTAAAGCTGTGCTTTCAAGTTAGCCCCTCAATCACCCACACCCCCAAACACTCCAGTTCAAGTTACCTCACTTGCCAAACCAAAAACTGAGCCACAAAAGGTGACTGGCTGGAATGTAGACTCCCACCCTCACGCCTTTTCTAGGCATTGTGGATGTAATGCACATGGCAAACTCAAACCCATGGTCAGCCTTGGCTGGCAGAGGCAGTGTATGCAGAGTCTAGACCTAGCCTTTAATGCTGGCAGATTTGCACAACCACCTGCAGTATCTGAGACCAAGAGAGCCTCTATAGTTTCACAACCTTGGGGGAAAGCAAAACGTTATTTATTCTGGTTAACACAGAATAATAAGAAGAAAGTCTTAAAATGATGGGAATATCTACCACTTCCCTAAAAAGGCAGAATTTAAGTAGTCTTTTGTTTCCTTACTTCCTTCTTCTTAATCTTTAGCTGAAGGTGTTTTTTATAAGCAGGAAAAATAGAAATGGCAATTACTCATTTTGGAATCAAGTAGAGAACCCAGTAAAGCAAGGCAAGGGCACTCTGGTCGCAAGAACCCAAGCTGTGAGCTCTGCACACACAGCTGTTTCATCTCGAGAGCACGCTGCCAGCGTATTCCAGGAACAACGCGCCGTCTGCTCCTTTTCCTTCTTTCGGTTTCACAAGCATAACACAAACCAACCAAAAGTACCACTCCATTCTGAGACAGAACCAGAGAGAGGAGAGGAGGAGTGATGAAACTAAAGTCAGGCTGTAAGAAAAGAGTGCTCCAGAACTTCCTAGCTCAGCTCTCTCTAACTGGGACGTGCCAATAGAAAGGTTTAGAGTCTACTGGTGCCATGGCCAAGCTACTCATTTTCAGCACTGCCCAGATCTCAGCAGAGACGGAGCACTGGAAAACTTCCCAGCAGCCTTCCTACCTAAGCTTCCAGGTTTGGCAGCCTGAAAAGCCAGTCTTTTCATTCTAAAATACTTCAAAGTGAGTACAGACACCCAAGAACGCTTTAAGCATGGCAGCCAACAACTTACAGCAAATGTTTATTGCCCATGGGACACAAATAGTCTATTGGCATGAAAGGTCTACACTAAAAAAAAGGAAGAAATTTCTTCCTCAAAAGAAGAAGTCTCAAATATCACAAAGCACAGTAAGGTGCACTTAATCTCGTTCAAAAACATTAATTTTACCTTGTAACATTTTTTAAAAAATACCATCAGTATCTTTCTCCACATGAAAGAGTGACTATGCAGCTGCTTCCACCTTTGGCTAGGATTGCTTTCTTTAATACTATTCAACACCAACACCTCAACTAACGCTACTTTTGTACAGAAATTTTTTTAGGAGTTTGTTGCTGGCTTTCCTTCTTCAGATGACCTAATATGAACTCCTTCACACTAGCATTAAATAGGCAATGATGACATTCTTGCATCCAGCTCTCTGAACAAACAAAATAACTGGTGCTGCCTAACTGGATTGTCATTTCTCCTCTCCAGGCCCCACCTTTATGTCTCATAACATATGGCTTTCCTAGTATCTGCTTGATAATTACCTTCAATGAAAAGCAGACCACAGACACCGAAAAACATGAAACATAACAGTAATCCTACCTCAGAAAACAAAAACATCACTTCTCCCATTCATCATAAAGCTCATCTCCAGGTGTCCATGAGGTACTGCAGACTCAATTCCCTACTAACATTCACACCTGCTTATTCAAAGCCAGCACTGCAGAAGGTGATGAAGCAATCAGACTTTATTTACTGCTACTCGACTGTGTTTTCACATGTAAAGCTGTTTGAGTCTCACTTTTTAAAATTAAAGTGGTTAAGGAAATTTCACACCAATATTTGTACACGCTAACACAGAAGACTTTCTCTTCTTGAAAGTTTTCTGATTCCCTTCATCCTCTACCAGCATTAATGAATCTGGTTTAATGCCACCAGATTAGCATCACTGTGCTGAAATGCCAGCTGTGTGACCCTTAAACGAATCTGTCTGGCAAAACACCTGCACAGAAACACCAACAGAGAAACTGCCTTTATATAAAGAGCTTATTAAAATGTTTCTGCGAAAGTCTTAATAGAGTCTTTGCTATAAAGAGTCTAAATATTTCATCTGTTTACAAATCTGCCATCAGCTGTAACATCCCATTTGGGATACACTGAGAACTGGTGTACTTCAGTTGACTTGCATTACTGGCAGAGTAAAAAACAATGACCTTTCTATTTAAGTATGAAAATGCTGAGCATCCTAAAGAGAAAACTTAATGATCTCTTAAGTTCTATCTTTTTAGCCATGCAAAGAGACTGAAGATATGCACATGATGCTTTTGTTCAAGAGACTGCCTAGAGGAAGGGATGTAGTCTGAGAAGGTAGGAACCTGTATTTCCCCATTTCAACAAGTCTCATGCAAACCCCAAATACAGACAAGAAATCATCAATATTGGTTCTAAACGGGATAAATTTAAAGAGATCTCATTGTGCTTTCCTTGTTTATGAAATCAGATTTGCACAGAAAAGTTATGACCAGTTGTTGGCCACGTGAAATCAAGACCTCACTCACACATCTGAAGTACAAGCTTATTCAAGCTTGGAAAAACAGCAATGAGTAGAGGATAACAATATCTGAAACTACCAGAGCTCTAGCCCTTGCCTGAAATAGGCAAGAATTTATAAACAGAGATGGATGTCTCTTTGCAAAACTTAAGTAAAGGATATTAAATGAAAACAAGCACAAATATGTCCTTAGTTTCATCAGTAACCAGCACTCTGTATTTTGAGTTGCCCCTCCCATCGGCTTTATAGTATACACTGAACAACATTAACTGAGAGGCACCTCAGAAAAATAACAACATCTGATCATCCAGGTACAATGTTCCTTCCCAACAGAGTGAACCCCCACAAAAAATTTAGCCCCAAGAGAAACATACAAAATAGGAACGTTTATTGAGCAGCAAAATATTAAGTATTAGTCCACCTGCAGGAAACATAAAAAGGAAATAACTCTTGTTTTACATGGGATCCAAAATGGACTGAAGTGTTAAGTCCTGCTGTCCTTTTAAGGATACCAAAGAAGGGAGAAACATACACTCTGGAAAAAAACCTCAGCCTACTGCTCTTAAAGGTAATAATAATAAGAAAAAATATTCCAAAATTCATATTAAAGGGTAATTGACAATAGTCTTTTATATTAAGCCCTAATGCTCACAGCCAGACCACTGAAGCAGCCTTGGAAATATTAAAGATCCACTAGATCTTATCTTGCCAAGATATAAAATACACCCCAAGGAAGTTCTCCTCTCTCTCTGCTCATTCTCATGCAGATCAGTTCCTGACATATCCTTGGAGACTGCTTTGGGACAGGCAAGAAGCTGCACTACATAAAAACTCCAGGGATTCCAGTGAGTCCCTCTGTGGTTCCTGGAGCTCTCACAGAAAAGAATTTCTCAGTGCTTGGTAAGCAAGAGGTTAATAGCCTATATAAAAAAACACCTCTAACAAAAATGTTATTTCAATTGTATTACATTTAGGAGCCCTGAGGGTCATGGGGTAGATAATCAAAAAGGACAAGGAGGAAATTAAAAAAGGGAAGAAGGCAATCAAAAAGGGCATTTAGAAGGACCCATAATCCTCCATAGGAAGAATACTAATTATACTACTGCATCATCTTATAATTAACCCTGATCTAAATTTTTTTTTTATTTTAGCTGTAATAACTTTCACATGTACAATGATTTGATTGCTAATTCTTGCCAGTTGTTCTTGAACAGCTATTTTAGGGTTTGTAGCTACTTTTTACATAGCAGTTTAACTCTCGTTTATAAAGAAATAAGACAAAATATTTAGATAGTTGAATTTTTTGTCATCAGTCATTCCAATTAGCACATTGATTTCCTTTTATTCTGACAGTGCTGAGTGGTACACTCCTTTTCTTTCCCCAAAAGTCTCTTCTATTTAGAAGTGAAATTAATCTCCAATATAAATCAGTGTGTTGTACCCACTTCAGCAGTCAAACTTGGCCGTACATCTTTGTGATTACTTCCATCTGTATCTCATATTTCATTTAATAAACATGGGATATTACTGAAGCCAGCAAACTAAATTCTCAGCATACCTTCATTCCATAGCAGACCCCTGCTTGGGCTCACCTACATTCTTGGGCAACTGGGCACACATTGCAACGATATTTCCAATGACTTAGAAACAAGTCTGAGTTCTTGCCAAGCTGCGGAAAAGAAGCAAGGCCTAGGAGAAGGTGCTCCCCCCCGGATGAAGGCTTCTTGTTTATGTATGAAGCCAACATTAAATCCCAAACTAACCTGAGATGTTGACACATGAAGTGATTTCACATGAAAATCTGGCAGCAAAAATGTTTAAAAAGTGGACGCTACAACCAATCTCCAGGACTGAAAAGATCCAGAAAACAGCCTGTCTAAAGTCTGCCCTCAAAGGAAGGACTCTACAGACATCACTTATTTTTTTCCTTGATCCTTTGGATTCACTCTAGCCATACATCCTCTCTGCAGATAAAAAAGCAGATGTGCTCCCCTTTAAATTCAGATGTATGAACAAGGATACGTAACAGCAGAAACTACTTCTAACTGAATTTTTGTAGCATGATATGAAGTTACCCTCTAATGTTTCATATGTTCTTCATGTATCTGTAAGGCACCTTGGTAATTAGTTCTCAATGGTCACCAGATACTCAGATAATTAACATTTGGAGGGCATTATTCCCAAGCCAGGGCCAATCTAAGGATGGCAGTCTCTAAGGCTTCCTCCACAGGCTGCATCATGGGAGCAGGCATGTTTTCTTATCAAATTTTAACAACCACCTTCCTACAGAAAGACAGGGCCTGAGGGTTTTTTGCTTACACGGTTTATGAAACATCAGCTTCACAGAAATCAGCTTCTGGAGACTGTACTATGTGGTCAGCAGAATGTACTCTCTGGAAAAATATATTACTCCTCTGGAGGAAACAGAACAACAGTAAAAACCAAAAGGCATTCCCTGTGATTAACACTGATTTCCTGCTGGTGAACCAAAGAAGGTATTATTTTCAAAGCAAGAATTAAACCCCAATTAAACTTTAGTTCTGCATCAAAAAACGTTGTCTAGGCACGGTAATAGTTTGCAGAGAGCAAATAATGCCAGAATTTCTTCCCATATCAGTTAAAACTTCTGCATAAGAATTCAGGAAAAAGGAATGCTACCTCCCCAGAAAATGAATTAGAACATCCTAAAATATGAGTAGGCCTGTCTGAAAATCTCAAGCCTTTTTTGTTCCTTTGAAACCCTTCTTCACCTAAAAGCACGTTCTCAATCAATATTTAATAGTACCAAAGTCACATCACCCTGAGGCATTCAATATTCTCCTATTCCTATTATTTTCCATGTGATAATATTTAATATAGTCACTGAATAATTTGAATTGATGGTTGCACTCCTCAGATAATCCTAAAAACTGAATTTGAAGGAGAATGTAAGCTTCTATTGCAGCCTGCACCACCAGGCAGCTGAAACTGAAGTTATGGAATTAGGAAGCAATTATTATTTAATGTACCATCTCCTCTGGTTCAGAAATACTGGCTGCAGCTGTAGTGATTTTGTCACAGGAAATTGTCACGCTAGTCAGTGTGTTTTCTTTTTGCTGGCTTATCTCACAAGGTAGTAACACAGCCAGCAGTGAAATGAAGCACAGAATTACCTCATTAATGACCTATCATTCCTAATGCCTTCCTTTCATATCCAAACAAATAACTGAGAACAAACACAGTAAACAGGTAACACTTGGAAACATCAGGAAATGGCCATGTTATGAATGAAGTGTAGGTCAGCTCTGAATGTTGAACAAGCACACCCTGTTATGCCCACTCGGGCTGTGCATTCACAGCCTGCAACTAATGATATTCAAAGTTTTCTTTGTTAAAAGTTGTGCAGTTATTACCACTTTTGCCCTGGGCACCTGAAGGTGGTGCCTGCTTAAGCACCTGCATACTCAGCAGTCATAGTAAGTAGCAAGGAATTTTCTGCCTCTATGGTTAAATAGAGCCCTCTTGTCTTGCCAGAAGCCTGACATGGAAACATTTTTCTGTGACTGACAGAAGCAAATAAAGGATTAATTCACCTGCTTTCAATTATTGCTTTTATGAATATAACAAGAATACCAAGAAAGGGTAATTGCCACTGAGAGAGACTACCTGCTACTGATTTTTTTAACTGCAAGCAAAAAGTATCTCCATTATAAAGAACAGGTATTGATTGCAGTTAGAGAATCAAAAAAATATAAATACATTTGGCAATAACTAGAAAATAACAATGTCAGAAGACCAATTTGCATAAGAAACAAAACTTAAAGGGATTATCAGACTTTTTTTGGTGTGTAAGTAAAATAATTGCTGGCTCAATTAAATGGCTCCCCTTTAAGAAAAGAATCATGTTGAATCCACTGTGCAAGTAAGTTCCACCATATGGACTGGGGCTGACTGATATGGAAAAAAGTAATCCTTGTTGGAAATGTTCTTAAACATTAAAGAGGTTTTTGGTGTGTGGGGACCTTCTTGAAACTACTGGCTGCTGGGCTGCCCTGTGGTGCTACAAAAACCCAGCAACAGGGCTGTCTGCTGCCCAGGATACATTTGTTTTCAAAGGTGTTCAAGATGTATTTTCTGGTTTGAGGCAAAAGGGTTTCATGATGTGGCTCAGAGAGCCAGGAACCATCTCAGAAATAAGCTTAAAATACCAGTCAGCTAAATATAGGCTAAATTTATGTGAAGGAATAAAATATGAAGGAAACTCTACAGCGACAAATGTTAGCCTAGAAATCAGGGGTGGGAGATTTGTATGTCAAATTTTTTTTTCCTCTGCCAGAGAACACATGGAACCCTATTTTGCTTCTTCCCCAAGAACCAGGCATGGTGGGAGCCCCACCTCCAGGAACTATTGAGATAGGACACTGATCTTTGCAGACACTACAGCATCTCCCTGCTGGGTTTTCTGCAGCTTTCAGCATGTATTGAATGCTGATGGCAGCTAGAACCCAATTCTTCTCTCACTCACTTGTTAAATGAGCAGGCTCCCAACTCCCTCCTGTACAGCATAAAAAAAAAAAAAAGGAGGCAATAATTTTAACACTAACTCAAATAAAACTGAACAGAATACAGATGAAACATTTCTTTACATAAATTTCTCCTTGCTGAATTGCAAAAGCATTCTGCAAACAATAGATGTGTTATTCTAAGGGGGAAAAAAAAAGAAATCTCATTTAAAATGTTAGGCAACCTAAGTATAGGCCCGCTGCTTCTCCCCTAGCTCTGTTATTGGTTATCCAAAGCCAAGCAAGCCTGTTACCCAGATTACTGACAATGAAATTACTCCTGGTATAAAGCTGCTTTGCAATCAAATTTAACTTCTGAGGTTTGTGGGGATTTTTAACCACTGAACTACAGTTCACCTACCTTTTGCACAGCAAACAAACCTACTGTTCTCAGAATTTCAGTTTATCAAAGTTGTCCTGCAGTTGTCAAAGGGACAAAAAAACCAAAGAAACCACATAAGATATTCCCCCCAGCTCAGTGCAAGAGTATCAAAGCTCAGAGGATTTGTGTATTTTCCTGAGACTGCTCTGTTCCTCCCTTCTCTGAGCACACTCACACCAAGAGAGATAAGAGCCCAGAAAAGACTCTCCTTTGCTCTGAAGACCCTCATCCTGCGTATGAACTGAGAAGTGCCATCTTGGGTAGTGTGCACTCAAAATATGGGCCTGGGAAAATGCAGGCTTGGTTACTAGAGCTGAAACATTTTCCCTGTTTAGAAAAAGCTCTGAGCTCACACAAATGACACTGAAAGGCAGAGCAGGCTATGCAGATTTACATTTCATTGGCAATCCTGTGACATAACTTGAAAATTAGCAAGGGAGAAAGGCAGGCAGGAAGAGAGACAGATACTAATTGGTGAATATTCCAAAGAAAGTTAAGTGAGATTAGCAGTAATTGACACCATGCTCTCTAACTAGGTTGCTCTGTCTAAAAGACACTCAAGGCAGATAAGGACATTTGGATAACTAGTGAAATACTCACACATGACGGATCTGCAGAGCCTATAAACAGGCAAGTTACAGGCACTCCAAGCCTTTGATGCAGTTGCCTTGAGAGCAACTGCTCTCCCATAAACATCCTTTTTTCCTAGCATGCTACCTGCAGGTGACTAAACTGTTTTCATGCATTTCCAATTGCAGCTGATTTTCTTCTGATTCTGCTGTAATTGGCTCGTTTGGTTTCAGAAATGCTTTTAGACCTGACTTCAGCTTCAGTGACTTTTAAATAGCATTGCCAGACTGGAGGAAGACAGCCATTAATGTCACCAGGTATGCTCTGCAACTACTCCATTTACAAAAGTGAATCACTGTGACCTATAAACAACTGACACTCATTGAAATCTCTCTGGATAGGAGAAACAGAATTTTAGTTACAGACTCCATAATATGCAAAGTAGACCTGAGTGAACTGTTCATAGAGAATAATCTTTGTGGCAAATTCTCCCTTTTTCCTAGTTATGAATAGGCTTTGGCTTTCATGAATTCACTTGTGATTTAAAGGAGTTTGACCTTTTGAGATGAAAAGGTAAATCAGCAAACCACTGCCATTCCAGTCAGGATCCAGTCTCACAAATCACAGCCATGTACTTGGTTATTTAACCAAGGGGGATGGTCCTGCTCCTTGACTGGTTACATGTATGTTTGTAATTAAAAAAGAACACTGAACTAATGAAATTCAACTACTGGAAAAGACTGAGCTCATTCTAATACACACCAGAGCCAGTTTCTAAGTGAATGTAGAGAGTGCACGATCTCCTGTACTTAGGGGACTGCCAATCTCCTCAGGTGTGAGCACTTGCCTTACCAAATTCTGGCTTTGGGTGGTGTGCTACTTGTCTCACCTGGAGGATATTTAGCAACTTGGGAGTGAGGCTCAAGCCTGCTTGGGCTGCTTGTAAAACACGCTTCATATCCTCTTACCCTTCATTTCAGTGCAAACAGGAAACCCACTAGAGCTAAGTTTGGGACCAAGTCTTCTTAATTGTGTCTTGTATGTCCTTTTCACCAACTTCTCAATCTCTTATCAAATATGGATGAGAATATTAAAAAGTAAACATGTTTCAGGGATTTGTTGGAAAAAGAATTGAAAAAAAAAAGACTTCCTGACAAAAATAATTGTAAAAGCCTTGTGCTTTTCAAAATAATATAAGAAGTCATTTCATTTGAACAGTATGTTTCAGTGTTCCTCACTTGCACTACCTTTGGTTCTCAGACAAGGCCAGTGATTCCTGTTTCTCAAAGCTTTTACTGTGAGTGAAAAATGAAAACAAGCTACCAGGAGAAGAGCCCCCTCCAAGAGGCAGAGTGACAGCAGCTGAACCTCTGTCCCTTGAGCTTCAACACATACACAGGAAGTCAAGGTTTGGCCCTTCTCTCCCACACAGCCTCATGTGACAGAGACTGCACATGAAATCATCCTGCAGGACTTGTGCTGATCTACCTGGCACTGCAGGTGCTCAGCTATTCAAGAGAAATCCCACTGTGATGTAATTCTTCACTTGCACAGTCTGTGCTCTCTTTGGTTGCCTAATCTCGTCATCCTCTGCTCACCATTGTTTTGTTAAAAATTAGCCATGAGAACGTATCTGCAACAGCTGTAATGGGCAAGATTATTTCCCCATGCCCTTTGTTGCTTTAGAGCACTCATTTCATAATGATTTCCACAAATGGGTATACATGAAAGATCAATAGCATTTTCTATTGATTGGTTTATGAGATTTTGACATATTTGGGTACAGAGAAATTAGTTGTCATATATTCAAGCTCATGATCTCTAAATGACTGTCTTTTAGAGTTTTTGCCTCCAGTTACACTGCATTGACAGTAGGTATATTTTCCACAGGTAGGTGTAATTTATTCCTGAGTATTCACTGATCGTCAGTCAAAACATAGATCTGAAAGTGAAACTTTGTCTGAGAAGAAAGGTTAAGATGGAAAAAGAAAAAGAGAATCAATTACTGTCCCCACAGACCCTCTTAGCTAGGGGAACACTTGAGGTTGTACACTCCATTCTGTAGGGTAATTTTATAAATTACCATCAAATTTAAAGTTAAGGGTCATCAAACCCTCTGAACAGTGCTAAACACTTAACCGCCCAGCGGAGGTGGAAACCAACAACACACAAGCTATACATTCAAAAGCAAAATAATCCTACACAAAAAGTAGACTAATAAAATAAAATAGCTTCAGGGGCATGTAAAGTAAAAACTGATCTTGTGCAAGAACTTTGACTGTCCATTTAGAATACAAAGCTCTCACCCTGTCAAAGGCTTACGGTTTTGTTTGGAAAGGCCATTCCTATTCCTTGATGTGAACCAGAGCCTGGGAAATCATAAAAGGCAGGAGTAACAATACTGTTAGGTTTTGTCAAATGCAGCACAGCCTCTATGAAATGGTTTTCTCTGAGTGAACAGAGGTAAATAACAGTAATTGCTTTGTTAGACTGCATGCCAGAAATAAAGCCTTTTATACTTATGCAGAGTAAAAGTCCAAACTATGGCAGGAAGACTTAATTTCAGCAAAGAGCCTGTAATGAAATAATGCTGCTGGTTCTGCTAGCCAGAAGCTTATTGGGGCCTTTGAAATGGTAATGTCCTTTACTGTATAGCGGAAACCTGCTAAATGAAGAATCTTGTTGCAGAGAAATTGATATTCTTTGAACAGATCTGTCTATTTTCCATAACAACTCTATTTTTAAGTTAGTTCCACTGCGCCCCTTCAGCCTCCCCGGCTCCTGTTCTGAAGTCTTCCCACAAGGTAACCAATGTTTGCTAATCCTATTTGGGCTTGACAAGACACTGAGTCACAAGGAAACTCTTCCTTTGCCCGTCAAGCACGTGTTTTCAACATCTCACTCAAACATCAGGTTCTTGCACATGCAAAGAAAGTCTGAGTCATTTGTGTACTGACAGCAATACCTGTCGTCATGTTCTCCTTGCCACGCTCTCCCTCTCCAAGAAGCTCTTTTCTTCCAAATTTAATAGCAGGTGTTTGCAAGGTCAGTTCACAGTTAAATCTTCTAACAGATACTGGTTTTCCATCACCAATTAATTTCTGAAAAAAACTAGGCCACCATTAGGCAGTAACGATTTTTTGGGCATTAAATTGGGCAGCATCCTAGACAATAAAATTTATAACTCCTTACCTATGCAGCCTATGACACATTACACTGCTTAATGTAACAGACAATCTTTCTACTCTAATAAACAGCTTGGCTCTTAAAATACCAATAAAATCTCATGTAATTTTAAGCACCTGTGCTTTCTATTTTTCTGTGCATTCTGCCACATTCACACTCCTAATTAAAATAAATAAAAATTAAAATATCACATGAAGCAAAAAGTGGTATATAAGGTTAAGTGACTCCAAAGCATTGTTTAGGTTCTGCCACAATGACCTGGCAGGGTAAATGGTGTTCAGTTGGCTTTAGAAAAGGGGCCAGAAGTAGAAAGCTTTGGAATACAGTCCCAGAGTCAGATTGCGCTTTTCAACATCTGAAAAACTCCGTGAGTTTCCAGGGTCTTTATTTTAAATGGGCTAAGGGTGATGGGGATGTTTGCATGTGAGGATCTAAAAACCAAATAAGTCAGCGGGGTTGTTTATGTGGTGCTACAGTACTAACCAGTATCAGGAATAAAAGCAAAGGCCTCACAGCTCAGGCTTGGTTCCATCAGGCCTTCAAACATATTGTTCTGTTTCATAATCCCCTCTCTTCCATTTACTTTTCCAGAGGAAATTATGCTAAGGAGGTCAAAGCATGCTGCAGAGAACATCTGCGTTCACTCATTCTGAGGCCAAGCTGGAATGCAGATTGCATTGCATTTACACAACATGAACTTTTGTTACATCTAAACCAAAAAGAGACAACAACCAATGTGGGGTCCCAAGTCTGCACACTTTGTACACACAGAGCTCCTTGTACAATTTGCCCAAATGCTGCCTGAAGTTCAGCACTGCTGGGTTCTGCCATAGGCTGCAAGAGGAAAACTTTGTACCCAGAGTGTTATTGGCAGAAGAAAAACCTATAAATACCAAACTCTTCTGCAAGAAAAAACACTGTCTCTTCTCTGACCTCTGCTTGAATGAAAGATGCAGAGGTTTCATTTCAAGAAGCTAACTGCACTCAGAAAAGATTTAATGAAACATCTGCCAGTAAGCTCCTGATAGTGACATTAATCAAAGAGACATTTTAGAGAGAGGACTATAGGCCCATATGCCTATTTGCTCTCAGTTATGAATCTGTTTACTCTGAGAAGGACAACCAGTGGGTATACAGAGTGGTAGCACAAGATCTCACATTCAACGCAAAAAATGCAGATAAACATATGAAGAACAAGATCAAAGAATGTTGGCACTTTTTTCTACCATCTTCCATTAGAAAATCAAGCACTTTGCAGCTCTCTGCCTGAGACAAAAACAAAAATCTCATTAATACTATTAGTAGGCTGTAGTGAGCAAAAGGCTCTAACTCTCAGACAGCTACAATGCCTTCATCAGTGAGAGAGACAACTGCTACAAGTGAGTACTGGTAACACTGAATCTCAGAAGTGTTCCAGCTCAAGCCCTGACCAACAGCCTATTCCACTGACTCCCTTTCACTATCCAGAATGTTCCCTTCTGTTATTTCTGTCTGTTCTCAATCTTGTGATGTGATTAGAGTAGATGATTACACTTACATAATAGTATCAAATTAATTTGCAGCTGAGCACAACAGCAGAGGAAATTGTTTCGAGTTCTGAAATCTCCCCCTCCTCAGTTTATTTCAGTGACATCAGGGGATTAAAGCAAAATGGGTCAGTAGAACACTGCTGGAAAACAACCAAAACATCAGTCCTGACCTTGTAAACGAGAGTGAGAAGGATAGCAAGCAAAGCAAGAGGCTTATAGCATGTGCTGTAGAAAGAGTCATCAAGGTGAATCAGCTTCCTAATCACCTATCGCCATCTGAAAGCTGACAGAGGATGGCAGGTAAAACCACACTGCATACAGTCTTTTAGAAGAAACAGGCATTTTGGGAATACTTACCCAAAATTCTGCAACACAGACTCAACTGGAGTTTAACTTTATGTTAGAAGATAGCTTAACAAGGACAGTAACAAAATTGTATTTTATTATGTTCCTGCTGCTTTAAACCGAGGTGGGGGCATTCAGTAGCCCCAGCTCTGTGCAGTCCAAGAGGCCTGACGCGACACATCTCAGTTCTCAGGATCCACTAACTCTGCATAGCTCCTCTCTCACTTTCTGTACAAACAATTTACTGCTGCTGGGATGCTGAGATGGGAATTATCTTAGAGGGCTATATCCTCGTAATTTTTTAGCACTCCAGAAAGTCTTCTGAGAGTGTACAAAGACGGCGTCTAACCAGCAGATTTATACTGACTGTTAACAGTTGACTTGGTGCAGGAAAACAACCATTAACCAGGTTCACCAACCCACGCAGCTGGAACAGCTGGTTTGTGATCACTGCTAACGCTTTATGTACAAGGCGCCCACAAATTATTTACCTTTCCTTCGGAAGATGTTCCTTCAGCAGCTACTCCTTAAAGCTGGCTGGATAAATAAAATTTGGACCTGGGTCCAACTTCTCAGAAATAGCCAAATTACTTCTTTTGCTAGCTGTTTGTCTTTTCATCCTTCCAATGCAGACACCTACTTTCCATCCTAAATCTTTTAATGGGGTTAAATTACCATAACTTCTGGTTTAACAACAGCTTCACTTTTTACACTCGACATGCCATAGCAGCATATTTTGTGTTTTGCCATCTCCACAAGCTGAGCTAAGCACAATAACTGGGAGTGGTGTGCATTTGCATGCCACTGTTGCAGGCTGTACCAAAACAATGGCACTCCTGCACCTGGAGAAAAGCAGCATTTTAAAAAGATATCTAGGCTCTCAAACATTCAAATTTTATCATGACACCATTAGTTAAATATTTAATTTCTTTCTTGTATTCTATTAACAACTCAGTTGCACATTTACACTTCATATTAAATTTACAATGTTAGAATTGTAGATTTCCATTGTTCCTGAACTCAGCATCCTCCAATAAGGGCACTGTCACACATCCATTCAGCTCTCAAAATAATTCTGCATGACTGGAAGTTTTCTGCTATGGCACCTACTTACTATATTTGATCAAGTGTTCAGTGTCACAATATGTTGATGCATTTAATGTCTTTCTTCACCAAGGTAAAAAGATTGGCTTTTTCTTGTTTCTAGAGCATATGAAATGACAGCAACTCTCCATATAAAAATTTCATCAGTGATCGTGGTGAAAAATGATGAAGATCACACAAAGGCAAGTACTCTGCAGTTCTTTCCTGAAGTGTCACAAACATAGCATAAGGTAGTCATGCTGGAAGCATAACCTAAACCCACTTTTCCTGTTCCTTCCTGTTTGTTGTTCTCTATCAACATTATAATGCTTTGATGAAATGCAAGTATGAATACACAGACATACTGTAATTTGTTGTGCTTTTCCTTTCCCCATGTCTGTAATTTCTACATAACCAAGAAAACTTAAATTAATCTAATTTACACATAATAAGAAACACATAACTTTGTTCCTTTGACCATATAATCACGAAACTTGCTCATCATGTTACTGGATTACAGCAGTATAACCTGTGGTCACCTTTATTAGATGTTCAGTCTGCTCATGGATATTTATATTGTACATGTTAAGAAGAAAGCATTAAGTATTGAAAACTTTACATATCCTCTCGACACCACACATACTATTCTATACTGCTCGCTCTATGTAAGATACAACAGCACAAAGCATAACATGGAAAAGAAAAAAAAAAAAACAAAACAGGAACCATACTTCATGTTTCCTCCATTCTGGCTTTGTGGTATTTTTCTGTCTTTAACATTGCCCTAAGGACATTTGTCCATATAAAATGAAATGGACTTTAATGGAGGCAGAGTAAAGAAAGAATTGTAGTGTTTGCAAATTGTCTAAATCAATGAAGCATCCAATGTTGTTAATGAAGGATTTACATTGGAAACACAGCCAAGACGCTTCCTAGACTGACCTGTCACCAAGGTTTTCTTAACAGAATGTGTTATTTCTTTCATGCTTGTACTGTTGGATAGTGCCAAATGATTAATAATTCAGAAAGAGAGACACTTAAAATTCCATAAATTTACTCTCTGCCTCTGCTTGGCCACCTTGTAATTGAAGTACCAAAACCAACTAAACAGGCAGAAGAATACCTTAGAAAATTATTACATTTACTGATACCTAACAATTTCATCTGCAGAACTTACGAATTCTTCCAGCCTCACCTTCAGTAATGCACCAGATTCTTCCCACATGCTGATGAAACCTTTACCTTTTCAGCACCAAGGAAACATTACCCTGCAGCCTTTTGACCCTCACACCACTACCACCAATGCTGCCTGCAAGAGCCCTTGCTCCAGCTCTGCTCTAATGTCAAGCCTGATGCCAACAATGAACTCAATACTACCAAAGGCAGTTGCTCTTCCCCCGCAAATCTGGAGCAGCTGCTACTCCCATGGATGTGCCATGAACACTCTCAGCAACATTAAATATCACTGAAGTTCACAGACTACACTTAATAACCTTCAAATACTAAATCAAATAAATGGAAATCTAGGCTCCAACTTCTGTGGCAGGCTGGGCTGAAAAGACCAGCACTGGATCAGACAACATCAATTCTGGCTTGTGAATTTTGTGTGGAGAGAAGATTGTGGGCAGTGGCAGGATCTTAAACAATTCTGGTTAAACTGCTGCAGCTAGTCTGCCAGAGCTCTCAGTTCAAAAACTTTCCTGGACCAAATATTCATGCTTTTAAAACTGAAGGTTCACAGTGTTGGCTACTAATGAAGTCAAGCCGTAAGAAGCCTTCATATCTCATCTGCCTGCATGTAAAGCCAGAATATACAGTCTAATCTATGACAATAGCCATGAAATCTACGACAAACAGCTGCTGAAGATAAAAGCAGGAAATCAGGCAGAAAGGACGTTTTGGATGACTATCTCTATTGCTTTATCATGGACAGAAGAATTAACTGTAGTAGCTGTTAGGGCAATTTTAAAATAGACAAAGATCTACCACTCCAGAGCACTTCTGTCACACCTTTTAAACCTTCCCATTGTTTCAAACCACAAAGGGAAGCAGACATCAGTGCCTCTCTTTTTTAATTTTTTTTTTTTTGTCAGGCAGAGGGGAGGCAGAGGAAGAGGCAGGAATAGATTCTACTGCAAAAATGTCTGAAGAGCCATACGGATGGTTGAGGTTAAGCAAAACACCAGAGATTTCATCAAGGTGCTTTGAGCAATGTTTTCCTTAGGTTTGCACTAAGACACCAACTTTTCACAGGCACTCCAGCTGGCATCTACTGATCAAGTCCTTAGTAGGAACCTCTGCAACAGTGTGTGTTTACCCTTTCTGATGTATAAGTAGAAGACAATGCTGAGTTGTAGCTCTACTCATTTTGAATTTTTGCCTAGGAGAAACTCCAGCCTCAGACTCCTGTGTACTTAAGATGGATGATAGTACTTTGAGGTGACAGCTGAGGGCACTGTGCTGTAACATGCAATTTATGTCTCTAATGTGTTCTTAAGCCACTAGGATCTAATAATAAAGAAGCAGAAATCATAATATACATAGAAGTACTTGCACCATTTGAATATTTTCCCAAGTATCACAGAGAGCACCAAAAGTAAAATGAGATTGGCATAATCTGGACACGACTGAAATGGGCAGAGCTTTCATAAACCAGCTATTTACATGCCTGAGTCTTCATACCACTCAAACTTCTTGACCACAGTAGGGCCAAGGATTTTGCACAATAAAAAACATCCAAAAAGAGGATTTTATAAGACTTGTGATTTTAGGAATATTTTTAATAGAAACAAAGCAGAATTACATTATAAACCAGCTGATCAGCACCTTGTCCATTCGTGGGATGTGCTCTCATACACTGAGACACCCAAGACAAATCCCTATTGACTTTCATGGGGGTTTGCCTGAGCAGACAAACAACAGGGCTCCTTTAAAGTGTACGTGTACTTGCCAGTGCAAGGAACCATGTACTTACTTCCTCAGACAGCAGGAGCCAAATGGATCTAATGAATGTCATTTTATCTGATGCTGCTGCTGTTTACAATAATAAACCTACTTCATTCCTTAGTGTTTGCAATTTCTGTGGAAGCTGACCCAAGATTAAGTCTCCAAGAAAGAAAACATAAAAGTGTTAGAAATCACAGCTATTTCTTCCCTCTCTGCTAGACATTGTCTAATGAGTTCAGCAAATTATATTCAAGATGCTGCTTTGCTGATTAGAAGTGCCACTACCTGATCTTTGAAGGCCACAGCCATGCCCCTATGTTCGTAGGTACAGACATTTTATTAAGTTGTGGTCTCTGCTCCTTGTGTTTTAAGCGTTCAAACATTCAAAGAGTCCAAGAATGCTTAAAAAAAGTACCTCCCTGTAATAAATAATCCATGTTCACAGAGCAGATAGCAGCCATTTTGACGCCTGTCATTTTGAGCAAAATCAGTTTTATATGAGTTTCCGGACTACAGAATCTGAAAAACAGTTCTTTCCTGGATTTACCCATTTTTTTTTCAACCTATGCATGTAACTCTGGACAACTAACCTAGAAATCCAAAAATCCTAGTACCAACCACAGACTTTGAAGATTGATGACATAGATTCAGAAATATCTGTGGAAGCATGGAGAAACAAAAGTGAAAGGTAATCTTCTATGGCACAGTCTGATACAGTCTTTCCTTCAAAGATCTAATGCAGTACTTCTTCCTACAGAAACAGATAAATCCAGAAACTAGAAAAATCAGACAGAAAACTAGTGCTAGCTTCCCATGCAAAGGAGTGAGACCTTTTTTAAAGTAGCCATAAGACTTCCTGTCAACTAATGCCATAGATATTTCAAGAGGGCCAACAGAATACAAAGTTTATTCCTGCTCATGAACCCACAGAAGCACATTTTTCTCCTCTCCGTTTTTTTGCTGCAGTTCAACAAAACTTCAGGGTTACCTCACTCATGTCCATAGCTCCTCAGAGTTTAACATACCAGCCTGAATATTCAAATTGAAGTTGTGGCTATGAGATTTTCACTCAGCTGCTTGTCTGATTTGGAGAGATGGAAAGAAGAAAACCATCTGCAGGAACCAACCATCTGTGTTCTTACCTGACTGCCATGTAAAACTTAATCTTTACGAGTTCAGTGCAAGATGGAAATCCAAATAGGAAGGAAAGAGAAGTACTATGAGAATCTAATGAAAACAGAGGTCATGCTCAGGTTCTTCCAGCACCTCGTGTTTGACAAATACAGCAGCATCACACATGAACTGCTGGAACTGGGCTGCAGAACTCAGAACCATCCCAGTTTTATTAAGGAAATAAAACAATTAACTGTAAACAGGTAATGAAAACAAACGGACATTCAGAAAAACTACTCCATGTCCCACATTGTTGCCAATGCCTCCTGAGCAGCAGCAGTGCTGTTGTTGTAATGTTACAGCAGCAGCAATTTTGAAGTTAGCAGCAACCTGGCCCATCCAGCCAGGCTGAGTCACTCCCTCTCATCAGACAGAAATGACTTTACACCCTGCAACATCAGAGCCCTGATCTCCACCTGTGTTTCCTTTCTCTTAAGCCTATTTTTTGCTTCCTACCTGCTTGTGCTGGTGGTTCTGCTCTCCCAGCAGGCTCCGAGCACTGCTCCCAGTGTGACTGGCATGTTATTAACGGAGAGGTGGCTGGTGTCTCTCATTACGCTTCCACTGAGTGAAAGCACCTCAGAACTAATTTAGCTTTCACTCACAGGGGAAGACACAGTACTCCACCAAGAAGTTCGCTATTCTGCTGCCTTTAGCAATAAATTCCCCTTCTTTTTTTGTTTTAACATTAATAAGGTGAGAGAATAGAGTATTTCCAAAAGAAATTAAGAAATGCAGAAGATAGATCCAAGTGCAGAGGCTCCCTGTGAGTAACCACCAAGCCCAAGTCAGAGAGATAACACGAATACTGAAGCAGATGTACAGGGTGGAGAAGAGCTCCACAGGCAAACAAGCAGTAATAAAGCCTGTGCCTAGCGCACAGAGTTAAGAAGGTCTCTCAACCATTTAAACTTTCTTCCCTGTTTGTGAGAGTTCTCTGTGGCAACAAATGCAAAACTCCTGTGAAATTAAGGACTATGGAAATAATTTTGCTCCCCAGGCTGAGAAGGTCAAACAGATTCAGAAAGCACTTCATATCCATCATTGTAAGAATAGAAACCTAATTAGAGACCAGACTTTGTCATCTAAAAGAGATCAAATTCACTTAAAGCTATCATTTGAAACATATTTTTAAAACACTTTCCCTTGATTATTAATTCATTTACTTGCACTGCTCACAGGTTCACTCAAATGAATCACCTCTTGACTGCCAATCACACTGGATTTGTGAGGATCACTGTTTGTTGCAATTTCTCCTTTTCATATTTCTACTATGTCTCCTATTTCTCTATTTTGGTGCTCTTTAAGACACGATATTTTACATGCTGTATTCTTATACATAACTTTAACAATGTACATTATATGCTGACAATTTTGTGTTTTACTGACAGAGTAGTAGTACTACAGAGAACGAGCAGAAGCCCAAGATAAGAGATTGTATTGTACCCATGGGATCAGGAGGTTACATGCAAAGATACCACAGAGTCTCCTCTGCCACGGAATCAAAGCCATCAAGAAAGTGGATAAAGATTTCTCTTGCCATGTGCATTTAAAGATTTTCCACCTATACGTCAATTAAACAGAGTAGTGGAATTATCAGTTAATCATTGCATAGATGGATTTGGGTCAATATCAAGGACCAACACACGTGTGTCTTACACATAAGAAAAACTTTACTGATTTTAATGGGTATGTTCTTATTCCTTCATACTTGAATAAATTTATTGCCCAGGAAGGAGTAAAAAAGAATAATAATTACATTGGGCTGGAATGCTTTAAACTTACTGTGCCACTGCTGTAGCAAAAGGGGTGCATGGTTCTTTAACAGGCAAGTATAGAATGAGGATAAAATTGAATGTACTTTATCTTTCACTTTACCCTCATTTGAACAACTGCTAGACTATGTTTGTAAGCCCAATATTTTGCAGTGATATTTTGGTTAGTGTTTATCTTAGGTTCATACACTCACTACTTACTCTGTACAAAACACTGAAGATAAAAATCAAACAGAATTAGATCACTATTCCTCAGGCTAGTGATAGATGCTGGGTAGGAAATCTGAGTTTAAATTTTTTTCTACCCCAAAATTATCTGCATCCAGAAAATTAAGCAAACTTCCTAAAAAAAAAAAAAAAAAAAAAAAAAAAAAAAGAGAGAGAGAGATAAAAAGTTGGAGAGCAGTTACACAATCCAATTTTTTTTGCATATAAAACATATTGTTGTAGCTTTTTGCTTGTTACTACCTATGAAAGTATCAATTCCTCTTTCTATTATGCAGTTTTTGCTGGAGAGCATTACTACCAGACAAATGACTTCGGAGACTTTGACCACACTATTTATCTATGACATTAAAGTTCAAAATTTGATCTTAAATTACCCAGCTTTGGCTTGCTCACCTCTGTGTCTGTGGAGGTTTGTACAGACACATAAACAAACACCAAACCACAGCTATTGGAACTTGGAATGCAAGCTACACCGAGATGTCTCACTATCATTTCAAAAGGCTTCCCACTGTCAGGCTGAAATGCCCAGGTGGGAAGACTGCCGTGAAATATGTAGGCGATGCTGCTGACTGGTTTTCAGAAGATGAGGAGCGTTTGAAGGCATCAAAGATTCCTGTGTGGATGTGTGTACATTAATCCCTGCCTTTGTGATATCTAGACTTGAATATCGTAACACGTTGTTTAATAGATTGCAAGACTCATCTCCTCACAGACTGAACCCTATTCAGGAATGTCAGTGCTCCTGCCGGGCTTCTGACTGATTTTAGGCATTCTAAACTGAACATAATGGCTGCTGAGAGATTACGTTGTTTGAAGGCTGAGTTTGCATCATGCTTTCAGATTGTTGTCTCCGCTCTTCCACTACTGGCAGAACTAGAAGTTCTAAATGTCCCTGAGATAGAAAACCTGTAATGAAGAAAGGGTAGGGCTTTGATACAGTACCTCACCTTTAAAGCTTCCTGAAAATGAAGTTAACTTATGTTTGCTTTAATAAGAAGCAATAATCTATTGTTAAAAATTCATATCCCCACCCTGCTGTAAACAGAAGAAAGATGCTGGAATAGTTGTTTTGTTTGTGGTGAAACGTAGAGTAGGAAAGCTCAGATGTGACAGTGAAGAAAGACACAAAGCACCCAGACTTCAGTAACAGCTTTTCAAAGCAATAGTTAGAGTTTTCATTACTCTGTTCCACTTCATGGTTTCAGCTTCATTCTTCATTACAGCATTTCAACAAGTAGTATAAAAGTAAATATGTGTTTATCCACCTCACAGAGCCAGCTGATTTCAGTTCCTGGGAGAAGACATGGGTACACTGAGGAGAGGAGTGCATGGAGAACAGCCACAGAAACCCTGAACTTCGCTTCACTGTGAATGATGAGCAGTTCCCTGTTCCTATGGTGGGCTGCATACTTTTACCTTTATGAAATAAAAGGATGTCTGAAACAATGGGTTCAAATCTCACCTAATGTGTAGAAATGAAGTCTGGAAACCCAGTGCTTACACAGTGTATTCAGTGCTGTGCCAGTTCACCACACAGCTTCCCACAGCACTGAGGAGGGTCACACTGAAGAAGTATATTTAATAGCTCAAATAAACTAAAACCCTAAGCACAGTGTAATTTAAATACGCATCCCAAGTTAATTTTAGTTATTTTTTTAGCATTACTAAGTGTTTTTATGGGTAATGATAAGACTGAGCACCATCCTTTGCTGAAAAGGAACATCTCACTTCATGAGGGCCGGCAGGCCTCACTGCTCTCCACCCACACAAAAAAAGGCGGGACAACGTGTAAACAGTTTGTAGACTGGCCTGCACCAGTCTGGGCTCATCTGGAAGTTGCTAACAAACATACCTAGATTCTATGTATATTTTTATATCTTCTTCAGGACTTGTAGAACAGCACTCACAAAGACCAGTCACTGCTTTCTTTATTTGAGAATGACTTCTGGCTCTTCCTCAAATTCCCTCTGGCCCTTACATACAGTCAGCATAAGAATTTTCCACTGATAGGACTTGCCAAACTTCCCCTACATCTATTTCCATTTCTCTTCATTTTTCTTGCTCCTTTCATTTTTTTCCTCTGCATGCTGACTCCCTAGTTCCTCTTCTACTAAATTATGCTCTATTATTTCCACAGCCTGAAGAACTCACAGCTGAAGCATTATTTCTAACCTTATTTTGTATTCCTAGCACGTCCTATAATCTGTTTTGAGTGTTATTTGCAGCCAAGATGCTGACACAGCATCAATTTTGTTTTCATGGTTTGACTGGGTAAAAGTGTGTCTTACTACAGGCACTGGGTTAAAAACAGTCAGCTCCCTAACACCAACACAAACACATCTAGAATGAGCCTCATTTTTTCAGGTGTTATTGTTTCTAAGTAGCAGCTGGAAAGCCTCAGCCCATCTTGGAAAACAAAAAAAGAGGAAAACTGATAAACCAAAATGGTACTTTTGTTGCATAATCTTTTTATTCCTTTCCTTTTCTCAGAAATTACTGGTACCTAAATGGAGTCATTTATATTATAGTTCCTTGTTGTATGTGCTTGAATACCCAAGGTATTCCCACTTTTTCCACTTTTCACGTGAAACTATGCTTTATGAATACACATAAATCTAAAATCCCATATCCAAGCCTTTCTGAAGTTTTAGAGGAAGTCTGATATGTGAACCACAGTCCCATTTTATAAAAAGACCCTTTAACAGCCAAACCAACCTCTTTAGCACTTTGAAGAAAGCCAGTAAGAACAGTGAAATACTAACTTCTGATAACCTATACTATCCATTTGTTATGAAAGTCTAAGGAAGTTATTAAGAAAGCCTTAGTGAGTCACTAATAAAAATATTGCAAAATCATCATGCTTATTTATTTGATGTATAGATTGCAAATATAAAGTCACTGCCAATCATGCAAATTCAATGCATTAGAAAGAGTCATGAAGAAAGCTCTTCTACTACAGCTTGTAAATAAGCACCATGTAAATGGGCAGTAACAATTTAATTAAGAGAAAAGAAGCACAATTACAGAGGAGCCAAATGCCTGAATAACTACAGGGTTTAACACCCAGCAATACAGGCTGTGTCCAAAGATGTATCACTTTCAAAACAATTAACTAATAATGGTACTGGAAAGCCAAGCTTGCCTCTGAAGAATGGGATAACTGTGGGATGCACAACATCATCACCTAAAAAAGAAAGTCTTTTTATCTCTCTCTTTTCTCTTTTTTCTCCCTTCTTTTTAAACCAGAGAGGAGATTACATGAATACTAAAAAGACTCCAGTTAACATATCTGGCTCTTCGACTTTCAACCTGGCCTTGTGGAAGAGGGGTCACTAAATGACAAAGTGCCATGGGTCTCCTCAGAGTGATTCAGCTGTTCTGCGCCAGGGACAAACATGCTGCAGAACTCAGGACAAGTCACTCAGCAGGGCTGGCTGGAGAAAAGGCTGGTCAGTGAATTTCAAATCTAAGACATGTCACCTGCTCTTGTTCTGGCCATTACCTTGCTGGTTTAGGCACAAACTTTGCATATTGCAAGTGCTCCCTTTTATCAACTCCTGGATTCATGGAGTTATATAATTTTCCCAAGAGGCAAAAAGGTAAGTGCCCCTATCAGTTCATAAGAACCATCCCTATCATGGTTCTCACAAGAGCCATATGCAAGGCTTTTGCTGCCTTTACTATTTAAGCTTAAGAACCGACTACAAAGAATTTCCTTAGCTGGAAATTCTTTGTAGTAGGTCTCAGCATGCATATGAATTCCATGTCAACCAACAGCCTGGATGGACTCTGTGCTGTTCCCTTGCTCAGTGCAGAGCCTGCTGACCCCACCAGCCTTTAGTCCAACAGTCAATGGCAAAACAGACTGCACATGGACACAGAACTACCAGAACATGGTGGCTTTCAGTCCTGTCAGAGAACAGACATCACCCAGAGTTACAGACTCAAGTCTTCCCCAAACAGCAGCCCCTGGCCAAGGGACTTGCATGCAAACAGTGCCTTAGCTCCGTGCTTATCTCCCAGGAGAGACACAGGCATCCCATCCTACAGGTGTGGGCCATTTCAAACCTGCAGCAGCCAACTTCAGCCTCCCCCACAACCATAAGCAGGTGCAGGGACCTCCAGTGAGTCAGTCTGACCTTGTGATACCTGAGGGTCAATCCTGGCATTTAGTGAGTACCGTTCGTGACTCCTCTTTACATAATTGGAGGTGGAGGAGGAATAATCCAGAAAATCTGGGAAAACCAGTATAAAACAGTCTTACCAAACTACATCTCTCACAGATTTCAGGCTCCCAACTTCACACTGGGGAAGGGCTATGTTTTGGCAGCATAAATAACAGTTATAATCTTGGCATCTTAGTTTGATACAATTTTTTATTTATTTTCCTTTTTTCCATAGCAGAGTGATTTTTTTTTTTTCAAACTTCTTCAGTACTACCTTCTATTTAATGCCAAAAGCAAGAAAGGATGGGTAGGCATAACTGGACCAACTAATATTCAGTTTGGAAATATTCCATTCAGTTCACCTAAACTGAATTCTCAATGATATGCCTAATTATCTTGGTCTTAATTTTTTTTTTTTATGACCTATTTTAGATACGCTAGTTTCAGTGCTAGCAAAAATACCTACTGATGTTGATGGGCTTCTGCTATTTTTTCCCAATTTACATTAAACTACACAAGAGGTCCTCTAATTTTTACCACAGCCAGGAAGCCCCAGTAGCTTGACCAAACCAGGCTTTCTATAGCTTGACGCACCCTTCTTTTCATGTGGCTTTTGTTTTCTGTTGGCTCTGCCTTTTTCTCTGACTCACTGCTGGCTACACCGTCACACAATCCCACACACTCATTCTCTGCAGCTTCAGCTTCAATAATCAGCCCATTTCCATTTTATACACATGCTGTATCCATTTTTTACCTCAGCAAAATACTGATTTCTATCTGACCCTCCCACGCAGAATACCACACCTGCTCTTCAGCATGAGCCAGCTCCAGGTGCTAATTCCAACGCCCTAAAAAAACACCCCTTGTGCATGATTGCTCCGTCACTTCATGCCTCCCTCTTCTTTGGATCCATTGTTTCATTCTCACTATAAAATTTGTATTTCAAAAGCAGTCTTTGCTCTCTCTCCTACTTCTGCTACACAGACAATTTTTTCACCCTGAAGAACTAGAGCAATCATTTCTGTATCCCTCAAATTATACCCTCATCTTTTATGTATATTGTATTCTCTGTTGAACTAAAGTATCCAGTCTTTGGGACCCCTGTACCTATTATCTCTGTTCTGCTCAACTGTAGCTTCTTGCAAAAACATCTGAAGGCTTTCTCCTTTCCACCCTTTCTCAGGAACTTCATCAACTGGTCAGGGAGACTGTAACCCCTTTCCTGTAATCCTCTGCCTTCTTCTACAGAGACAGATCCTGACTTGGTAACACAGATACTTCCCAATTGCTTGAAATATGCATTACTGTAAAAGGGGGAGAAGGGAACTGGGGAGTTTCTAAAAAACTGCAGCTGAGATTTACACTCTCTCTCTCTCGTGTGCAACTTCAGAGTACACCCTTTGAGGTAACCACTGTCATTTCCCTGCCTCTGCTCAGGGTGCTGCACAATAAAAATACAGCTTCTGCCTGTGAGTCTTTGGGTGCTATTGAAATGTATGTGTTAAACAGCACATTGCATAACACTGCCTAGTTAGTGTTTACTTCTTTTTGCCTTCCACCCAACGCCTGTATATCAAGCAAAGTATAGCACAATTTGGCAGAGTTAGCTGACAGAAAAATTAGGATTATCTTTTTCACTTTGGGTAGTGCATTGTGCACTGTTTATTTTATTATCTTTTATAGCTAGTTTAGCTACTTACAGTATATGATACATATGAACATGATCAGAATTTTTTTTTTGCTGTTTATCATCTCATCTTTCACAGGAAGAAGACAAAACCGATACAAACAAAACCCTAATATTTATGTCAGTGCAAGAATAGATCAATGGATCAAAGCCAAAACAGTCCCAAGAGGAAAGCAATAGTCTCTTTTTCTGTTAATGAACAGTCTGTTGTTACAAATTCATGTAGGCTTTAATTTAATAAACACAAATGGATGAATGTGCTTACACGATGTCATCCCCTTCAGGCTTGAAATCACTGACATGGAAGAACTGTCACACTTCAGTGAATTGAGTGCTACTCCCTACCCTTTCAAACCTCATTCACTGTGGCAACACAGACATGAAAAATTAAATTTAATTTTATAACTAATTCTTACACCTTTTGCTGAGTTTGACTCTTTTACATTGGAATGTGGATTTTAAAAGTTACGTTCTATTTTACCTGACTTGTAGATAAATTGCTTCATTCTGACCAAAAAAAACCCCAAACCAATTAAAAAACCCTTAGCTTGAACACAGAGTTTTAAGAAATTTTATAAATCAAAACCATTTGGAGTTCATTTGACCTCACATGGGTAGACTCAGAAAATGAGTCCATTAATGTCAATAAGCTTCAGTCCTTACATAAAGTTTAGTGCAAGTTCACATGTATTTATTTACCAAAAGCTCTGACTTTCACTTAGAGGCTAAAACTTGCAATCTACAACAAGCATTACATAGGGTGGTGTTTTTAATCCACTCTACAAAACAAGCAGCAAGCACTAAAATCTGCCTCCCATGCAGTAAAATCTGTATAAAACAGATTTGACTGCTACTCAAGGTAGCAAGGATTAACAAAGCTTTTGTAAACACTACTTTCCTTTGCTGAGCTGACTGACACTGCTACAGCCCCAAACAACTAGCAAGGAGTACATTTTGGGGGAACAAATGTAATACAGAAATCAACTTAAATAAAACCATTAAGAAATCTTCCTAATCTGTTTTACAGTTTGACAAATACCAGCTTGTTATTCAGGCATGTCTCAAAGTTTCTGAGACAGGCAGGATTTTTGGGTTTGTTTTGGGGAGGGTGGGTTTGTTTGTTTTTTTCTTCCACTAAAGTCTTTTCAAAATGCAATCAACTTTGTCCTTTGTTGGTTGCAAGGGTTATACCCGGCTATAAAAAACTTCATTCAAGCATTGCTTCCTTTAATCTGCATGGAGAAGTTTATCCAAGTACTAATTCAAAAACAGATCTGTGACTTACCAAAAATAGATCTAAGGCATTTGCGTCTTGCTGTTCTCTAGAACTGATATGAGAATTAGTTATCAGAGATAGAAACAAACAAACAAAAAAAACCCCAACAAACAAAAACAAAACAAAAGCTCCTAGAAGTGTACTCTGGTGCTTCTAGCATGGAACTCTGCGCTACAGAATTCATAAAAAATGTACAATGTACATAATATCAAATTTTTCTACTCCTAGAGTTACAGGGAGACAAAAGAAGCTGGAAGAGTGGAAGATACCAAACATTCCACAGAATATGCAGGCTACAACCTTCATACCACATCAGCTTCATTAGATAAAAGCCATCTTCAACATTTTAATGGAGTGATTACCTGGCATGCCAACCACATCAGTCATGTCACCCAGTAGAAAAGTATATTTTAACTTAATTCATTATAAATGTCTTGCTTCAAAGTGAGAAATGGGGATCAAAAGCTCAGCTGATGGGATATATAAAATTCAAAAATGTCAAGACCCATTTCTTGTGAAGAAAACAGCCCAAGAGCCACAGCTTCACGCTCATCTTTAGCCCTTATGAGACACAAATGGCAAACTTTGCTATGTACCACGGTGGAAATAAAAAGTACCACAGAACAGACATTTAAAAAGCAAGCTAAAAAACCCAAGGTGGCTAATGATGAAACTTATTGATTGATAAAGTTCATCCCCAAGACATTCAGAAGACTGAAGTGGGTAATTCATGTGAGGAAAAGTGATAGAAATTTCCAAAACGGACAGAACAGATCCTCAGCTACCCTTGGAATGTTCATGCCCATTTCTTAAAGAAGGTGGAGTCACACTAAATACATCATTAACTCATTAACAAGCTTATTCTACCTAATAAACTAATTAAATCCTCAATACCTCAAATCAGAGATCAGCATATCTATAGCTTTGTATGAGAGGTAAGAATAGGCTTAATTCACAACCTTCACAGCATCCCCTGGCCTGAACACTTCAATAGCACAGAAGCCTGTACTTGTACCAGCTGAGCAACAAAAGAAATAGTTGCAGCCAGACTGATACCCTGTTTCTGATAAGCAGGTTTGCAGGGTCATGCTGAAGAAAATACATAACTTCTGGTTGTTCAGTTAGGCCAGGCAGGGCTGGTTGATGGATCGCTGCACCAAACTCCACCACACAGTTTAAACGTGCCAGGTCTCAAGTAAATAATTTATTTCACTTGAGCTAACCAAGCAATGAGTGTTTTTCCTGCTTCTTGTCATCCTGAAAACATATCTCCTCACTCCTCTGTTACCACTGCAGACCACCACGGGTTTGGGGTACAGACAGACCCAGGACAGTTACAGACACAAATAGCCATTGCTTTGGGATGGCTAAAGGTGATGTGTTCTCACAGCTGGCAATCCTCTAACATACACAGAAATGACCCCATGTTTGCATTAGTGAAAAAAAGGTTGGATTCTTTCCACGTGAACACTAAGCTGTATCTTCATATGAAGGTGGCAATTAAAGAAAAAAAAAGCCACAGCTATATTATGGAACTCCATGCTGCCTGTCTTTGCATCCTTGGAATTTGACCAGATTTGGAGCTAGAGAACAAAAGAAGCCATCTCTGTGTGAATCACAGAAGGTGCTACGGGAAATCTGATGATAAAGCTCGTGCTTTTAAGTTTTATAGTTTTGGCTGTAGATCCAATTGCACATTAGCATCCAAATAATTAGGGGCTTATCCTAATCGAAGCAATATTTTCAGAATGTCTATCTTATCCTGAAATTTCTGGTGCCTCCTTGGTGTTCTAAGCAGCCTCATCCCCAGGTGAAATGAAAAGGACAAAAGGTTACTTTGCAGCTTGCAACATCAGGGCCCCATCAGATCACCTGCTGCTTGCTAAGGCAGAATTACAGCTTATGTTTTCCCAATGTTTTGAATCATTAATTGTTTCTGCTAAGTGAACCAGCTCCAAGTAAAGAGACACCAGGACACAAGTAACCTGTATCTACTCACTGGGGATGTGAAAGAATGAAGTTTCAGTTCTAGACTGAATCTTGCTTAATGGTGGTAGCTGGTGAGTCAGGGGTCTGGCCTGACAATCTTGACTGAAAATTGCCTCTCTCTGTATCTGAATGATTACATGAAAGGCACTGGCTCTAGCAAATTGGGATTTCCTGCTAGGATGTAATTTTGTGGAAAGACCTCATAAGTGACTCAAGTTAGAACTCTCACACAAATTCCCTAAGCCATCTTTCACTACAAAACTGAACCGACCTGGTCTGGTTTTGCACCGTTCCGTACCTAACACAGTTTTGTGCACGTGAACTAAATAACTCTTAAAAAGTGTTAGGTAATGAATGTGTGAGGAATATTGGTGACAGACAGATGTCAGCAACAATATTTCTGGATTTCATTTAGCACATTTTTAGAGAAAATGTTAAATCAGGATACACTATAAGAATGTTAACATAGTATCAGAATTTTCACATTCAGTTGTTAGATACACAAATAATTCTAACACTTACTGATGTAAACTCACACCCAAATTTGGTTCTGCAACTGCTATCAAGTGCTGTCGCTTACCCCATCTCTAATTTCAATAAGTACATGACTGAGGGAAGGGGAGCTGCATAACAATGAGTAAAGTCTTTGGTTTTGCTCTCCTTGCTTCATGTATTTCTTGCTGTATGACTGCTGGAGATACTTAAATCCAGACAAAATGCAGGAAGTGCCCGGTCCATGTTAATGGGTTTGGAGAACTCTAAGGCACAGACTTACATGTCACTTTGAGGATTTTTTGCACACATGGCCCTTCTTAGGTCCATTGGTCTGTGCCCACCTGGAGTGATTTGCTGTGAGCATTCCCATGAGACCACAGAGCTACTTCCGGCAGCTCACGTTGCACAAGCAAGGAGTGGGAGCAAACCATGCAGGGCATGTTTATCAGGTGCCCCTGTGAACAGTGCTGGAAATGAAATGTAGCTGGCTGAGCCCTGGCTAGCACAAACTTCATGGTCTCTCATGAACTTCCTGTGACTCTCTAAGGAACACTGAGCTATTGAAACACAGACCTACTTACCTTTCCTGTAGCTGCTGCTGTTTTCTTTAAAGCCGTTTTTTCTGTAAACTGAAGTGAATTTTTATTTAGGCCAACTCAATAATGTTGATGGTGCCTAATACTTAGGTTAACTACACCTCTTAAAAAGGCAGTTTTAACATTTTACAACAAACCATTGCTGTGAAACATAAAAGTCATAATGCTCTAGATAGGCAAAGAAAGTTACTGTGAAATTAAGAGTTTTTTCTAGGGATACCTATGGAGATTGACATAATCCTTTCTTATACCAGCCACAGACCTTATTTTCAAAGTAAGCTTTTTGAATATTGGCAAATATTAACTACTCACTGAAGGCCTATAAAAACCCGCCATTATTCACATTTGCTTCAGATTTATCCATGCACATCCATGTGTGTCACAATCCTGCCTGTACAAATCACTTCTGTTTAGAGCAATTAAGCTGAACGAGGCTGAACTAAACAACTTTGGAATTTAAGGTTTAAGGCTTTGGAAGAACAAGTAAAACAAAACGAAACCTCAGTCTGCAATCCAGTCACTGTGCAGCCACATGCTGTTGGTTATTTCACTGTTGGAACAGACTGTTGCTTCCATGAGGGGAATACTTGAGTGTGGTAACTCCAAGTTAATGTGGCAGGGCTGAAATGCAGATCGGCACAACAGTGCCACTAATTTCACTGCTCAGGCTCTGTTCTCTGCTCAGCACGTTTTCCAATATTCCACCGGCACGGAGGCAGCAGGCGGCAGCTCGTGCACTAAGTCCAGCTGCACTGGAGCGCCGAGCCATCCTTCACCCCGGATGTGCCTCCCCCGCTGTCAGCACCCTGCCAAGTGCACCAGGTAGAATTCCCACCCTGCCACGGCTCGCTAAGCTGAGCTCCAGAGCCACCGGGAGCTTGGCTCGGGGTCAGGGCGCAGTTATGCAACCGCGGGGCCGGAGCCTCCGGAGCAGGGAGGAGAGAGCACAAGGGCAAAAACCAGGCAGGAACCCACATCTCAAAGGTGTCCCAATGTTACAAAAACAGACTTTCTCATCTTCTAACGGACCACAGACTTTATAGAAGTTGGTTTTTTTAATTTTTAAAAAATTATTTTTCCCAGGGTAGAACATTGCATAGTTTGAATCTCCACAATCAGGGAGAGCAGTGAAGTGAATGATCTCAGCCACTTGTATACACACTTTAGGCTGTAGTCCAGAGATAAATGATACTGAGCACTACTGCCTGCACTCCTCAAGTAAACTTAATGAGCAGGCACGTAGGAATTAAAGGATTGTGCAGGACCAAGACACAGACATTTATACCACAGCTGGAAACCCTGAGTGATACAAAGGCAAATCTCTCATCTAGAGTCTCCAACATGGCTGAATAAATGAAAGTAAAAGACTTCTATCAGGATGTTAGTTTGGGACTTTTTTTTTGCTACAGTATACAAATCACTTCAAGAAGGATAGGAGCACACAACAGATGATCAAACATTACTCAGCTGACCCTTCCAAGCACAGTCTTGTTCAGACAGACCCTCAGATTCTGCTATAGGACAAAGTCTATTCCTGAGCAAATATTGAGCAAGCAAGATCCTATTAATTTATTTCCAGTTTGAGATGTGGCCCTGTGAATCCTTGGCAACAAAACAGCTTGAAAACAACAAAAATTACAATTAAATAAGTCCTCACTCTTCTGAAAACTATCCTGGGCACTAGGGATTTAGGTACCACTACCTAAATGTTGGATTTAAGCAATTTATTTTGTACCACTGATAGTTTGCAGTGTAACAAAACTATGTCTCCAATAATCTGTGTTGCCATTCAAGTAACTGTAAGTAAACGGTGAGCAAGGGGAAGGAAGATGAGCAGTTCAGAAATGTGGCATCTCATTCTGTCTCTCTGTTTGGCCTGATTTAGACTTCACAAAGTCAAGATCAAGATTTTAGATTCTTCTGTTGAATCAAAAGGAGGGAGAGATCTAAGAGTATTTCTCTAGAGACAGGAGCTTTATAAACAGCTTTGCCAAACACTGACAACAGCTTGGTCCTCTATACCCATTTTTATAGTATTGGAAGCTACAAAAATAAATACAAATTCATATCAGAGGAAAATTATTCCATCTTGTTAATTCACCAAAGGTTTGGATAGTGTTAGGTGATTAAATAAAAAACCAACAACAACAACAAAAAAATCCACAAAAAACGACTAATTTATTTAGAGGAGAGATATATTTTTTTTCCCCTTGCCAATTAGGTGATGGTCAAAATCTTGAATATCATGATTTTATTTTAAAATGATCTTAGCTCCAACAGAGATTTACGGGAGTTGCAGCTACCAAAATAATTTTAAGTGGTGGTGTTCGTTGTTGGTTGTGGCCTTTGTTTGCTTTGGTTTTTTGTTATGTCTGATTCTAAATAGAGAGAAGTCTGGAAAATCCAAGAGAGACTATTCTCAACAGAGAATTCTAGCCCAAAAAAGTATGAGCTTGCATAATTTTAGATATCTTTTCAAAGTTCCAAACTGAGGCCCTAGTAACTCATAACCTGTGCCAGTGAAAAGTCTGGACAGTTGTACAAAAAAGGAGTATGTAAAAACCAACATACCTGGAAATTTGGCCTAGGACATTACAGTAGTAAAAGGCAGCAAATACAGGTTACTACAGAGGAAAAGATCTAATTTTTATTTCCCGGTAAAGGAAAACTAGAAAGGAAACTGAAAACAAAATGAGCCACACAACAGCTTAAAGGATATATATTTGATCTCTTAAGCTAAAGGACAAAACCAGTTCTGAACAACTGATGTCTTCCTACATGCACTGAAGCCCCTGTACAGGACATTTTTAAAAAAAAAATAAAATAGAAGAATATAAAGAAAATAGTATCAAGTAAAATGCAACTCCTCAAAGAATGGAGTAGCTCTCAATAAGGTAAAAAATGGAATGGAGGAATTCGATAGGATCCAGTATATAGATCACTTCAGGTGAGCAAGGAGTTTTTTCTGATGTGGCAAATTACTTCATTCCTGGTTAGGACAGGAATTAATACTGCTCTTGCTACATTTCTGTATATCTGTAAGCACAGAGGAATTTCACGGAGCATACCAGAAATTCTGAACCAGGAGTAACCTGGTTGACTCTGGCTGCATCATGGAAGAAGCTACCAGTAATGTGCAGCTCTCAAAGGATTTAATAGATGTATAACACTAAATTGTGACATTTCAAGGGGAGAGTACAATGGCATGGGTTTTGAAACTACACAATCCATCTTCTTGAGTATTTCAACTCTGTTGAAAACCAGAAAGGAATTTACAGTGTTACTTTCAAATAATAAATACTTTAAATAAGTGAATGGAGTGGAGATTTGGATTTTATCTTAAAATCACTAAGGGATAAGGAAGGCAAAGCAGTGCATACAAATACCAAGACAGCCTTATATCATCCCATTTCTCACAAACACACCTAAAAGTAACAGGCACTTAGAGAAAGTCTCCCAAGTCCTCCTATTGTGAGGTTTCTGTATAACATTCAGAGGATTCCTTGGTCACCTTCACAGATTCTCTGAGACTAAGCCAAAAAGCTTAAATTCTTCAATTACGCCTGGAAGTTCCAGTCAGTGGCAAGCAAATTATGTAGTTAATAAGGGATATCAATTTGTGCATCCAGGTAAGTACTGACCACCCTCTGTTCGATTTTAATAGTTTTGAGAACAGCCACTGAGGTCCTGCTGTCCACCCCTAATATTTAGTCTCTGCTGCATGCACTGCTCAGAAATATTCAGAAGCAGTAAAGTAGGACTCTCACTGACTATTACGTAATGCAAAAGCACAAGGGGCTCTTCATAAAAACTCTCAGAGCCCACCCACCACCTCACCTACTGAAGATGACCTGAGGGAGAACAGGGCATTACATTTTGCAAGCCCCAGGACAATTTGCAATGTGAAGGTGCTGAGAGGTGAACAGTACCACCAATTTGGAGGAACATTTGGACATTGGACCAGCGCAAGACAAAAGAACTAACAACTGAAAAACAAAAGGCCTGCTCATTTAAGGCTAAATACTGGAGCATAAACACATATAGTACTGTCAAAGCAAAGGAAGCAAAAGATATAAACAGATGAAATGCACAAAATGGATCACCTGCATTACAGAGAAACATCAGATTTGTGAAAATACTGTTATCAGAGTACCACAAGGATGAAGCCCTAGGTAAAAATATGTCAGACTCCCAGGCTTACCAAGAGAGGTTATTTAAGAGGGAGGTTGCCAGGAAGTAAAACTGAGGTTGCTCAGCAGCATTTTAGGGCTCACAAGGAGGCGGAAAAGCATTCTTGGAGCTCTTACTGCCCAGCAACATTCACTGCATAATCCAGCCTCCAGTGCCAGCTGGTCCTTTTAGAAAACTGTTTGACAGAGTTTCCTCTCAGGTGATCTGTTCTGCCTCCAGAGTCCTTTAGACTTGAGTGCCACAGAGACACCTGACATTCTGGGTGTTGGCTTGCAGGTTTTTTTAAACATGACTTAGAGGTTCCTATCTCTGCAAATGAACACCACAGCCCAAAGTCTCCAATTATATGTTAAGAAACATTGTGCTCCAAAAACCAGAAATTGTTGTGGGTTTCACTGGCTAAAACCACTAGATTCACACCCCGCCTAGGCAATAATACTGAAGAAATTGTTCCAAACTCACTTATCACAGCATCAAAAATAGAGGCCTGTTTGGTTGTATCCAACACAGCTTTTCATGGCAATACTACAATGCATCTGACTCTCTTCATGAATGTACCCAGCATAAACAGAGTATTGGGGATATCAAAATAGGCTCCATATTCAGACAACTGATGAAGTGAGCCAATACTTACAGAATATATTTAGTATATAGGAAAAAAGATAGCTTTGTTAGTGCTTTTTTGTTTTAATTAGAGAAAATTGCAATGTATACACCAGTGCTGCAAGGCAATCTTCCTAGAGAACTAACTAAATGTATGGAAATACTTTTACTGAAATAACTTATGCTGAATTAAATGTTTTCCTGCTTTATTTGATTTGGCTTACTGATCATTTAACTGTCACCGAATTCTGAACTTAAGAAGTGGCAATGTTTAATGACAATAAGACATTGTAGATCATGTGTTAATGCTGATTAATGCACTTCCCAAGCGTGCTGCAAGCATTTGGCTGGCCTTGTACCTTACACTGTGCACCCAAGGCATGCATTCATCAGCACTACTGCTCTGTCTGTCATGTCTTATTGCTAAAGTAGTGCACCATTCCCAGTATGTTTGCTTTGAGCCTGCCTCAGTCAATTTACATTACACTGCCCACCCAAACCCACATTTTTGAGGTTCACCCAGCTCTTGATGATCAGGGGCCTGTATGTTTAATAACGTTTTGCTCTGCCAGTCTAATTAACTCCGGCACTGTATCTGCAGTCAGATAAAATGCTCATTTCACACCACATTAATTTTTATCAGCTGAACATTAAGCAACACAAAGCTATCTATGCTTGGTTTAATTTACATACTGACAGAGCTACAAAGAATTACTGCAGTGACTGCAAAGCAAATAAGTAGAACTGGCATCAAACATGGCTCCTTCAAAATGAAATATTGATTTGCAAGGCTGGCATCCCAAAGCAGAAAAGAGGAAAAGAAAGAGAATGAGAAATTACTTTCCCCTGTCAGCACTAGAAAGAAAAATACACAGTTTGTAACCTGTATTTCCCTAAATGTTATAGCTTGAGAGGAGTATTAAAATTAAAACTTATTCTTCAATTGGCCAAGAAGAGTTAAAGGTTGTGGTAACGTTTCTCATGCCTTAAAAAGAAAAGAAAAAAGGGGTCAGGAAGGTGGGGAGGGACACAACGATTGTGTTAGAGAATACAACTTAAAAGATTTTCCTGCTCTTTTCACTGGCTAAATTTAGCTGAGCAGTCCTCTTTTTGTGGACTACGGCCATAAGTCAAATCTGAAGGTAGAATGTAAGAAAGACCCTGGAATTCTACTATATGAATAAGAACACAGAAGAAAAATTCTGGGAGCCTGGGATTTTATTCAGAGTCTAGCAGTGACCCTTCAGTGCTGTTTAAAAGCATCAGTGACCCCACAGTACCCAGAATAATAAGTGTTCATATGAGTTAATCTGAACACATAAAAGCTGGCCACATACATCAATCATTGCCAGCTTTTCCAGAATCTTGCACCACAGTAGTGAGGTGAAGACCTCAGCTCCAAAAATAAAGTATCCTGTCCCTGCTCAACCGGCCAAAGTTAAATCTTGACTAAAACTAATTATGAACTGCACACCATTTAAGTATTACAGAATACATCCTCCCTTAGGCTTTATCTAGTCTTTTGTTTGAGGGTAAAAAAAAAAACAGGCAAGTTCAACTGGGCTGCATTGCAAAAATCGCACAGACATTTAACAAATGAGCAAAATTAATAGAGTAGCACTCTGCCACTTCTGCCTGTAGGTTAACACCATCTTTTAAATCTTGCAGTTAGTATGTGCCACTGAGTGATCCTCTAATGCTTTTTTTCCTGTTCCTCAACCACTCTAAACATTAAGGAATGACGGTTCAGTACCAGGAATGTTTCCACTCCCAAAAGTGCACGAGGTCATCAGGACAAGCAGCTCCCTTGTAAGCAGGCAAGGAAGACCACTCATTGATCCTAGAGGAGGACTGAATAGCGTTCACTGTTCCTTTCCTGAGGAAAAATTTCCTGGAAAGGATTTTGTAAAACTTCAAGAGCTTTCTTGAGCTTTGTTTGGTTTGCTGGAGAGCTACAATTTGAGCCCTTTTCAGCTCCATGGTTTTCTGGAAGAAACTGCCCTTGGCATAGATACAGTTAAAAGTCTGTGTGACCTTTGAAATTTTCCCTTTCCCCATCTCTATGGCTTCCTTCTTTTCTGCCCCCGCCTCTAAGTGAGCAGAAGAGTAGATCTACCTTGGACTGGGAAATATGGAATTGTTCCCTGAGGAAATTGGCTACTGCTGTGAAATTTTCCCTTGCTGTCGAAGTCACCTTTATGAGGAGTTCTTTTCTCTTTAAAGAGCAAATACAGTTAATAACCACCTACCTAGAAGCACTAATATTCAACTTGACCGGTAAGTGAAAAATAATTTCAAAACAGGACATGGTATTACAGCTATTTCTACTGACTGCAGTGCAGTTTATTATTGTATGCCAGCTATTTTGGGAAACAAGTCAACTTAAAATGTCATATTAATTATTTACAAAATACTGACAAAAATGAAATGAAGATTTGACTGAAATAACAATTCAGTGCCTCACTCTGCCTTCTTAATGAACATAACAGGGAACTGCTGAATAATTTTCTGCTTACTCTACCACAATCTTTCCTTCTCCTTCCCCTGCAAAATAGACCATCAAAAAAAACCTCAGGCTCAGACATCTCTGAATCTTGGACAGGTCGAACAGCATAATCAAATCTAGATTCCATCTACAGCCAATGCTGGGGAACTGTTTGGTTTATCTTTATAGAACATTCCTTCGACATATGTTAGTCAGTGTCTCAGGGCACACTCACTTTATTTACAGCTGTGCTTTGAAATATGAGAAGCAAAATAGCCCCAAAATACCATTCTAACTAAAATCAGTCATTGTTTTGGAGTAACTACAATACAAAGAGTATTGACCCTTTCTGACTTCCTTGTCACATTAAGTCAGTCGGAGCCCAAAGGATAACATGACTTCTAATTCAAGGTAACTGGAATAGAGAAAAGAGAAGAGAGGCTGATTAATTAGAACTATATAGTGAACTAATTTGCATCCCTATTCTCACTGGTTTTCTAAAAAGAGAATCAACGTGTGTTTGTGCCTCACATCATCTGGCTCTTTCCCATATTAAAAATGACAGGTTTTGCAAGTGAAAAAAAAAGAATTTCCTATAAAAAGTGTATTTCCTATTGGGACACAGATGATTTTTACTGAAGTAAAATTTCCTTCATCACTAGTGAGTTTGGGATAAGAAGCATGGAAATTTGTTCTTGGATTTCTTCCAAGAACTAGCAGGACTTCCAGCACTACTGCTACAAAAAATTTGAGAGGTTAATCTAAATTATTTCATGCATCCTGCCACCACATCATCTGTCATGTCACTACTTCTGCCCAGCAGACAGAGCAGTGTAACCCTTCCTCGCAACTAAAGCCTCACCTTGTGCCTGAGATGGGCACCTGGCAGCACAGAAATGATGCAATCCTGCGCTTCCCACCATCCCTCCTCTCTTTTCCAGCCACAAAAAGGATATCCATAATAACTCTCCCTAGAGAGCAGCAGAGCAAACAAGGGGATAGACCAAGGCATCTTTGCCTTGTTTCTCTTTCTAGCACAAGAAGATGTAGAAAACAGTGAGTCATCACAATGAATTTTCCATTCAGGACTGCTGACTGAAATCATAGGGCTCCCAGCTGCACAGTAACACCATGGACTGTGTTGGAGGAGATCCCTCTCAATCCATCCACGTTTCTGTTTCAAATCACGTTTTTACAGGAGTGACATTTTACTAGTAATCCCAGCTGCTTTACTGAAGTATTTTGGAGGTCCAAAGATCCTCATAAATTTCCTGTAGCGTTTAAGGCTACTTTAACTCATTTGAACTGAAGTGGCTCTGATACTTGGAAATAAATCTCGCTTTATGACTTGGAAAGACCTGGGCAAATATTAGCCAGTTAAGTCCTCTGTGACTTCCTGCCTCAAAAAGTGATATGAGACCTTGCCAGGGCTATCAAACTGAACTTTAACTCTGCTTAACATCTGCCTGAAATGCAGAGGTGGGAAGAGTAGTCTTATGGTCCACTGTCTCTGCAACAACTAACTACTCAAAACTTTTTTTTCCTTTTTTTAATTTCACTATCCAAAAGGCTCTTTTTCAAACGAAGACAAGATGTGCCATGAACTGTTGGCTTACACTCTAGGCACACTGTCTAAAGCATTCCCCCATTCTGTATAATGCTAAGTTTTCTTGTCTAACACTACTTTCTGCCTTTCTTAGAAGGGGGGGAACCTATTTTATCTCTCTGTACATATCTAATGTTAAAATGAAAAGATTCCTTTTCACCATCCCATTCCATCCAACTTTCTTTCCCTGGACTCTGCTTTTGCCAGCACTTTGTGTAGGCTCTGTCTTTGGTAACTGAAGTCAGTAGTTTATTGCTATGCAGGCTTCAGGAGTGAAACGTCACTGGCTGAGAGGGAGCAAGTATTGGTCTTGACAGTTTGGATGCTGCTTCCTTTCTCAAAGATGACTTTTTTGACAGCACCAGAAAGCTTTGTCTGTTTTCAAACTCTAAGATATGACAGGGATTCAGAAGGCAGGATAAGACAGACCATGCCAGGTCAGTGCTTTTTGTCTACACAAGCTTACGGTCTCTTTGAATTTATAAACTAGTAAAGGAAAAGATGCTGGGGGAAAGGAGGGGGAAGAGTATCTCAAATGCTTGCAAAAGGTCTGCTTTGCTCAGCCAAACCTTGATGTATTCAAGCGGAACCACACAGCCTTTGTTAAGCTATACATCCCATGCTTAATTGAGAAATGATTCTTAATAAGTCCTGGAGAGCTACAGGTCTTTCTATCTCTCAAATGGGAAACAATCATATCTCACGGCAACTCATTACGTATTCTTTTTGTACCATGAGTTGTTTTAAAACCGTGAAATTAGTTCTGGCAGAGTGTACAGAGAAACACCCATGAGATGAGACTGAACGAGTTATGTAAGGTTTCCACACATTCCCCATGAACGTTAACTCTTCATGGCTAGAAGTCAGCTTTTTTGATGAAGAAATATTCATGTAGTATATAAAGGAAACAGGTTTTTCCTTCTCTCCCTGACATTCTGTCTATCCAAAATCTCCATAATTATGTTTGGCACAGAAGCCTCCTTTCTCCATTGTTTCTTTGATACTTAGTTACCATGAATTATAATTTATAAACTGATTTACAATATCTATAAATGAGTTGAGCTGGAGCTGCCTGTGGTGCCAAGTAAATTGACCCTTCTGTGTGCTATGCTGCAAACTTTCAAAATGCATCAGAATCATTAATTTATATAATGCCTTATAGGAGCCCAAGTGCCAGAACACAAGATCAATGAGCTGATTAGCCCAGTGCGTTGGACTCTCTAACCTGGATACCTTGGACCCTCCAGCAAAGATCACAAGTCTTTTCAAAGACTAATGCCACTCTATTAGTAAGCTTTTAGCCTCCCTAGGAAGAATACTAGCCTTGGAATGCTAGCAGGACATTTTTTGGTAGATGCCACTTAGTGAACTGAAAGCCCTTAAAGATGGAATTCTTCCCTTATCCTGCTTAGCCTAGAGAGCTACAACAACAGCTGGGGTCAGGTTAATGACATAGCTCAAGAAATGCACACTTAGAGCTGGGAAAAGATTTCTTGGGCTCTTCTGCAAGTGGAATAGAGGGTCAGGAAACTAAGACAAAACTCAAGTTCAGCTGTGAGAGCTACGAACAAGGGCAGGACAGAGCCGCAACTCAAGGAACAGTTAAGATGGGATCATTTGTCACTCTCCTCTTACAGTCCACTGCTGACTAAACCAACAAGGCTGCCTGTGATACACAGTCTGCAGAGAGAAAGAGGGAAGAATTAATGAAACTGAGTGTCAGGACACAGCAGGGCCTGTAAAAAAAGCACATATTGCAAACTCAACCTTGAATTGCAGGTACACTCATAATTGCTCAGTACGAGAAACAAAATCAGAGAAAACTTGCACTGAAAGCTTTAATTTGTTAAATTAATGTTGAAAAGATTCTGTGATGTCCTCGCTGCTTGCTAAGCCTTTATGAGTGCAATCTAATGAATGAACTGCCTTTGCAGACCTGCTGAAGAACAGGCTATTTAAAAATGCACATCCTTTTACTTTTAGCATTTTAACAAGAAATACCAATTCTTTGATAAAAACATAGAGGAATTAAAAAAAACCCAACAAATAAACCAAACAGAAACCCCCACCACAAGAGAAGCACTCCAGTAGCTAGATTCAGTAGCTTAGATAAATAGAAGTAATAAATTTTCATTGTATAGGAGAAGGTGACCATCCCTTTTGAAAATAAAAAACATTAAAAAAATCTACATGTTACATATATCTTAACTTTTGAAATTTCTTAAGTTTCCAGGATATAAATGGCCTCATTTAAGGCCATGTGATGCTAATGAAAGAAAAACAGTAAATTTGCATTTTGATTCTAACAACCTTCTGTTGACACACGCTGTTACATACATAATGAACAACAGAAGTCAGACACTTCCTGTTAACTGATAGGGACTGGAGTTCTGAATGTTATACAAGTAGCAAGAAGAAAAAAGTTTCATTGGCTTTTTCTAAAACTCAATTAGGCCATTAAAAGAGGAAACAAGTGAAGTTGCTTACACATTTCTCAAAGTAAATGGTACCCTGGAGTTCAGCAAAACTGTAGGGCTGCTTCCAAACATCTTATTTTCCTCTCTTTAAATGTTCTGGAAAATTGCTCTGAATATGATGCCAAAATGTAAAACTGAAAAACACAAAGGATATTAGGACTGTCTGAATTACAGATGTCTCTAAAGACTAATAGCATAAAGATGTGAGGCAGGTTGACCTCAAATGTCCTTATTCTCAACCTGTTGGAAGGTCTTTTTTTACTTCTATACTTAGGCTGACTAGAAATGATGATAACCATTCACAGAAATCTTATTAAAAGAATCTAAAGTTGCTCCTTCATGCAACTGAGCCGACTTCGTTTGAAATAGGTGAGATTGCTAAAATCCTCACCAACTTTTCTCTACAAGGTACAGCATTTGAGAGGAACAGTTGAGCAACAGACACATCCAAATCAATATCCCCAGTGGAACAGGAGAGCTTGTGGCAACAGTCAGCATCCTCCCCCAGCCATTAAAATTTAAAGAACCATTCAATGGCAGCTGATTTAAAAAAAAAAAAAAAGAGAGAAACAAAAAACCCTCTAACGACAAACACTTCTGCTGATAAAAAAGGGAAGAGACAGAAAATCTTTCAGGATGTCCTTCCTTGTTTACTACTGCAGACATTGCCATATGAGAGGGCACAAGGAGCGAAGACAGATAAAGACTTCCAGTGGTGTAATTCAGCTTTAAAGTTACAAAAGAAACGAACAGCCCACAGCTCTTGGATTATTGCATGCTACCTTTGTAAAATTCCTGTTATTCCATTGCCTGTTGCCCTTAACAATGTTTGGCTATTTTTTTTTTTTTTTCTTAATGGAAGGATTATTACTGAGGTTTGGAGAAAACCATGGCAGCTGGTTGCCACTGTTTTAATTGCAGCAAAATAAAAAACGACATAATTTAATTATTTTCTATTTCTTTGTCCATTCCAGAGGAGGCCAACACAACTGACTTCTGGATGGGCATGGCTGGAAATCACTTTTTTGCTCCAACCCATACCTGATGTTTTAAAGGTAGCTCCGACTTGATGCTTCAAAATACCTTTCTGTGTGCCAGCTAAACTGCACAAGGACAGAAACTCAACCTCTGTCCCCAAACCTCCAGGAGGGGAAAGGAATCTCCATACCACTATAACTTGCTGCACTTCAGTATGATATTTTTGATAATTTGGTACTTCTTTCCAACAGACAGTGAACTGGGACTGCAGCTCTGAAGGCACAGTAGGCACAGCAATGCAGGGCACACACAGCCGTGTCTCACACTGAACAAGGACAACATTGGATAGAGCCCTCTTCAAATCTGCTCTGAGTCACTGGGAATGTGCTTTGGAACACCCCTGGGTCTGTTTGTTCTCAGTAAAGCTTAGCCACAGGATGCCTTGCACTCTCCTTTTCACAGCACCAAACCTGCCTGAGTTCAAGAAGCATTTGGACAATGCTCTCAGGCACATGGTGTCATCTTGGAGTCTGGATATGGACTCATTGATCCTTGTGGGCTGCTTACAATTCAGGATATTCTATGATTCCTCATAGCTGCTTTCACTTGGGTAGAACTGAGATGAGATAAAGAGTCAAATCTTCCAAGGGTTTAAACTAATCTCTCATTGCAAAAAGTACTATAAATTACCAGCAATCCCCTTCTCCCACCATCTGAGCTTCTCTGAGTTCTCATCTGTAGGCGCATTTGGGGGATAGGTGGGACAGGAAGAGACCACTTGCAGTCATGTGAGTATTTCTGGCAGAAAACACTTTTTGACTGATTGTGAAAACCAAGACACAGCTTTAATTGTGATATCATCCAAATTATGATTACTTCAGCATAATCTACAGCCTAACATGCAGGTCCAGCTCATGAGATTCAGACATGATTTATCTTAACATAGCTAACCTCCAAAAGCCAAGGGAAGACCCTCAATCACATGAATTACTTCATTGTTCAGAGTTAAGTTGACAATAACTCAAGGATACCTCACTCCCAGCATAGGCAACAGGATCTTCAGTTGTAACTGACCAGCTATTTACTAGCCCAATCCAAGATCCAGTATTACACCTTATAAAAGTAAAAGCAGATCCTCCCTGTTAAAACAATCATACCAAAACAAACCTCAAAACCGTGTAAACAACAGAGCAGAAGAATAAGTGACTCAGGAAGTAGGAGACAAAAACGTTCTATATTCCATATGATTTCCACCTTTTTATGGTAGAAGACCTAAATAAACCATAGCACCTTTTAATGAGAGTGGAAAACAGCAGAATTCGTTTACCTTCATTTGCACAAGTATTTCAACTATGATTTTATGGCTCATCTCTAAAGAGCCTGGGGTACAGCCAAAGCATCTTTAATATGCATTTTGGTTGATGAAATACTGCTTGGAATACTTTCCTTTTTCTTAGAAAAGTCAATACCGTCAGAAGTCTAAATTTTCCACCGTTTCTTTCTCTATTTATAAGGCACTTAAGGAAATACCCATCAAGCTGAAAATAGTGCCTAGTTCATTATGTTTTCATAAATTCACCTTCCCTAACCAAAATAATGCAAGTGACCAGGAGCAAACACTCTTTGCAAACAAGACTTTCCATGTTAATGGTATTTTCAAGAGGCAATTACAAGTAATGAAAAATTAAGAAAATACAGTTTGTCTTTTTCTTCTGTAGGTTTAAAGTATTTTCATGCCCACATTCTCCTAATTCTTATTCAAGACAATCACACACCTATTAAGGGCAGTGAACACAGCAGTCCTCACACTGGCTTAACTCTGCTGTGTAGGTCATTACCTTGTATCTAAAAATATCAGTAGTTTCAAACTTAATTGTTCTACCTAGAATTTCCCCTCACTTGAAGGAAGGGAAGGGGCATAAGATTCATTCTTTCTTCCCTCCCCACTTTTTAAAGACACTCCCACAATGTACAGTCGTACAGTTGTCATACAGTTTTGTATCTCTCTGAAATATGCCCCCAAGTTATGCTTTCATTTACAGTCCTTTGAAGAAACAGCTTCTCAGCTGTGACAATACCAGAGGCTGAGTTAACTAATAAATACTTCAGGAATTTACTTGGGAGACTGATGATCCCTTCACTAAAGTGGAAGATAGAATATAGATGGAGAGCACTCTTCTTTAGGATAAAACATGTTTCCCCTAGAGATTTAGACACAGTACACAAAAATGTTTTGCTTCAGTTATAAAGTTATTTATAAGAAATATATTGCAACCTAAAGAAGTCCTGAGACTTGTTCAGAAAACTACTTTTCTTTATAGGAAGTCAGAAGAAGCCTGACAGCAATCTAATCAAAACATGCAAATGAGGTCAACTTTCTTGAAGGGTTGTAGGATTTCTCCAGAGAAATTTACAGAATGTCCTGGCACAGAGGTATTTTCTTCAGTTGCTGACTTTGTCTTCTGTGGTTCTATACCATTCTATAAGGCCTCCTTGTCAGTTTGTACTCTCTGCTGGCTACAGATGCCCCAGCTGGGGAGACACTTCATTTTTAATTTAATGCTGAACACCTCAAAGGATGGTGAGCTTCAGAAAGCAATGGAATGACAGAATCTTACATGTAGCCTTCCAAAGTAATAATAATAATAATAGTAATAATAATAATAATAGTAATAATAATAATAATAATAATAATAATAATACAGTATTCAACACTCTAACTTCAATGATTTTACTTCATTTAACACCAAGTTCAAAGCCAAAGCAATTGTTTTCTCCCCCTTCTGATTACCCTCTACTGCAGTTCATATAGAAACTGACTTTGCATGCAGACCAGGATGAGAGTAAAATAAAATCTGTTTTCTTGACTCTATTCCTTCTCTTCAGTGTCTGAACCATCCTTTTCCATGGCACTTGGTGAGAGGCTGATGAGCTGAAGAAGCTGTTAAGATCCAAGTGCTTGCAGTGAGCATTAAGCCATTTTTATAGAAGCCAGAGATTACCTCGGCTGAGAATTAGAATGAGCATTTGGGAAACCTCCCCTAACCAAAGGAGGGGGTTCTGCTAATAAAAGCAAACACAACCAGCACCCTGCCAAGCAATGGTTTATACCGGTGATATGTTAACATGAAAGATGAAAAATATCTCTGCTTTTCCAGCACAGTAAAAGCACACATTTTCCTGGATTATACAGAAAAGCTTACATGGAATATCCAACCACCTTATTTTGGTTTCCCACAAGTTGACAAAATGGATTAACACATTAGTCTTCCTGCAGCTTGCTTTTACAGCAAACTACCTGATCAAGTTCTAATGTTCTTGGGTTATATACAGCTTCCTGCTCATCAAGTCGATACTGAAAGAGCGGTGAGGAACTCTGGCATCCAGCAATTTGCACAAAACCACACCCAAGCACCTCTCTGCTGACAGACCACAGTGCACTGAGCAGTACCACAGAGGCTGGCCCATCTGATTAAGAAAAGCATTGAAGAGACTTGAGCATAAGCAGTGACAACAGTGTCTGAGCCCATCAATGAACAGGGGATGGGATTTTTAGAAAGGCATATACGACAAATACTGCAACTTCTATGCAATGGGGACTGATCAAACACACAAATATCCCCATGTTGTAAATATGATCTAATGACGACACCATTACAATTATGTTTATTATTATGTCAGCTATTATCATAGCTGGATTATTAAAATACACAGCAGTAAGGAAATGTAATGGCATCAATGCCATTTGGTTATTCTGTAGGAAAAGACTCTGATATCGATGCATTTTTAGGACTTCTGTTCATTACACATAATTGAGCAAGTGAGTAGTTTTTCTGTAGAACTGTCTAAATACTATATTTAACCCTTTATTTTTTTATTACTTTTTATTGCTTACTCTAAAAGTTATCCCTATAATTCTTCCAGAAAGTATAAACTTCTGTCTGCCCCTCAATTCACATGCACATCTGAAGAGGCAGAATTTATCTCCATAAACGAATCTGTAATGATCCTGATATCTATACACTTACAAAGCAGATGCTTAACATTCCAAATTGTGCAACTGAAACAGCGCCTGACAAGTGGAAATAACAGCAGAATACTGAGCATGACATCAGGACTACCTGGAGATTTGTTGAATTACTCCCCCTCCCACCCCCAAGCTCTCAAAAGGAAAGCCAGGAAAGGAATTCTCTTTAGACTTGTACTAGGAGACAAAGCAGAGCAAACTCCCAGCTATAGTGGTGCAAATTACAACCCAGATTAGTGAGGGGCTCTGGTTTGTTAACCCTTAACAGTTCTGACCTGGATACGATCAGCACACAGGTTTTCTAAATCCTGAACCAGCTACATGTTCCAAAACAGCAAGTTCTTTGGTTGCATTATACTGAAAGTTTAAGGTTTTTATTTTTGACAACTCTTGACACTAAACCTCATTTCACATAAATGCTAAAGGAAGAATTAATGTGAAGTAGAAATTTTCTCTTTGCTTTACTTCTGCTACCCATTGAGAAGGATGTAATTTATTGAAAACTGGCTGATACTTTCCTGGCACAGCGATGACAACTTTTTTAAGAACAGTACCATCTTTTCTTCAGTTATACCACAAGTGCAAGCATTACTCTAGACTTGAATGTTAAGTCAGTTAACGCTTACAATGCTTTCGAGCCACAGATCAAACAGCATTCATTAAACCCCACATTTCTCTCAGGTTTTACTATGTGCTCATCCTTGCTTTATAGTGGAGAAGCAATGAGTAGACTCCCCAATACCAGACCAGTGGCTCAGCCAGGACCAACACCCAGGAATCTGGAAGTACAGGCTCGCTCTCTCCCACCAGCACTCCATTCTCTCAGACAATGGGCCACAGTCTCTGGCCTCATAAAACCAGAGTAAGTTAATGCATCTCCATGGAGTCAGATCCACATCATATAAGTACAGTCAGAATCAGACACAAAATATTTAATTAGATTTTGCATGTGGATTTTTCAGCCCACAGTGATTTAATACAACTGAGTCACTCATCCATTACAAAAAGAATAATACTGACTTCTTATTAAGAGCACAGATTAGGGGTAGTTGAGATGAAAGCTGGGGGCAAGGGGAAAGGTTTGTTTGATTCCTATACAATTCTGATTTTTTCACTGGAACCATGCCAGTGTGAATGCAAACAGAACCAAGCCCAGACTAGAAACCCCTAATCCTAGGAGTTGGTTTCTGCAAGATCTGGGCTACTTGGCCTCAATTAACTAAAGCAGCAAAAGGGCAAAAGTAGCAAAAGAGCTACAAACAGCCCCCCTGAATTCAAGGAACTAGTCACACACTCAGTTTTAAGAGCTGAAAATGGAATGACACCTACTGCTTCACTAACCCTAAAAGCCACCTCAAAATCGTCAATTTATATTATAAAAACACAAATAAGCTAAAAAACCCAAAGAAGATGTACAGAAGCTACAATTGCAATGGCCTTTCTGTATCTCCAGATGCCAGCGAATCAATCTCAGCTAGCTAAAGTAAACAGCCACAAAAGCAAAGCACATTTGATCCTGAATATATTGACTTAGGGATTTCAGCTGTGGTAACAGGTCAATTGTTCCACTAAGAGTAACTGTTCTAGATGTCAAACTGCATTAAGAATATAGAATACTTCTACGGAGCCTAGTTAAAGAAAGACTTACTAAATAATCACATGGAGATCAAATTCAGGAGTTTTACCTCCCAGACTTTTCAGACTATGAATCTTTCAGTTTATGGAAGAGCTTTCAATTTACATTAACACCTTGAGAATGAAGCCCAGGCTTTCAAATGCACAAAGCTGAATCCTGCAGTTACGATTTAATTAATAAGTTACTTGTGGATTTAGAGCCAAAATGCTTAAGAACAAGGGGGACAGAAGGCAAGTGTAAGTAGCTTCCTTCCTTCTCAATGTGGGCTGGATCCTACGCAGAAATAGTGTGTCTGGAAGCACATTGCCTAGGGCTGGATCTCAGTCAATTGGATTGCTTTAGAATTTTAGGGACTTCTCAATAGCTTAATGAACAGGTCAAAGAAATCTTTGTTCCTTTCCACAATCTACTTACCCCAGTCACAAATGTTCAACAGAAATTCTGAATAAGCAACAGGACTTCTCCACAGATTTCAAAAAGCTGTCCAAGGCACAGGCATAAAGCCAACCGTGGGGACGGAAACTGAGCATATTTCATTCTTGCTGGATGGCAGAGTTGCCACTGCAACATGTTCTCCTTGTCAGCAGCCCACAGTTCTGGCAGGGTTATCCATGACAGACTCCCTCTTCAGAGTGGGCTACTGTACAGCATCCAGAGATTTCAGAAGGTTCTTTACTGTACTAAATCAAAAGCAGGTTGTCTTTTCTCCTTTTATGACACTTTCATAAATGTGTGACATTGTTCCGTTTTAAAATTGTTTTCATCTGATTACTGTTTGTATCCATAGTGCCAGGCAGCAAACAAACAAAAGAAAACATGCAGTCCATCATATAAGCAGAAACAGTAGAATGCAAGATTGCCCACTTCAGGAAGCTGTCCAATACAACTAGTAAATATAACTGAAACCCAGCCTTTAAAGGGGAAAGGAGAGGTGCTATTCTTAAGTTGCTTTTTATGTTGCATTTTCTAAGCCCAAAGAAAAACACTTTTATGGGATCATCCAATTCAAACTCCTCCCTTCCCAAAAAACCTAAATCTACCCAACCAGAACTTTCAACAGTTCCAAAAATTCAAAGAAAAACGAAGAAGGATTAATACCCAAAAATAATAGGGAAGCAAGAAGCTTACCAAATGCCAACTGATTTGTTACTGATCTTAGGCTTTGCAGATAACAAAGGTAAAAAAAAGCTTATTTGTGTCTCTATGGCACTGCAAAGCCCATTTCAAGCTTTGACAGAGTTCACACATTTCTCCACCCTGTAAAGGTATTTGAGTTTGGTTCCTAGGCTGTACTACCTATCAACCTATTGCTGGTGTTTTTGTGTTTGAAAAGCTGTCTGAGATCACAAGCCAAAACTATGGAGAGAAAGAAAATTTATCCATTCACATCTATCTGATATGCATAATGAAAAACACCCAGCAGCTTTTATGGCTTGGCTTCTGCCTTAAAGAAACTTTAAGATCTGTTGGCAGTTTAAGGAACACCAGGAAACAGGTGAAAAGCATTTTTTTTTCTTCTCTGGCAGGGAGACAGAGAAAAAAAACTCCTCAATTCTGATACTACCTTTAGATACTTGCTGCCAAGAAACGAAGGAGGTTGGCACTGTTACTTACAGCGGGAAAACCAGATATGGTTTAGGACTGCTAATGAAATTTTTATGCTACCTTAGCAGATACTAAGTTTCATATTCTTAACTCATTACATAAAAATATCAGAAAATGTAAATCTAAAGTTTCAAACCTTAAACATATTAGAAATCCTAGTATTTTAAATACATGGATATTTCAGTTCTGGTCTTTCAAATTGCCCTTAAAAAGTTTTTGAACATTGTACAAGACAGTCATCAAAAATTCTCCATGGAATCAAAGGCTAATAAAAATGGATATTTGAGCATCTGAGTTTTACCTGAACTCAGTTCCTTTGTTTGTCATCCTCACAATCAAAAATACTTCTAGCCAGACTGGTATGAGCACTGAATTTATGGGTTAGCTCCTTTACTTCATCTTAGTCAACAGACCCCAGTCACAGCCTATGTAAGAGTGCCATCTTTGAAAAGAAACGTTAACTTTCAGTTTTCACTGTGACAAGCAGAGTGAAAAACATGTTCCGGTAAAATGAGAACTGACAAAAAGACTTCAATCAGCTCTACAAGTAAATTTAAAATAGAAATAAAGTCTTTCAAAACTTAAATGCGGTGGTATACTCTGACTCACTTTCAGGTATATGCCCGCTTCCCAATTTTCCTACCATCATGAAATAGTGGGAAATCGTAAGATGAATTAGTTCCAGTGTAATTGTGCAGTTTTTTGCTGATCAGAACATTTGAGAATTGCTGCATCTTTTGGTTTTTACACAGCAGTAGAAGAAAAAACCAGGAGTGTACAACTCTAACTGTTTTGACTGAAAACAGACAACAACCAAGCTGCCAAAATTCTGTTATCCCAAATTTGACTCTAAAAGTGGAATTGAATAACACTAATGGCATGGGAATTTCAGTTCATTAACATTTTTTCTTGTGTTGTGAGCATACTGTGATTTGCTAGGATACTCATGTGTTCAAAAAGAGGCTAAATGTCACAGCTTCTTTAATGTTTTTATCTTCATCAACAAAAGAAATGAGCCAAGTACCACACATCTCAAACACAATGGGAAACTCTCACTATCAATTAAATGACCGTTATTACAAGAAGTCTGGTTTCAACTGCTTTTAATGTGAAAAAGGTTAAATCCAAATCAAAAAACCTAAACCCAAAAGCCAAACCCACCACCCATAAAACTGGTTTTCCCCCATGTGCGTAAATCAGCTGCCATTCAATGCACATTTTATCAACTCTAAAACAGGCTTTAATTTATAGAGTATCAATCAGATAGTTGTTTTTCATGTATGATTCAATGGGTAAAATATAGGAACATCAATGCAATCATCACAGAGATATCACCACGCACTAAGCACCAGTCAGCATATGACAGAGGTATCACCATGCACTAAGCACTAGTCAGCATATGAATACAAGCACTTTTTCCTGCTCCTTCCCTCAAGTTGGGACAAAATTACTGTCTTTTCCAAGATGCCCAGCATATTTAATACCGATTTCTATAAAAAATGAGCTTCCTTTTTTGTATGTCTCTAGTGCTTGCCACACTACAAGCTTGGTCTTGATATATAAAAAAAGCAGAATACATTAGATGGAAGAAAAATTACCACTCAGAAACAAACAGCTTTTGTGAAACACTTCATGTTCTGAGGAAATTTTTAAGGCTTGGTAAGCAATTCAACCCTGCTAACTTCATTATGTGAGGAAGAATGCAGGTGAAATTCTTTCTGTAAGACAATAGTTGGGGGGAGGGGGGGGGAAGCAGCAAAGCAAAGGTGGAGTGTGTTTATAAACTGGAGAGATTTAAATCTTGCTTTTCTATTGACTTCACTCGTAGGGGGAGGCAAACTGCTAAATGAGACTGTTTTATTTGCTTCAAGTGTTAAATCATTACCTCACTAAACCTCCTGGTGGTATCGTAAGGATCACCAGGAGCCCCAGGAGAGCTCTGGAAATGCACAAACCGATTTTTTCGAGCCCAGCGGTAACGCAGCTCCCGCGGCCCCGGGCAGCGCGAGTCTGAGGGGAACGGCACAAAGCTCCCTCCAACTGTTACCCCAACAACTGCAGCCTTGGGATTGCAGGGATTACCTGAATCCAGGAAAAAACAGCAGCATTCCTGTTTGCTACACAAGCCTTCGGAATTCTCTGAGCTTTTGCATGTTGCCACCATTTAATCTCCTTTATATCCTAAGCAAGCAGTGATTAGAGCATCAGCATCATTCCCCCTATGTAAACTGCTCTTAAAGGAAGGGTTTAGGTTTACCCTTCTCTGTGCTTCCATCGAAATGCCATAATGCACATAAAAAGGCACAAGCACAAGGTACTTCCCAGCTCTACCTAGCAGATTACTAGGAGAGGCACTCCTTCCGAAAAAAACCCAAAGAAAGCAATATTTCAAAATTGCGTTTAAGATGTTTGTTGCATTAGCTCATTGTGAGGAACATTAACTTCTAATTTTTTACTCTTTTAAAAAAATTTTTTTTTTGCCTTTGAAGAAATTTCTAAGTGAGACAACAGATTTAGCAGGTATTGAATACAGAAAAAATATGCAAAGCTCCTATATTTGCTGTTTAATATGAGACCCTAAAACCACAAATCAAATGTCATAATGAAACTGATAACAACATGGTCAGACAGTTTTTTGAGGCACATCTTTGTGAAAGCTTAGCTGTTTCTACCAGATTTCTAGCACAATGATATTGGCATCTACGTAATGGGGGAAAATGAAGGGTTCTTTGCCCTGCACCCCTGAACAAACAAACACAAGTAAACACAAATAAAACACAAATAAAATAATATTTAAGAGTTTAGTGCTGTTCTGCAGGGCTGCACAACTGATTGCAAGACTCTGCAACGCTGGTAAGACTAATGAGCTGCATCTGCATCTTGGCATAATGTGGAAAAAAAGAAAGCAACCTGAAAAACTGATTTTAAATTTCACTGCACACATTTTATTGATTTGAAATGCTAAAATAAGGTTGCTTAAACTTTGTTTCTGCTGTAGTTAAAACCCCCATGTAGCTACAGATTGACAACTTTAGAGAGAGCATGACTGTCACTCATCAAGGATACATTAGTATACCGCGTACACCATGAAGGTAAAAATTTATTGAACTGTTTGTGGCTGAAAAGCTGACCGGATAGGGTGGGGGGGTTTTGTTTCTTTTGGGTTGTATTTGGTTTTTCTTTCCCTACAATTACTAAGTATTGCAGGAACCAGGCAGGCTCAAAAAACAGCAGAAGACCCTTTTTACTATAATCATGTATGGGCAGTGAGAATCAGCTGAATCAAAACAGCAGAAATATTTCATTAAGTATTTAAGTAAAAATTTGTCAATGTCAGAAGTATCATTTTAGATCAGTATTTGCCTTCAGTCTGTAATGGCTTTAAATGTCCTAATTCTCGGCTTCAAGTAAAAGACCACATTTTGGAAGCAAGAACTTTAATGTGATGTACTCACGTACTGTTGAAAATATAACCAGGATTGTGCCTGTGCCACCTCCTGACTGCAAAGCACTTCAGAAAATCCAGATGGGATCTGTTCTTTGTCAGTATCTGTCTGAGCTCTTGTCTTTTATGAATCAGTTTGCAATGGCAACAGAACAGATAAAGGAGTGAAAATATTAATCAATTACGACAGTTTTGAAACATTCATCCCTTCCAATATTTTTTTCCCCACAACCACAAAACAAAATTCCCACAGATTTATTATTATGGGCCTCTGCGATAAAAACTGTCACTCACACCTACCCTGTGCTGGGCAGCAACAAAGCAATACTGGAAGGGCCATTAGCACCCTGTGGAAAGCACGTCCCAGGACAAGCAAATAGTCAGGGGTTATACAGTTCATGTGCAGCCCTCTGATGTCCTTACAGACAAACAGTTCTAAACTGAAAGAGGTTTGCAAGAGAGCTGAAGAAATCATAGCTATCCCATGGCATAGATTAGTTTGGAAATGAGGAAAAAGATTTATGTTTTGATTTGACCAAAGTGCTCTGTATATATGATGTAAAATTCTCATAAGCTGTTCCATCGAGATTTACACCATGAGTAAGGGGAAATACTCTGCTACTTTCATGTTATTCAATTTAGGTTGAAAGAGCTGAAGAATGACTAATACTGCAGGGTTTCTACTACACCTATTCCCGAATGAGTCCAGCCTGACTTTTGCCCATAGAGCATTGCTGGTTAGAGGTGTGATTTTTTTTTTTTTTCCATTTTTCTTTATCCACAGTACTATACCATCAGAAACTGTAGCACAGAGGCAGTTATACCACCATGACTGTTTTTACTTCTGTTCCTTACTGTATTCAGGGAACTGACAGAAGCTGCATAATCAGCAGCCTCTTACTCACTTTTTTTCACTACAAATATTTATCCATAAGCCTGAAACTAATCACCAGAACAAAAATGGTATTTTCCCCCTCCCCCCCCACTTGGGACAGGGGGAGGGCAGAGCAGAGAGCTGCACCAAAGCAACAAGGGTTGATAAACACCGGATAATCTGTGGGTTTAAAAATTCTAAGTACAACGAAATCCAAAAAACAGTAGAAAAGACTAAAAACCTCAAAAGGGCAAAAGCAAATGATAATCTGAATAGACAACATATCTAATAAGAAAATCATTAGAGCTTACATCTCAGACACGTGTAAGATCTGCACGACAAGAGGGCTCATTCGTTAAAGTAACCGCTGATGGTTAAACCAAGTATTTTTTTCCATACGTCTGCAACAAGGACAGACAGAAATCTCTACAACCATCCTGGCAACAAGCTCACTTATCAATGCTAGCTGACATTATCACATTACTAACACAGTGACTGACTGGGGGAGTGAAAGTGGTCCCCAAAATTGCTCTCGCCATTTAAAAAATCTCAACCCCAAACCAGCAAACATCGCAAAGAATAAAACCCCCAGATTAAACCACCCAGAACCAACATCTCTGTCCAACTTTAGACCAAAAGGTCATTATACCATGACCCTGGCCACCAGTTTCAGCTCTAAAGGTTAGGGGCTCTCAGCCTTGCTCAGAACACACTGCAGGTCTGGCACCAAAAGTAGTCTCAGCCTATTCAACATAAACCAAATAATCTTAAGTATGGCACAACTTCAGCCTTTTCACTTGGGTTTCTTTAGTTTCCATAAAGCAAAGTCACAAAACATGAGACATCTCCACACTCTACAAAAGCCTACAGTTCTAATTGGATGAGTTACAACCAGCTACAACTATTTCCCTGTAAAATTTATACCAGCTGCTTAGTAATAATGAATAAAAATAAAATTATAATCATGTTTGAAGTAACTAGCGGGACAAAAGGGAATTAGGTAAAATATTTAAGGCCATTAACCATTCATTTCTTTGACTGTGAGTGCTGAGCTGGCATTCTGGTGGCAATCTGGTGGTGCCTCTGCAGTATTTCACTTTCGGAGATGAAATTTATGTTTTAATATGAACCAATCTGTTGGACTCTGATTCTTTAACTATGGCAAAATTCAAAGCTTCCCCTTGAATGAAGTCTAATGAGAATCAAGTACACTACGTACAGGACAAGGCTGTGTTACAAGCAGAGAATAGCAATCAATTTAAATGAACTCAAACCCGGAATTTAGTGAAACTCTCTGACATCTGTAACCATGCTACTTTTCCTTGGTTGTAGGCATCGTGATAAAGCTGAAGTCCCAGATATTCACCACAACCCAAACTGTGTCAAACTTCTAGTTTTGGGTCACCTTTGAGCTGATTTGGGTCACCTTTGAGCTGATTTATAGAATCAAACCTTTGGGTACTGCACGAAGAAAACTGCGGCTGTCTTGGGGTACGTTCAAATTTTGGAGCCAAACTAAGTCCCAAATAAAGAAATAAACCCATGGAAAAACTAAGTTCAGATGCAATTTCCACACTGCCCAGAGGACCAGAAACCAGTGGTTTTTGCTGAATGCAGCTATCAGCCTCTGAAAGCAGACAGATTTTTAACTGTCACACACCCCCACATTTTAGCTTTGCATGCACGACATCCATATGCAATTGATGTAAGTAATCTCAGTAGCAATCTTGACCTCACACACAGAAGCACCCACATACTTCTCACACCCACAAACACTTTCTCCCAAAAGTAATTCATGGAACATGTAACAATATTATTAAGTAAATGTTTAATCATTAAATGCATAGCCCAAAATCAGTGATGTGGGCAGCACTTCCTTTTGAAGTGAAACATCAGACTAACCAGAAGTGCAGCCCAATAAACTCTTTTGACTACAACTAAAAATATGTTATAATTTTGGACAAAATCAAATCCTGAAGATATATGGGATTTTCACAGCACTGATTTGTTGTTTTTTCCATTGCATGTGACAGCACATGATTCAACAGCCTGTTGCTGAACAATGGTGTTTTACACAGCAATTTAAAATGGTAGAATTTTTGGGAAGTGTGGCAGTTCCTTACAGGCTTTAAATTTGTGCTTATACCCCCTCAGTAACGGGCATGCCCAAGGATGTGGGGAACAAGTGTTGCATCCGGACAGACTGGAAGTGTAAAACAGATCCCTCCTCCTCCTGCAGAGGCTGGCAAAAAGCAGCTCACAGTGCTCCAAACTGCAGCCCTCGAGGGGCCGCAGTTTTATTGGAAGAGAACTGCTGGAAGGAGGCTCCATGCCCTGGGACTTAGGATATCCACAGGGGCTGTGTACATGGTTCATTTTTACCTAGTGCTTGGCCCGAACTGCACCTGTGCTGCAGCAACATTCTTGGGAGATCCCTGTGCATTCCATACTTGCAGTAAAAACACAATAAACACAGGAACAACTGTACTCTACATTGCTCAGTTTGGACTGGAGGTACAATGGTCTCCTATCTGAGGAATGAAACCAATTTTTTCAATCCAAACCAGAACTCACACCACACATTTTACTGATAGGCTGTCAATGAACTGACATTTCTGCTACTGATTTACTTCCAGTCCTCTCTTTCTCCCTATGGTTTACATGGATTAAATGCTTCATATACAGTCATATATTATACCCCATATACTCTGGGGTATAATAAAAAGATGGAAGGAACTCTAAGGCCCATCGAGAAGGCAATTCTCAGAGAAATCCTCTAATTTCTTTCAAAGGAGTCCATCTCCTCCTCCACTACTCCCATTCCCACTATAGCAACATGAAAAACCTGCAGGAAACTTTAAATAAAGAACTACCCAGTACTGGAATTTAACCCTTCCAATGCAAAAAAAAACCCCGGGTATTTCTAAACATCTTCTCACACTTATGTTCCGATTCAATCTGCACAGAAAATTCAGTGCAATGGCCTTTCTGAGCTAGATCACAGATTTAAGCTTTATGGATATCTGGAACTCATCTGTTGAGCCAAGAGAATATAACGAGAATGTCTGCTGAAATCTGTGAGACACCTGTTTTCCACATTCCTCTCTACTCCCTGGAGCAAGTTGTATCAAAAGAAAACAACAATGCTTTATGAACTCCTCTTTCTCCTTTCATGTTTTCTGAGAAGATAAACAGCAGTTCCCTAAAGCCAATGGTTATTGCACAAGCACAATAACTGTATTTAAGACACACACATGTATATATTTGTATCACAGAACAGCTACAAATGAAAATTCAGAACACTTACCCTACCTGCAGACTATTACCAGAAAATTTCATAACTATGCTATAGGAAAATAAAACCAAATGGGTTATTTTATATGTTCACCCTTTTCCCCACCCAATAGAAAATATGAATTAAACCCCTGTATTTTTACAAAATTTTTCAGCTATTCAAAATATTCAGCTCCAATAATCTGAGCACTTAAATATATGCACAGCAATACGTTTTAGATGAATCTGTGCCATCCATGAATATCTTACCAAGAGAAGCATATAAAGCAAAATGTGCCAATTCTCAAAGGTCACTCAGCATTATTTTAACAAGACTTTGTCTGACTCTCCATTAAGTTATTGTACTGATAAACAGGAACAGATTGCCAAATACATTATGTGCACAGGCAGTATGTTCTTCTCATTTCCCAAGATGTGATAGAAAGAGTGGCTGGGAAAAACATCAACTATCAAGCAAAAAGCATTTTCATACTCAAGGTGACTGTATCAATCTACTTATATAAAGCTATTTACTAGGATATTTATGATTTAATAAAGGGAAAAGTGTGTGTCTTCATTATCCAACTACTTAACTATTTGGTTTAACTTTGTAAACAATCAGAGGGAGTTAAAAAAAAAAATAAGAAAAGTCACAGTGATTTCTGATATCCTTAGAGTGTCTGAACTATGCTCATGCGAGCAGCCCACTTGAACTAATACACTGGAAGTCAGGCTGTCTTGTTTCCCAGCTTGCACAAACTGATAGTGCTTCTCACTGGAGTTGAATGACTTGTGCTCAGGGTACAGCCACAAGGACAGGCACCAGTCCTTGGTGGTATTTCTTTTGCCTTCCCTCGCTCTCTATTTCAAATACAGTAACAACCAAACCCTTCATGGAGAAGGTCCTTTGTTAAAACAGTGTCAAGCTTTTTCATGGTCAAAAAAGGAAAGAAAAAAAAAACAACGGGGCGCTACAACTGAAATCAAGTATTCCAGTTCAGTTGCCATTCTCTGCTCTTCCGAAGACTGGCTGCAGCATAACTTGAAACCATTACAAAGCGCCTTGAACCACATGTCCCAATACACTTCCACTCACATACTCAACAGGAACAATCTTCATGGAGGAATTTCCAGAGCTTCCACAGTAATCTAGTCTATTCAATAATAACCTGGGTTCCGTCACAGTTTATCCATTTCATACACTTGCCTTATAAACTCAGCGTGCCTCTTATTCTTTAATGAGAGTCCTCCAAAGTATTTTCATCACACACAAAATAACACTGCCTGAAACAAGTGGTGATAACATCACATTCAGATTGTTTATAGCATTACAAGAAATGCACAGCATGCTTTGGCTTTCATTCCAACATCTTTAACTGCAGGATCCTCAGGAACTGACTTTCATTTTCTGTCGCGCTTTTCACTCATCAAGAGGAATGAAGATTTCTCCACCGATCAACCTGTTGATGGTATTTATTAAGTTTGCACTTTGAGTGGGAACTGAGGGCCATCCCTGCACATCAGATTACCTATGGAAAGTGCCTCTGAGTGTGCTTCACAACCTCTTGCAAATGTATTTAAGACATTTTTAATACAGAAGATGAAAGCAAATCTTTGTGTTCCTACTGAGGCATTATACCTATAAAGAATTAGCTGAAGGCCACATAACTTCTGATCAGTTTATGTCTGTAGCTGATTTCTCGACTAAACTGCTGAGAGGACAGTTTGCCCATACTGCAACCTTAATTCACCACAGGTATGAACAAAAGACCACCATTCCTTCTGAATGCTGCACATGTAGTAGCAATGTTAAAGTGAAATCATGTCTATCCAGCAAAATGGACCTTTACTAGAACTGTGTGTCAGCTTGCATCTGAAGTACATGTTGGTCAACAAGCTGCAACAGTTTATGTTGCCTTCAAAATTGTCCAAAAGTTGTTAAAATGTGAACTCCTGTGCTCACCTATGTAAGTTATGTTGTGTGAAGAAACAATAATTCACACAAACTACCAAGTGAGAAATTCAAAGGGCCTTGACACAAGGAACCTGCAAAAAGTCACCATCTTTTGCATCAATTTGCTTTCACAGACATACTTTGTAAGCATTTACAAAGAACTAAATAAAACCTGCACTACATTAACACCTGGCTCTGGCAGCACAGATTCTTAAAATACCTTTAATCCAAAGATGTTGCAAATCACAGTTATCTCCTGGACTTCTCTGGTACATGCATAAGTGTACACACGTGTTGCTGTCTCTTCACAGCATTGAGCCAAACTCATGAGAAACAGAACATGAGTGTCCTTAACAGCTTCAAGTATATCCTATTTCAGAGCTCCAAACTCAGTGGATTTTGATTTAATGGCTCAGCTTTTCAGAGACAAGAGGAAGCTGAAGCCAACACAGAACTGTGTTAGTTTCTACCTTAAACCAGAACTGAAGTCCATCATCATAAGACCCTCTTAGATTATTCACCTTTATAAATGGGTATTCTTGCAGTACCACACACAGATAAAGCCCAATTTGTTGTTAACTGACATATCACATTTTCTAATAACAGCAGCGTAACACATTTATAAGGCTAAAATAATGAAAATGGCTCTAAAATAAAAACCCCAACCATTGCATTTTCTGCTCTGAGTACAAAAAAATCTCAGAAAAAAGAACTGCGGATGAAAGATGGGAGTGGGGGAAAGAGAAAGTATTTCTAGGCTCCTTAAATCAACTGAGGAAAGCTGTTTATATGTAAATATGCTTCTAAAATGCTGTAACTGCTTTTGTCTGTACAGGAGCTCGAACTGCTTAGTTTGGAGACATTAACCATTCCAAAGTACGTTCCCATTTTGCTGAACACTACAATCCGTTCCAGTGCTCTGCTCAATATCACACCTCATCCTTTCAGGCTTTGCTCTCCTACTCTTGTTGTGGTTGTCTCTCCAGTGAAGGAGAGCGAGCTGTAAAGGGTCACCTGCAGCATGTATTCAGTAGTTAAGTCATATCTGAAATACAGCAATTTATTTATGAACTTAGTAACAAACCAGTGGCACCAGCGTGTTACCACTTAACTCCGACCTCCTATACTGGATATAGAACAAATTACTCTGTTACATGAAGACCTTAAGCTACACAGTAACAATTCAGAATTTTTTTCTCTGTGTTGATTTCTATTTCTGATATTAAGAATTAGGCATCTGGGTAGCAGAAAGCCTGGCACAGTAATGTATTCAGAGCTACAGTCACAGGCTCTGCTAATAACAGTAAACAATGGTAGAATATCATTCACATGAAGGGCTGTACCACTCTCACAGGAGTCATCAGTGTCTTTTCAAAAACCTTTTCAGGAAAGCCTTTAGCACCTGATTTATGCACAAAAATGCAACTATGTCTAAAATACAAAGATATGAATGACCAACAACAGATGCCTGCTGGAGTCTATTAAGAAAAATATAATTCATAGTCGGACAGAAAATTCTCACCCGGTTGCTGTCGAAATATTTATAGAGCAGATCCTCACAGAATTGTCTTTTCACCTCTCCATGTGGGAATACAAATCCCTTACATTTAATGATGTTCTTGGTACCAATAGTCAGGGGATACATATGCATAAATAGTGTATAAATACCAGTCATGTTCAAATTCTAGGAACTGCAGATATACATTTTGCTTGTATTTTTTTTTAACCAGTTTTAAGCAATATCACAGAAAACTCCTACTAAAACTATGTTAATATTTTCAAGATCTAGAAAATTGGGATACGGACAAATGTACCTCTTAATTATTAGGCTGGTACTCAAAATCACAATAAGCTTTTTAACTGCTGTGGTCCTCTAAGAAACATTCAAAACAATGGGAAATTTACACACACCGACCTTTACTAAAGCATAACAGGCTGAATTATGACATCTATTTCTGTTTTAACACAAGACTTCTTGGCTTTGGACAGCTTTGGCTCAACCTTAAACTTTTTTCTTTCTTATTATAAGAAATATCTTTAAAATTATAACAAAGAATAGAAAATTACTGTCTGAACTCCTGAAAGTGACTGTTGAAGCAAAACATTTACTCTATTAGAAATTAATAATACAAGTCATCTATAATCTATTATTGAGCACTTGAAGAGTAGTTTGTACTCAAGTGGACAGCAATTCTCTCTACAACCCATTTATTGCAGAAGAAAAATTTAAGAGTAGTGTCACATTTTGAAAAATGGTATTTTATTGGCTGTAATTTTTCATGGTACCTGTGGGGACTGGATGACAGCTCAACACTACAATTGTCCTTCATGTTGATATCCTTTTTCAAGTTGAGACTATCCTGGAATACACCAGAAGTGATTTATTTGTCCCTGGACCTGTGAAAGGTTTCAGGAAGGTGGAAATGGATGCATGGCTAGTTGGGAAGAAATAAGCCCAGCACACTTACTTAGGCAGGCAACTAACAACCAGCAGGGAATATTTAATCACTTCACATTACAACTGAGCAAGACTTCTGATGGCTCATCTCCTCCCCAGCATCAGCAGCCCTCTGCTCCACGGTAATGAGAGATCCTTTGGCACCTACTTTACTTCGTCATCCTCAGGAGCCAAACCTGTAACCCTGTGCTGCACGTGCTGCTGGGACCAATCTTCCAAATGAAGCAACCCTCCCAAGCTAGATTTCACTTAATGAGTAGCATTCAATGCCCTCTACCAATGGCTCCTGTTTTAACAAAATCAGCTGGTTTTAAGATGGATACTTAAAATTTTTACCATCCACAGAGAAAACTTTTGTTCTGCAACTCTATTGGACCTGCTGACTATTGAGTCAACCAGAACAACAGCTGGTATTCTCTCAGTCACAGCAGGTAAAATGACAAAAAATAAAAGAGAGGCTAACATATTCGAGCTTTGTAACAGTTTTATATTCCTCAGACATCCTCTTGAAAGCAGGTGTTTGCTTAAAGAAAAAAGAAGATATGCCTTTAATTTAAGTAGGCCACATTTTATTACTATTTAATGAAATTCAGCCTTTTGGAATAGCACATTTCAAAAGCACCCAGACAGCACTCTGCAGTTTAGCTCAGGCTGGAGACTGCGGGTTGAGAAGGATTGAGGCAGTCTGTCTAGACACAACCAAAGGCAGCATCAGAACTTTGCTCTACAAATTATGATGGTAGAGAACTCTCACTTGGTTTGATTCTCAGCAGGTAACTTGCTAACAACAGTAATTATAATCAACTGTTAGTGACAAGACAAAGAAATAGAACAAGTTCCACAGAATTTCCTGCTTTTGGGTTGTTCAATTTATTGCACCATACCTCCACAAGGAAATTGTCTACTATATGAGCCTCATACATAATCCTTCTCCCTCTCAAGCCCAGTTATTCCTACCTAGACTATTCAAGCAAAGCATCCCCAATGGCATTGCTGCTATTTAAACACTCCAAAAGTGAGTTATGCAGCCCCACTGTAGAGACACACAGGTTTGGAAAAAATGCACTGAGATAAGCAGTGCTCACAGCATGCCTTAAACTGGAAAAAAAAACCCCAAAAAATCTTAAAACAGAAATAGCCTTTGTCTGAAAAGTCTAAATGCACACACACAGATTTCAGCTCCCAGGCTCCACCTCATAGTGCTGCAATGTGTAGCATCTCTCTAACATATACAAATAAATTAAAATGTATTGTGACGTGTAACTGATCATTATATTTTTAATACCTTCAGCTGAAATCTGGCCATACTATATTCCTTGGATGAAACAATCACAGACATGCAAACACAGCCTTCTTTACCCCAAGCAGAGAGCATTCCACCTGGAGCACCACACATCACCACACCCTATAAAACATGTGGCCCTGCCCCCATCATGGCTCATACATCCCTGTTATCAACAGAGATTTGTACATCATTTGCAGAAAAATCCATGCTGCAAATTACGTTCCTGTGCAATAATAATCAAGTTATACCATACTTGCAATACGTTGTCGCTTGTTTGTCCAAACTTGTTACTTTGGATGATTACTCAAGAACACTTTTCAGACTTATTTTCAAAATGCATTTCAAATGCTCAGCAAACATCAAATTATTCCTTTTTTGATTCATAACTTTTTCAAGTAATTGAATTAATTTTATCTTTCAGAAAATTAGTTTTTATTTATGCAGAGAGAAACAAGTCTTTATTCTGAACTACAATGAAATCACCTTTTCTCATAAAATCTATTCAGATGGAGCCTTCAGCCCTCAGAAATGATAAAGTCTACTAAAACACTAAGAAAATAACAAATTAATTATCAAGGTAATGGATTTGTTATCCCTATTTAAAGTATATAAACCATAGGAAACTAATAGAACAAGCCTGAATATTACTAGGTTTTGTTTGGGTTTTGCTTCGAATATTCAAGGCTACTGTCACAAAAACGAAAGCACAGCATTGTGACCAGGACATTGTATAAGAACACAGGATTTCTGTTAGCTTCTCTCTTAATTCAGTAGCTTTACTAGGCAAACTGCATTGCTGCCAAATAATTTTACATTATAAAAACAAAGTGCAGTCACAAAGATCCAGGAACAAATGCTCGGTATTTTAGTCTTTAAAATCAAAACATTAGCGCTGTCCTCAGATATGCACTCTGAAATTTTCTTTTCTCCCATACACCTGGACGGCTTCAAAATTAGACCAAGGTAATTACGTGATTGGACAAGGGAAATAAGCATGTAGTTGCTGATTTTAATCTTCAAACTATGGTAAAAAAAATACAAGTCTAGACAGTTTCTGTCAAATTAACTCTGTAGAAGCAGTTGTTTCCTGCAATTCAAGTTATATTAGGCAAACCAAAGCCAGAATGACTTGGACACTGCCACAAACTGATATTTCAAAGATAAAACAAATGGATAAAGAACCACAGGCAGCTCCAGACCTCAAACACTCCATGGGTAGAATTTATATCAATTTATCTGTAAGAGTAACTATTCCTGTGTAGTTGTGGGTTTTGAAGGACTGCTCCAGAAAACATCAGATACAATGTTTAGCTGTCAGGAGTCCGACTATCCTTCTAATGATACTCCCACGAGCCATAGCTTGCAGGGATGGAACAATTTGGGATGCCTGACAACTCAATAAATATCTTGATGATTTTGGCTCCATTCTATTTTTAAAAGCATAGAGCCCTTGTAGGGTAAAAAAGGTTTTTTTGAAACTAAGGGCTGTGAATTTTGATTCAATATTGTTCAAGGCCACTCAAGCAGATTTCTGGAAGTCTGGTGCTACGCTTTTGAGCTCAGCTCTCAAGTGCAAGGTGCTCTAAATACATGACCTGCATTGCACTGCTCTCCCAGCAAGCTGCAGCTATTATTCACTGCACAATACAAAGTCCACAGTACTTGAAGGCTTGATCTACATGATATATTAAATGCTTCTTGAACATTACTGTCTGTAAGAGAGCACAGCTATCCAGACTATGCACAACACCATTTATCAACTACACCCCAAAAAAGCATTTTTTCAAGTCCTCCATCTCTTTTTCACCTAGGTACAATTCTTAGGCAGAACATGGTAAAAAAATTAAAATTTGTGTGAGATACAAACCTACAGTATTTTCTGTCATTGAAGACTTTCCCTTTAACACCCATTACAAGTTCTGTCCAATGTAATCAGCCTTTCTATGCCCTGTGTTATCAGTAATTTATGGACTGACTCAATGAATTAGAAACTGATTCCTCATAAAGTGAGGGACAAACTCTAAACAAATGTAACATTACAGTTTGTTTCCAGTACTTTTGCCTTGATGCCATGTAACCTTACATTTACAAAATGAATTCTGTTCGAGATTAAGGATAGATTTTGTCATTTCCAACCAAAGCTATGCATAACATAAAGTAGTTAGATAAATCACATTTCTCCTTTAATTGTTTAATTTGATGTTGACAAACATCAACATTTTACATCTGATGACAGGACATTTGAGGCCCTCTCAAAATACAGAGACAATCAAATATTTATTCTTAAATGAATGAAAAAAGATGCATTCTCAGCATACTGGCATCCTACAGTGGTTCTGTCGAAAAAAATATTCATGAGGTAACTGAGCAAAAATCTCTTTAAATCAATTATGGCACTAGAAATATCATCAGAATGCTCAAGACTTGCATTATTTTTCACCATCATGCTGTGAGCACCTGTGACTTGGTGATAACCCATTTATTTGCAGTGCAGGAGACCTGCAGGTTCAAACCAACTCCACATCCCAACTCTCTCTCAGGACACACCTTCATGAATAACAAGCATAAGAAGGAGCAAGCCCCTCATCAATTGCACTGGGTAATAGACCGATGAACACCTGAAACACGAAAAATAAAGGCACTAAGAAAGAACACAGAAAAAAAGCTTTGTACGTTGAAGGAAAATTAACATTGTTAATCAAAAAAACATGGGTCAAAAGTTCTTTTTCTCTTCCAATTTTTTTTTTTTTATGCAGTTCAGGATAAAAAGTCTGACCATAACGAGGCACTAGAGAAGCCCAGGCCTGGGAGAGGACAGAGGGAGCAGACAGCTGGAAACCCTGGGAACTGACTCTCATGGCTAGCAGAAGGTAAGGAAAGGCTGCACGTGACTCCCTCAACTCCTGAGGGCCAGCTGACTCTCAGAAGGACAAAGAGGGAATAGAGACTGACCTGTGGATTACTGTAAAATTAATAAAGCTCCCATGACAAACTCAAACTAGCACAGATCTATGCTGTACATCTTCACAGCCTGTGTGAGTGCAGCAAAAGGAATTTGAAGGGTACAATTCCTCAGCCAGACCAAGTCAGATGGCAAGACTGCTGAGAGTCACAGAATTTGGAGCAAGATGGAGCATAAACATACTCCATTGTTTGTGTTGAAGGATTCTGTAAGTAGCGGAGCCAATGCTCATGGTCATCATGCGTTTACAGCATTTCCTGGTCTATCTGGACCACACATGGAAATGACCTATTTTTCTTACTGGTTTTTCTACACAGCTTTGCTTGCAGAGCCCATAATACATGGCAGATAGCACTTCCTCATAAACTTGCACAATTTTCCCCTTATTTAAAAGTATGCTGTCACATTTTACCAATGTAACTACAAACATAGGCCTCATCCTCTTGATCTCTTCCTTCTTTAAGATATTAGAAAGCCGTGTGACTTTTGGGTCAAACTAAAACAAATGGGTCAAGATTAATTAGTCATAGTTGCTTCCAGTGATACTAAGTTGGTTTCTACTACTTTATTCACACCTCAGTGTGGGCTATACCTGGTGGAACTGGGGCCCTGCTTTATTCTTAAAATGACAAATTTCATCTAGTAGGGACAGGGTAAGCATTTCCTCACATCTCCATTTAGCAGTTGCTTTTTTTAAAATGGTAGCTGTGGAAAGCACTGCTAACAGAGTCAGTGTCTGTATGAAGCGCAATATGCACACACAATGTTCCCTCTCCTCCACTAAACCTGCTGTGGGCACTTGAACAGACCTTTGTGTGAGGGCAGCTTTCTTCATTTTAAAAGCAAATACCTCTGGAAATAAACAGAGGCTACTTCTCCCCCTTCCCTTGACATTACTAACTTCCTCATAAGAATTAGAGAACCCTCCCTGAAGATTCTAAAATGCCAGTTTTTCTTCATAGTTACTTTTTCACTCAAACGTAGGTATTTGCATATCTGTGTTCCAGCTCCACCATGGTAATTTCCATAACAGTTCAGGAACAGCTTTTTTCAGAACATTTCCAGAACTGCCAGAAGTGAGAAATACCTGGTATTTTACCAGAAGCTCATTCCCTCAAGAGATTTCTAGACAACTTTATCAGAATAAGCTCTGCAATCTGTGTCTTGTAAGGTTTTTTAGTCTAACAAAAACTACAATTTCTCGAAAAGCAGAAAGTCAGGGAAGAATAAAAATAATGGTAACAAAGGCTCAATAGTTTCTTACTTGCCTCTTTGGTGTTAGATAGCTGTGACACGAAATTTTTATCACAGAAATTATCCTTTATTATAAATAAATAATTATTATTTTTTCTTATTTAATCCAAGTTCTTTGTCAAAAGAAACACCTATTTATTCACCAGACCTGAAATTTAAACATGGTATTTGTCACAGTGTTCATCTGTTGGGTCACTGACAAAAGCAAGTTGTGAATGAGATTTGGGATATTTAATGGCAGTCACTTGAATTGTCCCTGAACTGAGAATTGTTTTCTTAAATTTTTGAGGACTTTAACTATAGAGAGATGAACACTTCTTCAGCACGTCTCTACCATTAGAGCAAAAATTATACTGCTCCCAAGATACAAACAGTACATTATTATGTTTGATAGAAGTTAATGTGATTTGCCACCAAAATGGTCTGAACAGTCTGTGCAGCAAGCACAAACTTTGTTGATTTTACACCAAGTACATTCATTAGAATTAAGGAAAACGTTTAAAAGCTAATAGTTGAAATAAATTGAAGAGATTTAGAGGCCAGAAACATAACTTGCCTTTGAAACATAATTTTCATATCACTCCAGCGTGCTCTATAATTTTTGGGTTTATTCAGATTAGAAGAGAAAAAGAACCTGTATTAATATTAGCAGTGGTTAACAGTCAGTTGTTTTCTGAAGCAAAGCCAGCAGACGAATCAAGTACAGCGTCAACTACATAGACAGTGCCTCTAGAACAGGGACGAGACAGTTTGGCAGGAGAATGTTGGGAAATCATGGGAATGTGATCCAAGATCTTTTTAGCTAAAACAGCATGACACTTTTTATTAGACTCAGACAATATTGGTAATACAGCTCTGTTATCCTGCATTATTTAGCAAGATGAGCACGTGTGCAGAGCCACAGATAAAATCTGGGAAAACTGACACGGCCAAGCTGTTCTCTGTGGATTCTCAGCATCATCTTTGATTCTGAAAAGGGACACGGGAGTTGGATATTTGAGTTGTTCATAAAAAAGGAACAAACAACACAGAGGCATTTACAGAAAGGCATTACAAAAGAGCTGGTTTATTCCCCTTAACTAACACAACTACCATAAAAAAACCAGGACTTTCTGGTTACGTATGCAAAATACAAGAATATGGATTGAAATCTAACAGTGGGCATTACTCTGAACACAAGGAAAAGCCTTCATGCTTAGAAAGGGTAACAAAAAGCTCATAGTCTGAAAGTCAAGAAAGCAAGACACCCTTCCACAAACTGCTGAGCAGGCCACATAACACATGAAATGAAATCCAGACTCTAAGTACCCTGTGGGCTAGACAGTGGAGATCCAGGAAAATCCAAATCTTCCTGCTTTTTCACAGTAAACAATTCCAACTGGCTTTTCCTCCTCATTCCTGTATGTACATGAACTTCATTAACAAACACACATCAAAAAGGTGCTTGAGGACAAATCAGTAATTGCTCTTTTGTAACAAATCAGAAGATACTGAGAAAATCTTCTATAAAGAGTCTGTCAAAACAAGTCCCTTAAGGATTAGCAGAAGCTAAATCCTCTGTCAGATATTTTTCTCTCAACAGTACTAAAAGGGCCTTAGTATCAAAAGATCTTAGAAAATACCCTTTCCTGCTCTCAGAAGGGGTAACCGAATAGTGCTGCCTTCTTCAGAAGCACAGATTCTATTTCTTCCCTTTTGTTTTTACACTAGCTCTTCTTTTCACAGCAAGTACGGCATTTAGCAACTACTAGAGCAATAACATTGATTCATTCCTCATTTCACTGGTATTATTATTGGCTAGGACAGTACCTTAAGGAACATTTGCCTAGCATCAATGAAAGGCAATTAACAACATTTGAGCTAGCTACATATTTTCAAATAATAGCCCACATTATGTCTAGGGAATACACTGTGTTATATTATTTATTTTCTTTAATGCAGAAAGAGTATAAAGTCATCTTTTCTAGTCATACAAGTCAACATTTACTCTTTCAATCTGTATGAAATTTTTGTGGAAGATTGGTTTTAAATAGTCAGCATCTTGACACATGTCAAAGCCTTTCAAACTCACAGTTTGAGAAATTAATATTTAACATGCTGTCAATGAGGAGCCATCATGTTTATTGTCTTAAAGTAATTTGGACAAGTCTTTTATTTTGACTTGTCATTTGAGCTTCCATCGCTAAGAGAACGCAGCATCTGTCTCACTCTGAGCTACTGGGAAGTAAACAACTGCCATCGACAGGCACTAGAAACAACACAGGAGTTCCCCTCCACAGTGAATGGACCAGCATGTGCCAGCACCAGTATGGCCACATTCACCTCCTGGACTGGAACAATATGTGTGCTTTTCCCAAATGCCTTTCTGATTGGAGTTTACCAAGCTTCCCTGGATTGTATGCCATGAGCGCTAATTGACAGCAAGACAGAAAATCACTTCCATGTTTCGCTTATGAACAGACCTCCTTCTTTGCCAATGTTTATGTTTTTCAAATACTGTCCAAACAGTTTCCAGCACTCAATTTTCTTTTCACCACAGCAATTCCTTTCCAGAAAAAAATATATAAAAGCCTTAAGTTGGCAAATTATGTACCACCACAACTATTAATCAATAATTGGTGCAACCTAAAAGCAAACAAGGGCTTTGTTTCTATGCCACAAGTGGGCCATTAAGGGAAAAAAAAAAGAGGTGGCTGTTCACTGAATTGAAGCCTTTTTCTTTATCACAGAATTGGCAGTATTTCCTATGTAGAAAGGGAAATCTCATCTTGCAACCAGCTACTGCACAAGGAGAGGCTCCATGCACTGCAGCCCGCCAGCCTCCAGAGCACAGCTGCACTGTCACTTGGAAAGCAGAGTGTCACATGAAATACCCACACAAATACTTGCATTGTCCATTTGGTTTTGAACCTATCTTCAGCTGCTTGTAAAAACCATAAACTTGTAGATGTTATCACACCCCGGTTCATCAAATCAAGTAAACAGATGAGTACAATACATTAACTGCCTGAATTCATGATCCTCGTGTTAAGTTTCTGCTGGTTTTTTTTTTCTAAACATCTCATGCAAAGTACTTTTATCATTAATATCTCAGAATGCTTCAGAGAGTCCAAACTGCAATGCAGAACCTTTCCAACATAGAAATATAGAAATTTCCAATATAGAAATACAGTTCAACATAGAAATAAAAATAACTTATAACCAATTTAACAACAGTAACTTATCTGTTTCTTTTTGTTATTAAAAAGAATGTCTATGGCCTGATCATGAACAGGTCACCAGGTTCAGCACTGGTGATTAGCTGGCTCACTTAGCAATTCTGGAATAGATGAACCATGTAAAAGACACTCCTTAATCATGTACAAATTCTTCTGGTGCAAATACTGATGGCATACAACAACAAAACCTTATTAATAGGAAAAGTCAAACTCAAAACTTTAAACCTTGTGGCTTCTCGCTTTCAACATCTTAAATAAACGTGAAATATAAATGTTTTCCCTTGAAAAAAACTTGCTTCTAAATCTCTTGGGAAGACAAGCTCAACTGGCTACTGACTGATAAGAGGCTGCCAGCAGAACAAGTCTCCCAGTGGTCAGTGCTACTCTTAAAAAGGTGTGACAGATACACGCTGTAAACATAAACCCTTCCCTCCTGTCTGACAGAGAAGACAAACATCCGGCCTAATGCAGCTACTAACGCTTGCAACATTTTTATAGAATCTCTAAAATGGGAACAGACATCTCTTCAGGATCTTGGCTGCTCCACCAATCCATACGTTTGAACACCTACTGGAAAAATCAGAGATCTGAAGAATTTGCACAAGGTACTGCCTTAATCCACATATATTAAAGAACACTTGGCAGCACTGCCTGAGCATTTATTCTAATACAAATTGCAAAGAAATTGCACGAGCTGTTCCACTTATATATCATCTTTTATAATTTTTATGACGTATTTCCCAATAATAAACCAAATAAACTTTAAAAAAAATTAAACAATAAATACTGTTACAGAGTAATTTTTCTGCAGCCTAGATTCTACAGCTGTAATCCTTAAACTTCCTGAGAATTTTCCAGTAGATGCAACTAAATGAGCTAGTGAATTCAAACTGATGAGTTACAGGCCTCCTTTCCTAGTCAAAGTAATCAACAGGAATGCAAAGCTGTCAACTAAAACATTACAGATTTGTTCTAATTGTAAAGCTGAAAGCCAAGCCTCTAGGGACCCTACTAAAAGCAAAGCACATTCCCTATCTACTTCTCTACTTCCATTCACACCACACATGTTACTCCTTATTAAGATGTGCTTTTCTTCAGGCATCCCTAAAGGGAATCAAGTTAAAATGCTTACAACATCACTGGTTAAAGATGTTGACAATGTAAATTTTGGTCAGTTAGAAGTTACAAGTTCAAACTGTTCAGATATTTTATCTTTACAATAAAAAGCTTCATTGAGAAACCATATCATGGTTTTCTTCATTAAGAAACGGTGTCCTAACTTTAGATTGAGAAGTGAAGAGTTCTCCTGAAGGACCTGATTCCTTGACATGATACTTCATAACATCATACACTTAAAAACCTCACCTTGCACCTTTACCAAGGCAACACACAGCCCTAAGAGCCACTGCTTGGTTCACTTATCTGAACTGCAAAAAAAATCATTAACATTCCTCAAAACAGTGACAATTCCTTGATAATCCTACCTAAAAAACAAGAAATCAACAGAGAATTCTCCTTGTGTAAATCCATAAGCTGATTCTATGCCTGCAGAATAAATCACAAACTTCAGATATTTTTCTGATTCATCACTAAGTTAACATACATCTCAGAACATTTGATAAATAATTTTCTGAAGCATTAATAATTATGGCTTCCCTAATACAGACTTCAAGAGAAAAACCCCACTGTCCTAGATTTTAAGTGAAACATCTTGCGATAGGCAGTGAGTTAGTGAAGCACGGTGAGGCTTTGAATGTGAACCATCCTGTTTGCATCAGCAGGCAGCTCTTCAGTTCCCAGCCTCTCTAAATCACACTTTTGTTATAGTCTCTGCCTGGATGATGAGCAACTCTCTCCCTAAAACACAGAGTTGCCTTGGATCAGGTACAGTAGCCACCTCAGGAAACTCACTCAGGCCCCTGTACCTCTCATCCTACAGGAACTGCAGAGCCTTTTGCCATGCACTGACTTGCAGGAGCACATCTCAGTGTTCCAGTAAGCTGAGACCACTCTGACGCCTTCTCACAGCTCAGGCGTAGGCTGTGCCCTCCTTGAGCAGCATTCTAGTTACTGTCAGAGTGCAAGAGCAACTCCTTCCCCAGCTCAGCTTGATCTGACTGCAAGCAGGGATCAGCACAGAGAATCAGGAGCACACATGAACAGGGCATAGAAAAGAATGTGAATAAGACACAGACAAATTCAAAGCGAAGCCATAATATAAGAAACTGAGAATTTCAAATAATTTCAAGGAATTAAACAGATGAGTCTTACATGAATCCTCCTGTCTTTTACTGAGAAAAATCTCAATAAAATCCTTGAATAAATCCTGATGATTAGTGAGTTCTGAAGCAACAAGGTTATGTACTGAACAAGAAACTCTGGAGTGCATTTATAAAGCTTCTCAGGTGGGAAAAGCATGACTTAGTATCTAACAAAGCTACAAACCAAGGCATGACAGCCTTCACATGATGGATACACTGAGCTAGAGCAGTAGCACATAACTGGCCTTTACAGACACACTGAACTCTTGCACCTGCCTTAGAAAATACAGTGGAATATCAAAATTAAAAAGCCACAACCTGAATAATTGAACTATTAGAAGAAGAAATTCAGAATATCTTTGTTGGTCTAAAAGAGCAACAAATGATGAAAAGTATCAGTACTGTAGAAGCAATGCTGGGACTGGCAGGTACTGGTTCTCTTCCTGTAACAGTTACATGCATTTGGATAATTTTCAAGCTGTTTACAAGAGTTTTGTCAAACAGTAACTTTCAGACTCCAGACCAATTTTCAAACAATGTCACTTGCCTGCTGCTTTATAGTTCTGTAATTTGGCACAATTGATTCATGGGTTTGGAAAAGTATAGAGAGCAATAAATACTTCTATCAAACAAACCATCCCATTCCACAAAAGGCTGGACAGATTCCATCCTCTGATACACACCAACTGCAAGTGTTGGGAATTATCATGTTTCTATTTCTGTTCTCATTTACTAGGCTCCCTGTTCACATTTCATCCACCATTTTTTAATCTCAGTTTACTAAATTTCAAATGGGCCAGGTAACTGTTTAATTTTGGTGGTATTTAGTCGCAAAATAAGAAGGAGGGAAGTTAAATAAGAATAAAATTATTTGCATTAATAGGACTGCTGATGCACTGAAGCTATGGAAAGAACTACTACACCACACTAAATATATCTGGAATGGGAAAGTGCTGTACCAGTGAGAAATACATTTTATGGCCTTGGCTTACTTTGGGATTACTAAACCATGGATGCTTTGTACAGTTATTTACACAGTCCCATGATGTAAGAAGCTTTCTATTAAATCTGAATGGGGAAAGTTTTGGATAGCAAAGTTAAGTAACAGCCCCCCAGATACCAGAACATTCCTTTTGTGGAGGGGAAGCTCTGTGCTACTGGTTTGAAAGCTGCACAGGGAGTTCAGAAATCTCCTTCAGGTAACGATTGTACCAAATCTTGTCCTCTTAAACGAGTAACTCCTTTCAGAGGACTCTTCTTGATTTCAGGAGCACTAATAGCAAAGTCTTCATGTTTGAGCAAAAGTGATCAAGAGCACGTGCCCTACAAACACATTCAGTGAACAGAGATATACTGCACAAAAATCTTCCACTGGTAAAGAGAACACAATGGGTTTTGTGGAAGAAAAATTCTTGTTCTTTTTACAGAAATGTCCCATCAGCAGATATCTGAATTAACACTCACTTTTGTACTAAAAAATGAAAATAAAAGTGATGAAAACATCCCTTCTCTTCCAGATCAAAAAACCCCATCAATCAATTACCTTTTTACCACCCCTCTTAACTGCTTTAAGATAATCAAACAAATCAAACAGCTCAGGTAATCAAACAAGTTCTGGACAATGAAACTGATTGTCTGAAAACATTTTTCCAATACTTGAAATAATCTAAATAATTATGCTTTTTTTTCCCCCCAATACTTTGAATAATCTCAATAATTATGCTTTTGTTTTAAGCTGAAACTACCCAAATTAAATCTTTGACCTTATTGAGAGTTTGAGCACTGAGCCAGCTAAAAAACTGGCTGATTGCTGAATTATCTCGTTCAGTGTGACCAAAATTACCACAAACTCTCACAGAAGCTTTCTGAGATGTTCCAATTACCAAACAACAGTCATGAGAAACTGCTCTGCTGCTAAGTTCCCAGTCAGCACCTTCTGAAAGACGGATTGCTCAGAGATGACACAAAGAAAAGAAAAAGAACAATCTGAGAACAGAAAACATTTAATTATAATTATTCACGTTCATAAACACTGCATGCTAGCCAGTCCCTGTGTAATTGGAAATATACCTTATGTTTATTCACACCTTAGAGGATATTTGTTTGAAATAAGCTCCCAGCATGAATCTCTAAACACTTCCTACAGTATTTAAATACTGCACAGTATTTAATTGAATGACAGACAAAAGAGACATGGTGGACCCAGCTATAAGAAAAGCAGAGGACAGACAACAAACAAGCTAAAAAACCACAATCCTGAAAAATTTCTAGGCTAAGAATTCCTGTGTTACTTTTCTTTTCCAAACACTGATATATATGTGCATATGGAACCATTCACATCTGCTTGAAACAAAAAGAACAGTGCATGAGTAATTAATACACCAACTGAAAGGAATGTCTACAAATCCTGGATTTGGACAGGAAGGATGACCATTTCCAGAGATTACTCTAGAGCTCACTATTAATCTCTAGGCTGCTGCCACTGCTTAAACCTGTTACTATTAGTTTTCATCTCCCACTGCTACTAAGCAATGAGGCTATCAGAAATAAACCATTGTGAACTGAAGCCATGCATTTGGAGTTGCAACTGCATGCAAAAAAGGCAAGCTTCAGCGGGAACTACTTGTTCCTATGAAAGTGTATCCCTCAGAAGAGGCAATCCCAGATAAGGAAAAGATTCAGCAAGAAATACAGAAAAACCGAAATTTATATAACAACAAAGAACAGAGGTTGTAAACCTCTGACAATTTCCCCCCTCATGTAGGTGGCTACTTAATTTATTTAAGAATAGACCAAAGAAACCAAAAATCAAGGCATGAAAATTAATTTAAAATCAGCTGGAGAAAGCTCAGCTCTTGCAATAGTATGTCTTAGGGCAAAAAGTGACAAACATTTTGTTCTCAGTTACACATTTCTCTGTAGCAACTTCTGCAGATTAAAGGCACAGTTGCCCAGACCTTTGCATGAAGCTTCAGTTGCCACTGGAAGAGGAAGAAAGTTGAAGTTTCTAAAAACGATCTTCAGGTCCTGAGAGATGCAGTCTTTTCCTTTGCCAGATTACTTTAAGATTAAAAATAATTAAATAAAAACGACGCAAGAGTATTAGAGAGATGGACGAAGTCCTCTCGCGGACTGGCTCCAGAAACAGGCCCGGTCAGACAGTGAACTCCACACCCAGCACGTCCCGCCTGCAGCGATCCGCGCTCCCCAAAGCGCCCCAGACGCAGCCCCGGGACAGCGGCGCTGCCCGGCGCCTTCGCCGTGCTGCCACCTGGCGGCCACCGCCGGCAGCGCGGCCGGGCGGGAGCGGGTCGGACAGGTCCCCGCCGCAGAGAGCCACACGGCCCTGCGGGCTGCGTGTCCCGCCTCCCTCCTCCAGACTGTGCCCACCGGGATGCAGAAGCGTTTTTTAATTGTACCTTTGCTTCTGTGTGGTTACAAAAGCACTCCGGCCCTCCTGGAGCACAGAACTGCACGGCCCCGGTTTGGCGCTTGGCGAGGTGACACCTCCGCTCGCAGGGACAGCAGCAGCCGCCTTCCCCCACACGCGCAGCACGAGTCCCCTCGCAGGGGCAGCTGCCTTTGGAGATGCCACAGCTCGAGACCGGCAAGGCTTTCAAATGACCCAGCACTGCCATCTCCGGCCTCTAGTCGTGCCTTTCTTCCCCGGCATGTCATGTCAGAGGTTAAGAGCAACTAAGACAGACAGACGTTATTTCTATTTTGCCTGTAAGAAAGAACTACGGTAAAGATGTTTTGAAAGGGGATTCTGACACAATGAAGAGCCTGGTTTGTCATGTATATGAGTTTCAGACACGATTTTCCCCTTCAGTGTAAATGAAAACTAATGAAAGGAAAAGGTTGCACCTGTATATAATCTCTACAGCTCTTTTATCCGTCAATGGGTTTTTTTGCTGCAAATGAAAAAAAATGCTCTGATAAAAAAAGAAAAGACAAAGAAATCTTTTTTGAACATATTAAATTGGAAATCCCTAAAATACCCCAAAATCAAACAGGCAATGCCCCACAAGCAGCAGCTGGCACCCAGGAGAACAAACACAGCAGCTGGCAGTGACCAAGCAAACAATTTAATACAATGTAAGTGTCCAGTAAAAACAGACCCCAAAGCTGTTTTGGTTTTTCTAATAAAGAAATATCAGGAAATAAATAATTACTACTTTGAAATCTAACCAAGCATCAGAAAGAAAATCCAACACTTTCTCCTCACATAACTAGCCCGTTTGGTTGACCACTTCAAAAATCTCATATTACTGTTAGTTAACCAACCATGTAATTCTAATTTGTTATCACAGAGCAGGTACTGTACATGCTTATTTAGTCCATCCACATGACAGGGTAATTTGTAGTTATAGAATTTCATGGTAATTATAGCTGGAATGACTATGTACAAACTGGGCATTTCCAATGTAATTATCAAAAACTAGAGGCTCAATATTGACATGATTAGTAGAACCCTTGAAAAACAAAGTATTATGTAAGAGTGACTTGGAGGTTGTTTTTCTCTCCTCCTTTAGCTTTGTAATCAACAAAGAACAACAGTGCAGAAAGCCAGAGACCCAAGCCAGCATTTTGTGATGTGGGTGGCACTTACCTCCCATGAGCTGATTACAGTTGCTGATTCTGCTCGTATTTGTTATCAAGGATGACAGAGTTGTCCAAATGTTACCCCTCCACTGAAGAATTTTAGTGGATAAAAAGAAAAATTATTTTCATTTTAGACTTTAAATGCTGAATTTCAAGACAGACACCACTGCAACCACCCTTCTTTCTGCTATATTCATTACCACACACTGCTTGGTTTCTACTTGTGTCACAGACACAAGAACACAGAGGTAGCTGTGGAAAACAGCAGCTTCAATATCCGAGACACAGACATGCCACTGCTGTATCTGCCTCATTTCTGCACAAATGGTCCAGGAATTCAAGGGCCTATCAGGCTACATAAATTCTGTAAACTGTTTCTCCCCAGTTATCTTCAGTTTGCAGTTCATGGTCACACTTGAGAGAGTTAATTCAGGGGAGCCTCTCCCAGGGTCAGAGTACTTGAAGCCCAAGAGATGGTGCTGTCTTCGCATGCTGAGATGGTTAGGCCTTTGTATGAACATCTGGAAATGAAGCACTGGGCACACGCAAATATGCAGAAAATCAATTCAAGTGTGCCAATAATATGATCAATAAAAATAAAAGCTAAAAATTGGAAAATTCAGAACCATCTCAGGGCAGTGAAAGACTAAACACAAAAATTCATAAACAACAAAAAAGTATTTTCAAAGTCTGCCTATTATGGACAAAGACAATATAATGTGTGAACTTTGAGTCTCATCAGCAAGGATGGAAAAAGAGCTGGCATAAATTGAATGCAGTATTAAACTAGAATTATTCCACTGCAGCTCTTCATCTCATACAGATATTCTACCACACTCACCATGACATGCTGCAAATGTATACCAGTAGTTGCGGCAGCAAGACAAAATGAGTGTACTCAGTCAAAATCCTGGAAAACAGACAGCCAGGGAAGACTGAAGGAGTGGTAAGGAAGCAGCAGCTCCCCAAGGCTATTTAAGTCAAAGTCCCTCATTCATTAACCTGTTTATTGTGCTAGTAACATGGCCTATGTTATTACAAGTAGTTTTTAATCAAAAATTAAGAAGTGGGAAAGATGCTCTGTCAGTGAATACTTTGAAGAAATATTGTAATACTTAATTTTTTTGACACTGTAAAAAAAAAAATCTCACACTGTTGTAACTGAAAACAAAAGCCAGCTGGCTGGGGAGAAAATGCTATAGGAAGGGCACAACTACAAAATGGAAAACAAGATCATTCTAAGCACCTAGCTCCCAACCAAAAGATGGAGAAGGGAGAGCAGGATGCTGTGCTGGAGGTTGTTCTGCCCTACTTCAGTAGAATCGGATGTTAGTTACAGGTGTTTTTCAGAAGTGATGGTTGAAAGTAGCCTGCAGCAAACATTTTTTCCTACTTGTTTTATTTCTCTCAGACTTTTCCTATCCATGTGGTTTCCTTCTCCTTGCTCCCACTCAACCTGCAAGGTTCCATTTTCTGACTCCAGTAGTAGCTGCTAATATTTTGGCAATACAGCCTCTGGTGCGAAGCACAAAAAAAGGCCTGTAGGCAACACTCACATTTAAGTTACTACTCAAAGGAAGAGAAGAGGCAGGGTGAGCAAGAAGGCAGCAGGATGCTTTCCAGCACTGGACAGATCCCTAAGAAACCAGTTTATCAGGCCTCCAGATTACATTTTAGCTTGGAACAGAATGCAAAAACATTTTTCAATATTTAAACATGAAACCTATCCAGTGTGGAACTCCTGCTCTAGAAGGAGGCAAACCCAAGCAAATTGGTGTGTGCAGGTTTTCCGTCACTGTGGAGTGCTCTGGGGAGTGCGCAGGGCAAGGACCTTGGTAACACATCAAGCGGGAAACTGACACCCTTTCAAACCAGGAGCTATGCTGATATCACATCCTTATTGGCAGCAGTGACTTTCCTACCTGAGAAATTAGGCAAGAGAGACTGCTGCCACTTACCACAGGACTGGGCTGCCATTTGAAACAGCAAACAACCTTGTATTTTGGGTCCGATGCTCCCTTGCTCTTAATAACCCCATTCTCCAGATCCAAACAACAGCAACAAACCCCCTTACAATTCCGTCTTTGTTATGATTACAAGCCAAATCATACTGCTTTTATATCAACTCGAAGAGAAGGCATTAAAGACCTCCAGGGAAACGAAAGAGCAGCATCTGTTCCTGGGCAGACCTGCAGACAGGCACGAGCCCCTCACAGCAGCTGCCCCACAGGCACCTCCGTCCCCAGCCAGGCTGCTGCCCAGGAAGCTCCATAACCCACAGGACACCAGGACACACCCCAGGGTGGGTGGCAGCCTGGCTGCTGTACCCACCCGCACCTGGAGAATGCTCTGAGGCCGCTGCTGCAGCACACAGGCAACAATTCCCTGGAGCTAATGGAGAGGAGCACTATAAATAGAGTATTCCCAGTGCCTCCCCACGCACAGTACCACTACACTGCTTTAACTCTTTATCAACACCGTGCACAAACAGCAAACCCGACAGGGGCAGTGCTGATGCTGCTCTCATCCACAGCCCCGGAGAGCAGAGTGGGCTCTGCCGGGAACAGAAGGGCCAGCAGCCTGGGAGGCCCTGCACCACCACAAGCTGCCATCGTGGTTCCATACTCACTGCAAAGCTCTAGCACCCTCCAGTGAGCCACAGCCCAGCTCCTGCGCAGCTCCAGCAGCATCCCTGTCACAGCAGAGCCTTGCACCCAATGGCACGGCCAGTGCTCAGCAAATGGCACTGCACACAGGCTGCACACACAACATGGAGGCTCACATGGAAACCATGGACATCCCAGGCCCAGCCACAGAGGCCACTGTTCCAGTCAGGGACACAACCAGTTTTCCAAGGGGCAGCAGTGGGGAGCTCCATACACAGGAACTCGGCATCACTTACCAAAAGCTTGGCAAAACACAGTGTCATCCCCACAGACAGACTGGCACACAGGAGTGGCTTCCCCTACACCAGGAAATCCTTAAAGGGGAACGTAAAGACACTGCACCTATATTTCACTTGGGAGGCTGGAAAGCTATCAGAAGAGCAATTCATTTTCATTACCTGGCTAAACTCAATCCCTGCCAAACCACTTGCTCAGTCTCTAGCTAAGGCAAAAGTAAAGCTTTGTTGCATACCTGAAAAAAAAGACACACACCAAAGCCATGAGGTTCAAGGAGTTTGACTGTACCTACAAAGCTGGTTAAGGAACTATGCCAGAGTGAATCTCAGATCTCTTGACACTCAGCCCAACTACTCCCTCTTCTAGACCCCACTAACAAGGGAGCTGTCACTTGCTACTTTAACTCTCAACCTTGCCACTACAGAAGGACCTGAACAGCAAATCCATAGATGATGCTGCTCATACTGCCATGGAAATGGTAGAATTTCAGATGGTATTCTCCAGCAAGGGGCTGAATGATTATCTCAGGACCCTTTGATAGGAAAGCTTGCTCCTTTCTTGGAGCATTGTGTTTTTTTTCTCAAAATACTCATACATGAAAAATACTCTGAAGCATCAGTTTACTTAATTTTCTTTCAGGACAGAGCTTGTTAGAACCATTTCAGATTGATCATCAAATCTATAATTCTTCACAGAAACAAGCCTGTCTGCCTCAGTATTTATCCGCTGAAGAGCTTGTTCTCTCTTTTATCATCCCCCACAATGACTTACAGCTATATTTCCTGCAGACAACTCTTGCACAACAAATGTAGAGAGTCACCTGCTCAGATCCTGTACCTCTCCCTTTCCTGTTTACACTACTCCTTCTCATAGAAAATGCCTGCCTATGCTGCCACAATAGGATGTTTGGTAAAAAAACAGTGCCCTTAGCACTGGCAGAGAGGTGGAAGGTTCCCCAAATGAGTGTGTTTCTGATTTAGGGATATATTGTCCCAAAAGAACAGAATTTTGTGTTGCTGTACAAATGTGATACTTTTGTGGTGTCACACCAGCATCCCTCTTTTTCACCCACTGTGTTACCAGAATGCCACTGCAGGCAAGAGAGTTCTAGGAAAAAGCAGGGAAAGCTGCTGTTGGGGAAGCGAGGGATAGTCAAGTTCAGAAACCTGGGTGCGGTGCTTGCCTTCACACAGGATTGATAACCCCTGCTTCAGCAGTGCACAGAGCAACACAGATACAAGGATTAAAGCTGGAAACACAAGACAAACATGCAGACTCCTAACTGGGACATCCAGGAGAACTGAAAGGGAATGTTTCTGAGAGGCCTGAGAGCAGTTGCTACAGTTCTGGACTGGTCTCTCACAGCAGCCAGTTCTTTTCAGTGAAGAGTACACACATGCATATATTAGTTTATCTTTTTCCTCCCCTTTTTTATTCTTTGGTTCAGGTTCCAGCCTAGTGGAAAAGTATTGCACGATCCCCCTGCTGTGCTACAAGTCTCCTTTTCGGTTCAATTAACGAACCATAAATAACATGATGAAGGTGTCAACAAAGAGTGTAATTTATCATAACTTGTCAGAGGAGCAATTCTTAGGAGGAGAACGCTCATTCACAGTCTGGTGTAACACACAAAGATTTATTCCTTGCCTGGTACCTCCCTCTACTCCCTTGGCCTGCCAAAATTTATCTTGTGCTGGAACCCTCACAGGTGTACCACTTTGACAAATATGCTGTGAAGTCTGGTATTCATCACAGGCAAGTCTTTGTTGGGAAGGAAGCAGGCAAGAAATAAATTTGTTTTAGAAAGAAGGTGCTTCTGATTCAATGTGCTCAGGGGTATGGGGAGAGGCAGACAGGCTCATTATTTTTAACCTCCCTGTGTCTGCAAGAGAAGAAAATGAGGTAATGTAGTTGATGTGACATTACAGTTCCAGACTTCATTACTTGCTGCCTGGTTAAACAAGCACCTAGGTAATTACTACTACTGCAGTCTTACTTAGCTCTGCTTTCACCTCACACTTGCCTCCAATAGGAAGGGCAATTGATGGCTACCAGTGCATTTTATGGAGGGGAATTTTTCTCAGGGCCAAGTGCTTTACATAAATTAAAATTCATCAGCTCAAAGGCCAAAGGTTCTTACAAGGCCCAACTGGATACGAAGCTACTGAAGCCATTTTGGACACCCAAGGGTAGCACTGTAAGACAGCAGGCTGAGGCAGAGGAGAGTCTCTCAAACAAGACTGAGAGCTGGCTTTACCCTTATGCAAGGCTAAAAAGCTAAACCAATCTCACTACTCCAGATTTACACCACTGTGGTACTTACACTTCAAAACCAAACTGCAGATTTGTGTCTTTCTTGTGAACGCAAAGTGCAACATTTACAGGCCTGAAATGGAGACTCATAGATCTGAACTGGAATTTTCAGCAGGCAAGAATGAAGGCAAATTCAGCTGCACCTGAATTTGAAGTCTGCAAGAAGGCATGCTGCCTGTAACAGTCTGAACCAGGCATGAAGATTTATCATTGCCAGCAACTGGAGTTTGACATTCTGAACACAAACTGGCACAATTCTACCAGCGCTGAGACTGAAGGTAACTTGAAAGTAATTCCTTTTTAGAGTGCTAATACAAAAAAACCTCCAAACTGTCATACTGGAGTGATACGTACTTAGCAGTCTTTTAAGTGTGATACAGAAGGAGAAGCAGAAAGCTCAACAGCAGAACATAAAAAAATCCCCCCCAAACTACCTGATGTGTTGAAATATCTGCTGGAAAAAAAAATATCAAGACCAAAGCATTTTACTCCTTGATCTTTGGGCTGACCAAAAAATGTTTTGACAGTAAACATCAACCCCCTAACCTGTTATCCTACAGGTTTGAAAAGTCAGTGGGCTCCCCCACCTCTCTGAAGAGCATGCAGCTTGCAAGCAGATGCCCTTCCTCAGCAAAGCTGTCCATTTCTTTTAAGCATTGAAACCCTTATAATTTAATACAGTTCTGTTAATTTTGTGATTTTGAGATTGACCTAGTGCTACCACAGTGTTTTTATTAAAAAAAGAAAATGAGCTCTGTAGTGGCTGCAAAAGCCAAGCATAGAGAAAGGCACAGGCAGCCTAGAATTGTACACTTGCAAGAAACTTTCATCTGCCTTTTCCTTTATTTGTTCTTTCTCAAGAGAAAGAAAGAAGTTTTGAAACTTGGAACTGACAGTTACTTGGTTCAAGAAATACCTAATTAGCATAACAGCAGCAACATGCTAAACATATTAACTGCTGTGGGGTCACTGTGGCCTCCCACTGACACAGATCCAGGCAAGCATTTATTTTGGTTTGTTCTAAAGGTTGCCCTGGTTTGTTTGAGTCCCTACTCCCTCACATAATTTACTACCAGTTTCCTATAAGACAGAGTTGTTCCACATTAGAAATACTTCTAAAAGCAATTAAATCTAAGATGTTGGATGTAGCTCCTGGTTGTTACCTAACAAAATCTAAAAATCACTTGGCAAACAATTTCTAGAGAAAAACTGCTTTCCAGTAACACAGCAAGGACATCAACTCCTTATACACCTCTGATAATTCAGTGCTGGGCCATTTTCACTGCAGTACAAGCAACTCAGTCCAATTTTGCACATGGCAAATATGCTCCATGTTAGCATATGAGAACATGTAGGATCCTGAGCAAGGATTTCTAGACAGAGGCAAAAGACACAACCTGCAAAAATATTTGGATCTGCAGGATACACATTTGGTATATGTAAATATGCACAGGGATAAACATGGGAAGGATATGTACTAATGCCTTTAGCTGGAAAAAAAAGCCTCACCGTGTTCTAAGAAAATGTTTTCATCAGAGCATGTTATCTCTCAGCCCCTGTCAGACTTAATTAAGGCGAGCACACGCACAACACATGCAGGGCTTAGGTCCCAGCATGCCTGACACAGCTCCAGAGGGGGGTGGTAGATCAAGCTTTAGGCCACTTCTCTCTTCTCCCTGATCCTGGTGCTGACTGAAGTCCAAACTGACTCTTGCCAGAAGTTACAGTTGTGGCTAGAACAAAAACAAGAACTGTATTTCATTTGAGAGTTGGAAAATACTTTCCATTCTGTATTGGAAGAAAGATGAAAGCCTTGAGAACGTTGCAGAAGTGCTTTCGTAGAACAGTTGATGGTCTGGTAGCCTAAGCAGATACCTGAGACAAAGGTGCCAAAGCAAGCAGAACTGGGCCTTGAACTTCACCAGGCCACATCCTAAATTGGCTATAGCTAGAGAGTCAATTACCAGATATATTTAACCCAGTGAAGGATTAATCATTATTTCAAGTGGTTTATTGCCCAAATCAGACTGAGTGGTACCAGAGCTCGTGCAGATTAAAGCATGCCTGTCTCCCCCACACCACAGAAATCTCACTGGCTATGCTTCTCAGGTGACAGCATTCTTCCTTCCTTTCTGGTTGCACAGTGATGAATAGTCCTTGTGGAAATACTCAAATCCCCATTTTAAGGAACTGATGCTGCATTTCAGTTAAAACAAGATCTGCACATCTTGGGCTCCAAACTGAAAATTTTTTCAGGTAGGTTTTCCTGCACTTCTCTTTTTTTCCAAGTATATAAGAAAGCTAAAATGTATTAAGAATCGTATTTATCAATAGAGACCTTTTCACTAGACGACAGGTTATAATGGGAAGCCAGTGCCTACCAATCAAATACAGTCTGTTACCTTAGATCAATATTCTAAGTACATTGACCCATGAAAAATAAAATCACATTTGCAAGAAAAAATAATATACATTTACACACAGTTATTTGTTTATATAAATGCACGTGACAGGCCATTTTGTAAAAGCTGAAACATGCTCCTGTACACATCACTATTGCTTTGAGCTCTGTGTAACTGAACTCATCTTCTGACTTCAGCACAGCAAGAACAAATACATTTACTTGTAAAACAAAGGCAGACCTGTTTGGAGATGGACACAATAATCAATCTACTTGCCACAGAGGCAGTTAAGTGTTCATTTACCATTATATGACCTGTAGCAATACATATTATATCTTCTGCCAGCAGGAGCCTGGCCAGCTGCAGCAACCACAACTTTGTCAGCGATCAGTCACAACCATCCTTGGCAACCTTTTGTTTGCTGCTCATTAAGGTGAAGTTATAACAGCAGGATGGAACATTTTCTGGAGACCATCCTTCAGTTCTAAGTGATAATGTTGATGCTGCTTCAAGTCAGCATTTACCATTAAACTGCCCTACAGATTTCCTCTTGCATTCCCACTCCTAGCTCAAGTTTGTGCAGTGTGAAGAAGGCAGCCCTTCCTCTGAGCGGAAGGAAACCCTCTCTGTTGTCAGAGCCTGCATTTTGTACGGCTGTCATATCCAGAAAGGCCTCCAGAGAACACTAAACTCGTTTGTAGTGCTGTAAGGGAGCTTACTAAATTGAGTAAGGCAAGTTGCTAAATTGAGACTGAGATGATATGTATGCAGGAGATCACAAATTTTTCCTTACAGTACTGGAGGCCTGATTCCCCATCCATGATGCTAGCAGAGCTGGCAGATATTCCTACAAATTTTTAATAACTGTTTAACAACGTAATTCCTTTCTAATTACTAATAAAACTACTATATTAAAAAGTGTAATTTTTTCTTTTTTTGATTATTAGCCCATCTGAGGTTTGATGGCAGACAGGATCCATTAACCATGCCATCAAGAGCCAAGCAGCTGTGATCAGTAACCTATATACAAGCTGGGGCAAGGCCTATCAGCTGCTGCACTAATTACTTCTTGAATGTAGGCACTGTCAGCTGCTTCCAATGTAGCCTTTTTTTCCCAAATACATCACCCACCTACAGGGGAAAAAAAAAAAAAAAGGAATGTATGCTTCTGTACAATTATTAACTACCAGTAAGCAAGTAAGAGACTCTGTGCCCTACCATCAATGTAGGTTTTATCTGGGCCTCTTCCAATCACCAGGAAGACAAAAGAGAGCAAGACAGGCAAAACACAGTGATTTGGGCTATGCTGCATCACAACACACGCTTCTGCAGGCTAATTACAGCAGTACAGTTGAGACCCAGTCCATTCCCAAATTCACAAGTCTCATTTACAAATTACAGCTTCTCTAGAAAGCTGTGCAGTAATTCCAACAAGCCACTTGCTAATCATAACTCCTTGTTTACTACAACTTGAAAAAATAAATCCAGCACAAGAAGGTCTGCAATCTACAGAATTTTGCTATAACTAAAGTGCTCAGGCAAATTAATACTGCTCTAGAGGCTCTAAAAAATACTACATATTGCATAACTAATTCATCTGAAGCCTCAGATAAAGCCTTGGCATTTTTACTTCAACTGCATTTACATTTTTAATGACAGATTTCAATAGATTTTCTTACACTTCTTATATAAACAATTTATGTAATTTTAAATTTAAAAATTAAGTTTATGAGGAGTGGTTTCAATTGTTTTATTGTCTCATTAGAGCTGTTAAACATGCTTTTCCCAAATACTAACTTAGTCTTATCTCACAATCAAACTTAGTCTTATCTCACAATCATGTCAAGGAGTGATTTTAATTTTGTTTTGCTTTTAAGAGTGCCTAAATGAATGCTTCAGCTCAAGGTTGGAGTTTGGGTTTTTTTTCCCCTTCTCTCTCTTGACTGATAATAATCAAAGATCAACCTCAGGTATTTTATTTACAAATCCATCTCCATCATGAAGCACAGAATCAGGTCACAGTCTCTTCTTCCTTCCAGCTACCTCATCAGTCCATCGTTAATTGGAGCCACCCAAGTCATCTCTTTTCCCATCCCCAGTGGTGCCTTGTCGAGAGCTGGGGGAGTACCTGGTCCCTGGCACTATTTGCTTGTCTGAGCTCATTGGAATCTGATGCAGGGAGAGCTCTGCTGGCAGGGAACAACGCTTATGACCACAGAGGAGTGCTCCCTGCATTTTCATTATTTTTTCTAGATAATTAGTCATTATCTAGAGAAGACAATTACTTAGAAATTGAAACTATGGAGGCTCGTATTCATTTACTATTGTGGCATTTACAAATGTTACACACTAAAAGCTTACAAGTGATATACAAGCACATGTAAAAGTGCGGTATTAAAGCCCTTATGATCTTTCTCTTCTCTGTGTTTTACAGTTACAATGCCCATCCCAATTCTCATCAAGGTCAAGATGCTTCAAGCTAACATACGTCATGTATTTTTCAGTTTTTCTGACTTATGAATGTTGATGCCAATATTAAGACTAAAAGCTAAATTATTTTAATGAGTAGTCATCTGTGAAAGGTTTCTCTGGTAAAACAATGTATTGAAAGTCATTTCCTAAGGATAATTTTTTCCCCTGCACTGTCAATGCAGGAAAAAGAGGTATTTTTTCTAAATGACACCTAAGGTACCAAGCAGGAGCAAAAAAAGGGAGGAGAGAAACATATTTAAAAGATGAGTCTTGAGAAGTAACAGACAGGTATGTTACCCTAAGGACTTCTGGCTTGGCACTGGACAGATCCATACAACTGATCAATCCTAGCATTATCAGTAGGAAGCAGCAAATATACACCAAACCCAGACATACAGTCCCTTGCACATGAATTATGCACCAGTCCTACACTGGTTCCAATTAGACCACTGAAACTATGGAAAGGTTGGAAGGGCCAAATTCAAACCCATCTAAGCATGAACTTTTTAGGAGGATAACAATTGTCTGGGGAAGAAAGAAATGCTGCTACGCTAGGAGGACATGTTTTCACCAGATGGACTAAGTCTTCCATTGATATTGTTTAAGAAACTGACAAAGGCAAAATGCTCAGTTTAGGTGGTGTAAGCAGCTGCAGAGGGACTCTTTGGGGAGGATCTGCTTCTAAAAGCATCTGAAAGAAAGGTGCTGCTGGGCTGGAAAGATCTCAGAGGAGAAGGAAATATGGACATAAGGAAACATCGAAAAAACTATTTGATTCATGGTCTAGATACCACAAGACTGGATAAACATTACATAAGCCTCTAAATAACTGAGAGCTTGCCAAAGAGTTGTAACCTTTTCCTCCCTGACACCTGAGGACAGCACTGCAAATACTGAGCTTGAACTTCAACAGAGCAAATTTGGATCAGATGTCAGAAACACCTGGCATGGATTACCTGAACAACTACAAAGTGTCCATCTCTGGAGTTCAGGTGGGCACACATCTGCTAGTCAGGAATGATTTCCAGATGAAGTTGCTCTGTTCAGGCTCAGGAATGGCTAAGATGACCTCTCAAGATACCTCCTGAGTGTACTCACTATTACCTTTGTGTTTGCCATAGAAAACAACACTGGAGAGACCAATAACCTACAAATGATCCTCAAGTCACTGCATCCAGATACATGGCTTATTAGAATAGAAATGGCTTTGGTAAGTATCTCAGGGATCTAAACAAACAACCCAGAAGGTGTTCTGTCAACCACTGACTATTAAAACTAAACAAAGCAAGCAGATGCTCTGTATCTTGCAAAGAAGTTCGTAATTAACAGCATGGCCTTCCAGCCATGTGCAGGACCAATTCAATTACCCATGACCAACTGTTAGCTAACTAACAGTATATGGATTTCCTGCCTTATTACACACAGTACCACAAGCTCCGTTTGCTGTAACACTCCTGCCTTCATTCCTCCTCATGTCATCATGCAATTTCAGCTCTGTAAATCTCTACTCCAGCGTAATCCATCACAAAACTTTTATAAACACTAAAATCATTGTTAATAGTAACAAGACAGTGAATAAAGTTTGCATATACTGACAAAACATGCAAATAGAAAGCAGACAGGACACAGACGTATCTATGTAGTAGACGTGTAGTTCATTTTTTCAGTTGAAAAGGATCTCCATCAGTGGCATAAATAAACCAGAACCCAGCTGATTTTTACAAGAACAAGGGATTAAAATGTTGTACCAAGGCTCTCCTACACTCTTTCTTCCAGCAGCTTAATCGTGCACATGAGGATAACTGTGGTGGCCGGTGAACATACATTACAAGGGACAGAGAGTTCTCAGTAAGACAAGCCCCCAGTACCACAAGAACCATTTCACGTTACGGGGACCCAAAAGGCTTCTCCCAAGATGCATTGTTCTGTTTTGTTAATATGTCTCACTTTGAATTCCTCGGCTGGCTGTCAGCCTCCACCCCCTCATCCCTCCCCCAGAGCTTCCCCATTGGCCCCCGTTCCCTAGTCCCGCCTTTTCCCCGCCCCCGGGTAAAACTGACTTTCGGGATCATGTTGGTATTTGCCTGTGCAATCTTCGAGAGTGTGGAATAATAAATGCTCCTGGCAGAACGCACGCAAATGCCCTTCTGGACTCTTTGCTACCGACTATAACACTGAACCCTCCCGTGCTTCTGTGGGTGCACGCGGGACCCCACGGAGCCGGGCAGGGCCAGTATTAGATAACTTCCTTTGATATGTGGGGGCTGCAGCTTTTGGATCTGAATTCCAAGCCGGTGGCATCATCAGCTTCTGAGTGGCCACGATGGATCCCATAATGACAAGAAAGAAAATCTTAAAATAGAAGCGGATAACTGTCGAAGGTACAATGAAAGCTAAACACAGTATTTCTGAAGTGCTTCTTAAGCCAAGGACAAGAGCAGTCAACATTTTCAAATGTACCCTTATCATTTTTGCAAATACTTTAAGAGCTTGAGTCCCACAGAAAATCAATGGGACTTGGTACTCGTTTGCATAGCCTCATTCAATTCAAGTTAAATCAAATTAACTAAAGTGAAAATTACTACGTATTAAAGATCATTGAATTCTTTGAAAGACTTCTCATTCAGAAGCAAAGTGGCTTTCGTTAGTTCTCATTTTAATTCGTTTTGCAAGTGTTCTAGTGTTCATTTTGGCAAAACATCAACCTTCAGACTATTTGTCCCAAAAGCACAAAGACTCAGATTAGAACCAAAAGAATGAGAACAGAGGTTTACAAAGCTCTTAGCAAAAGCAAACAAATATTGAAAACAGTGGTTTAATCAAAGACAACAGGGCAATTACTAGCTAGATTGTTTTCCTGGGCTGATATCACACCCCCCAAAACCCCAAAAAAAACCAAAAACACCACTGAAAACCAAAGAAACAAACAAACAAAAAAAAACCAAAATCAATCAAACAAACAAATAAATCCATCACACCTGCTGTAGGTTTGGAATAAAAGCAAAACCCACACACACATTTCTCCCTCTATTCATGTCCTGAATACAAATTCTTTCAAATGCAATTACACTTTTTACTTCCAAGTTGGACCTTGAAGTCCTGAATGCACGACAATATTTTTCTTCTGAGTATCATCCAAAGGAGGGGAAGGAAGTGATGGTAGGCTGGGCGATGGCATAAGTGATGTCTGAAATACAACTGAGGTGACAGTAAGATGCCTCTGAATGACCAAGTGAAATTCTACCATAGGTATTTGCATTGTGGGGGTGTCTTAGTCTTGTCAGGATAGCAACCTCAGTTCTCTGGGCAATAAAAATGAGCCGATAACAATCAACACCTCAGTTCCAAGGAGCTAAAAGCCTCCCAGGGCAAGGGAAGAAGAAGAAGAAAAAAAAGCAGAAGTCTTTACCTTCTGGTGTAGAATCAGGCTCCCTTTCTCCACTTAAGTGATGTGAATGATCCTACTCTTAGTAGTAAACGACAGCAACCTTAAAACTTGATTTTGAGACAATTTTCTTGGCATTCCTCTTCATAGAGGAGCAGCAAAAAATACAAAATTACACCTTCAAACATTCAAAGGAAAACATTTGATTTCTAACTTCCTTAGAAAACAACAGTCAGCTGGGACCAGCTGATTGACTAAGCAGTGAATTGAGGGGCAGCACTGGGTAATTCTATATCCTGTGTTAGATATGATCTTTACTTCACCAAGAAAAATGAAAATACACAGCAGAAAATGTGGCCCACCAACTGTGGGTCACAATGCTAACAGCACTTTAAATATTGACACTTTTAAAGCCAAGGTAAATTAAACAGCAGGTATTACTACTTGAAAGCGAGAAGATAAATATTTCCCTATGTGTCTCCAATTGCACAGAAAGAGCCAAAGAACTTCCTTTTGTGCCCTGAAACTGTGTATCTTAGTAGTGGTGCAATGCAAATTCTCAAACCAGTAGTCAGTGTAGCAAAATCAACCAGGTCCCAGGACTCTATTTTGCCAACAGGCACTGCAGCAGAGAAGTACCCCTTTTTTAATGGGGTTGTCATCACATAAAAAAAGTCTCACACTCCTGGGAATTCAGACTGAGCTAAGATCAGCCCACTTTGTTAGTACATAACCTATTTGAAATTATTTTGGTTGTACCAAAGCTACCCAAGTTAAAACATATATTAATGATGTTGATGAAAATTGCAGCTTAACTGAATAACACGAAATAAGATATTTTTTCAAAAATAACCTTGCAGTCTACATGTGCAATCTGCAGTAGCTTAAGATGCCAAAACCCTCAAGTTCAAATATTTACTGCACATGGGAAAATCCAGGAGTCTTGTTTCACGACTGCTTGACAATCACTTTGAAACACAAACCATCACAAAACTCATCAGGACTAATTGCACATGCATAATTTCAAGTTTCAAGTATCTGAAACACAGCTATTACACACTGCCTTGCTGCTTTATTGCCTCTGTCTAAATGTGTAACACTGATGTATCCATTATGCTATTTTTTTCCATTAAACCTGAGCCATTATTATACTTCTTCATTAGTGGGGATGAAAAAAACCTACTTAATGAAAGAAAAAAAACCCCAAACAACAAAACCCCAAACAACCCCCACAGAAACAACACAACTGCCCAGGGGCCTCAAAGCTGAATTTCAAGGTAAGTCTTCTTGTGTTCCTTGCCAGAAGGAAAGTGGAACCAGAAATATCCAGTGAAATACACACAGCCAAACAGAATGCAGAAAAATCCCCCCCAGCTAACATTAAGAAAAGAGCGGAGATGTGGAAAGATGAGAACATCCAAACTAAAACAACATTTAAAATATATTATATGGAGTGGTGACTTATTTTGCCAAAGATTAATTCAAACGGATGTTTCTGTTCCTGTTATCCTACCTCTGGTTCTTTGCCTGTGCCTTCCTTTAAGTAGAAAAACATGGAAATACTTTTAGCTGGCCCACCCTGAGGGAGGGGAGAGACTGACTGCAGAAAAGTTGGCCATTCTCAATTTTTTTCTTTCCCAGCAATTTTGTTATGAATTCATTGCCTATCACAGCAACAAAACCTTTCTTAGCTATCAGTTGATTTTCTTAGAATTCTGCAAAGATTTGCCCACACCACTATAAAATGGCTTCAAGGACAGCTGTGCAGTTGGGTAGGAAAGACTTTTACTGAGTAAGCAAGATGAGACTCAGATCCAATCCAATGCTTAAAAAAGGAGTAAAATACTCCAAGTTTTCCTAGTTGAAAAACTCCTTGAGAATGTGATATCTAACAAGGTAAAAGCAAAGACAGCATAAGTTGCAAGATCTAAATCCTTCTGTCTTTGTTGTCTGATCAGCAGGGCACAGATCTGTGCCGTTCACAATAACATGGGTGATCACAGATTTGATGGCATAAGAAGACCTAAATTATGTAGCTACAGAGACAACCAGGAGACTTCTACAGTTTTTCAACAATGCTTTTTCCAGTTGTACACTGTGTATTCCAGTCTGTTTTTAAAAAAACAATCAGTTCTGCTCAGCTGTGGCTTTTTCCTTCTTCCCTTCACATTTAGAGACCATTATTTAGTTATTTATTTTTGGTAATAAAGTCTGCAGGCATCACTGTTCAAATAAAATCCCAATATCCCCACCACAAATGCAGAAGTCTGGCACTTTCTTCATTGACTAGAGAAGGAGCTGGCAAAGCTAAAAGCTTAAGCCAAGCTTTTAAGATTTTTCTGATTCCCCTCTCTCTCATTCTCCCCCACCCCCCACCCCATTAAATCTTGGAGTAAAAGAAGATTAGCGCAGATGGATGAAAATATTTTTTCCACTTCAGCATTTGCTGTCACTATTCAGTGCTAAGCGGGTTCTCATATGGTGTCAGTGGAAAGATGGAAATTCCTACACTTCTCTTAAATATAATCACCTTGCCACAAAGCAGGAAAAGAAGAAAAATTGGCTGCTTATTTGCCTAGATTGTGTGTGATTTATCCAGCAGAACCTGTAAACATCATAACATCTCAAAATGATGCGTTGCCTTTCATCAAAGTTCAGCTGGCTGCTTCTGCACCACACCAATCTGTTCCTGGCTCACTGTGCCCAGCCAGTAAATTGACCTGGACCCAGGAAAGATGAAAATATGCAGACTTAAAGTAATCCCCCTTGCTGAGCATGCAGGCACATGGTGGGATTAACTGGGGAGGCAGCACGGGGGGGTGGGGGGTGGCTGGGGGCTGACGGCCACCCCTGCTGCTGCAGCTGCAGGATGGATGGAGGGACAGATAGAGGGATGGCTACAGGCACAGGACCCCTCCTGCTGCAGCTGCAGGATGGATGGAAGGAAGGATGGAGGGAGGGCTACAGGCACAGCACCGGGCAGGGCTGGCAGGAGGAGGGAGGGAGCCAGGCTCCGTCAGCTCCCAGCCATTCAGAGCTGCACACTCAATCACACCTCTCCTTAACAAGTGCACATGAGCCAACAGTCACAGGAATCGGAGTGCTGCCATCCCATAGCTAAACCTTTACTGTGAGTAACTGAATGGGGGACAATGGAAAAATAAAATCAGCATGGTATTTTTACATGTTGCAAATGTTGCAACATCAAATAAATGTAAACCAAGAAGTAAACAAAGTCTTTCATCCCTAACTAGTAATTAGGAAAGAATCAGCTTGCTAATGACTTCATATTCCTAATAAACATTCAGATTACAACTGGATTCAGTCATGGGTGATCACCCTGCTTTCCCAAATAAGAGAAATGGTCACTCTACAGATTCACTGTAGCAGCATTAATTGTCTCCAAACCACCCTTATCTCCAATAGGGGAAAAACAAGTAGCTACTTAGGCTGTCACATAAGGATAAATTACTATTGCCATAAACAGCCACTGTTAAGCTGTACTTCAGTTATTTAACACTATTAAGTAAAATAATGAATAAAATAAATATTTTACTTAATAAATATGGTATAATAATTAAGCCTCATTAGTAACCACATTTCCTCTCAGTTGGAAAACACACATTTTAATTACCAACACTTCTGCATAAAGAGAGAGAAATCCACTTCAGAAATCTCTACATCTGATCTAAACCAGCTTTGTCATTCACAATGAGAATATCTTCAGTTCTGAAGCCCATGGATTACCTGGACAAACAAACCAAAAAAGTCCATGATATTCAGGAGCTCTACAGGAAACCAGCACACACGGACACTATGATGTTCTGCATCTTCCCTTTTCCTGCTCCTCCTTTTGTACTCCTGATTCCTCTGATTCCTTACAGCCCATCTCTTCTATCTATGAAGCTCTGATTTTACAAGGAATGAGAACCATGGGACTTATTTTTAATGGATGCAAATTATCATCAAGGTAGAGGTTATATGCACCATTTTTCCCCTCTGTATAAAATCTATGACACTTTAATTCTTTTTGTATTATAGAAACTTCATGGGGATTTCCCCAATGTCCACCACCAACATAAATCAGCCTTGGATTTGCTAAAACATTCTGACTTTTAGGAACAGAGTACAAGATTCTTCCCATTTCCTTCACCCTTCCTTACCAAGGCCAAAGCTGATTTTTAAAGGCGTCCTGAGCAATCATCTAAATCAAGGTTCAATCCATACATTTTGAAGCAGGTACATCAAAAAAATAGTCTTGAACTGCAGAGAAGGTCAAGAGTTTGCCTGTCCCTCCACAGTATCATCTGCAACAGCAGATCAGGGTTGAAGTGCACAGTGAACACAAATTGCTCCTAAAATATCTTGATGTCAGCTTAGGAAGAGCTGTGTATTTTCATAGCACTGGGTTCTGGATCTGAACAAGCTGAAGGTCTTTTAACTGCCCAGCGGATTCCAAATAGCCAAATATTTCAGCATTAACTGAAATTCAGTGTTTCTCACATGGAAGAATTCCCCAATCCTGGCAATCAGAATTCAGCTATGGTAAACTAGTTCCTCCATAACTTAAACACACCAAGATGATCAAAGATAAAGCCCATAAGGAAGGAAGTATTGGGAGCAAATTTTGCACGTATTTTGCTGGATATTCTATGTTCTTCTCAAAGCATCTTTCACATACTTACAGATCACAGACTGTATGGAAAAATCTTCTAAATTATGAGAGATTCAGAAAACCACATACTTTTGCATATGGAATTCAGTAATTACTTTGCTTTGTTACTATAGTAGGTGTATTGTTTTAAGAGAAGTCACACAGAATTCTCTTTTTTTGGTCTCTTTTTTACTGCTAACACTGGTCATTTGGAAACATCTCATTGAATATACTGGACTGTAAAGTATCACTGCTTTCCAGGATCTGAAAAGATAATGGAATGGTTTCTGGAAGCTCAGTTATAATCTTTATCTGAATGTCAAGATGTTTAAACTATATTATACTTATCTAAAGATTTTGTGCATTTAAATGATTATTTCACTAGTGGTTTTAAAAGCAAAAAAAAATTGGTTATACTATGTATATTTAAGAAATAAAGATTCAAAATGTGCAAATAACATTCAGATTTCAGCGGAGAATACATATGACACTGGTCCAACTGTGGAACAGTGGAAGTCTGATGGGTTGAGATAAGGACAGGGAGAAATCACTCACCAATTACCCCACGGACCAAACAGACTCACCGTCAGATCTTTGTGTGTGCAGAGCTGTTTCTCTCAGATATTCTCACTCCCCTCCCCATCTGCCATTGCTGTTGTGCAGGGTTTTTCCTCTTCATAGATCTGTTATCCCAGAGGCACAGCCATCGTGGCTGATGGGCTCAGCCCTGGCCAGCAGCAGCTCCATCCTGAAGCCAGCTGGCATTGGCTCTATCAGGCACAGGGGAAGCTTCTGGCACCTTCTCCCACTACCAAAACCTTGCCACTCAAACCCAATGCATGAGCAAAATAACATCTAAATCTTCCAAAAAGACTTTCCAGCAAATACAGTGAAGAATACGCAAAGTTCCCCTTCTGCCACTGTTCCAGGTGACAACCTGACTCAGAACAGCAGGATTATAGAGAGCTGTATGTATGTTCTCTGGCAGAATCTACTTACTGAAAGAGAAGGAAGAGGAAAAAAGATTCGCTACGCTCACTTTCTTCTGTAAATGCTCATTTCCCATGTGTTTGGTGAAAGCATGTGCTTAAACAATCTCCACACTGGAATATCAACACAATATTCTACAGCATAGCTCCATCACACAAATTATTTTTAATATCAGAAGAAAAAGAAAAAGCTTTTCTCAGAGAACACTGTATCCTCAAAGGCAGTTCAAGGTCACATTCCTTATATTTATTTATTAATAAATTATTTACTGTATTATTACTTAATAATAAAGTATTTACAGTCACAGTTTCATATTACTTAATATAACAATTGAGTATCTAATTAAGATATGACATGCTCAAAGGCTCTGAAAAGAACTCTATCCCCTGAGGTAGGAAAGGGTAAATAATCCTATTTACAGCCAGACTTCCAAAAGTCTTTAGCCTGTGCCTGTGTTAGACGACTCAACTAAAGTGCTTCAAGTTTTTCCTCCAGATTTTACATCTTTAAGAAAATAGGAAACACTGTTCCATCTAGCACACTCTTCTAGCCTGTGATCAAACACTCATTACATCCAGGCAAGTTTAAATGACACCATAAATAGAAGCAAGTTTTATGCTTTCTTAATACATGAAACACTAGCTGTCATTTAAAGCATAGACATCAGAAATAATTCCTTTTATTTGATTGGTCTAAGTTTGTACAAGAGTTATTATTAAAGGTCTTTGCAGCATAATAAGCGTTACTCTATTGTAGCTTCTACTACACCCATTTCCTACAAAAAAAAGTCATTTCTCAATGATGGGAATCCTGTGCCTTGGGACACAGAAGAAGTAAGTGGAAAAAGAAAGTGGATTCCATCCCAAGAATCCTAAGATGCTGTCGGATGTCACCACACCTGAAGTGATCAAAGTAATGTGAAAAAGTCAATTTTATTTACCCCCTTAGAGTCAGAGTCCTCACGGTGAGCAGGAATGTCTCCACCCCAGCATACACCCCTGCAGTATGAGCCCTGTGTTTTGGTTGTGTCCTGCAACACTCCACTGACCCCATCTGCTGCCAGGGGCACATGCACAGCTAGAAATGGTCTCTGAGAAAGGTGCCATGTCCTGCTGAAGAGCAGTTAAGACAAGGGTCACCCCTCCGTCGCCCATATGCAGAAGCCTACAACATGCAGAACCATTACGGATTTGTGGTAATTATGTTTTTCTTTATCAATCCCTCAAGAAGTCAGCTTGAACAGAACCTATTAAAATCTTATTAAGAGTCTGGAAATGAGTCAATGGGTAAGGAGTTCCCAAGTTCCCCTTCCACAGAGTTCTGCTCCTTACCATGTGTGTATTGCTCATATGCAAGGTTTGCCTGCACTGTTCACTGCACAGACTTGTTCCACATTTCCACATCACTGTTTTACATCTTTTTCATCTCTGTCATTCCTTTGCACTGAATCTTAAATCACACTGATTTCCTTCGCCACAAATCGTAACAGGGACAACAACAAAATCAGATTTCATTGTGAACAGATTTAAATTGATTTCTCAAGGGATTTAGACAAGCAATTCTGGTAGCACCTACCACAAATCCTTGCCAATAATTAGGGCTGTTAAATAAGAGCACCCTGTTCTCTTCAAGGTGCTATCAAAAAGAGGAAAAACACCTGTCTTCAGGAGGCCTGGGCCAAACCTGGTTATGCACATCCCTTTGCTCTCTCCCAGAACCTGACAAATGTATTTTTGTTTGCCTGGTCCCACTCCCTTGCCCATAAGGAACTGAAGGGTGCCCACCAGATACCACCACAGATCACTGCAACTCCACTGTTGAGATCTTGCCTTGGACATAAACACTTCAGAAGCACATGTTCTCCCACACACATCCCGAACCATTGTTTAGGTACATTTCGAGTCAAATTTCATTTTCTTATGTGAGACAACAGGTTCCTTTATTACCTTGGTATTAACAATATAGAACCATTGAAAGGTTTGAGTTGGAAGGTTTGAGCTAACAACCATCTAGTTTCAACTCCCCTGCCATGAGCAGGGAAAGGGAAACCTGTCCCTGGGTGTGCTTGAACCACCAGTCTTTCAGTTAACAGCCCATGTTTCAATGTTTCTGTTAACAATTGCTCTCAGGCCATATTATATTCATTGTGTGTTCTGGCTGGCTAATAATTTAATCAGTAGTAGCCAGTAAATGAGTAATTTTCCACCACTGCAACACTCTAGCAATAAGTTATAAAAATACCTAAGAAGCTGAAATGCAAAGTAGACTGCCAAGCATATATTTAGGAGTGGGAGTAACTCCATAATGAGATCCTTACTGACTAATACATGCCCATTCAGTAATTGAACAGCTTTCAGAATCAACTTAATTAGAAAGGAAGATGGATTAAAATACAATCTCTCAAATAACAATTTCACTTTACTCAGGAAATCAAAATTTTTTTTTCTCTTTAAATGTAAGCATTCCTTACCAACTTTGAGTAGAATAGTTCATTTTTAGCTGTAAATATGAAAAGTCCTAGAAGGATCATCTCATTAACTCCTTCCCACACAAAATCAAAATCATAAAAAATCCTGCTACTTAACAGAGATCTTTACAACAAAACTATTGGCTATTGAGTGCACCCAACAATACTGAGCTGAATTTCACAACTCATAAGTCATTGGGATTGAAATATTATGATTGTAGGACTTTTGTCACTAGAAACATCACCTGGGAGCCATTCCTTTACCTATCTGCTGAATTAGAATAAAATGTGACAATAAATTTTTTTTGCCTAACAGACACAGTGAGTGCATGTACATCCTAAAGTTACCTAATTGGTATTTTTTATTTTTAACAATGACACATTCCCTTTGTGCTTGGTCTAAGTTTATCTGTACAAATTATAAAAGGCATGTGTGAGAGCACAAAACCAAAATAGGCACTAGGAAACGTAAAGAAAAAGCACTAGGTGCTTTCAAGGACAGCAGAGTGGCACATCAATGCTGCTGAGGGACAACAGTAGTGGAAATAATTTGAGAAGAAACACAATACCATCTCTTATTACAGTTCCTCTATAGTTAAGACTCACTTTACCAATAAATCTCAAGCTTCAGGTACCTACATTTACAGTGCTTTCCACATGGAGGAACTTCTGTTCTCCACTATCATTATAACACAGCTTCCTAAAGACCTTTCAACATGATGTCAAAACTGGGGCTTGACGCGTGACTGAGTGACACCTGAGTCACAGCACCTGCAACTGAGTCCTATAGCACAAATCTTCCATGGTAAATGCTCCCCAGCACATGACTGGATTTGCTTCTCCCAATGATTTTGTTTAGTTGTTGTTTTAGTGACTCTGCCAGCTGTACAGCTGCTGTCTCCAGACACCACCAGTATCATCACCCAGTCAGTTCTACCACTACCTCACTCACCAGCTATTACAGCACAGAATATGTTACTGCCTTAACACAGGATAACATTACTTTCCAAGAGCTCTGTCAGAAATTTCTGACTGCTGTCACAGAGGGGCGTAGGAACTTTCTCCTTTACCATCAAACCCAAACAGTTAGTTTCCCATTTCTGAGCAACTGATGCAAACTTGGGGAGAGGGGAGGGAAGGGGCATCCCTGCTGATCCCTGGAAAATGAGCTGTAAAGGAGAGTTGGCATATTCTCATCTTTACATCATGCCCAGAAGCATTTGGTCTGGGGCCCAGTAAGGTTTCTACAGTATTCCTTCCTTTGTCTCTAACCTGCTGGCTGACCTGAGACAAGTCACCTAACTTGATGAGACCTTTGAAAACACCTGTACCCATCATGAAGTGATGTGCAAACACCAGTAACTGTCCCCCCAGGAGCATCATGTGCTGGATATGTGATACATGGCCTTTCAGTGACAGACTTACTCTTTGGGTACAACCAGAAGTCAGTTGCTATCAATCCCAGACCTAGGAGACAACAGGGTGCTTGGCAGGTGAAGGTGTCAAAGCACAGCTGCAGTGTTGGTCCTTATTGATAACATCCCACATGGCTCAAGCAGAAGTTCGTTGACATTCTTGGTAGAATTTTTCCTTGTGTACACCCTGACAGAAACACCTTTGTAGGAAGAAGGAAGACTAGGAGCTTGTGAGACTTGTAACTCAACCATCACCACCCCAACAGGGAGTGTTTCATCAGCCACTTTTAACTCACCTTCCCCTCCCAACTCCAGCAGAAAACCCTCTTTGGTGCCATAAAGATATTAGACTTTAGCAAGTGCTCCACTGGGATTTAGAGAATGTAAGAGTTAGGTAATTTCACGTCTTTACCAGTGGATATTCTAACATGATACTGTCAGGACAGAGCATCTCCCTACAGGAGAAGAGACTGGAAAAAGTCCAAGTTTTCAAAGTAACAAAGGAAAAGAGAGTTATAAACATAGTTAAAGGAAAGAAAACAAAAAAAAAAAAAGAAAAAGAAAAAAGGACGAGAGGAAAAGAAACAGGTAAGAATAATGACTCCAAAATTTTTCTGTGTCTGTACTTCCCTGTTCAGAGGCACACAGCTGAGACAATGTGGCTGGCTCTGTGACAATTGTGAAAAAATAAGCCAATTTGAGCTGGTTGTTAGCAGTCGGAGCACTGTATCTCAGATAAATTACTGCCTGCCTCAGGTACGGGAGCAGATCTTCCTGAACCATTCCTGAGAGATTTGCCAGGATTGCAGCAGCCTTTAGCCATCAAAAGTAGCAAGAAAGTCCTCTTCAATCTCCCATCCCTGTGGTAAAAGGTGACCTTGGAGAAGATTTTCTTCTTCTTCATGCCCTCTGCTCCCCATGCCAATTCCATCCTTCCTCCTGTCTCCAGAGCTAGACATGTTGTCTTATTTAACAGTAGACAAACCCAACACTTTTCCCCAGCACAGTTGCTCAAACTGATCTGTGTGGGTTGTCACACCTCCAACTGTATCACTGTGTCTCACTCGAAGCGGTATTTTCAGCCTGCTCCAATGTTTGCCAAGAGCCCCAGTTTGGCTCCAGAGCTCTCGTCTGTCTCTCCTCAGTTGAAATAAGGGCCTCTTGTGAGGGAATGGTGTGTGGAGAACAGTCCACGCCTGTCCCTGTACTTACTTCCCTTCCAGGCAGCATATTCACTGAGGCAGTTTTCTTCCTCAAATATTTCACCTGCTTCACCCAGTACTTTTTATCCCCCGAGGAAGAAAAACAAACATGTGACACCCACAAAGAAGGTGCAAATAAAAACCACCGCCATATTAGCACTGTTCACCCACCACTGCCTTCTAAGTCTAGCGAAAAAGAACATCATCTTTTGCTAATTTCCTAATTCCACAGTAAAAGGAGACACACAGAGCAATCCTTGTCAAGCACCAAGGAAGAAAGCTTGAAAGAAAAACATATAGAAGGAATTGAGAAGGACCAAGGATCAAAAAAAGCATAAAACTCCTTAAGTCCTGAGAGAAAGGACCTGACATTTCAGCTCAAAGAGGAAACAGAGCCTGGGGCCTGCTGACCACTTCTGAACAACCACACAGGGCCAAGGAAGTTTCTTTCAAGGGCCAAACTTCACTGAGAGAAAAGTAGCTGCATGTACAGAACGACAGGCCTAGGTAGGTCAGTGGGCGGCATCCATGCTCTGAGGCTTCTTGTAAAACATTCCCTGCTCAAAACTTCCTTGTTTTCAGACTGCACTGTGGTTTCCTTTGTAAACACTCATCACACATAATGGAGTATACTATTTTCAAGCAGTAGAACAGTATGATTTCCATGGCAATAGCAAGGAATTTGGCAAGACTGTTTGATAGACTTGGTCTGGTGAGAAAGTTTTTGAGAAAAATAAGACGTAATTGAATCTCTCACCACTAGGATACTATAAAATTCTCCGTATTACCTTTTTGGTTGACCTACATGCTCAGGACCCTCTTATTTGGAGATCAGCCCCTAAAAAACTTATTTACTGATGGTAACACACCAAGGCTGCACTGGAGCTAATCACTGTACCAGTGTAAGTGAATGTCTGCTTCAAAGAATTTACACTACTTTTCAGACAAAACATTTAGTATTCCAAATGGAGTCCAAACTCCTTTGGAGATGGCTCATAAATTTCTGTGAGTTACTGCAATTTGTCATGCACTTGTGATTTTAACCTTACACTCCAAATCACCATTCCAAATCACCAGTGCAAGCCAGCTTCTACTCCCAACAAGTGATCTCCACATATTACAGAATACCAGCCCAGCTACACGTGGGGACTGAGATAAACACAGGTCAGATGATTCACCCATGGCCACCCAGCAGATCAGTGACCAAGAGAGCAAGAGAAGCCCCAGGCTCCTGACTCTGCACACTCTTCTCTCAGCAGTCCTGAACCTGTCGAGAAGAGAACCCTACAGGCAAGATTTAAATCACCTGGAGATGACCTGCAAATTATCCAGTCTTAAACAAAAGTAATCCATTCAGAGATCTACTTTTATAAATATACAGGCTTGTTCCCCTCTTTCATTTTCTTCGAGCTTCTGAGAAGACTTCAGCAGTCTCAGCCGTATGGGATGGGGATTGGCTTGTGGCCATAGATTTCACACTTGGTTTCATGAGCAAAATCTAAACAGGCCTTGATTGCAAAGACCGTTATGAGCAGCTGAGCTACAGATGGATTTCTGGGGAGGGCAAGAGAGGTAAGGATTTTTAAAAAATAAAAATCTATCAAAAGATTTGGAAACATTTAAGAGACTGGAACTTCCTGTATCGCAGTTAATATTTCAAAACACTTTTCAGCTGGAATAGCAACCCTCTAGTGTTAAGAGTTAATATATTCGTGCCACTCAACTGGTGGAAAATTGTAAAACACATGAAACCTGCAGAGGTCTTTTACAGGAAAGAAAAATAACTTTCCATAAGTAGTGCTTGAGTGGGGTGGCTTTTTAGTGTTTTATAAAAATAAAGCCTGAAAGAATAGTAATGACATTAGCTACACATTAGCCCCCAAACATTAAATAAACTCCCATGGTGAGCAAGCATCAGCAGTAACTCAGCAGTTTCATTTCAGAGGGGTTTATGCAATCACCTCAGGTTCTGGTGCCAAAGCCCCATGTCTCAGAGTTAAGTTACCAACCAAACAACAGTTTAAATTCATCAAAAGCAGGCATTACATTTAATGGGATTTCAATTAGTGATGGACCAAAATCCAAGCCCTACAATCCTCTCAAAATGTAAACAAGCCTACAAACCCACAACTAGGCCTGTCTCATTTTGAGATCAGAACCAAGTACAACAAACAGCAAAACTAAATCTTGCATTTTTTCCAGGTCTGAACAAGTCCTAAGGCCAATAATCTTTGCACTTCTTGCAGACATATCATGGGAAACAGCAAGGGGGGGAGGGGGGGAAGAACACAAGTGTGTAAAATTAAATTAAGGAACAACTAATTATAATGTTGAGCAGTGACAGTCTCTTGGTGCAAATCCAGCAGTCACTGATGGATATCAGTGTCTTACAACCTCAGGGTTCTGGATACTTGAATCAACATGAGAAGACACTAACATTTTGTTTGTAGCTGGCTTTTGCATTTGGCCACAAAAGGAGACATGCACACGCAAAATAAAAACCGTAAGTGAACTTATGGATAATGAACATTGTGGGCAGAGAAGTAACAGATGGTACAACAAAACAATCTAATTTTAAAAAGACAAAACTTCCTTATGATACAATAGAACTGGAGAGGTGTAGAAAAGAATTCAAAAATAGAGATGCTGAACAAGTAGGGATGGCAGTGGATGGTGCTGCCAGAAGGTGTGGCCCAACCCCTTCCAGAACCCTTTTGTGTTACCATAAACATCACGGGGAATGTTCCACTGAGCCAGCAGTCTGAGCCATAGCTCTTCAAAAGTTTTTGGGTCCAGCAAGCAGTAAGACAATGCATGTTATCTGAGTCATGAAAACACCTTGTGAATTTTTAAGCATACACAGACAAGGTAAGAAAGCCCCATGGAAATTAATTTACCATACTTGAGATAAAATAATTGACTTTTATATCACAAGCATGTTGTTTTTCTGACCGATTACATGTCCAAAGTTCTTATGAAAAATACTTAACATCTGACAGACACATACTGTCCACAATTTAAGTTATAACCCTATAGTACAGACACTGGTTATGAGGTGGAAATTATGGGATCTCAGTGGTATTTCTGTGACATGGCAGGCTTTATTTTGTTTAATTTAAAAATCAACGCATTATATTAACTGAATTCAATAGGAACAGCAGGGGGAATCCTGTTAATTTCATCTTGAATATCAGAGAGCTTCTGAGTGTGTTAAAAGAATACACAGAGAAGGAAATAGAGGAATAGTTTCATAAAAAGGAAGGAAGCTTCCATTTCCTCTGAAGGCTCATACTGAATTTAAAACTACCATGTCTGATTTGATATTAAGTGGCTTAGACATATGGTTACTGTTTGAGACAGGATACTGGGCTTGATTTGACCTAGTACAGCCCTTGCTACATTTTTATTAGTATAGAGAAATCCTACATAGTGGTTGCCATAAAAATACACTACTTCTACCCCTGGTTAGCACCTGGGTAATATCAGCAATGCCATTCTTCCTCCTCCTCTAAATGTGCAAAGCAAAAACTGTCTCCTGCTCAGACAGGAGCTATTAGATCATCACTCTGGTCTCCTCCACTACCAGTGAAAGTCTTTGGCTTGAAACTCAAAACATTACTCTCAAATTACTTCACAAGGATTACAGCAATCTCCACTGGTTTCTCCACTATATTAATTTGTGTCTTTCTTGACTTCTGTATTGGTAGAGTATTACAGCTGGTGGTGGGGTCTGAGGCTCTGACCCAGGAAGAGATGGTCCCGAAAGGGATCGCCTTCCTGAGGCCCGGTGTCTTCCCTCAGCTGCTGGCAGGAGGGCCCTTGCAGAGGCTGTCAGCTCTTTAGTGATTGTCAGCTCGTGATTCCAGCTCAGCTCTGCAGGGCAGCCTCCAGGCCACGCCAGACCAGAGAGAGACGAGAAGGCCCGTGTGGCTGGTTCCGCACAGAACCCTCTCCGACCCACAGGGGCCTATAGGGCTTGCTTTTATAGGGATACAGGGGATCAGTAAAGGACCAATGGATTACAGAGGATCTGGGATGGTTACAGGCCAATGGGTTACGAAGAAATCTGCATAGTGTCTCCCAAAGGATTGTGGGTCTGTCTTTCCTCGCCATGACCAGAGAAGTGGTTGCCTTTCCAGGGGGTCCTGCTAGGCGATTGCAAGATCTCTTATCTCCGAAGAGATCCCTCCAGGGTGGGGGCTGGGCATACCCCACAGTAGAGCACCCTGGAGCATCTGACAATCCCTCCTCCACCTCTTTGTATTTTAGTCATCTAGTCAGGAAACCTGCCACTCCCTGAAAGCAGCTGTAGCAGGAGCAAGGGCAACAGCCATATGTTGATGCATTAGCAAAGCTCTCCATGAGCAGATCCAAGAAGAGACACTTGGAAACAGAGAGTAAACTCCCATAATTATTACTTACATAGGTACTTCCTCTGCTTCACATAGGTGGTAACTGCTGAGTCCTGAATACCTCAAAGACTTGGACTTGCGCTCCCAAAGTAGCAACAGAGGGTGGTGTGAAAGGGAGGGTGTGCCAAGGTGGAATGATGCTTTTTGATGGAAAGTTCCATTCAACAACAGCAGAGGGAAGGGTTAGAAAAAAGCATATTTCTTGCCCTTACACAGGAGCACAAGTCAGTGCCACCAATGACACTTGTTTCAGCCATGGCCACCTTCCTGCTCTCCCACTGCCAGGATACAATCTAGGCCTCTGGAGCTTTTGGCTAGGGGTGTAATGTAGATGACCCAAAGACACATTTATAGACCAGTGAGGATCACAGTTCTGGCAGGTTTCTGAAAACTGACAGATCCACCCCAAATGATACTCTCAAAATGGAAATTTAATGACTAACTGCATAAGAAATTGCAGTTATGTTACCTGCAACAAACTAACAACGGTATAAGGGGTTCCATGTAAGTTGGTGATCTGACCAGTTGTCCTTTTGGAATGAAATTCAAGCTAACTTTGATAATGGATAATACCAGATGGAAGAAAAGAGACTACCTTTGCTAGATTCTGGGTTAACCATTAGCCTCCTGAGATATACAGACATGATAAGTAGTTTGTTTAAATCTTCTGCAATCTTCAACATAAGGAATTCAGCTGTGAGTTTTCATAAATTTGCGACCTGAAGAAAACACTTGGCAGCAGTCAGTACAGACAGTTCTCAGAAGGGTGAGCTTATGGGCTTCTGGCACATCACTGCAATTAACTCTGAAAAACACAGCAATTTTTTTTCTCCTGCATTGTGGGCATCTACTAATTAAGATGGTGAGAAAAGTATTATTTACACATTTTCCAGTAGCAGAAAAGGAGATAGAGACAGGTTATAAGCCTTTCACAAAGTCATGTAACAATCTGGTTGCAGAGCTATTAACAGATGCCTGGATTTCAGAGTCCTTTTATCCCCTGCTCCCTTGGCATAGAACACCACTCCTCGTAGCTTCTAATTTTGTGTGGAAGACATTTTTGAGAAAGTGCTATTGAGTACAAAAAAAAAAAAAAAGAGACAGCAGGAAGCAGGACTTTCCTCTGAACTAAAGAGATGGGCCTCACCTGCTGTGGCCTCCAGGTACAGCCAGCCTTGTTCTTTAAGTCCAGATGCACAGAAAACTTAAGAAAGGCTGACCAGAATGAAGTGACTCTGGCACATTGTGTACGGAGTGGGGGGGGTTGAGGGAGGGAAGGGAGAAGAGGGAGGAAGAGGAGAGCAGGGAGGAAGAATACTGACAGTAGGACAGAAGTGAAACCAGAGGCACACCCCCAGTTTCTAGTGGAACAAACTTTATACTGACTGTTCTCTTTCAACGTTTTGGTTTTAACTCTAAAAACCTCAAAGTATCATGACACCACTTTATAAGGAACATATTCCCTCAATCTAAGCCTTTTCACACAGAAAAAACAGTTTACCAAAGGTTGTTTCTACCTGCAGCAGGAGCAAACCCCAAAATTCATGACAGTTGCATTATGAAATTTTACTGTAGGAAATCACATATGCTTCAGAAACTTGGGCATCTTGAATGTGAAAAGAAATCATGATAGGATAGAAATATGTATGAAACACTGGCAGTTTATGGAAGGTACAGAATATATAACTGCTTATGGTTTTACACAGGAAACACCAGGAGGAGACCCAGCCAAACCCACAGAACAACTGGCAGAACTCAGTGCCACAGGTCATCACAAAGACCAGGAGAGCAGGAGAAACTCTGGGACACTGCACAGACAATTAATGTAGCCCCTGACAGCAGGGTGAGATGAACTGATGTGCTGTGCAGGGTGTTTTTCTGAAGTGGTGTTGTCACAGACAAACACATGAACCAGAGAGCTGATCTGATGCATGTTCATCACACCCCACTGACCCAGGGCAGGGAACACCACATGATCAGTAAGGGAAGCCAGACAACTGTATTTTCCTCCTTTTGACCAGAATTTCCCTCCGCTGTTTCCCCCATCACACAATGGTTACTTGCTGGTGCTGTTTGATCCTGCTGTGCCTTCGGGCACTCGCAGTGTCCCTCCTACACTGCCAGGGAATTCTGAGTGCTGCCTTCTCGCAGTGCATACGATCACAGACCCTCTGTGCACAGCCGTGCTCCAAGGCCCGCACAGCCCTGGACCTGCAGGTTCCTGCTCTGCAGACGTCACAGAACAAAATGTGGTAATTTTTCAACACTTCTGAATATCTCACAAGCACTCACCTCATAACACACAAATAAAACCACATTTTTTTCTTCCCTATTTCCACTATTCTCTTCCATTATGTAAATGGCCTATTATATCCATACTTGTATTGACAGTGTTTCTTGACAGAGGAAAGATTAATTTACTGTTAAATACAGAAGATATAGCATCCATTAACAAAGAAAATACGAAAGTAAAGAAGAATTTCCACTATTTTAACACACAAAAATACATTTTTTTTTCTTCTTGTGTTGTAGAGTGAGCTTTTCTCCTCCTCAAGGCTACTTATGCTTCTGAATAATCCTGGATACCTGCAAATGCCTCAACAAGCATCAGTCAGGACACTTGCTTGGAAAAGGCTCCAGGCCAATGAAAGGTGTAAGGATCAAGCAAAGTTCTTTCAAACCAGCTCCAGAGTGGTCTTTATAAAACTAATTCACACAAAAAAAACATGGGTAAAAAGCACAAATAAATTAACTGCAAAAAGCCTCATTCTGTTAAATTCTGAACAACATTATATACTATACACTCCCTTCACCACAGTTTCTCTGTCTTTTTTTAGGTAATAGGATAAAATTTATGTCAAAATTAATACAAGGCCTTTTTCAAAGCTCAAAGTCTGTGAGAGAACCAGAAAACTACATGCAAAATACCAAGACATGATGAACAGAAGTACATTTAAAAGATCCAAAGCATCCATCTGTCCTGAGTACAGTAGTGTTCTGCAAGGGCAGAATCTGGTCACAAGGCCTCTTTTGCCAGTGTTGCTTTGCATGTTGACGTATTTGCTGAAGTGTTTTTAAAGATACAGCTACAGCAGGTCAGACCATGATGGAAGCTTACCAGTTTATTAATTTGCACAACTGAATGGAAAATAAATAAAAGCAGGCAGATTAATCAACATATGAACTGCAAACACTGCTAGTTTGCCTCCCTTAGAACTTTTTAGGAGCTATGCATCCATATGCAACCCAAAAAATGTTCAGAAGCTTTACGTGAGTGACCAACAGATGCAATAAACTGACAGTGCTCTCATTTCCTGAGCACAATTTCCTAATTTCCTCTCCATGTTAAATTTTCAAATTATTTGGGTTTGAACCCAAATCTGCCTAATTAAACATGGAACAATTTAGAGTATTAAACAGCTAAAAGTAGAAAACAGTTATGCAAAACCTCCCTGTTTCAACTGACTTCTAAAATACTTCCCGACTGGTAATGCACAGGCTGTCAAGCATTTTACAAATTCCCAGCTTAGCCTGTGCTTCCATCGTTTCAGAGCATAAATTTAAGCACAAATTGCTGTAGAGATTTCTCTTGCCTTCCATTCCAGCTCTACTAGATGCAGCCTTGCAGTCCCCCTCCTCAGACACATTTATCCACAGCTCTTGGAGATCCGCGTGCTGCATAGATTGACTGAATACACTACAAACCTAATTTTTCCCCATGTTAAGAGCACATCAGACTGCATCAGAGGCAGTATACTAAGGAATGCTGAACACCTCTTTGATGAGCCATATGTTAATTGCCCAAAGGTCAGAGTAACTATTTTGGAAAAATGTGGCTCTCTGTTTAAATGAGTAACAGCCAAGCGATGCAATTATGAAATAATGGCAGCATTCCCAAAGGATCTCTATACTGTGCATGAAATGAGTACAAAAGATTCACGAGATTCTGTGCTTAATTTCTCACAATTTCAAAATATTGCCTTTTAAAAGTTAATAGCAATTCTTAAACCATGCACTAAAAGAACATATGCCACCATATTTCCAACATTTGGGAGTGCATGTGCTGCAGCAACAACAACATTCCTTTGCTATTAAATGCCAAAGGCTGTTTAGTGTTAAATCCAAATAAAACCCAGTAATTTGCAGTGGTTTTCATTCAAAAAGAGCCATGTGACATTGAAAAATGTTACATGTCATTTTTAAACACTGTAAGAAGAAAATTTTATTTCACTATAGGCCGGTAATGACTGGGCTAAGTTCAAAGCTAGCTCAGCTTGCTCAGGCCCACAGCCAGTTGGATTTGATAGTCTTTAGGTTGGAAACACAACACCCTCCCTGGAAAACCCACTGAGGTCCCTGAACACTTCCATCTTGAGCAAGGATTGCCCTTGCTGCAGGTGTGCACCTGCTGCCTCTTGTCCTCTTGCTGTGCACATGCCTGGGAAAAGTCACTTCCTTTCTCTACAGCCTTCCATAAGAAAGCTGAAGAATGCACTGAGGTCCCACCCTGTACTATAATCTCCCTTTTCCCTGAGCAGGCTGAGCATATCCAGCTCACTGGGCCTCTCCTCATGCACCAGTGATGCAGCCCCCAACCACCTTAATGGGCATAGAAGCCCTTGGTAACTGAGGCTGGGAGGGATCTCTACTTCTCTCCCATATAGTATTTCCATAAAAAAACTTTCAGATGTCTTCATTTTGACAATTATACAATGGCAAGAATTTTGAAGCCTTCAGGCAGTGTCTGGGAATCACCCCTTCCTCTCTTTGGGGAAATTTACTATTAGTTCTTAAATACTGCCCCAAAGTTTGAATTTATACACCCAATCCTCCCAGGCACATGGCAGCACTAAGAAATGTGCAGGACAGAAAAATGTGCATGAAGTATCAACACATACATGGTACCTGCCTGAGTCTGCTGACAGTCTGAAACAGCATTTGCATACCATGAAGGGCCTAACTGATTTCAGGGCTTTGCTAAAATCGATCTGTAAGGATGGCACTTTAAATACCAGTGTAACTAATTATTTATAGCTGGTATCAACAGCTATAGCAAACTCATGTTAACTAATCCTCAAAAAAAACTCTCCAGGTGACAAAAACCACAAAGACTTGGTACTCATATGTACTGAAAAACAGAAACCTAAAAGCCACTCATTTCCTTCCTGACAAATTTTACAGTGCAGTTAAGCTTTGGTACTACAAAGGAAAAAGAGCAGCACAATCAAAATAAATTCTAATCATCAATTATACATAGAGAATTCTGCATTGGATTCAAACCTCTCACTTGTTTACTGTGGGAGTTTCTTTTCCTTTTCCCTCTCCTTTTTGTGCTTAATCTGGAAGATTTTCATTAGTAAAACATGAATTTTTTATATTCCATTTTCTGCATTCTTCTCTCATGTTTTAGTTTCTCATCATTTAAGACAAGAGCAGTATCTACAATCACCTTCCAGCTTTTTCAACCCTCACAGAATAGGTTATAAGCAACACATTCATTATCATCATCCAGATAATTAGAATGTCTGTCTGTAAATATAAAAGCAGAAATGTTACCTCAGAAGAGCACTCTCTAAGGAGGGGAAACTTCAGAGTTCATGGGATTTGACACTAAGCTCATATTTTACTAAGCATATATGAAAATCACTTTCAGAACTTATTTTTATAGAATTCATATGGTGTAGAGTACACTTATAGAAAAGCTATTCTGAAAGCCTTTTGACTGAAAATGTCCCCTTTGGAAAAAGCTCTTTGATTCCTTTGGATGAGGTGATGTTATCAAAAAAAAAAAAAACCAAAACAACCAACCTGAGAATGTCAGGAAGCAAAAAGTTAACATATAATTAAATTACTTAAACACAATGTAGATTTTTTTTTTTTTTTGGGGGGGGGGGTGGTAAACCAAGCTATTTTCAGGTAAGTTTTCTCACAGCCACAAGAGATTAGAGATCCAGGAGATGAATCAAGACTCACAACTTGGTGCTGCACTAAACTTGCAAAGGCAAAGCAGGTATCACACACCTCATGCAGGTGCTGTATCCTCTGCAGGGAAACTGAAGCCCAGCGCAGAGAAGGGAGCAGGAAACCTCACTAAGATCTAAACAGGCCAAAGTCCTTGACTTAAGGTCAGTATTTCTGAAATATTGACCTTGCTGCAAGTCTTCACTCCCACATAGTTTTTAAGATGTAAACATTCACATCACTGACAATCCAAAGTACTTACTGTCAGCATTATCATGACTATTAACATGAAATGTATTTGATTTTATGAAGACACTGTACAGACAGAATCTTAACTGATTAAACTGCAACTGCAGTTGTCATCCCCAGTTAGTTACAGGAGCATCACAGTGGTTAACCCAATGTTAACAACCCAGCTTGATAAGGGCAGATACAGTGCTGAAGTGGCTCAGCCAGTTTCACACTGCTATAAGAACAGTAGGTCAGCTCAGAGCTTCTCAGAGGAGTTCAATTGTGCTCAATTTGTAGAGGAAACAGACTGGAGAAACTTCTGACACCAAGTTTAAGAGGGTGAATTATTTAGAAACCCTTTCCATTTATCTGGGAATACTGCAAAAGGAAGAATTCATTCTGTTCCCCACCTAACAGAGGAACAGAGGTTTCTACAGCATCTGACCAAGACAATGGATAAAGACCAGTTAACTTCAATATTGCAAAATCAAATCCTTAATTCATCAGCTTGCCAACTTACCAAACCTCAGCTGCCTGTGATGTCTACATAGATGAAAGAAGACAGTTAAGTAAATGCAAAGAAGTGAAACTATTTGCCTGTAGATGAGAGATTGTAGAAGATTTTATTCATCCTTCTTGATTTTTCCTATTACTTAACCACTGAGACATAAATTAACATTTGACTCTGCTGCTTCGTGTAACTTATCTGTAGCATGAAAGTCCAACTCCCAGTTTCCACCCCAAGGATCAGCTCTGAAGTCTGTCAGAAAATAATATGCCTCTGTCTGATCTTTACTTGCCCTAAGCACCAGCTGACTTCAAGCTCTTTTCTTCTTTTTTTAAAAAAGTCTGAAAAGGTTTTGACATCATCACAATCATGAAATGAGAAATGTTGATCCCCCCCAAACAAAAAACCAAGCTGAGTCTTGCCAAGTAAAACAGAGACACTTCTGTTGGCATGTTTTTTAAACTGACTACTCAGCATGTAAATCTGCATCTCATGGACTAAATGTTTGGCCTAAGCATCAACATACACAGATTCTTTGCCCTGCAAGGTATCCCACTTCATTTTTCCTTTTGGCTGACTTCCTGCCACTAGTAGATTCCTTTTCTAATTTAAGTGAAAAATTTAACAACCCAGTGTGCTTCCACAGGAAAACACCAAAAAGCGCTCAGGACTTTCCACCACTGACCATTGGCAATACTTCTGAAAACAAACTAGTAAACAAACTATCTTTTACATGCCCGAACAAAAATACAATAACCTCAAACCTTCCCAAGCATCTGATTTTCAGCTACCATTTAAATTCAGATTGGGCACAGCTGAAGTGCCAGAAATGAATGTCACATCTGGGCATCCTGACTGGCAACGGCATTCATACCACGTTGTATGGGCTCAGACTTTGGGGTATGTTTTGGAGTACTGGAATAGTTTCACAGTCTTGCACACATAGGGTGTACTTAAAGCACGAGCTCTAATCTTTAAGCTCCTCTTGGTTTTTTGTAGGAAATACCCCAGTGAACTTATGATGTTAAAAAAGAACCCCTGACTTCTCCAAACTGCTTGACAATGACAGCAGTGTGCACCCATATGTTTTTGTATGCTTATTCCCATAACTCCCACATCTTTTGCATGGATATGTATATTGACTGTCAATGGTACTTTGTTGAAATGATTATTGCACACAGCATGGCCAACTTTTAAATGTAAATTGTATGCAAATATATGCAACGCCATCTTTAATGCAGATGTAGCAAAAAGTATTAAGATGTGTAGGGCCTAATTAGGTCCTACATCAAAAACTACATATAAAAACTTGACTCCAAAGTCTCAGCAAAATAAATGTGAGCTAGAAATCCCAGTGTACACTCCTAGGGAAGCAAGGGGAGTAACTCTTTCCCTGCGACTTCTGAAAGCTGAAGAAGGCAATAAACTCAAATGAACAATTTGTCTGTTTTTTCTTTAGACAAAGCATTTTCTTTTTAAGCAAGATGCAGATATAAGGGCATGGCTTTTTCATTCTCTTCTATCTCCTACTATTTAAACTTATTAAAGAAAGCCTTCATTTCTTATCTAGACTGTATATGAAAATCAGGAGTGGGGACACAAAAATTCCCGGGCAATATGTCTCAGCCTAAATAAAAGAAAAAAAACCAAAAACAACCAAAAACCAAAAAACCACAGCTTATTTTTTCTAAGCCAGGGGCTGCTCAGCACTGGCCCTGCCAGTGGGACTTTGATTACTGAATTCATTGGAATAGAAAAGCATTTGCACGCAGCAAACTCCAGAGACAATAATCAGCCTCAGGGACTTGCATTATTAATATACTGAAATAAATGAGGCAGTTGACAGGCACTGATCAGGTGTATAGTATTGATTGGGATTTCCCCCACACACGCACCCTTCTTGGCTTTTCGACACTTCTGTTCCTTAAAAGAGAGGCTACTTTTTGGGGTGTGACTGGTGAATTCCACAGAGGGCAAGGACTGCACAGGGCCTGCAGTATATGTGGATTTCAAAGAGAAAGGAAACCCATCCTGCATCACATAAAAATGAAAGCCAGTAGAAGACAGACGTATTTCAAGAAGGGTACAGGTGAGTGCTCTCTCCAACTGAAGACAGGTCTAGCATCAGAGACCAGAGAAAAATCTGACTGCAACCCCTTTCCTGAATGGAAGCAAGTTCCAACTCCAGTTACTCATGAGCAGCAATGGAAAAGTAATAATATCCACTCCACCCTCCAGAGGTACTTGGAAAAAAGGTCATATGACTCCAGTAAATATACATCCCCTTTTAAGGAAGGAGCTCATACCTTCCCTTCCTGCACCAACATGTACAAACCTGGAGATATTCCTTGGCCAAGGAAGTTCAAGCCAGAAGTTCTCATCCGTTTTCTCCACTCTACTGTCTCCTCTTTTCTAACATACAGTTGGAATTCTCCTTTAGATGAGCGGCTTGGAGGCATCTCCCAACCCCACCCCACAGCTACCCACAACTGTGCCTTTTCCCATGTCACAGAATGGGGCTGCCATAATTTGGATATTCAAGTGGATTATAAATCTGCAGAAAATTCTATACTGCTTGCTTCATATCTCTAGTGGCAGCCCAATTTCTTTGAGGAAAGATGCTGCAAATTATTCACTGTGAAATATAAAGCTTGCTTTTCATTTTAATTTTGTTCCATTTCTATCTCTGAATTTCCTTTATAGCTATTTTTCCAGCATTATAAGAAAAAAATCCAATGCACCACGTCAGTCCAGTCCAAGCCAGACATAACATCCTGCGTATGCTGCCCAGGGTATTATAAAAAATGCCTTTCATTTCTCTCCCCCCAGCCATCATTGCAAGGCCCGTTCCCCTCTGCTGCCCATGAGCCAGCAGTGCTTTCCAGCAGGCTGCACACTGGAATTCCTGGGCTCTCACATTCCTACAGAACAGACACAGCTTACTGATCTCAGAGTAGGACGGACTCAGCAAGTGTATTCCTTCCATCTACCAAAAAAATATAGGGTGGAGGCCTGAACTGGCCGCAGTTCCATTTTTTCCCAGCTTTAAAAGATACCAGCAAACCCTCTCCAAATCCTGTCTAGGCATTGCATCAGCAGCAGGGGAGGCAGACAGCTCCCTGCTACACACTGTGCCACGGGATGAGAGTGGATCTGGGGAGGCTGCAACTATGAGATGCCGAGGAACGACACTAAGGGTATAAAGGAAAGCAAAGCTGGCCAAACCCTCATTTCCTAGCACTGACAGAGGAAAGGAGGAAGCAGAGCAGCTTCAGAGAGCAGATCTTGAGGACAGTGGCACCTTCCAGCGCAGACACCGCAGCGACCCGGGCTCTCTGCTGCCTTTGTGCAGATGATTTGCCATTCCCGCATTCTTGCCAGCACTGCAGCACTCTTCTGAGCCTCCTATTTGAATTAACCAGGCCCAGAGGATAAAACTTTCAAATTAAACACATTCCTACAGGATTTCAGGCTCATTGTGTATGCACCAAGGAAACATAACATCCTAAAAATAATACGTATACAGAAAGAAAGCACATTTTGCAGGCATATTAAAGTGGAATATGAATTATAAGCAAGCTCATGGGAGAAGACATCAGATTCCATGCAAAAAGGAGCTTTTGTAAATAACATAGCATCATTCTTTGTAAGCTATCACAATTATCATCAGCCATTTAATTTAGCTCACCAATGCCTCTTATCATTGATGAAATTGTCCACTTCCCCCCGAATTGTAAAGCCCCAGATTTTAGAGTTCAAGCTAACAGCTGAATAGATTACTAATCAAGAGCTAGAACTCAATTCATATTCGTTTCAGTAGATACATATCTAAACAGCAAACATGAAATAGCATCTCACCAAGCTGCCATCATTAGAGTACAATATTCAGAAAACATTAAAGCTTTTGCGTAAGAGTTAATTGGTGTCAATGCTCTAAGGTTGTGTGCACTGAATTGCATTGAAATCTTAACACCGAAGAACTTGTCATATTAAAAATATTCAAATAATATACTATTGCTCAGTAAAGATTCTGAAAATGTCAGTAAAGGCAACATCTGTTTAGTTTAGAATATTAAAGTAAAAACTTTAGCATTATTTTTGTGGAGTTTAGCCTTTTAGACACAGATTCACAGGGTCCTGGTATTTCAGATTATTAAATATGACAGAATATTTAAGGGCTTTGCACATTAAACCCAATGAAAAATTCAAAATCCCTCACTGGAATTAGTAATTTAGCCCCAAGATAATCAGAGATGTTATTCCAGTAGAACCAAAGTCTTCCAGTTGGCCCTCAGCTTAACTTCACTGACTATAAAAAATATTAATTCAAGTCAGTTTTCTTTGCTATAGTCCCCTTAACAAGCCAGCTGAAGCTGGTACAGAGAAACTACAATCTGAAAAAAAAAAAAATTAACATCTGAGAAGCACTTATTCCTGTTATCTCTTATATTAACTTATGACTAGCTTTAAACTCAAGTTTGGAACTAATCAGAAGACAACGAATGGGAGGCTCTTAGTGGTTGAAGACTTAAGGCTTCTTCTCCCAGCTGTGACAAGACAAACTTGCCCTTACAAGTCACCCCTCCAGCAAGTTAGTCACGAGTTCAAGCTTAGGCAATTACACCAGTGGTCTAATTTTCAGAAGCATCAGTCAACTTGGGCTACACAAGCAAATCCTCAGAAAATGGAAAATTCAGATCGCTTTTGGTGAGCACTTCAGCTGTTCCTCTCTACATTCTGAAGGTATCAAAATGCATCACAGTATGTACAAGAAACATTCTTATGCTAAGACAAAGTCATATAGTAAAATAAATAAATGCAAAATTATAATGCCAATAGGTGAGAAATGGTGTTAATTCCACTGCCATCAAACATACCCAACCTTTTCCAAAGGTCATTGTTTCATCCAACCTGTGTTTGAAGGGTTTCATGAGGAATGCCCTGCTTTGTGCCACAGCTCTTTCATCTGAGTCAGTGTCCCTTGAGACTCAGAGCTACCTGTGCCAGGGAATTTGGGGGTGTAGCCTAAAATAAACCCTAGTTATGCATTTCAGGCAGCAGAAGAATGAGATACATTAAAAGTACATTAATACATTAACAGTACACTGGGGAGAGGAAAAAACCAACCTGCAAGAGACATCTGGGCAGAAGTTGGTTTCTGAATGGTACTTCCAGCCCCAGTGTTGGGGGTTAGGATTTTTCCTTTTGTTTCTTTCACTCATGGAATTCTGTCCCATCTGTTGCTAAGAGAGAAAAATGACCAGTACTTAAGACAGACAAAAGAAATGCCAAGGTATGGAAAGGGGGCAGCTGGCTACTCTCTTACCTGGAGGCATTTTCTCTTTGGAAGGGCAAAGATACCACAAAGTTTTGGTCAGGGAGGAGTGAGGAGCTGGGCTCAGCTCCTCTCACACTCTCCTCCTCAGCATTGGAAGAGAGACAGGCTCCGGTTGCTGTAGAGAGAATTCGCCACGACCGTGGGGTTCTGTCTCCTGCTGCCTTCTCCTACTATGAGTGAAGTTCTGCTTGCGGCACCAGCCATTGCACTGGAGCCTTATTAACACCCTACCTCACTGGAAAGGACCCTCGCCATCCACTTGGGTGCCTCAGGGGAAAACCCAGGACCCTGAGCCCATTTCCCATCCAAGGAAGCTGCTCCCGGCAGAGTTAGGGAGCTGGGCTGCTGCTGCCCAGTCCTGCTGTTTCTCTGCCACTGCTCCGAGTTTTTTGCTACACTGTGGCCATGCAGCCCCTGCCTGCCAGGACACCCCACGGATCCTGCTACAGCTGCGGACCTTTCTGATACATTTCGTTTGCTACTCGAGAGTCTGCTCGTCCCTGCTGTTCCAGCTGCTGCTCCGAGGTTTCTGCTGCAGCCCATTTCGCCATCCAGCCCGCCCGCCATTACCGCGTGAGGGACACGCGGCTGAGCTCGCGCCACAGCGCCCCCTGCAGGTGTGGGAACCATCGCAGCCGCCCTGCCCGGCCGGGAGCCACCGGCGCCCCTGCCGGCCGTGGGCGGAACTGCACCGACAGGGAGGGTGCCAGGAGAGGCTGGCACTGGGTTCCTGGTGCTGGTTGTTGTTACTGCCATAGCTATTGTTTGTTTGCCTTGTTACACATACACATCCCTGTTATTCCTTTTTCCCCTATCTTTGCCTGAAAGCCCCTTAATTTCAAAGTTATAATTCAGAGGGAAGGGGGTCATATTCTCCATTCCAAGGGAGGTTCCTGCCTTCCTTGGTGGACACCTGTCTTTCAAACCAAGACACTCAGCTAATCAGCAGGAACAGACACAGAGTGAAAGATGCAAGCCCTTTACAGAGATCCAAAATTTACACTTGGCTGTATCCACTGAAGTATCATCTATGCACACTGGAGCTGTATATGTGTGAATAAAGTCTCTCTAACCACAGTTAATGATCAACATTTTTGTCTCTTTCTCAAGAATTATAATATTTTTTCCAGATGTTTAAACCTGGGTATTGGGTTGATTTGACTGGTTTTAAGCCTTGGCCAGAAGAACCACTTCTGCACTGACACATAACTACAGGAAGAGAATTATTACATGACTAGCTGCTTCCAAATTTTTCTTTTTACCAGTATCTCCATCCCCCCCCCCCCCCCGCCAAAGATAGATAAAATAGACTCTTTCGGGTACCTCACAGGTTCTCAGACTCCAAATATCTCATACCCAAGACAAAACATTAATTAAAGTGATTAGGGAAATATATACCTCTAATTCTAGAATTCACACAGTGACACCTACGATGCTTCCTATCTTAAAAATCATGCATAACCCTTTATAAACTAGCAAAAATAAGAAACTAAAAAGAATCTAAAGCAAACACTATAGCAACACCCAAGAGTAAAATACAACAGCAGACACTTTTTAGCTATTCTTTATCTAGAGCATGGCAACACTGAATTTGTGAATAGGCACCAGAAGCATGTAAAACACTCTGCCTCTCATAAACATCGGACTAACAATATCCCATTCTCTCACAGAGCTCGATGCCCTTGATATCAAAGCAAAATCACTGCTTCCTATGGCACTATCTGCATGGAGGACCCAGCCATGCAGTGCCTCACTCTGCCCCCAAAGTCTGGGAAAACAGTTCCAGCAGTGCCTGGCATTGCCTAACATGATAGCTTTTCTACCAGCAGCTGTAATTAACTGTGGGACAAGACAGGGATACAGCAGAATACACAAGACACATGGAAGGACATTTCTAAAGCCTTACAGATGAGTTCTAGTAACCAGCCACTGTACACAAACAAATCCTAGCCACAGTCAGTGTGATGTGAGCATGCAAGCAAAGCCTTGATTTAGTCCTTTTAGATCAAAGCCCCGAAAACAATTTGCATGCACTAAAAATACATATAAAACCCTGATACCAGAGATGCTCAGTCTTCGCAGACAGACCTCGTAGCCATCTGATTTGAGTTACTACCCACTGATGGACTGGTGTAGAAAGGGACACAAAATTGATACAAAAGAGGTTTGTGCAAACCAAGTCGATCGCAGCTGCTGTGAAGGCAGCACACCCCAGTCCTTCCTCCAGAAATAAGGAACCTGTGTAACACAAGATGCTGTGCTACTCTAGCTCTGGCTCAGAGGCAGTCCATTGCATTGATTTGTTAGCAATACATTGTTTAAACATCCCCACCCTTACTGTGCACCATCTGCACAAAATCCAGCATTTTCTTTATGTTCTCACTGGAAGGGATTTGTCCATGTGTACATGTACACGCGTGTGCATGCTTGTGTTTATGCACAATCTCAGAGGAGATGCATGGATTTGGAGGGTGGGGCAGCAGGGAGAGTTTCAACTGCATAGTGTTACACAACCATATTGCCAACGTTTAGTTTTATTTTTAACTCAAGGATCAAGAATTATCACATGCCAGTTAAAACCTGTAACTTATGGATAGCTTTAAGGACATACTAGAATACATGAACACTAACGGCAATCACATAGATGAGCTTAAACATATATAGATCACAGAATGGAGATCCTGAATAATAATTCAATTCCCTTTCTTAAAGGCAAATCTTTAATTCTTATGGTTTGAGTAAATAGCTGAAGCAATAATAAAGCTGAAAAGCTTTAATTCTGTCTATAATTTAAGGCAGGTTTTGGACCAATGTCATGAGTTCACATTGCAGCTCTGCCACCACAAAACAGACTTAATAGCTACCTGCTCAAGAAATACACTCTACATCTTGACAGAGAATTTATCAGCTCCCAAGAACACAACTCAGGGTTGTTTGTGTCTTCCCAGCCATTCAGACAGTTTCTATCTTCCCAATCATACAAAACTGTGAACATAACATAACCACACTCTTCCTCGACAATGTCCTTTATTCCTAAAATAAAAGTGCTGCAGTGAAAAGGGAAAACCAGAAAAGGGAAATAAAAACTACAAAAAACCCAACAACAACAAATACCAAGCAAGAAAGATAAAAAACACACCCAAAAAACCCAACAAAGAAACCTCAAAACAAACAAACAAACACACACAAAAAACCAGGCTAAAGCATTTCTTTGGCATTTTTGCTTCCTGGCATGAAAGATACTCAAGTAAGCCAAAAGGAGCATCTGGATTTGAAGTCAATATTGCACCAGAACATATGAAAACACCAATGCAGAAAAGTACAATGCCTAGATTACTAGAGGAAAATGATTATTTATGGGGTACAATAGCAAGAAAAGTTTTTGTTTTTCTTTATTCTCCAGTGCTTAGTGAGTTCTGTTGGCAGCTTCCCCTCAGTCTCTCCCCGTAAGCTTGCCTGCATACTTATTGCATCTGCTTCTCATTTAATGACCATTGTTTTGGTCTGTCAGAAGAACTACGACAAGTATCCAAATCTGCGAGATTAGGCAAATATTTTGACAATGCTGTGCGTCTCATTTTCTTGGAGAGAAAGAATAAAGAGGATTTTCACTTTTCACATAACTTCACTGGAGCTCTTAATCAAAATGCTACAGAGAATCAAATAGCAGATTGAACATACTTCTAGTGACAAAATAAAGCATGCCATTTTGTTTCCAAGAGCTTGCCAATTCCCTGCACATTGCTATCACAAGAACTCAAACACAGGACTTTAAAATATCATTCACATAACATGGCAGCTGTTTCTAAGCTGAGAAACCAACAGAGCCAGGGAGCAGCAAATGACAACTAAATGGTAATGTGGGCTATCAGGAGGCTCTGGGGGGGAAGGAAAAAAAAAATGAAAGAAAGAGAGGAGAAAAGAAAAAAAAAACAAAAAAACAACCAACCAAAAAAAAAACCTGGTACCAACCCTAGGCTTTTATCCTGGGAGTGCTGGCTGTTCTCTCTGTTGAGGTTTTTGTTTGACTCACTGCAATAGCAAATATTCATAAAATGTAAATTCACATCCAGATGCTAGACTTCAAGTCTCATGTCCACGCTAGTATTCAAACTAGGGCCCTGCATGCATCCTAAAGGTAAATACAATCAGCCCCCACTCAAATCATTATGGACTGTAAATCAGGCCTGGCTCAAGCAGAGCTACACCAGTTTATATATATTACTAGAGGATCTGGACTCTAGGAAGTACATTGAGAAGCCAGCAGTAGCAGTTGCTTGGCAGAAAGGAGAGCTCACTTAACACACTCATTGGGAAGCAGGAAAGCGAATCCTCTGAAGAGAGATGAAAACCAGAGCTACAAGTTTTATGAGGAGTTGGTGTCTCACAAATCTTACATTTTGTTCAGCTTTTCAAGGGCTGCTTTACTCAAGTGTCACTCCAAGGCCTGGTTCTTCTGGAGCTCTGAGTTTAGGTCAGCTGTAAGGCAGTCAATAAGTTAAACATCCAAAATGGCAAATAAAGATACTTCCTCTGTGCTGCTGCCTCTGACAGGCCACTTACTATGCTGTCAAGGAAAAGAAACCACTTAGGACAAGGCGACCTAGTGGCCTCTGTAAGAAACATCCCATTAAGGACCCAAACGTGCAAGGAAATTTGTTAAGCTATGAACTTGCTTCTACTTGCAGTTCAAAGAGCTCATCTGGGGAATCAAAAGACAAGCAGAAGAGGCCTTTTTCTCATAGAATTTCAGAAACACCTCTGTTCAGCTTGGAAATCCTTCTACTCTGCTTCTGGCAGAGAAAGAATTATTTACCGTAAGGAGATGGCTTAGTTCGGTACTTCCCACGTTTTCTGAATCAACTGGCAACTATTTTAGACATATATGAAAAAACTTTTCCTCTGAACACTTCATAGCCAGCCAAGAATATATACAAGAATACACACAACTTCCTTTTGCACCTCTTTTACACCTTTCCATCTTCATTACAAGAAAGCTTTTATTTAAAAGAGCCAAGCTTGGCCAAACTTGCCTACCCATGGAAAGCAAAAAAAACTACTTTAGAAAACAATTCCTTTATTTTTCCCACTGGATGGTTGGTATTACCTCAACAGCAGCCTGGGAAGCACATGCTGACCACCACAGCTGACAGCCACAACTCCTGGCTCCAGGAAGTATCTGGTGCAAGGGCCCAAGTGAAGACAAAACTAATCCTCTCAGTCAATCCCTGTCATCACACATGACAAGCCAGTTGGCCACTGGTTCCATCAGCCACACTTTGACCACATCTCTGTGGAATAGTCAGGTCAAGAGAGACTGTTTTGATATTTAGAAACAATTTCTGCACCAAGTGTGTGATATGCCAGGCTCTGAGATGTTGGAATTCACAGAACTTGGGATAAATCTGTACCAACCTTTAACACCTATGGACAGAAACCATAGTCTTCTGGCCAACTACCAGAACCTTAAAACTTTAGAAATTGTTTATGTGTTCAGGTAGTCTGTGGAGCCAGGACTGCTGGAGCAGCTGGAAAGGGTCCAACCCTTATTTCCCCCTTCCTTTGTGTCCAGCACAGCTACGGCAACCTCTCAACCACAGGGAACCCAGAATTTCAGCTTACAGGCTGGGGTGTTTTGCTGCTGGGTGTTTTCTTGTTTAGGGGGGTGTGTGTGGTTGTTTGAGGCTTTTGTCAGTTTGTTTTTAAAGGGAGAAGAGATGTTCTTTGGGTTTGTTTGCACCTTCCTCTTATTCAGTGATGCTTTTGTCATGGCAACAGGTCAAATGAGTAGATGTAGTAGTGGAGCTCCCTTTCCTATTTTTCCTTAACTTTTACTGATATCACTAAGTCACTGAAATGCAAGACCAGAAAAGTCAGAGATGATTCAGTCTCAGATCTGGCTCCTGTTCTCTTTCACACTGTGCCCTTCTACTACCGTAACACAAACTGAATGATTAAAACAAAAAGGCTGATCTCTTCCAGTATAAACACTCCTTCTGTTTGGCCAGCTTCCTGCAAAACAATTTTTTCTCTGATTTCACTGAATCTTGCATCACCATCGTGCCTGTCTTTTAACTGCATTTGTCTCTTATCTATCCATCTCCATTGTTGTTCTGCACAGGATTCTAATGATTTCTTCAAAGAACACTGGCAAGCATAACAATCTTTCCCTTCCTTTCAATTGGACACATGCCTAGTGTCACCCCCTTTTTCTACCAAAGATGAAGGATACATTCAACTTTTTTCCTTCCTCCAATACATCTGTTTTCCCCATGGCAATGCTTGAGCACTTTATCTTTCTAGTGCCCACTATCTTTCCTTCCTGTCTACTCTATTCCTTCATTTTCTCTTCTGACTCTGATCCAAGACAAGCCAAGCCTTAATCTTTTCCGTCTTAGAAATACTGACCTAACTCACTATTATCACCTTAATGCTCACAGATTTTTACTGCCAAGAACTCTTTCCCTCGTGCACTACAGGAACTGCAAAATGAATTCTCTGTCACATGGACCAAGCCTGGAAACAGTGCAGACTCCGATCCACAATTCAGAATCAATACTTTGCAGTTCCTCTCCTCAACCTGTCAGGCATTTTCAGTGTACCAAGTGTGCTACTTATCTTTCAATAACATCCTTCCTTCAGCTCCAAAGTTTGGTTTTTACTCATGCATCTTATTTCTTAGACACTCATTTGCATTCTCTTGGAAATCTCCCATCTTTCCATGGGCTTACACAGCACTGCTCATTTCATTCACAATATATATTTAGCCACCAGCTCTACCAATTTCTTAACACCATCTCCATCCATCCTACTCTCTCTGCTTATGGCTGCATTGCCACAAATTCATCTCTCACCATCTCCCTTTCCAAGCTGTTCCCATTGCCTCTTACATAGTTCACTACAGACAAACACTGGGCTCGAGTCTCACACTGCCAATGGTAACATGGCATCTTATTTCACTTACCCTGGATTTAGAGTATTAGTAAGGCCCTGGGTCTAAATCCTGTGAGTATCAACTTATGGCTTCATCAAGAAGCTGTCTCTTAATCGTGAACAAGGGTTTTTCACAAGTCAGAAAGCAGAGCCCCTGGCAGCTCAGCTGCCTGCAGCTGTACAGAACATGCTCAGAATTGGTTACATGAGCAGGAAAAAGCTACAAAATTCAGAACAAGTAGGGCTAAAGAAATTCTTAAAAATCCAGTAAAGTCAGTAGCACTGAGGAGACCTCTAAACCATAGCACCTTATAAGTGAAATTTCAGCCACATCCAATCAACAATCATTTTGTCAATAGGCCTCAAGTTCCATTTTTTATTCTACATCTCATGTAGCACTTTGACCTGTACCTGACAGCCTGTCTCATCTAGGATAAACAATCTCACCTTCCTAGAAAGAAGCTGCTGATTTTTGCTTCCTCCATAATTGCTTTCATGATTGTGGGTACTCTTCCTGGAGGCCTTCAACCACAGAGGTCTTCCTCCCAGTTTAAATACCAGTAGTAACAGGGTGAGGGGCAGAAAAGAGGAAGGATTGTCAGATGGCTTTTCAGCAAACTTCAACACTGAGGCATCTCACAAGTAATTTTACTTTTTTCTCAGGTAACTGTTACACCTCCTTAAACACTCAACATTCCCTTCTCTAGGTTTCATCTCAAATTTCCCATTAATTTTTCTCATTTCACTCATGTTCAGGATTTGTGTTTATTAGATTGGGGTTTTTTTAAACATCATATATTTATGAGTGCACTTTTTCAGAGCACATCTTTAAACACATTACAGAGATGGATGTTATCTTCATGCTAAAAGCAATAAAACTCTAACACGGATTTAAAACCATCACCCAAGATGGAGCAAAACCACCAGCTGACAAACAACGTAGTTGTCCCTGAATTTCTGATTAACCACTTGGATGCAGAAACCCCTACTGGCTTACTATGCATACACTAGTAAATAAATGGTTGTTCATGTTGAATATGGCAAACAGGTTGTAAAATCATGATGCAACTTTTACACTGTGTCACTTCTGTCAAGAGCCCTCCTGGCATTTTGAACTAATTTTACAGTATGACACCAAACTACAGTATAACAAAAACTGTGTTTCTGAGTGTTCCTTTATTCTCAGGCTTCTGGGTAGAGCTGACTATTTTCAGATTGTTTCTAACAAAAATGAAGCATGCTATGGACAACAGAATCTTCAAAGCTTTCATTTGTAAAAGGGGAAAAAATGGTGTTGGAAGCAGTTTCAAAGCATCCATTTCCCAGTACTTGTTTTTATGACAGGAGAGTGCACAGACTTGATCAGCCACAGGAAATTATTTGTGTATCTTGGGGGCTGGGAAGGCATCAAGACAGCTCTGTAAAGAATGCTAGAAATATATAATACAGCTCTTGTTGCAGCTTCTCTTCCCATGACTGTCCTGCAGCATGTTACTCTTCTATGGCCAACTTAGACAATTTCTCCTGATAAAGCTTCTCTTTTCAGTGCCCTACATCTTGTTTCCTATTAAAGGGGATTTTGCCTGAGTGGTTTTGAAGAAACCCTACAGAAGAGTTTCACTTTGGAAAGACCACATAGGTGCCCCCATGTTCTCCTGAGCAGCTTTGGAAGGACCAGCATTAAGGAAGTCTGTCCTTATTTAAGTTGACTTTTCCACCAAGTATTGATCAGCTTTGCTATCTATGACACTAAATGTGCCTGGGAAGAGAAGTAGCAAATTAGGGGACATTCAAGGTCCTTTCCTTGAGTATAAGAGGCAATGTGTAGAGTGTTTACCTCACATGTGCTTTCACAGAGTTAGTTTAGAATAGTTTAGCTTCAGATTCTATTTGTCATGTGCTACAATGTTAACCTGTAGTATCACCTGATCAAACTGTAACAGTTCAAATTCTACCGGTTTGCTCAAAACTTATTTGTATAGGACTGCAAGCACCATCGAGGGATTCTGGCAGACCAAGACACAGCAGTTCTATCCACAGAAAAGCAAACAAAAAAGTAAAGGTAAAATCTAAAATCTTCTTTACAGCTCTGAGCTATAGGACTTGAGAAGTCCCCGTGCACTCAGCCATTGAAAACTTTTGACAAAAGTAGAATCTGGAAGGATATGTGGAGAGGTGATTGCTATGACAGTTAGTTGGTGTCCTTCCCATCTGAATCTCATTTTAGCTGAACATGAACCTCAGTAAGAACAAAGCAAGTACAACCAAATTCCACACAGGTATCAACACTGAATTTATCAAGCTGCTTGTGTGAGCAACTTCGCATCCCAAGTGAGAACAATTCCTGGCACCACCCATGCAAATGTTTCACTCTAAGAACTCCTCATAGATAATTTTTACCATGTGCTACACAGAAATTTTTAATGCAAAAAGTAGGAGCAGATGGTGTACCTAAACCTGACCTCTCCACTGCAGGAAGGAAAAGAAGAAAGCTTGCCCTTGGTGTTGTCCTCACCTCCTCCATGCTGCTCCAGAAAAGGAGAGGATGTCTGGCTGGGCTTGGTGTTGCCTGTCGTCTTTACATCACATTCACTGTCAAGATGAAACCAGCATTTCTAAAGCAAACACTTCTCTTTCCAGCAGGATTAATGCTAAGAGGGTTTGACTTTAGGCTGTCTAGTAAGATCCAGAAAATATATTCTCCATTTTTAACTTCCCTGCTTCTACATCTGTTTCTTAACTTCTCATTTCAAGCACACTTTAGAGTCAGGGGATGGAACCCTTGCAGTTTTTTAACAGGCATGGAAGGAAAAAATGACCTGGAGATTTCATCTATGTTTCCCCACTGACCTCTGGTATTTTTTTGACCAAGTTACCAAAGCCAAGTTGCTTTGTGTATCAAAGCAAAAGGGGAAACAAAGTAAAGAAATTTAAGGCATAGAGCAGTACAGATCACCACAGTTTGGGGCACATACTTACCAGCACACACAGAAATACATATTTAGGAGTACCATCAGGCCAGAAGCAATAAGGGAGAGAAAAATGGACTGATCACACTTCCAAGACACATTAAAAAAAACCCCATCACCTAAGAAACTAAACAAAACACCAAACCAAAGACCAACACGGACAAAGGACATGCACAGGGAAGAGCTATGTTCTCCACTAGGAATGCTTTTATTTTCACACAATGATGTTAAAAGAGCTACTTTTCTGCCTGCAAAAACCTCCAGCGCATCAAATCCAGGGAGCCAAACTTGCTTGTGGTTACTCTGCTTGAGAGGAAGGAACTGCTCATCTGCACAGCTTCAGAATTTCTCTAGTCCCAGGCTGTGGGCGAGCCTGACGTCAGTCCCAGTGTGAGCCATAAAAATCCCCTTCAACAACCAACACTCTCCTGTGTGGGAAGCCTACAGCATTATTTTAAGCAAGGACCCAAGATTACCCTGATGCTTTCTTGCAATATTTATCATAGAGCCAGGGATGGGACTGAACCCAGAGGAAATGCATGTGTGTCCATCCCAAACACTTCCACATGATCTCCACATGGAGAATGGTACATTCCAAGGGCATGTATACATCAGGCTCCCTAAATCTACTCTAGTGTCACCACTGCTGTCCACTGTCTCAATATAAATGTTTCTGCTATAACAAAGAAATCTTATCTTCACAGTGAAAAGAAATGTGGTATTTTTGAAATATTCTGACAGTGGGAGGCCCTTGGGAAAAAATCTTCATTTCTTGTTATAGGCAAGTAAACTCTAGTCCTCTGTTACTTCAATTCACAGCCCTGGCATCTATTTTACCCAGACTACTCTGATATTCTAGAAGTATTTAGATGAGAGATCCTGGAAGAGACTTTTATTTTGCTTTTGCTAAGTGGCCAATATGGGTTTCAAAGTACATTAACAGTAGTGACAATAATGCCACCACAATCTCTCCCAGCATTTTCCCTTACAAATTAAGTGGAAGCCATGCTTTATTTTCAAACAGCAGAAGTCTTTTAAGTAACCATCACTGCACTTGAAAACACCTCCTGGAGGCAGTTAAGCATGAATACAACCCATACACAACACACCTATGATTTAAAAGGAAACTTCTAAATCATAACTCCTTCTTGTAAATTGAAACCCACATTTTATTCTTAGAAACATCCCTAGCATTCCGCTTAAAATCAGTGCTGAGAAATCAGTGTGTCTGTAAACTCATGTTGGTTTAGAGAACTGAATTGACATACCACAGAGCAATGAGTTTACTTTAAAAATAGACACTCATCAATTGCTGAGGATTTTATGAGTCCTCCAGACTCAGAAAAGACATTCTAATTTAAAAACAAACAAACAAAAAACCTCAGAGTAAACTTAACTGAGATCCATCTACCTCTCTCATACAGTCCAACCTATACTTTGATTTCAACCAAAGGAGAAATAAACACAAAAACAATCATATACCTTTTAAATGGAGTTCCCCAGCTAGTTTCATAAATAAATACCAAGAGAAGCCCCAGCTCAACAATAGGCTTAACTGGTACTCAATTTTAAACACAAACTTTATAGCACTATCCTTCATTTCACTATTGAAAACACTTAAATTCGTGCTTAAAACATAAGCACCTACTATAAAGTGCTTTATTTAAACTTGGATTACATACTGGATTTCCTGGCATAAATTCCAAAAGGCTGAAACAGACTTTCACAGGAGCTTGGTAACTCAACAGGCAAATTAAGGTAAGTGCCTGGTAAAACAAGATTTCAAGAAGCTTTGGAAACATCATTTCAAATTATTTTCCCCCAAGTAAGCAAAATCTTCAGGTTTGTGCTGGCAGTGCCCTGGCAGGAGCAGCCCAGATTGGCCGGGACAGCTCGGACCGGGATGAGCCGAGCACAGCCTGCGGCCACTGCCCCAGGAGCGAGCCCGGTGATGAAGTGTCAGGAATGCGCTGCAGGAGCCCAGCGCGGCCTGGCTGGGACACGGGGCTGGATGCAAACGCTGCTGCGGCTCAGGCGCTGCCGGAGCGCCGTAACCTGGGCAGTGCACCAGGGTGGCTGTGCCACCTAGTGATGCTTGTCATGTACTGTCGGAGCCGAGCGGCAGCGGGGGGAGCCCGGGCACGCACGGCCCGGCCCGAGCCCTCCGCTCCAAGCGTCCCTCGCTCGCCCCGAGGCCGCTCGGGGCACTCCCTGACCGGCAGAAAGGGAAAAGGAGCAGGCGGCAGCACCTCTCCTCCAGCGCCCGCAGCCACAGAAACAGCCTCTGGGCTTCCCAGCCATCGGCAGTGTCCCGGGGAGCGCACAGGACAGCCCCGATCAACGAGCAAGGCACGACCGCACCAACATCACCAGGGCAGGATCGTCAGCTACTTCAGAACGCGGGTATTACCCCAGCAACTATTTATGACTAGGTTTATTCTCCTTACACACTGAAGAGTTTGTCTTCTACACAAGAGGTAACTACTTCGTTTGAATAAAAAGATTATAAAATCCTCCAAGTTGCAGGATAGCGCCCATCAAACCCAGCATCTTGTTAAGAAAACCTTAGCATGTTCAGTAGTGCCTTTTGTCCAAAGAGATCCTAAATGAGCTTGTTACAAGTAAATGTAGAGCAATAACCCTATCAGGAATGCACAAAACTAACACACAAATTATGACAAAATCTCTAACTGCACATTTAAATTA